>NC_141689.1:343878995-344521995 GCF_964263255.1 Lissotriton vulgaris | reverse complement strand
TTCCTTTCCTTAAATTCACAAAATATAAATAGCTTTCTTTTCTGTTTTACTGCCTACTCTATTTTGCTTACATGATATTCTTGCATTGTTACTCTCTAGGCCTTTAACGTATGCCATTGGATTTTTCTGACTAAATAAAGCTTATTAAACTTTTTTAAACTTGTCCAGCACATATGTATTATGTGAGTGACTTTCTGCACAATATTGGTTAGACAAATAAGCAGGCTTGGGTGTGGATGATCATTCTCCTTTCTCCTCAATTATCCTGCTATTGCTTTTAACCCCTTAGCTGCGGAGGCTTTTCCAACCCTAGTGCTGAGACGCTTTTTTGATGTTTGGGGCATTTTGCGTTTAGGCCTTCATATCTCTCATCCCACAAAGGTATCCAGGTCAAAGTTGAGAATTTGTTATCACATCTTGGGGGTACCAAAAGTAACTAGGGTTTGAACTGAAAAAAATGCCAAATGTAACAACATTTTGTTTTTGGTTTCCAAATGTACTGTGTAAGAAAGTGTATTTTTTTTTAAATGGCGTCATCAAAAGGTCTGCTTTACTAAGACCACCATCTTTCCAGCTTTTAGAAACAAGCAGAGTTGTAAAATAAAACCATATTTTTTACCAGTTTTTCAATTTTTCTAATTTGTAGTCCATTTTCCCTATTTTTCGTTGGTTGAGTTTCTTGCAGTTTATGATGGAAACAGGTGTGAAATCCATGAGTGAGTTTCAAATTCAGCAAAAGGATATTTATGTAGATTTGTCATGGCTTTCACAAACAAATTAGTCATCAAAATAAAAAATAATGAAGATATGTAGGAAAAAATAGCAATTAGTTTTTGTCTGTTGACCCTGATGGACGATTTACAAAAGTAACATACTGTTATGTCTATCAGATCTTCTGGTTACAAGTCTATATAGTTTTTCTTGAGTGCTAAAAAAATCCAATACCCTGGACAACAACTTAGGTACAGTTTAAAAGGGTTTCTCATTGAGTAAATCATGCAGAAAGTCATATGGTAAAACCTAATAATAAAAAATGGATATGAAGGAAACTAATGCATTTTTTAAATGTGCAAACTGATTTTAAGAAAAGTGGTTATTTGTAGTCCTCTGAATTTGAGGTTACGGCTACTATCGTGATTCAGAGGACATTTTGCAAAATGTGTTCTTTCTTTCAAACTGGCTTACAATGATGACTTGTGTGTGTGAACCTATCGCCTGGGATAGGAATGACCAACTTCTTATGGTAACTAGTTTAATCCACTCATATCAAAGATGCTAGTCCCAACCTCAACTTTATTGCAAGAAGTGTGGAATCACTGAGTAGTAGGAATTTTGTGGATAACCATAGTTTTTAGTTTTCAGAAATGCCTGGGTTTAGTTGGTTTCTCTTCGGTGGCAGCCACGCCTGGTCCCAAATACAGCAGCTACCCACATCTACAAAGTCTGTATGAAGTCTTTCCTTTTGAAGGCACTAGGCCTAGTCAGATGTGAGTTTCCCAGTTTTAATCAAGAGAAGTATGGGAATGCACAGGCCAAAGCCGCCTTTTTCATTCTTTTTCCTGATGTCTAGTGACCTTTCAAGGGGTAGACTCCTCCAATTGGGGAGAAAGACTGTTGAGCCCGTTCTTGCTTGGGGGCACAGACCAATGCCTGGGATGGCCACCTACATAACTTCTCTTTTTGACTTTTTTCTCTGGTGCCTAATGAGATTCATGCCCCTCTCTCATCCCCCAGGGCAGACTGGGATTAAAGTATATTTCTGATGTGCACAAGATATAGCTTGGCACTATTACCTATGGCATTAGAGTGGAGCAGCGAGGCGGAACACATTCCAGGGTCTGATTCTCAAAGGCTCTTGCACTCCTAAGTTGAACTTGAGATCCATTTGCTCCACATACTTAGTGCAGCCGCCAAGCTCTCGAACTCCTTGGCAACCAATATTTGAAGCGTTCAGGAGCAATTAAAGTTAAAAAAAGAGGCAAAACACAGTTTTACCCAAGATAATTATAGGAAGCACTGCACTAAGAATAGACCCTTAAACAATAACCCTTCTTCCTGTATAAACACAGTCCAGAGCTCTGGAACAATCCCAAACAGTGCACTTTGCCCAGAGGGCAAATATTAGTACCTGACCCAAACTGGGGAGCTCTTACCAAGACAAACTTGCAGGGACCTCAACATATAGATCAAATATGATAAATATGCTATTGTAACCATAAGGTATGCCTCTCCAGTCAAAACTGAAGGCGCCCACAGCCACTCTGCGCCTGAAGACCCACAACCTGCCTATGTCATATGGGATTCCAACCATAGATCCTCCCACACTTCACATACATACTACTACTCGGCCTTCTACTCCTACAACTAGATGAAGGACACTTACTGTAGTCTTTATTTCAGTTCACCTAGTATTAATTTGATTGATATATTCTGTTTCATCATATAGTATCGTATACCAAGTCACTCTCTGATCCCTCATCATCTTTCGCACAGGCATATCATGTGTGAAAGGATCTGTGGAACTTGTATGCAGTTTGACGGCAGTGATAAAGGCTATTTTAGCTACTTAAAAACACTCAAAACTAACTTGACAAGCATGCTCTAAGACCAAAGAGTAATGCCCACATTTATGGTAAATGGAGCACTTTATTATAGTCCACTTTGCAGGTCCCAAATAGTCTCATACTTTGAGCATTGATATCGTATATTGACAAAAGAAATTATAACTTAGTCCATCTGTTGCTAATTTTTTCAATGGCCATAATATAAAGGAGCACTATAATACAGTCTATCCAGTCAGATTTATGTTACCCTCTCACTTTTTATCGACACCTTTTTCCTCTCACAGATCCATAAAATAATAGAGTGGATGTCCTCTGGCCACAGTCCGCATAGAAAATTGGTTTGAGAACCTGAAATATAAACTACCAACAACTGCAGTGCTAATCAAAGCTCCCAGCATAACGAAAATTATACAAATGCATGTCTATCTCTCACACTTCCTGCATCAAACTGCTAAGCAGGGTGTCCCATAACACAATAACTGCACCTCGGTGGTCCTCGTGAACCGTTTGGAAACAATTCCCACACATGATCGAAGCAAAGGCAGCCGACCCTCTTCCAATCTCACACCTTCATGAGTAGTGTGCTACTTTCTTGGACAAATGCCTTGGCTCTCTATACATGTGTCATAAACACTATTCAAATATTGTGGGAACACAACATGACAACTTTTGCCACAACAATTATCTATCCTGATCCTGGCCAAGCCTTGTGTTCTGACATGTGTACAGATTTAGTTTTAGGGCTGGCATTTGGGGCTTTTTTAGAGATGGACTAAGCAAAAGTAGTTTAACATCTCACATACCCAGAGGTTTATGGACATTTATGTTTTCTAAGCAAATGGCTTCCCACCATTGAAACACATACAAATCTACGCTTCTCGTGTTCAGGAAAACCAACCTGTTTAGGAAAAACACCATGTTAAATAGAGTTCACGGCAAGGGATTTTCCATGAAGAAAAATATTTACCCCAATTAGAAATAAAAATATAAGTTGGAGATTGAAAATGTTTAATCTAGAAAGTATATTTGTGTATAAGTTCTGCATGAAGATATTTTGATCACATGGAAAATCCATAATCTGGATTCACAAAGATAGATGTGTGAGTTGGGTTGACTCTGTTGTAGTACTCATGTCTAATTCATGAATTTCAGGATTGAGCAAGAAATACTCCTGGCTTACTTGTAGCTTACTCCTGGAATTTAGGAGCAGTATAAGTGATATAATTGTTGTGCTTTCTACTGATAGACTCCCCATCTGCATTTCATATGTTTATGTATTAATGTTTTGGAGCGTGCATTTCCCATTTATAAATCCATATTGCATTTAGTATTGTTTGCACATGTATAATGTAAAACATTTGTTTTATTATAGTTTTATAGCATAGTAATTATTCATACACAGGAAGTTCGCATGATTTATAATGCTATATAGAATTAGGTGAAGATGCAACAAGAATATTACATTACATTTGTGCCTTTGAATTCATCCATTGCGAGGCCTTCCCTTTTCAAAATAATTAGAAAAGTGTATTAGAACTGGATACAGACAGGTCTTAGGCAGAGAGGAGGATCTTTGACTCTCAGGGAGACTTAGCTTGTGCAAGCAGAGATTTTAACCATCCGTCCTGAAGAGCACAGGAAGGTTTCTCTGAGCCAGTTTGGCCTTATCAGCTTGCTTGGAACTACGCAACTCACTGGCTCAGTGCAGAACAACACAACTATTGTTCGGCTTAGTATGCCAGTGAAACTCATACTGGCCCTTTTGGTGCTAAAACAGATTAGCTAAGGGTTAAAAAAATTAGAGGTTAATGAATATAGACTTGTTCCATCATTGTGTGTGTAGTGTACTTTGTAAAGCGCACAGCTGCCCCAACGGGGCGTCGCGGCGCTGTATAAGGCTGTGGAACCCTTCCTGGCTCTCCCAGTGAGATGCCCCTACTGGGCACCCCCAAGGTGAAGGCAGGCATCCCAGTGTTGTTGGGGCCGTTGTGGAGATTAAGCAAGCTATTGCCCAGAGTTGCAGCATGGGACCCATGATTAGAGTAGGCACCAAGGCAAGAATTATTGAGTCCACGGACATTGAGCCCAAGACCCTGCCGCGTCGGGACTTGAACCCTGGTCCCAGCGCTGATCTCTGCTTCAGAGTCTGCTGCTCAAACCAGTGAGCCACACTTCTCCATGAACAATAATTCTGAAACACCATAACAATGTTTCAGTTCTTTTTAATGTTTTGTTTATTAATTGCTTTCATCACCACTATATTATTTTTCACAGTAACATCTATACAGCTTATTCACACTAGAATAGGACATTGATTGTAATAAAATTATGAAATATATTTTAAGTATGCGTTCTTGAGTCTATTTATTCATGGTGAAAACAGATTTGGAACCTAGTTACAACAAATACTCGTGTACGTCTGACAGAACTGAACTAATGTAATAATGAGCAGGTGGTTAGTGTGTTACAGTCCACCGGTTTCATGTCACAAGTTAGCAAGTTGGTATTAAGCCTGCGTTCTGCCATCAAGTCTATAAAACCTAATTCCGGGATTTGTTTTGCTTACAATTGCAAAAAAACTATAACGGGAGTAAGTGACAAGAATATTTTTGAAATTCGGGCCCACAATGGCTAAAATTACACTTTTAGTAATGAGAGAAATCTACAACCACTGTAAGTATCCTGGGGTCCTTTTCTAAATTCCATAAAAGTTAAAAATTTGCTCCAAAGGTAGGATCAATCCAGCAGAGACTTATTTTGAAATGTAAAGGTAGAGATGGGGGCATAGCCTGTGCAGCATGGAGTCGACTGTATGATTGCAAGCTCCGGCAACCGAGGCCCATACAAAACACAATGCTGATCCCCCCTCTAAGCCCCTCCCGGCAACAGTGAGTGGAGGAGCAGGCTGCGGGGGACGCAAGTGGAGGCCCACAGACGAGGAGGTGCTGTGCTGCCAACAGACTGTAGGAGTACGGCAGACTGGAGCAGCGACCTGCAACAGCCGCAAGAAGGTGGAGAGTGCTGCAGGATGGCTGAGCTGGCCTTAGGCAACACCGACAGGTGAAGCCGGAACACGCAATAAACAAGGCAACAGGAGAGGCGGCTCACAGATAAGGGCAGGCTCCGCAGTCTAAGTGACCCGGGTTACCGGCTGAGGTCGGTGCAGCTGTTGGGACCCATTGGGCCTAGAGAATTCTGGGAGGACTTGGCAACAGCCACGTTGGCGAAGGAGGCCTCGAAAGGAGACAACACCAGAGGAGATCGGCAAGGGCCTGAGATAGGTGCAGACAAAGAAGAGGGCATGAGGTAGGAAATCATGCAGCCTCACAGACATGCCCTGAAATAAATGTTGGCAGTCAAAGAGCTGGCCCCATGGTGGATTGCCCCCCTGAAACTCTCTAAATGTATGACCTACACCTAGGAGGGGGAACAATATAGACTGGGGAGGATGTCAACGGTCCTAACTGGCTAAAAATGGGGAAAGGAGATTTATCTCTCAACTGGGGACCCAGTTACCATCACGCTGTGCCCCTGGGGCTCCTTCTATTTTTAAGCTTGAAGATAAGATCTATATGCTAAGGGCCATTGAGGGGAGGGGGAAAGACACCGGCCCTTATTACGCAAGAGGTCCACCGTCCACTGAGTTCCTGGACCGCCAGCCTTTTCATGGCAGAACCCTGCCATGAAAAGGCTGATGGTACAGGAACAAAGGGGGCTCTACAGGGGCCCCATTCCCCCCGCCATGGGGATACACTTGGGGGGCACAACATGTGCCCTCCTGTTTGTATTCCCACAAAGTTCCAGCTTGGTATAGACATCACAATCCATGCTGTGCTGAACTTTTTGGCTGTTCCTATTGCGGAGCCTGTTTTCCAGGCACGCCATGGTAAAGGCAAAGGACCGCCAACCATATCATGAGTTGAACTCATGTAACATGAGTGCAACTCATGTTAAGGTCAGTGGTTCTTACGCGAGTTTGGCGCAGCTATGCGAGGGGAGAGCCGGGGCAACTGCGCAAAACTCTTAATTAGGTCCACACTTTGCTGACTTGGAAATTACAGAGGAGTTTGTAGGGGGCGCAACTGACATCATACTGCAAAGGATTACAGGGGGACTCACCATTGGAGGTGTGAAGATACATTGGGGTTGCTCACACTTGGGGTGCAACTATTGGAAAGCGAGGGGGACCCGAGGATCCATGTGGTGGCCAACCCAACCCACCAATGGAGGCTAAAAGGAGGACCAGGGAAGGAGAACCTTCTTATGGGTGGAACGTAGCACCCACCGGTGGTGACCCCAAATGATCAAGGTGTCCCATTTCTGTCCCTCCAGAGAAACAGGCCAGAAAGAGCCACACGCAGTGAAGTACCCCCTGATGAGTGGAGGCAGTGAGAGTAAAGGAAACAGAATGCAGACGGGAAAGAATGATCCATCTCAAGTTCATCAAATCCTCCCCAGCAGCAGATATCTCCAAAATGGAGAGCAATGGAAATGAGCCAAAGGCTGCAACGGTGAACCAACGGCCATTTTAACAACCATTAAGAGACTAAGGTATCCTTTGAATCTAAGGTCGACATGGTGGTGCAGGAGGTGAACCGACTATGAATGGACCATAGGAATCTAGTAGACAGTCTCAGAGGCGGAGTCCACCCTTGCACAGGTTTGACCTACAGTGGCTGAGGGTACAATCCTAATAAGAGAATAGGAGAAGGTGGTGGCAAGCCTCATGGAAAAAATGGATGATGCTGAGGGACAATCTTACCGCAATAACATCCGAATAGTAGAGGTTCCACAGAGAGCAGAAGGCCCAAATATGGAACTGTTCCTAGAGGACTAGCTGTATGTAAGGGTGCTGGGAGGCAGAATCTCAAAATGGTTCACAGTGGTATGGGTGCAGAGGGTCCATGGGAGACCACCACAAGCAGTCCTCCCGCAAGGGCTATAGTAGCCAGACTGCTGAGCTTCAGAGACAGGGATGCTATCCTGCAAAGTGAAGCCTTCTTGGAAGATAAAAGACACCTGAGAACATTGGACCTACGCTATCTTCTTCTCTTACCTGCTAAACTTTGCATAATGGAACAGGAGCAGATACACTTCTTCCTAACGGGGGAAGAGGCCTGGGACTGGCTTCAAAGACATAGCTATCTCACCCCTGAGGTCAAGTACTCGATACAGATGAAGGGCTGGCAAAAGTGTAGGAACCACCACAAGGCAAAATGATGGCCATGACTGGCCCCAACAAAGGACCAAGCGGGGACGGTATGAGCCAGGGTGGTGGCGGACATCCAAAAACAACTAACTTTTGGAATCACCACCAGGTCAGATGCACTGGAGAAGGATGCAGATGGATCCTGCGAAGATAACTCAGACCAGTAGGGAGAGGAGGAAGACATGACTCCCCGGGTGGTCACTCCAATATCAGATGAGGAGATTATTTGATACCACCCTTGGGAGCAACAGGAGAATGGGTCTGGTGAGGATCTCGATGTGTACCACATAGGGATAGATAACAAACAATAATAATTTCCCGCGGGCAGTGCCTCGCCTCTATGTGATCGATATCAACTAAGCACATGACATGCTGAACAATGTTATTTCATAAAGTTGAACAATTAGGGAGACTGACATACCATGCATTGGGAGGCGGGTAGTTCGAAGACTGCAGCATGGTAAGGTAGGGTGTGGAGAGAGGTGGGATAGAGTTAAACAGGCGGCAGTTGCACAGGGCTACAGAGAACAAGTAAGGAGAGCACAATATTCAGGAGGGAAGGATACACACAATGGAAGGGTCAGAAATGGTAAATGTATAGACGCAGGTGCTTAAGATACTAAAGTGGAATGTTAACAGACTGGGGAACCAAATTAAGCAAAGCCTGGTGACAAAGCCCTGAGGAGAACTGCAGGGGGTGTGGTGTTTCTACAAGAAATGCATCTCAAGGGCTCTAACTGTGGATTCTTGGTCAGACGGAAGTACATTGTGGGTAGTAACTCTGGCTATACTTCCAATTCAAGAGGGGTTGCAATCCTAATAAAGAAAGCAGTAGCGTTTCACGTAACATACGTCCTGGAGAGATGACCTGGGACAATATACAGCAGCCTTGAGAAGCTGGGAGGGGGAAACCCTAACACTAATAAATGTCTATACCCCACCAGGCTACAAGTTGATACACTGCAGCAGCTGAGATGCTTGCTCTTAGATCTGCTACAAGTCACAAACATTCTGGGTGGAGACTTCAACATGACACTACACCCACAAATGGACGGATCCCACAACCACAGTCACACAGCCCACTGGCAGGGAAACTAGACAGCTTTGCACAAGCCCTGAGATTTATACCAGAGTCCACAACACCTCCTCCAGGATAGATTACTTCTTTACACCACATGCTACGTAACATAGCTTCCCAGATGCTGAATATGAAGCAAGGGGTATCTCTGACCACACACCTTTAGGCGTTACCTTATCAACAACACACAAAAAGGGAAAAGTGGAATGGAGAATGTCAATGTGGAGACATAAATAGATGTGTGGTTGAACACCTTGGAAAGGCAATGGAACACTATTTCAATGAGAATTCTCTCACAGACACTGAAGTTGTAACATACTGGGAAACATATAAGGCTACATTGAGGAAAGTGATTATATCAGATGAAAATGATAAAAAGGACAGAGAGCCCAAAGATGCCTAATAGTGGAAAAAGAGATAACTGACGTTGAAAGCTCATGGGCCCGGCAACACTCAGATGAAATGCCGGCCCATGCTCTCCTAATAAAAGAGTATTTCATAATGGCCATGAATGAAGTAAAAACACCATACTTGGCTAAACAAAGGCAACTATACGACAAGAGGGGAAAAAGTAGTGAAACTCCTGTCATGGCTTTACACTAGACAATTGGAAAGGAACCTCATCAGGCACATTATAACACCAGAGGTCTAAAGAATAGCGGGTAGTGCAGAGATAGCTACTGTTATGGCCAAATATATGCAGGATTTCTATGCCACACATTTAAAATCCCCCAGGCAGGCTCTACAGGCCTTTGTATGGGACTACCCATGCAGATGATTAGATAGGGGCAAAACCCAGGAATTAGAAAAGAACCTGATGAAGCAGAAAATACTCCTAGCCCTGATACAGATTCACTTTAGGTAAACTCCAGGATGAAATGGGCAATCAGCAGAATTTTTCAAAGAATGCCAAGCAAGGCAGCAACCCAACTGCATGAGATTTATTTGGAGGTATACCAGGGATGAGAACTTCTGAGGGACTTACGCACAGCAATAATTGTTCTTATCCCAAAGGAGGGTAACCCCAGAGATAGATGGGACTCATATCTGCCAATATCACTCCTAAATCCAGACACCAAAATAATTACCAAAGCATAAAGCAAACATACTTGGGGAGGAGGGGGTGATCCCGGATCTGGTCCATCCCGAACAGAATGGCTTCATACCCCAAAGATCGACTAGGCTAAATCTCCAACAACTTTGCAATAACATCACAGTGGCAGAGTGGCTCAGGATTCCATTGATGGGCATCTCTTCATGCCCACAAAGCATTTTACATTTTTTAAATGCTCACTATTGCCTGATGCACAGAAATAACAGTAGTTGCTCCCATTCCAAGGATAAAGTATTCTTAGTTTGTCTTACTACTTACTATTCGGGTTTGATTTTATAATATTTTGAACTTCCAGTTTTCAATGTTTTCAAAATCATACTCACACGTGAAAAACAGAGGAAGCTATTTGCAGTGTACTCCAAACTGAAGGGCAATGGTGTACTGGCTTTCCTGTTTTTTATTAAAGAACTGACATAGATGTTGAACGTCATGGTGTACCACACCACCCTACAATACGTACTATATATAGCATCAACCAATTTGCTGTTGTCTAGAGTCTTTGCACATGCCTAGATGTCACTATACATTCAACAAAATATTGTCATGAGGATCACTTTAGACCACAATGTCAACCAATCCATTTGATCAAAAGCAGTCAGGAAATCCACATACATCTGCACAATACATTACCTCCATCACATTTTGTACATATTACCAGTAGCACACCTTTGCCATACATTTGTCTATAGCTTTTAACCATAGCTCATCCAATTTCTCTACAAAGACTGTCCCTTGCTGTGAAAGAACCCCTGCATCTCGCAATATGCATCAGACTGGCGAGGACTACTGGTTTTCTTTTAAGTGGTGGCAAGGGAGTCAACAACTGCATTGCCTGCGTCTTTAGATTTAGGCCCATGTGAGAGACAATATTAACATGTAATTGTATAACATGAATGTATAGCTACTCACGGCCAGACTTGTAGTTCATAAATACACATTAAATAAAGCTCTCTTGACGTGTTTGGTAAGAGATCAAATTGTTGCGACTCTGCCCAAGGCTGGGTAAGATCCTCTAGAAAGAGGCTCAAACAGATAAGTGCAGGTCCATGTGAGAGCCCTCTATATGGGACTCCAGCAATTCTTTTCATACCCAGTGTGTGTTACATAAAATGTCCTGCAAACGGGTTTCTACGTGGACGGCAACTTATGGGATCTGAGCAACTCAAAGAATTGATGTTAGGAGCTTAATATAAAGCAATGCAACAATCTCTAACCCTAAACTTCTGAACACTGTGATGGCCCAATTACTTACTGATATTTTTTATTACTCATACCCACAGTCTTCCTGATCATAGTTCTTGTTATACTAAGTAATTCCATGCCCCAGATACATTCAACCAACCCATTTTACTTCCCTAGAAAAAAACTTGACGTAGGAAAAAAAGTTCTACTACCAAAAAACCTAAGGCTACAACCATCATGGCTATAAAATACAATCATGGGCTGCCCTGGTAGACATACATATGGACAAGACATCTGCAGTATTATCAGCCGAACCACAAAAACGATAGGCCAAATGTGTTGTGACAATGTTGTCTACCAGAGAAGCCTGAGGCAGCAGGTATACAGCCAGAGGCGCTCCTCCATTTGAGCAAAGAGATTCGTACCACAAGCCCCAGAGCTGTAATAAAGTGTATATATTACCGTTTTATTTTTCAGCATCCCATCCTGAACTTAGTGTCAGGATGGCAGGGCCAGTACCGAGTGGCAGCAGCAGGGAGCTGTGCGCTTTAAAATGCGTATGTCTCTTTGGCCGGCTGTCTTGCGACAGTCAGCCAGACATGCACATTTTAAAGTTCTGTCACCTAACTGTCCTAGACAGCTAGGTTGGAGAAAGTGCAGGCCTCCAGTACTCTCATGAGTTCTGAAAGCAGCCAATCTATCCAATCCTGTTGCTGCTTTCGTGCTATGAAAGCAGCACCGGTATTGGGTAGTGCGGTTTCCTGCATTGGGAGCTTGCTGGAAGACACCTGAGGGAGGAGGACGTCACGCTAACAAAGTAAGTGGATGTATTTATTAAATGTTTTTGTGCTGACCCCCGACTCACCACCCTTGGCACAAGTCAGCTGCCACTGAATACAACGGCACCTAATCACTCAATTGCTTCGAAATGGCTCTGAATAAAAACATGGAATCGAGCTATTTTTCTTTTTGGCATCTTCACAAAAACCCAACGAATGTCGTCGCACCACCAAGCTTGCACTCTATAGTTTTGACTACTGTGAAGGATGGTACAGTGCAAAGCACAAAAACTGGCGTTCCGTATTTAAGAGAAACATGAAATGGTGGTGCTTCTTATCTGAGTCAGTGATCATGGCTCTACCTATAACAGACACAGCAGACAAGACAGTGTCCTGTTGCAGATTCTGTTTTCGTTGTATGCAGTACTGATTTTCAGATTTAAATGAATCTTTCGACACACCTTACCTACCTTTGTTCAGGTAGCATGTAAACAAACATTCGACCTCGTATTCCCATCGAGGCAAAAGCCTGCTTACTTGATGTCTAACATAAAGAAAACATTCACTGAAGGCTTGAGGCAGAAAAATCTACCGCTAAGCACAGCCAGACAGGCATTCTATACAGTGTTTTTAAGTAATGGAAAAAGGATCACATTTCATTTTACTGCCGTTCGATTCAAACGAAGTTACCACCAAATTTCAACAATGCCATACAATGCGTACAAAGCAACGTCACTGCAGGATTCTTTCTTTTAATGATGGAATTCCATTTCTTTCTGCAAGTACAAAAAGATAATCCTATTTATTTTGAACAAATAGGAGCTGCTTTTGAAGGTTGCTTTTCGAACAAGTGCCTCAATGAACATGACGTGTACTGGAGCGCAGAATGAACATATTTCACTAAGGATTTGATTCCGTGACTGGTGCTGATGCGTCAGCCCTGCGGTGCCTAGGAGCTGGCTAATAGGTAATATGTAAATGCGAGATCATTCTCACCTATCAGAAGCTCTGGTTTCACCAGCGTCACCTATCAAATGTTAGGACCGATTCCTGTAGGTTTTTTCTCTCTGTGTAGGCCAACATTTGTAATCCTTCTGGTATTCGGACCGGGAAGTCCTGTCCTGCACCCTGCGTTATTTTTATCTCAAAAGTTGCAAATGCCTGTGAAAGCAAACCCATAATTGTAAATGTATTTATATAGCGCTTACGTCCCCTAACGAGACATTAAAGCGCCTTTTCGGCGATTACACCCTACTCTGGACTCAAAGATAAGTAGTTAGTAAAAAACGTGTGTTTTTTTCGTGTTCATTGGTTGTGCTGAGGGACTTAGAGTGTTGTTGTTGTTAGACTTCCATTCACCAGAGAGGCAACTGTATGCCCTGTGCTGCACTGACGCTGGATATTTACCATCATGGGTGCTCCATGGGTAAAACTCCAAATTAAAAAGTATAATGCTGACTGCATGATGTGCCTGGACCCCTAGCAGCTTGTTTCCAGTCACTCCGTTCTCTGTTAAGGCTGAATTAGCCTCTCTCTCAATGGGTTCTTCTGAGTCATGTGAGGGGACGCTTTAGTGGGGTCGGGGTGGCCTATGATAAAAATCCAGCCATGTCGATATTGCATGGTGTATTTATTATTTATTATTTATTTATTATTTGAGAATTTTATAGAGCGCACAGCGGCCCCAACGGGGCGTCCCGGCGCTGAAACTCTGAAAAACAGAGGGAGGTCATAGGGGCAGATATCCAAATTTATGAAGGGAACAGATGTGTTTTCAGGGATTTACGGAAGACTAATTCTGTCTGACAGGTGCGTAGGGCTAATGGAAGTTTGTTCCAGCACTGAGAGGTACAGACCTCAAAGGTTTTGCCACCGGCCCGAGATCGTTTAAATCGGGGGGTTTCCAGGAAATGGAGGGTATTGGACCGTAGAGTCCTGGAGTTGGCATAAGGTCGAAGAATATTTTTATGATGGAGTAACACATGCAGCTTGTTTCGGATAGAGCAATGTCTCTCTTTACAGCAACACCTCATCAGGTGGTTTAATGTCTAAATACACAAATTGGGGGTTCTGTTTTTTTGATAAATCCTCCTTTTAGCGCCCATTTTTAAATCGCCTGACCACCGATGCCCCTATTCCGCTCACCTGGTCAGATAACTCGCAGTCCTGTTGAAATTGGATACTACTCCGATAAATAATATTCCGAAGGGCCCTAGTAAAATGGAATCTAGGCGAAACCTGAGGAGGATAACCAATGATTTATTGGCTCCCCTAATTCCCACAATGGCGATCTCTATGGATGAGGATGTGGGTTCAGCGGTATGTAAGCTTGAAAATGCCATCACAGTTGCCATGGATGAGTTAGCACCTGCCTCCCTACGCTACTCTGCCAGAAAAAGGCCGTCGGCCCCCTGGTACTCGGAGTCACTGAGACATCTAAGACAGGGCTGCAGGAAGCAGGAACGACTGTGGAGGGCTAGCTGGAATACACAGGATAGGGAAACCCATAAAACTCTTCTGAGGGAATATAAGGCTGAGGTCATAAGAGCTAAGCAGGAGTACTTTTTGAATCTCACCACTGCCCTTACCTCGCCGAAAGAGCTGTTTAAGATCGTGGATTCGTTGACCACCCTGCAGACCCCGGACCCCGTCACCTGCACTCAGCAGCTGTGTGACGATATTGCCCTTTATTTTCATACCAAAATTGCTAATATTGTTTTTGCCTTAGAGCTACAAAGGGCCTCAATATCTTCCCCCACCTCTCAGGTTTCCCCCTCCCCAGTATCTGTTAGACCTGCTAATCCGGTCCATCTGTCTAGTTTCCCCCCCCTCTCCCTGCAGGAATTGGACGTCCTCCTGGCTAAGACCAGGTCGGGCTCTCCCCTCGACCCTTGCCCCCTCAAACTCCTTAAACAATGTAAGGATACCCTCCTGCCCCCCTTTCTCGAGATCATGAACAGGGCAATGAGGGATGGCATTTTTCCCTCCCAATGGAAGAGAGCGGTGGTCAAACCCCTCTTGAAAAACCCTACCTTAGACCCGGAGGTTCTCAAAAACTTTCGCCCCATTTCGTTGCTCCCAACCCCAGCAAAGATGCTGGAAACCCACCTTAACCAGCATCTTTCATACTTTCTGGAAACCTCTGGTCTCTTGGATCATTCGCAGCACAGATTTCGAAAGGGTCACAGCACAGAGTCGGCCCTTACTGTGGTGCTTGATAACATCCGCACCACAGTTGATAAGGGTTTGAGTACCCTGCTGATCCTGTTAGATCTCACGGCTGCGTTTGATACCCTGTCTCCCTACGTCTTAACATCTCGACTGAGGGAGATAGGGGTGGAGGGGCCTGCCCTAGGTCTGTTGGCCTCCTTCCTGGACCAGAGGGAACAGAGAGTGAAGCTGGGGGAGTTCCTATCTCCATCCCTGCCGGTGAAGTGTGGGGTCCCACAGGGGTCAGCATTAACTCCGACCCTGTTCAACATCTATGTGACCCCACTGGCCAGGCTCATTAGATCGTTCGGGATGGAGGTAGTCTCCTACGCCGATGACACCCAGATCTTGCTGTCTCTGGCCCAGCCTGTAAGCTCTTCTGCCTCCAATTTTAGACACTGTATGGAGGCAGTTGCTCAATGGATGATGGACAATTCATTGAGGCTAAATGGCGAGAAGACGGAGATCCTTGTGTTCGGCCGGAAGGAGGACATCTGGTCGACGGAATGGTGGCCCTTATCTCTGGGGACTTGCCCTGTACCTACCCTCTTAGCACGAAACTTGGGGGTCATGATCGATTCGGCCCTTGCTATGGGTCATCAAGTCAACAGGACAATCTCCACTTGCTGGGGCATTATCAAGATCCTGCGGAAGATTAAGCATTATCTGTCCGTACAAGCCCGGAAGCAAATTGTGGTTGCATTAATAGCCTCTCGGCTTGATTATTTCAATGCCCTAAGTGCTGGAGTAAATAAATCCTTGCTACAACGACTACAAACTGTGCAGATCGCCGCGGCTAAGTTTGTACTGGACTTGCCTAGGAGGTCATCAGCTACTGTCGCCAGGAAATCCTTGCACTGGCTTCCAATTGAAGCCAGGATCTCTTTTAAGGTTCTTTGTTTGGTTTATGGGGCCTTGAACAGAAAAGAGATAGGAGGAATAAAAGATCTCTTGATTCCTTATGCTCCTCCCAGAAACCTCCGCTCTTCAAAGTAGCTTCTTCTATCAGTTCCCAGAGTTCGAAGAGCCAAGTGGGGAGGCAGAGCCTTTTCCAGCCTTGCTCCTAGATGGTGGAATACTGTACCCTGTGAAATTAGGACTCTGCCATTGATGCAAACTTTTAGAAAGGCCCTGAAGACATGGCTTTTTGCCAAAGCTTACCCTTCGTTTTCTGCTTTTGCCTTTTATGAATCTTTTATAGGCGCCTTGATGCCTCTGGGCAAAGTCACGCGATATAAGTTTTATTTCATTTCAATCAGTGCCAGAGTGTCCAGTAATTGACTTTTCTGCTTTTGTCCGGTGTTTTCGTCCAATTGTTTCAATGGAAGCAAAGAAATACTGCAATTCCCAGAATGCATTAGATTGCTAAAAGGAAATATGGTGTCCTTCTCCTAAGGTTGCTTGGTAAATGTTAAAAGGGATTACGTTTGGTAATCCCCATTACTCTTAGTCCTACTCGTCCTCGACCCAGTCATACTTCCCATGAGTGATGACTGGGTCGAGGACGAGGGACGTAGAGGTAATGCTATGATTACCTTTGGTAATCCCCATTACTCTTAGTCCTACTCATCCTCAACCCAGTCATCACTCATGGGAAGTATGACTGGGTCGTTGACGAGTGACATAGAGGTAATGCTATGATTACGTTTGGTAATCCCCATTACTCTTAGTCCTACTCGTCCTCGACCCAGTCATCACCCAGGGAAGTATGACTGGGTCGAGGACGAGGGACGCAGAGGTAATGAGATGGTCTTGGATGCCATTTAATTTTGGCACAACAATCTGCTTTTTAAAGAGCCAAGGTATTGCATTCTGGGAATGATGTCAAATTGGGCCTGCTGCATGTTGTTTCACTTTTTCCAAGTGGATCGTTTGGAGGCCTCCAGCCTCATTGCCTGGAGAATTCACTATTGGAATGGACGGATGAGAGTTTTATTCAAGTATTGTGTCCAATCCCCATTGACAAGAGAGTCAAACCAACTTGACTATGAAGGCTGACTTTCATCCTTTATGATTGAATGCAGGGTCTTGTCTAGTCACTGGTATAGGTGGTGCTTAACTGCACCATTTTAAACATCTTGACAGACAGTAAGTTTACCAGCACTCTCACTTGAGAGTCAAATGCACACTACGGGTTACTGCCTTGGACCATGGTGGACTTGCCAGTTTGATTGCTTATTCAAGTCTAGTTCGGCGTTTTGCCCTTGAGCTAGCCTCTAGAGCTGAGGCAATGATGAGAGATACTCAGCCAGGAACCCAGCAGCTATACTAGCCCATTGCCCGCATATACTTTGGGTATGATTCCCTGCATTTGAAGCCAGTGCAGTGATAGCCCAAAGAATATTACATTCATCATTTTCTGTGGTTTTGGACAGAGTATTAAAATAGGTTTTACATTTTGGTTATCTTCAGGTTTACCTTTTTAACATACTCACACACAAAATATTGGAGTAAATTAGGCATGGCAGCACTATGCCTAGTGATGACAGATGATTTGTTCACTAGGTTGATGGCTTAGAGGAGTATCCACCTCAGTATCAGTTGGAAATGAGCATTCTTGACACCACAAGGGATCTTTAGTGGTCTTCTCTTATGGATCTTGGCTTCCTCTTCTATCAGATTTGTCAAGTTGGGCCTATTAATACAATGGTAATGCTCCTTAAACTGCTATTTACATATGTTTCAAACACACAATGGGGCATATTCCTAAGGACTTATCGTCGAGTTAGCAGCACTTTATCACAGCCAAAGTGACAATAAATGTATCGCCCTATTCACAAACTGGTGCTAACAGCCGATATCACCAGTTTTCCTGCGAAAGCAGCCGCAAAAAACCTCGCCACGGATGACACCGGCAACTAACGCTAATGAGATGCAGAGTAGGCGTTCCCGTGCAAAAATCTGTGAAAACACCACTTCGCAACATTCTCAACGACCAGCCAGATCGGCAATAAGATCACAAAACATGCGATAAGTCACGTTAGCAGCAGGGAATTAACACCTGCTCTTTCTTGGTATTAAGTCGGATGATAACCTGCACCAGAAATGTGAGCCCAGCCCACAGCCACACCAGAAGAACAACAGATACCATGGAGCTACTGATCATGCAGCTCAGACACTCAGGAATCAATCAATCAATCAATCAATCATCGTATTTATATAGCGCACTACTTACCCAGAGGGTCTCAAGGCGCGCGGGGGGGATCTGCTACTGCTCGAACAACCAGGTCTTGAGTTGCTTCCTGAAGGCGAGGTGGTCCTGGGTCAGGCGGAGGTGGGTGGGGAGGGAGTTCCAAGTCTTGGCGGCGAGGTAGGAGAAGGACCGCCCCCCTGTGGTGGCTCTACGGATGCGGGGGACGGCGGCGAGGGAGTGGCTGGTCGATCGAAGATGGCGTTTTGGAGCGTAGAAGTTGAGGCGGCTGTTGAGGTATCCTGGGCCTTGGCTGTGAAGGGCTTTGTGTGCGTGGGTGAGGAGACGGAAGGTGATTCTCTTGTTGACCGGGAGACAATGCAGATCTCTCAGGTGTCCGGACATGTGGCTGCGACGGGGGATGTCCAGGATGAGTCGTGCTGAGGCGTTCTGGATCCGCTGGAGTCTCTTCTGGAGTTTGGCGGTGGTTCCGGCGTAGAGGGTGTTGCCGTAGTCCAGACGGCTGGTGACCAGGGCCTGGGTGACCGTCTTCCTGGTCTCGGTGGGGATCCACCGGGAGATCTTACGTAGCATGCGCAGGATGTTGAAGCACGACGAGGAGACGGCATTGACTTGTCTGGTCATGGAGAGGGAGGAGTCCAGGATGAAGCCCAGGTTGCGTGCGTGGTCTGTTGGTTTGGGTGCGCTGCCTAGGGCGGGGGGCCACCAGGAGTCGTCCCAAGCGGCGGGTGAGGATCCCAGGATGAGGACTTCCGTCTTATCTGAGTTCAGTTTCAGGCGGCTGTTCTTCATCCATTCGGCTACCTCTTTCATCCCTTCGTGAAGGTTGGCTCTGGCGGTGGCGAGGTCGTTGGTAAGGGAGATGATCAGCTGGGTGTCGTCGGCGTAGGAGATGATGTTGAGGTTGTGCTGGCGTGCGATGTCTGCGAGGGGGCTCATGTAGATGTTGAAGAGGGTTGGACTGATCGAGGAGCCTTGAGGGACGCCGCAGATGACTTTGGTGGCTTCAGATCTGAACGGGGGGAAGCGGTGCTGATCGGAGTCCAGGCGCGGAGGGTGGTGGTGGGGGGCGGTGGTTCGGTCGTGGTGTTCGCCGGTTGAGTGCTGAAGCTGTTGTGTATGTCCGCGATCTTGTTGTGGAAGTAGGAGGCGAGGGAGTTGCAGAGGTCTTGCGAAGGGGTGATGTCGTTGTTTCCGGCGTTGGGGTTGGAGAGCTCTTTGACGATGTTGAAGAGTTCTTTGCTGTTGTGTGCGTTGTTGTTACAGTCGTTCTTTGAATGCAGTTTTCTTGGTGGCGCGGATGAGTTGGTGGTGTTTTCGGGTGGCGAGCTTGAGGTCAGTCATGTTGTCCGGTGTTGGGTCTCTGCGCTAGGTTCTCTCGAGGGCTCTGCAGTTCTTCTTGGAGCTCTTGAGTTCGTCGGTGAACCATGGGGCTTTCTTGCTGCCGGGTCTGCTGGGCGGGGTCCTCAGGGGGGCGAGCTCGTCTGCGCAGTCGCTGATCCACTTTGTGAGGTTGGTGGCCGCCTGGCTAGGGTTCGTTGTGCTGGTGGGAGGGTTCATGCTCAGGGAGGACGCGAGCTGGTCGGCTGTGATCTTGTTCCAGTTCCTGCGTGCAGCCTGTTGCTGGTGGTGGTGGATCGTGGTCCTTGCGAAGCTGAAGTGGAGGGCCACAACACCCGCCACCACCCACCCAGACAAAACAATTCACCTGATGTTGCACAATTGCAACAATTAACATTCATGTGTGGTCATAAAACGGAGAATCATTCATTCATCTTTGAATTTCCAACAAATTATTTTATTCACATTAAACTCAGAACAACTATTTGGAAGAGTCATGGCGGGTCTTCTCTGGACAATCTGTAGGTCACAGCCTGCAAGACAAAATTCAAGATAAGAAGGTGTGTCATGCGTTCATCAAAGGACAGAGAGAGAGAGAGAGAGAGAGAAAGAGAGCAAGAAAGGTAGAGAGAGAGAGAGAGAGTGAAAGGAAGAGAGGGAGGGAGAGAGAAAGAGAGAGAGAAAAAGAGAATGAAAATGAAAGAAAGAGATAAAGAGAGAAAGATAGAGAAAGAGAGGGAACGAGAGGGAGAGAGAGACAGTGAAAGGAAGAGAGGGAGAGGGAGGAGAGTGCAGATACTGCAGACCCAGGTCTCACTGCTCACCTGCTGCCACCGGTGTGTCTCCAACCATGTGACGGTATATACTGCAGTCCACCAGGTCCCTTATCTGAAACAGAGTCCAGGTTTATGAATGGCAGAGTTTATATCATTGCACACGCCATCATTGCTTGCCCGCCCCTGCGCACACAGGCTGCTGCACCCCCGCCCCTGCCGCTGCCCAGCAGTGATTGCCCGCCCTGCGCACCCAGGCCACACTGCTCACCTTCCACTAGCCGCTTGTCTCCAAGCGGGCCTACCATGTGCCGGTGCGAGCTCCAAGCCCGGGCCTGCGACCTTGGCAGCCTCCACATCATGCAGCCCAGCACCGGGGGCCACCAGGTCACACACGTGATTCTGGGTCTTGATTTTGCAATGGCAGAGATCATATCAGTCCACACGGCATCATCGTCCCCCCTTTATACGTATTCCGAGTGGGCTGGGTCGGCGTACGCCAGGCTAGCATAGGGGTGTGAATAATTATCCCTGGGCTCTGGGCGTGGTTAATTTCTGGGCTGGACAGGAAACCAACTGATGCATGTGTCTCTGTCGCAGTGTTGGCACCACACTGCCTGCAATCGACAATATTGCAATGCTGCATGCACTCAGAGGGCGGGCGCGCACAAGGGATTGTACAAGGAGCACAAGACCGCTCAGGCTCTTGGCTCATACATGCCAACTGTTGTGTGTGTTTCGCTATTGGTGCACCCTAAGCCTAAGGCCTAGCCTCAATTGCAGCGCGAAAGCCACATCACATTTCCAGAATGCAAACAGTAGTCAGACTAACATTAGGGATGAAAGCTCCTTTGTCTCAATACATAAGGTGGAAGGACATCTGCATCTCCGACCTTGGTCTTGCATACGGCAGACACCCCCTGAGAGAGATACCATAGCTGATGGTGATGCTCATGGTCACATATGCGCATTGCTTTTATTTCCCAGGGTGTACCTTTTTGTGAAATCAATGTCCTTACATTCATCCATACTTTCATACTTGATCGATTATGGACATGACACATCTGTGTGAATTTGAATGATTTATTTACATTCGGTAGAGTGTCGGAGCTGGAGCAGAACATGGCCAGGCAAACCCCACATTACATTGTAGCCCAGTGGAGGGCCAGCCAGAGTCATTTAGGGATTGACAAGTACATCAGAAAATGGAGAGTACAGTCCGCAGTCTGACTGCTGTGTCATTGGTAAGCAAACAAAATATGGCAGTCCATGTTGAGGTCCAAGATGAGTGTCGCAGAGTGTTTCGGGGGACAGTATGAGGTGTTGTTACAGGTCATGATGCAGAGGGCAGAACCAAGCAGAAACAGGGCATATGGCAGAGTAGATTGCTACTGGCTCCTTCTTAATACACTGGTGGAATTACCCGCATCTTCGTCCTCTGTTATCAGTCTGACATGTGGGTGCTGATGTTTGGTCTGCAGTACTGTGTGCCTCTGACACATCAGGGGCCGGAAATGTGTGTGTAGAAGTACCAGCAGCATTCATCAGCGATAACTTAGTGGGAGCAATGCGATGATGAGGATCTGCAGGGCATGGAAGATACCAACAACTTTTCGTTGGTGTGCGTCCGTGGCAGCCATTCTTTCCACATGCATCCACTCCATGTTCCTCATTATCCTCAGCATCTGTGCCAACTCTCTGCTGATATCACTGAGCCCACTCTGACTAAACAGTTGTTCTCCTCTCAGAGGCATGGCTCCAGCATTGTTGGGCATGGATTGTTGGACATCATGGAGCAAACTGTGGGTGTCCGTTAGGGAGTGTAAGGGGTCCCTTAAGTCACTTAGACACCCACGTATGTCATCTAGTTTGGCTGCCATGTGGTCGAACCCCACCCGCACCTGTTCAGCCACCTCTTTCTGGCAGTCTAACACCTGACCTTGGAATCCGATGTGTTCTTCGGTGAAGAGCTGGGAGCCAGCCGTGGTGGTGGGTGCTTCCTGCTGTGTAGTCTGTGCAGGGGGTGCGGTCTCCTCGATGCAGCTGGGCTGCCCTTCTCCTGGAGGTGGGTTGCCATAGCTGTCCATGAGCTGTTGTAGGGCGTTGTTGTCGAAAGTGTGGAGGTCCTCTTTATCATCACTGATGAGTTGTCTGGTCTGCTCTGCAGGATGTGTTGATTTTCCCTCTGCAATGTGAAGGGAAGATGCATTTTAACATTGTGTTGATATGTATGTTGACGCATTGTTCAAGTTTACATACAGACTGCATGATGAGGCACATTGTGACTGTTTGGAAGGAGCTGACTATCTCATGCCAGACAGTGGACATTTGAACTACATCACGGATGTGAGGTTGTACACATACTTTATCATCTCACAGCTTTCTGCTATGCCAGATGTGATTGGCCAGTTTCTACACAAAAGCGGAATCAGTTTGTGCATGTGGATGTGTCAGAGTGTGTCATGCTCCTTCATGGATGTGTTCCACACTCAGCCTCCTCAGTGTTGTGGTGTGCACCATGTCATGATAATTGGACTGCAGCCATGCTATTCACCATGCAATGTCACTTGCAATGTTTGTGTGGCTCACAGACACGCAGCTTTGCTAGTTTTAACATGTGTGCATGGGTTGGTTGGGAGATTGGTGCTGTGTGGGTAGGGACCCCTTTGTGCCCATAATGGACGCGGGGATACTTGCGGTTTTCTATGTGTGCTGCAGTGTGCCAAGGGGATCAGGGACATGATCCAGAGTCATTGTGGGTGTGCAGTGTTCTCTACTTAATTGTGCATGTGTGCCATTGTGCCCATCTCCCCCCGTCCCCCCAGTCCCTGTTGGGTACTCACCCAGTTGCAGTTGTGTCAGGTCATGAGCAGTGTCCTGACCCCCAACTCCTGCCACCGTCTCCCCACTGATGACTGTGAACACCATAGCCTCCATCTCATCCAGCTCCTTGTGTTCCGCTGGACTGCCGCCTCCAGTCTGCATTGCTGCCTGATGGTTGCCAGCGAGTTTCTTCTTGATTTTGCGCTTTGCATCATTCCAGCGCCTCTTGACCTCCCTAATTATCCTCCTCCTCACTCCACTGCATTCACCTTGTCCAGGGTGGACTGCCATATTGCATTTTTATTTGCCAAAGATACATTGGAGGTGATAAATAGTTGTTGGTGGTGTTCGATCACCTACGTGATGATGATCCTGTTTTCCTGCGGACTGAACCTCGTCTTCCTTATCTTCTTCTCCTTGCCCCTCCGTGACCCCGAGGTCCCAGGCTGGTCCTTCTGGGGGCTTGTGGGGTTATGGTCATCCTCTGTACTTGCTCCAGCTTCCTCCATGGTGCTACGCAGTTTAAATTATTTTGTTTGTGCTTTTATAGTGCATTTTCCCACATGACGCGTGGGAATTGCAGGCCTGTCGCTGGTTATCGCTGATTTTTGTATCATAATTTGAGACATCGCCGCTTTTTTCGCGTTCCTGTTTCGCATTTTCTAGGCGTTGCATTAATTTTAACGCGGTCATTTGACGCATTATCGTGAGACTGTCGCATGGTACCCCTGTGTTTTGAATACAATATTAACACAGCATTATTTTCCTGCGATAGACTGTGATGTTCAAAGTTGCGTTAAGCTAATTTTGCGACAATTATCACACTTTCTTGAGAACATAACATAACTTGTGTTGGGAAAGGCATAGTGCATGTATTTACCTATCTATCCAAATACCATGAACAATATAACAATCAAATAAAGATTCTTTATCTTGTTACTTTGAATCCATGATATACATTTCACACTAAATTCAGCTTATAACTTAACACCCGCACCCTGTTGCTTTCCTGTTAAGAATGTGTGAGATTTAAACGGCTACAGTACAATTTGGTAGATTTATAGGTTTTCACTTCATAAAATTGAAAATATTTTCTTATGTTCAGTTATCTATTTTTTCCCCTGGGTACATATCTCAGGAAATTTAGCAGTATTGTTCACCAATAACTAGAACCCTATTTACTAAGAAGTATTCCAAAATTAAGCCAGCCTTAAAATTATCATAAGCCAAGAAAGATAGTTTTAAGATTGTCCTAATACAAGACAAAAACGTCATAAATCAGACCCATGTTTCCAGTGGTAAAAATGGAAATATTTTGTATTGCTGTATATCACACGTGGTTGAGATTATTCACAAAACTTCCTGTTTCAAAATAGGGCAGACATAAACATATGTCTAATATTTGGAAACCTGACAAATCTTTATTTTAAATATTTTTGCCTAGAATGTCTCTCCTTCCTCCACCGGTACCCCACTCTTCCTTGTCAAAACTAAAGTAATTTGAGCACTTTCTGAGACTCTCAGACTGATCTATACCTGTATTTTGAGGTGGAATTAAATATGTTGAAAATGTGGGAAATTGATATCCAATTGGTAAGAAATTCCATTTCCTTTTCTTTTCCCCTTTTTTCCATTTTGAATCCTAGATTTCAGACTTAGTATGTGGTCTGAGGCCTCTTGACTAGGTCTTAACCACAACATAGTCACAGTTCTATCATTAACGGTGCCCTTTGCGTCTCAGAGTCACCACGCTGTGCACATTCAGACACACATTAGAGTGCTGGTCCATGCTGGGAAAGAGTTTATAGGAGTTTAAAAGGAATTGGGCACCTTAGGTTGGGGGAGGTTTGAGTATGGGGATGGAGTCAAACTGCATTACTAGATAATGGTTCATGGGACACACTGGACTACAATTGACAGGAGACTATGGAGAGAGAGTTGGAGGTCCAAAGAAACAATAAAGTCTGCGCCCAACAAATATTAGTTAGGGTAATCTCAAGACTGCCAATACGAACAAAAGAAGTGCTAATAAGATATAAGCACTTATAATTGAAAATTCAAGAACATAAAACATAACATATATATATATATATATATATATATATATATATGTATATATATATATATATATATATATATATATATATATATATATGTTATGTTTTATTTTCTTATTTTCTGTTTTTTTATGTTTTATTTTCTTATCTTCTTGTTTTTTATTTTATATATATAAAACACATATTACACAGAAAATATAAATATGTTGATACTGCTGAAATGAGTTATAGAATAATGTATTAGGCACACCACAATCACATTTGAGATAATAGGGATGGAACGGTGCCAGCTAAGACTACTTGATATAACACAGTTTAAAGAAGGTAACATATTTATAAATCAGGTACTCAATAACCTTTGTGAGGTGAGTCAAAATCAATCTACAAGCAGAAATCTGAGGAACTGAAAAAACAAAAACTCTAGCGAACTAAATAAACGTGTACTTTGTTTCTACAAGCAAGTAAAATAAATAAAAATATACAACCAAAATAGTTTCCAAAAATATTATGTGTCAGACTATCCTGACAAGTAGTATTTTTAAGGTAGTCCTGAATTACACATAATACAGGAAGTGTATTAAATGTCATTAACATGACATGAATGTTTGTAAAAATCTGTATTTAAACATTCTTATTTACGTAGCCACACACCTTTGGACAAAGTAGCGTGTGGGACTCATGGCAAAAAAGTAGAAATCCATGTTATCACTTTTTTTTTCCCATTGTCCCTTCAGGGCTCCTTTTGAGACCAGTTGTATGTAATAGAGAGCTGTTTCATTCAGGACCAGCT
The DNA here is from genome assembly GCF_964263255.1 of Lissotriton vulgaris. Lineage (NCBI taxonomy): Eukaryota > Metazoa > Chordata > Amphibia > Caudata > Salamandridae > Lissotriton > Lissotriton vulgaris. The sequence continues at coordinate 344,495,924 of NC_141689.1, read as the reverse complement.
GCGTGTAATACAGAACGCTTGACCATGTGGTGCACACCAGGAACAGGTAGATTTATCAATGGCCACTACATCAGAAGAAGCAATAGTTGAGGTCCACTGTCAGAAAAGTGGAGATTCCTCCACCTCTAATTGAGACAGGGGAATGGCTCACTGAGTGGGAAAGTAAGGGGTCCCACCAATTTACTTCAGTGCTCACACTCTGCCAACCCAAAAAATTACACTTAAGTAATTTTTTTACATTTCTTTAGTTTTTAAAAAACGTTTTAGATTTTCCTATTGACTATCACAGAGTGCATGTTTCTTGCTGACTGCTCGGGGATAACCTTTACTTTTTTACAAGGTTTTCTGCTTTTCTAAATATATATTTGGTATAAACAAAATATTTACCTTAGAGCTATAACTGTTTCGAATCTTTACGTTTGTTATTTCTTTTATTATATTGTAGTTTGCTTGGCTTGCCAAAACAACCCTTCTCGCATATTTCTCTGAAAATATGTTGGTGCTAAGGCAAGGCGGCAAGGCCAAACCACCAAACTTAAGATAAGGTTATCCTCAAGGCAAACAAGTGGGCTTCTACACAAATGCTTGTGAATGGTAAGATAGGTAAGCATTTTCACTAAATGTACTAGGAAACAAATCAATCTCAAATTTACAAACAGCAATACCGGGTAAACATAATGACATAACTTTGACATAAAGTTGACCCTCTTTAGTTCCCGTAGTAGAAACAAAGGCCAACCCAATTATTCCTTGAGAGCTTTGGTAAATACATAAAATACAAGCAATTGCACCTATCACCTATTGAATTATTTAAAGCAGTTGGCTGGGTTGTTCTGGAATATAAGCGTGAAAACAACAGACCAAATAGAGCAATGAATGCAGCCAAGGAATAGCAGCATATATGTGTGAGACAAAGAAAATATTGCTATATATTGTGTAAAGAAAATGGCTTTAATGAGGCCTAATTATATATTGCTCTGTTAAAAGAACAGAGGCTCGATTTCAAAATAAAGAAGTTAATTTGACAGCGCAAGTACTGTGCCACTTGTAATGTTGTATATGGTCTAGTAGTTGGGATGGGAGGAGTTTCGGGGTTGGAGGAAGAGGAGGGGCAGTAACAGGAAAGGGGCAGTTAGAGTAAGGACAGGGACATGATAAGAAGCATAGAATAAAGCTCTTACAAACGTATACATTTGTCTGTCATCATTGCTGCCACGACACAACAACATTTGCAACAAACTAAGTTTGACTCACTGGTATAGGAGGTAAAGCTATGCTTGTCATGCTTGATTTGTCGGCGGCCTTTGACACCGTCCCACACAAGGGTCTCCTCGTCAGACTTCATGAGATCGGTCTGAGGGGGACGGTGTTCAGCTGGTTTAGATCATTCTTAGCGGGCCGTCGACAAACGGTCTGGGCCTCCTCAAGCTCTGCCGTGATGCCGCCTTTGGGAGTCGGAGTCCCGCAGGGCTCTGTGCTGAGTCCGACTCTTTTTAACATCTTTATGACTCCATTGGCGGCACTGGCGGAGTGCTTGGGGGCCCAGATCGTATCCTATGCTGATGATACTCAGCTCCTCTTTACGTGTGGGAAAGGAGAGGAGTTTGACGGAGAGAGTATTCGTGAGTGCCTTGGGGCTGTTTTCAAATGGTTCCAGCTGAACAGCCTCAATTGCAACTCAGATAAGTCTGAGGTACTCTTCTTCGGTTGTACTTCTGATCCTGATTGGCAGGAATGGTGGCCGATTAATATGTTTCCTCCTGCACATTCCTCCCAGCAGGCAGAAAATCTGGGAATTAAGATCGACAATGGTCTGACATTGAGATCACAGATCCTCGGTCTTACGGGAACATGTTTTGGCCTCTTGAAGATGCTCCGGAAGTTTCTTCCTTTGCTTTCAGAAGAGCACAGGAGGATCACTGTGCAGGCCTTAATTGGCTCCAGATTGGACTATTCCAACGTCCTATATCTGGGCCTACCGGAGTATCGACTACAGCGCCTTCAGGTGGTGCAGAATTCGGCTGCTAGGGCTATCTTCGGCCTTCACAGGCGAGCCAGAGTGTCCGGCCTTTTGCAGTCGCTTCATTGGCTGCTTATCCGGAAGCGGATAGTTTTCAAGGCGTTGACGCTGGCTCATAAGGCTCTTTATGCCTCTGGCGCGAAATATCTGCAACGGAGGCTTACCTTTTATCGCCCGGCCCGATCTCTGCGATCCGAATCTCTCTTCCTTGCGGTGGTCCCTTGAGTAAAGAGGGCCCGCGTAGGGGGTCGCTCCTTCAAGCTGAAGGCATCGCAGCTTTGGAATGCTTTGCCATTGGCTCTACGTAGCACTTCCAATTTGCTGACCTTTAGGAAGGGCCTTAAAACTTGGCTCTTTGCCCCGTGGCATGCTCCCTCCTATGTTTTGTTGTCTTTTATCCCACTGTGTTATGTTTTGATGCTTACAAGATGCCAATAAAAAGTGCCGAGACACTCCAATGGAGTAGCCTTGCGCTATAGAAATCAAAAATAACATAACATAACATAATATAATGCTGAGGGTGTTTTGACGTTGGATTAATATATGCGGAAACACAGTGCTCTGCAAATTGTATTTTTCAGCTCATCTTTCTGCCTCTGGCACAGTTTGTTCTATCATTCTCTTCCCGATTCTTGCCCACTTATCTGACTTTCTCTCTCTTGGGACTGATGATGAAAAATATGCCCCAAAAGGAGTGTTAGTGGTCCCTATCTGCAATAGTCAGCTCAAATTAAGAACTGGAGGGAGAGAAGAAAGGAGAGAGACAATATTAAACAAGCATTAAAAATGCAATAGGTCTCGCCTTTAATTAAGTTAAAGCCATTTGCTCTGCCAATGGTATTGTATTCTAGTTTTGCATTATTTAGTGTATATTTGAGATATGTTGTAGTTGTATGTAGTTAGAATTGTTTTGTTAGCTGTTTGGTAGTTTAAAACATAGCGTTAGTAGGAAAAGAACAGTGTTTCAGATTTGGGAGGTGAATGAATAGAAGAATAGCATGTGTGTTAATTTTGTATAATGAGGATTACAATAGCACGAGGCAGACGAAAGGGGTGAGGGGAGAGCAAATATATGTCCATATCACAAATATACACTAAATAATTCAAAGCTAGAATACAATACTTTAGCAAAGCAAATGGCTTTAACTTAATAAAAGACGAGACCTATTGCATTTTCAATGCTTGTTTTGTTAGGCTCGATGAGATTAAGTGATTTGCCCAGAATTACAGGATGTTGAGCTAACGCTGAGACTCGACCCTGGTTCCCCAACTCCAAAGTTGGCACCTTTCTCCGTTATGCCATATTGACTAGGTGGTTCGTAGTTCCATATAAGAGAAGGACCAAGCTTTGCGGTGTTTTCTCTGACACAGCTGTCCATTTGCCACAGATTACTGTTGGGTAGAGAGTTGCCGTGCCTAATTTGTAAAAATAGATGTGCCAGGGCCTTCTTCAGGAGATAGCTTCTGCTTGTTCCATCAATTGAATGGAGTAAATATCCTCTTAAATTAGCAAACCTTAAAATTTTCTGGTGTGCTCATTGAATGAGGAAGAGGTGCAAGAGGAGCAGGGAGGCCGTCTTCTAATATACAGATGGTTAATTGATAAGCCACTAAAGGAGGACTTCAACTATAAACAGCTCCGGTATCACGACCCAGGCCTTGTCCCTTTTTTAGTTTTTTTGTGAAAAAATACAGACCTCAGTGGCTCCCTTGCACACACGTACATCGAGTACACCAGAACATTTTAAGGTTTGCTAATTCAAGAGGATATTTACTCCGTTCAATTGATGGAACAAAGTTTATGAAATCCAAGAAGAGAGCTTCAAATTATCGCGAAGTCTCGAACAAAAACCAATTGATGAGAGAAAACTGTCCTGATGAAGGTGTAAAGCCTAAAACCGAAATGCTGCGTCAACAACCTGTTTTTTCTGTTTTAATATGTCTATGTGCATTGCACATTTTTAACTTAATTTTATTTTATGGTACTTCTGTGCAGAATAATGTATTGTATTGTATGTATTGAATAAATTGTGCAATTATTTATGATCAAACTATACTGATTGATATATTATTTCTTGATCACGATAATGCAATGATTTTTGTGGCACTAGTGGCTTCTTGAGTGTTCAGTGGATGCGTAAATCTGTTCCTTTCCTGTAACCACATTTGGTGGGTAGAATTGTAGGGACTTGTTTGTTTGCTTCCTTTGTTCAGCATTCCGTCAATCATTTGTCCTTTTGCATAAAGGGATTAAATAGCATAGGTTTGAAAGGAAGGTGATCAAGTCAATTTATCTTTATTCGACTTAATTAAAAGTCATACAAAGAGATTAAGAACATTTCATACCGGGAATTTTTAGGAACAATTCGTACATGTTAAAATATGACAATAAAAATCAATTACATTTCACACATGTTAAAAAACATCCATAAAAACAAATACAGGCGTACAAAGGTTAAAAGGAATAACAATGGATCTAGTGAGTATATTTTTTCATCCTAGCTGCAGCAACCAAGAAATTAGCTATACAGAAAGTAATGCGCGGGTTAGTCAAAGATTGTAAAAAGAGCAAGGCCTGTCTCACCTGTGTGAAGCCCGCCTCCTTCAGGACTGGTACCAGATATTTTTTTCTTGGCTCTAAATAAAACTCGCAAAACATAACAAAGTGCCTAGTATCTTGGTCTGAGAAATGGTCACGTCTGCAGGGAGGAGCTAGTTCCGGTTTTTCCCATGTTTTAAAAGAGCCTAAATAAAGATGTAACAAATTAAACCTAAACTTAGTTAAAAGAAACCTATGGAATGGGATTGTAACAAAACCAAGGTAAGGAGCTAAAGAGGGTGAATTAACAAGTAAAAAATGACCCCTAACTGATGGTTTCACTAACTTCCTTTCCTCACGGGATGCACGTACCCTCCCCATAAAGTTCTTTTTAACGAAATCAATGTCTTAAACCTTGATATCCTGGGGGGAGATGAAGAGCTCTGGACGCCCCAAATCCAAGAATGCCTTCTGCAGATAGGCCAACCAGGGTATCTTTTTAAAATGGTCTAGGGACAAGACATCAAACATGATCTTGTGGTTCAGCAGGAGATCTTCATTAAGCCACGTCTTTAACCAAAAGATCAGGGGAGCCATGTTCAACCCATCAGTTAGAAAGTCTAAGCCCACCTCCATATGTATAGAGTAGGTTGGAGTTGACTGCGGCATAGAGAAGAGTGATCGAATAAATCTGTTCTCAGCTCTCTGAATTGGGTCCACATTAACATAACCCCAGAGTGGGGAACCATATGAGGCAATGGCAACCGATTTACTCTTATAAATTTTTAGCAACGCTTCCATTGGCCTAGCCCCCAACCTGCCCGCAAAGCCCAAGAGGGCAGACGATGATCTAGTAACCGCCAACCTCTTCGCCCTCACCTGGGGGCCCCAAGTTCCTCTCTGGTCAAAGAGAATCCCCAAATAGGGGAACGTTGTAACTCTAGAGACCATGTCCCCTCTGCACGTGAAGGTTTTTGATCTCCTCTTACTGCTTTCTCGACCCACCACCCTGGTATGCGACTTACTAGCATTTATTTTTAAGTCGAGCTGTTCTAAAAATGTGCCGAAAGCATTTAGGAGGCGTTGAAGGCCGACACCTGTGCGCGAGATCAGCATGGCGTCGTCCGCGTACAGGAGCGCTGGGATCTTAACTGCTCCTGCACGCGGAACATCTACTTCCTCCTCCTCCAGGTGTGCACCCAAACCGTTGATGTAGATGGTAAAGAGTAAAGGAGCCAGAATGCATCCCTGCCTAACCCCCTTGAGGGATTTGAAAAGGGCCGTGCACCTACCCTCGTTTGTGACCCGTACGGCCGAAAAAAGCTCCTGGTGTAGGGAAGCCATGAATCTTACCAATGCCTCGTCAATCCCCATCCTCAGCAAGGTCGTCCATAGCTTAGCCCTGTTCACCAAATCGAAGGCCGAGGAGAGGTCCATAAATGCTAGAAATAAGGACCCCTCCTTGGCCACCGTGTACTTTGCTATGAGCAGGTGCAGGTTAGAGCATTGTTCTATTGTGCCTTTCCTTTCTCTAAACCCATACTGGATCTCTGACAACCCTCCACAGCTCTCTACATTATCCCTCAACCTGTACAAAAGGACTCTTCCTAAGATCTTCACTGAGGAGTCCAAGAGGGATATGGGCCTAGAACACCCGGGATCGTCCCCTTTTTAAAAATAGGGACAATAGTTGAAATGTCCCAGGATGATGGTGTAGGGTTGTTATTAACGGCAGTAAAAACGTTGGCCATCACCTCTGCCCACAGCTTTGGGGAGTGTAAGAAAAAGTCGGCTGGCACCCCGTCGGGGCCCGGGGCCTTATGCTTAGTTGTGGCCAGAATAGCTTTCTCCACGTCTGTATTAAGGAAATGTATTGGAGTAGCGTCTAAAGATGCCAGTGAGGCATCTTGGATTACCTGGTCATTATCCCCATACACATTTTTAAAATGGGACAGCCACTTGTCGTCTGGTATGACACAGTCTGTGGCCTCATTGCTTTGATCAGAAAAGAATGGTTGTTTGATTATCTCCCAGAATTTCCGGCTGTCCTTCAGGATAGCCGTAGATAGGAGATTTTCCCAAGCTTCCCGTTTGATACTGTCTTTTCTTGTTTTAATAGCTGACTTGAAGATTTTCCTCAGTCTAGCAATATCGCCCTTTACCCTTGGTACTTTTTTCAGGGCTACCATCAGTAACCTGTGTGCGTTAGAGCATGCAGTATCAAACCAGCGCTTCTTAATCGGTACTCCTTTCATTGGCTTAGCCGTGAGATCCAGCGCCACCTGGCCACAAATTAACTCAAAGGGCCCTATTATCTCACCGCCCGGGGCACAAGGGTTCTGACACACCTCAACCTGTTCCTTAATTTTTGGAAAAATCTCCGCGTAAAAGTTATCTGGGACCACCTTAGCCCACTTAACCCTCCTACCCTGATCGGTGGTGTGCAAAGTGTGATCCAATCTCACTTTCCCCGGGTTAGGCCCCATATAATCTCCCCAAGCCACCTCAAGTAAGACAGGGTTGTGGTCACTGTAGTGAGATAGCACTGTACAATAGGAGATCACCTGATTTAAAATACCTTGCGTTATAAAGATATAGTCAATTATGGTTCCTGGGCTAGTGCCAGTGAATGTTGCCATTCTTGATCCACCCTCTGGTTCATAAAAGTCAAAATTTGCCAAGAGGTCTTCTAGCTCCTCTCCTTCTATGGTATGTTCGAAGTGAGGTCCCTCATAACCTTCACCCCATTCCTTATTGTTTAAACTGCATGCTAACGTGCAGGGATGAATGTTAAAATCACCTAATAAGATATACTCTGTGTTAAGCTGTGTGTTCTGTCTGCCTAACCCTAGTATAATGTTTAAGGTGGCAATATTACTATCATTGTTGTCCCTATTCCCTGAGTTATAAAAATTAATGTATAGAGACCTCCTAGTGGGGTTGATCTCTCTCTCTACTATGAGGATATTGGGCGAGTCTGTACTGATCTGTTTTAAGGAACCCTTCAGATCTAGGGAAAATAGCATTAACAGGCCTCCCTTAGCTCTGCCAGCGCGGCTAGGAATAGCTGCCTTGGCAAAGCTGGTAAAACCGTCCCACCAGGAATTAGTAGCGGTATCCCAGGTTTCCTGGAGGGCGATAATATTATGACTTGCAACAAAACTTAACGACTCCTTTTCATTGCGTTTGGAATTGAGACCCACTACGTTCCAACTTAGTATCTTGCAGGTTTCTCCGATTTTCTTTGCCACCTGTACAGTCAAGGGTACCCCCTCCACTACTCGTAGATGTGGGCTTCCAACGACCGATTGTTTACCCACTGTCTCTACTGTATTTATCTGGTTGTGGGAAATACTAATATTCTTATTAAGGGAGCCGCCGACGACCTTGTCCCGAGTTTGGTCAGGAACAAATTCCCTTTCAGTGGCGGCTAGTAATTTACGGCCTTCCAACCTTATATCCTCATTCCTTTTTTTTGCCTTTACTAAGACCTCTTCCCCTGTCTTTGGAGTTACTTATTATACATACGGCCCTTGTTCCATTTGATGTCGTGTTTGGGCCACCCGTGCGTCAATCGCAATCATTTAAGTTTGCCAAGACCCCAAACCTATTCGCTGTGCCAAACCCCCAAATGTGAACTGGTGCCCCTAATCCCCATCCATTTGTTACTGCGTTCCACCCAGGTAGTGGTGTTCTAGGGAGCATTGGGAACTGCTCGTCGGCCAACCATGCTCCAAACCCATTTCCATAGTTCCCACGGTCATTTACCTGGGCCCCCGACCCCCACCTGTTCGATGTATTCTAGTGTAATCTAGGGGACCTGGCAAATAACACATTCTGGTGGTCACCTGGCCCTGTGCCAAGTCTATTTGCTGGGCCAATACCATAGTCATCATGCGTGGATCTAAGGCCCCCACCCCATCTGTTGTTTCTTGTGGACCACCCTGATCTTAAAACATTTGGCTGAATTGCGTTTTGCTGTTCACTGTAAAAGAATTTAAGGGTAAGAGGGATTATAGAACCACTTCTTCGTTGGGGGGGGAAATATTTGACAGGACATTTGGGAGCACATCTGTGTTTGCGAAAGTTAACACTACGCAATCCCCTTTAAACTTTTTTTGCCTATTCCCTATCCATGTCAATCTCCTCGCCATTACAATTTCCCCTGCCAATTTATCTTTCCCATAATGTGTCATCTTCATGTTATTTGTCAACCAATATAACGCCTTACTTTTTAGAGATGCAATAGATTCTGTCTGGCCAGGGGGTAAAGTAGGTACGTTAGCTAGAACCAATACCAAAGGTGAGGCTTCCATTATAAATTGTGAAGGGTCATCCCCTAGGGATGGCGGTGTTGGGACAGTAGGTGGAAGTATAGGAGCCTCACTGTGTCAATGCAGGCGGGCGATGACAGAAAACAGGCAGCAAAGGTCAATATGGGCCGTTAATCTCCTTCAGTCGAGATGCCCAGAGGTCCGGTATTTCAAAGAGCAACAGCAAGGTCTCCCGCGATGCGCGGAGCTGTTCCTGGCTTTATCCCACCTGTGGGGGGCGTGACGGGGAGGCGGCTTCAGGCCCAAGTGGGTTGTGGGCGTTGCTGTTCTGCTCCCCTTCGGTGGCCACGTCACCCCAGCTGCGAGCGTTTCCTGTGAATCGGGAAACGCGAGAGGTGTCAATGCAGGTGGGCGCTGACAGAAAACAGGCAGCAAAGGTCAATATGGGCCGTTAATCTCCTTCAGTCGAGATGCCCAGAGGTCCGGTATTTCAAAGAGCAACAGCAAGGTCTCCCGCGATGCGCGGAGCTGTTCCTGGCTTTATTCCACCTGTGGGGGGCGTGACGGTGAGGCGGCTTCAGGCCCAGATGGGTTGTGGGCGTTGGTGTTCTGCTCCCCTTCGGTGGCCACGTCACCCCAGCTGCGAGCGTTTCCCGCGAAGCGGGAAACGCGAGAGGTGTGAATGTAGGCGGGCACTGACAGAAAACAGGCAGCAAAGGTCAATATGGGCCGGTAATCTCCTTCAGTCGAGATGCCCAGAGGTCCTGTATTTCAAAGAGCAACATCAAGGTGATAAAAATCATCAAGTCCCAAAGAAAACATTTTGAAATGACAATTGAATATTGCATTGAAAAATCTTTAAACATTTTAACAAAATAATTTCCCAAAACTTAAACACAAGAGAACAATAATAGAGTAAATGAGTTAAAGTAATTCTAGATGCAGAACAAGACCAGCATAGTGGCGAACAAGTTGAAGAAAATTTAGAAATACATTCAGGGGTAATAATGGCTTAATTATAAATAAACATATAGACATAGCTTAATATGTTCAGCTTTGGATTTTTACATATTGTCATCCATATTGTATCCCAAATGTGAAATGTCAGCTTCACACAAGAATTGAGTAGTAGTTTTGGACCTCATAATATTAGGAGATAATAACATGCTTTATAAATAAGCAGCTTTGGGTATAGAATCATGAGGAATATTATGTAATGATGTTGAGGGTGCAGGTGATGCATGATAAAAAGGATTGAAGAGCAGAAGAAATTACAGAATATTCCTGTAAAAAAGAGCTTTGTAAATTTTATTGTGTTTGTAAGTAGGGAAAAGGAATAGTAGAATTATATTGGACACACATAATATCTTTGTCCTTCCAATGATTAAAATGGAATGATTTGTGTCGTAATTTGATAATGTTGTTTTACCAAGGAAACGTCGATAAAGATCCAAACCTGTAGAACACATTGTATGTAACAGATGGTGAGAATTTTTTAGAATAGGGTTAATAGAAATAAAAGTATAATTGGTCACATAAATGTTATGAGTAATTAAAAAATATGTCAGTAAAGAATCTTGAAAGTCATTAGTTAGAGCATAAAATTGTTGAATTAAAAAGACTGAATGGAACAAATTAAATTCCGAAATTCAGACACCACCTTCATTCTTCGAAGGTTTAAGTTTAACAAGGCAATGCGTGCATTCTTTTTACGCTAAATAAATATGGTGCTAATAGAATTCATCTCAGAAAAGTAGGACACAGGTTTTTTGAAAGGGAGCATAAACAGTATATAAAGAGCATGTGGTGCAATCATCATCTTGATGGTGTCAAGTCTCCCCCACCTCGATAAATGAAGGGGGTACCATGATGAAAGTAATTTCTGATGTTGAAGTTTTAATGTAGTAATTGTATAACTGTTTGTGTTCGGAATAGTAGGGGAAAACCAAATACCAATGTATTTAATTTAGGAAGGGCACCAGGTAAAAGTTGTATCAATAAATATATATTGATAACAGATGGAATTCAATGGTAGGATTTTGTTTTTCAGAGAAGTTAAATTTATAACCAGAGATATTAGAGTATAATGAGATTTCTTGTAAAAGCGGATTTAAAGAGGGTTAGACAAATATATCTAAATATCATCTGCATAAGTTGATAACTTGGTATAAAGGGAATTATGTTTAAAACCTCATATCAGTGTGTTACAATGATTTAGTTCGACAAAAGGTTCTAGAAAAAGAATGAAAAGCAAAGGAGACAGGGGACAACCTTGTCTAGAATCCTGCGTGGAACGCCCGGCGGCCCCTGGTTTTCTAGATGCAGGAGGGGTGCCGTTGTCCCAGTAGGGGATGGAATTGGTGAGGAGGGGTCTTGCCTGCTGTGCGAACGTGACTTCCCCGAGATGAAGTGCAGCCACCGCAGAACACAGTTGGGAGGTAAGTCGACCTCCGTGGCCCTTCTTGCGACGAGCGCTGGGCTGGTGCTGAGTTGGATGCGCCGATACCCTGAGTGGCGCCCGAGGCGTGGGTGATCATGCTGTGAGGTGGCTGGAGATCCTAGACCACTCGCGTTTGACGCCTGGGCGGTGAGTGCCTGCGGAGGGACCGGCGTCCGCCTACTGGGGGTGGCGGCAAGAGGTGAACCTGATTCCATCCGGGCCCGGCTTTGCCCTGTGCGGCGCAGCACGCAGTGAGGACTTTGAGGGGAAGACGGAGTGTGGAAGGATCTGGAGTGGGGGCGCGCACGTTGATCCGCACCAGCAATGCAGTGCCTTGAGGCCCAGGGAGTGGTTGGAGGAGATCGTGTGGTCCCCTTTCTGCGCCGGGGCAAGCAGACCCGGCTGACCGGTTGAGAGCACCGGAAACATGAGTGGCACTGCTGGATCTCGGCATACCTGTCTGGGGGAGCTGTGCATGGCCCCGAGGGTGTTCCGCAAGCGGGAGGGGCCCCTGCCTACAATCAATCAATCAATCAATCATTTGTAAAACGCACCACATATGCGCGAGGGTCTCAAGGTGCTGGGGGGGCCGCTACTGATCGAACAGCCAGGTCTTGAGTATCCTCCTGAAGGTCAGCAGGTCTTGGGTCTGTCATAGGCTCACTGGGAGGGTGTTCCATGTCTTGGCAGCGAGGTGGGAGAAGGATCTCCCACCAGTGGTTGTTCTTCGGATGCGCGGGACGTTGGCCAGTGAGAGGTCGGCGTAGCGTAGCTGGCGGGTGGGGATGTAGAAGTAGAGCCGTCTGTTGAGGTACACTTTGCCAGTCTTGTGGAGTGCCTTGTGTGCGTGGGTGAGGAGCTTGAAGGATATCCTCTTGTTGACGGGGAGCCAGTGCAGGTTTCTCAGGTGGGGGGTGATGTGGCGTGGTACGTCGAGGATCAGTCGTGCCGAGGCGTTTTGGATGCGTTGTAGTCATTTGATGAGCTTGGTCGGGGCTCCCTCGTAGAGGGCGTTTCCGTAGTCGAGTCTGCTGCTGACGAGGGCCTGGGTGACTGTCTTTCTTGTATCTGTCGAGATCCATCTGTAGATCTTGCGGAGCATGCGGAGGTTGTTGAAGCAGGAGGAGTTGGTTTGCTTGTTCATTGAGAGCGTTGAGTCGAGGATTATTCCCAGGTTGAGTGCGTGGTCGGTGTGTGTCGGGGCTGCTCCCAGTGCCGTCGGCTACCAGGAGTCGTCCCAGGCTGAAGGGTTGGAGCTGAGGATGAGGACCTACGTCTTGTCTGAGTTCAGCTTCAGACCGCTGGTCTTCATCCAGTCGGTGACGGCCTTTATCTGTTGTGTTGCTGTCTGTTGGGGCTGTCTGGGTGTTGAAGCGGTCGTGGATGTCTGCTATCTTGCGGTGGAAGAAGGTGACGAGGGAGTCGCACAGGGGTTGCGACGGCGGGATGTCTGGAGCTGGGGTTGGAGAGTTCCTTCACAATGTTGAAGAGCTCCTTGCTTTTGTGTGCGTTGTTGTTGAGGCGGTCTTTGAAGGAGGTCCTCTTGGCCACCCTGATGATGTGGTGGTGGTTGCGGATCGCGTCCTTGTGTGCTGTGTGAATGTCAGGAGTTTGTTCACCATTTCTTCTCTAGTTTCCGGCAGGCTTGCTTGGAGGCTAGGAGTTCTGAGGTGAACCAGCTGGCCCTCTTGCTGGTGTCTCTGTGGGGGGGTTTCTTCAGCGGGGCGAGCGTGTTGGCGCAGTCCACGATTCAGCACCTGATGGCAGCGTCATCACACTGTTGGAGGGTTCGGTGGGTGAGCTGAGAGTGAGGTTTGCGTGTAGTTGGTCTTTGGTGATTTTGCTCCAGCAGTGGCTGGGGATCTGTTGGGTGCGGTGGTGTGTGGTGGGTTTCTGGAAGGCGAAGTGGATGCAGCGGTGGCCGGTCCAGAGGAGTTCGGTGGTGTGGCTGATGGAGACGTATGGGCTTGAGGAGAAGACTGAGTCGAGTGTGTGTCTGGCGGAGTGGGTGGGCTTTGTGACGAATTACTTCAGTTCGAGTTTGGCGAGGTTATCGATCAGGGTTGTGGAGTTGTTGTTGTTGTTCTCAAGGTGGCAGTTCAGGCCTCCGAGGAGGATGTATTCGGTGGAGGCCAGGGCATGCGTGCTGATCAAGTCGGCAATGGAGTCCCTGAAATGGGTGGGTCCGGGGGTCGGTAGATGAGGGTGCCTCTGAGGGTGGAAATAGGGCCTGTGTGGATCTGGAAATGCATGTGTTCGGCAGTGCTGAGCGCGTCGTCGGTGCTAGTCAAGACCCTGATGCTGTTCTTGTGGACGATGGTGATTCCTCCTCTGACTCCGTTGGTGCGGTCTCTGCGGGTGATCTTGTAGCCGTCTGGGATAGCTATGGCTATGTTGGGTGCGGAGGAGTCGTTAAACCAGGTCTCTGTCAGGTAGGCGACGTCAGGGGATGTTGTGTCGAGCAGGTCCCAGAGCTCGACGGCATGCTTGTGTGCGGAGCGGTTGTTCAGTAGTATGCATCGGAGGTGGTTGGGGTCTTTCTTGGCGGATGGTTCGTCGGCTCTGAGGCTGGTGTAGCTGCAGTTCCGGCAGGTGAAGGGGCTGTGTGTGCGTTTCGGGCGGCCTTGAAGCAGCTGTGGCTCCATCCAGAGTTGAGAGCGTGCAGAGTACTGGTGTCGTAGTGGCGGTGGTTGTTGTGGCGGATGCGGGGGCCAGGGGTTCTGGCGCTGGGCGCGATGCAGGTGCAGACGGGCGCAGACGGCCAGCCTTAGACACGCCTTCTGCGTACCAGCGGCACGGCTGCGCATCGGCTGGCATATATTGGGAGGTGGGAGGGACGGAGCAGCTGGGAGGCGGGGGCAGCGAATGGGCAGTGGGTAGTCAGGGGGCAGGGCCACAGGGGACACAGCGACAAGGGCGGTGAGGTACAACGAAGGTAACAGGAGGAAAAGGGGCACAAAAAATTGAGGGTAAAGTTGTAGCACAGAATCCAAAAGGGCAAATAAAAACGAGTGGAACAGAAGACAAAAGGGGCACAGAAATGAGGGAAAAACGAGTAGAACAGAGGGCAGATTGTTATGCCTAGCCATAAAAAATCATGGGTAAAGATAAAGACCAGAAGCCGCCGCAACAGGGCAAGATGGACAGTTATATGAAGGTCATCCCCCCTTCCCCCCCCCCCGGAGGAACGACTGAGCACCCGATCATACACAGACACTCTCCTTAAGGCAATCCATGCTTCTAGAGGAGCATTCGAAGGGAAAATTGACGCCGTGGGCACAGAGGTGACGCTCCTGTACCAGGACCTATGGAACTTGGCAGAGAGGGTCACTGAGTCAGAGACCCGGTTGGGGGAAGCAGAGGACACGTTAAAGGATCTGCTCCAAGGCATGACAGAGCTGCAGTCTTCACATAGAGATCTACAGTGGTGAGTGGACGATGCGAAAAACAGAGCACGTCGCAATAACCTCCGCTTTGTGGGCTTTAGGGAAGGAATTGAGGGAATGAACATGTCTGAGTTTCTCCACTCCTGGCTTCTCCACATTTTCCCGAAAGATACATTTTCCACTTTTTTGTTATAGAGAGGGTCCACAGGGTGTTTATGGCCCGCCCGCCTGTAGGAGTACAGCCGAGACCCGTAATAGCTTGTTTTTTTAACTTTCTGAACAGAGACATGATACTCAGGGAGGCCAGGAAGCTGGGAGAGATTCAGCACAAAAATACACGAATAATGATCATCCCTGACTACAGGAGAGAGGTGCAGAAACATAGACGCACGTTCAACTCTGTAAAGGCTAAATTGTGAGAGCTTGGAAACACAGAGAGAGAAAGGAGTTGCGTCCGTAGTTGCTGGACGGGGAATACTCCTGATTCCCTGGTCACGGATTAGAAAAGAACAAATGAAGGAGTATTACCCGATGAAGGTGATGAAGGCTTAGTCCCAAGTGAGGAAACACTGTTCCTTTGTTAGTAAACCCCTCACTCACCACCTGGTGGTGACTTGCTTCATCATCGGGGCCCACCCAAGTGGCCTAGCGTCACTTGGGTGTGCTTCAACACCTGTGTTACAGTGGAGCAGGTAGTGAAGTGTGGGATGTAAACAAAAAAAGGCGTGAGTGTTAAAATTGTCCTGGTTAATGCTTTTGTACAGATTTTAATAAAAAAGTAACTGGACAATATTAAAAATATTGGTGAGATAGTAGTAGGAGAGTTACGGCCTACGTATCTCAGCTTATGTGTTGGTCAACATGTTTCTACCTTGTGGGGTAATCCCCGGTATTCATCAGGACCAAAACAAGGAAGTGGGTGGTGTGCGCCCCCTAAAAGACGCACCCAGTCCTAAATCCTTGGTCATCCAGAAGAAAAATATACTTCTGGGCAGACACTCCTAAAATTTAGGGTGCAGATAAAAACCTATGGAAAAGAAAGAAAGTAAATGAAATAATTACTATCCTGTAACGTAGTGCAGAATTAGGGTGCAGAGTACGTGCAGTTATTCTTGCTTTCCACAGTGGTGAATGAAACAGTGCCTTCATCAGTACAGAGCGTGTCTACCAGTGATGTGTAAACGTGCTCATTAACGTGGGAGTAAAAAAATATATAGAGCATGGTATTTCTGGCTAGGGGATCTGGATTTGCGTCCTCAGTGCGTGCCTGAAATTACATGCTTCAGCCGTACATTAGGGTGCGCTGAACTGGAGTGCTCATACTATTACCGTCGTGGAGCAAATTGTGCCAACTGGGTAGTAACTTTATGCTTTATAAAGGTTCGAGGATGTCCTAATCAGGATCAGTGATAAACATATAAAGACAAACTAGACTCACATACATATATAACATAGAGATTTTCACGAGGCGTCACATGTCTTGAAAGAAAAGGGCTTACTGGAGAGGAACTCTAGTTGAGCTGCATCAAGCAGGAGGTAGGGGCTTCGCCGGTAACAACATATTCTAATTGGGAAGGCATATGTTGTACAATGAGGAATAAACCTACATAGCGGTTCAGATGTTCAACCCAAATGTCGGTCCTGCATGGGGAAGAAATTTACTTACAGTTGGAAGTGGCGAACAAAGGCGGATCACCTACGTCTACCCGTCGCTGCTCGGATGCGAGGAGCGAGTGTGGGCGCTGGGCGTATATGCGCCCGCCTACTTCCGGGGAGTGTCACGTGACTGCTACGGCGGCCCGTGGGAAAGAGTGGTTGGCATGGTGACCACGGGAAGCTGCGCATGCGCCCTAGCAATGGCGTGTGTTGTGATCACTCGAAGGTATCTGGGAAAGCGCACGTTGGTATGGTGATCAGTCAACACTGCGCGTGCGCTATTATGTACTGAATGAGGCAGGGAATCGGGGCATTTATAGAAAACCAAGTATTGGGTTACGAGGGGGTTGTACTACAATAGTGCCCGTGATATGTGATACCGGCCACTAAGGAATGAGGTGCATTCATATGCTGGGGGACTGTCTATGGGAAACTGGCTGAGGTGGGTGTGATATTTTGGCACAGGGGAGTGTGCTAATTCATTGAAACGGAGGGGAAATGCCAGTAGTATCCAGCATGATCAACTTTGGGAAGTTATATGAGAGGACTGCATTTCAGAAAAGGGTGCATAATTGTGTCATCGGATTACGTAGGTTGGAGATGTTGTTATTTTAGTACAGAGTTCCACGGGATATTGTCGTTCAGACCATGGATATGAGTGGAAAGTCTGTATATCCATCTCTGTTCTTTCTCAAAAAGTCGAGCCTGGATGTTGGGGCCCGCTTGTAACTGTTCAATAACCGTCCACCTCATGTCATTGGTGGTATGATGGGCAGTGAGAAAATGGTCTGTGAGTTTTGTCATGTTCTTCTTGCATCTTATCGTACTCCTGTGTTCGCAAATACGTTGTTTTATTTTGCGTGTCGTCATACCCACGTAGGGTTTACCGCAGGTGCAAGTGATCAGGTAAATTACATTATTGCTATTGCAATTCGTGTGGGATCTCTGTTCCCATGTTTTTCCAGGTTCCAAGTCGATGGTCTTGGTGTTTTCTGTCAGGTGACAGACACTGCAGTCCCCGCACCGAGAATGTCCAGTGACTGGTGGTAGACCCCATATCTGTGTCAGTGTCGGGTCACTGGTGGTGGTGTTGTTTTTGGGTCTGGTGTTGACCAAGGTGTTTTTCAAACTGTTCGCTTTCCTGTATGAGAAAAGAGGTTTCTCCCAGTTGAATGATCCAGAAATGATTATTGACCAGTGCTTTCTGATGCTTTTGCTCACTTCGTTGGAAATCACATTATAAGTGGTCACAACATCTCCAACCTACGTAATCCGATGACACAATTATGCACCCTTTTCTGAAATGCAGTCCTCTCATATAACTTCCCAAAGTTGATCATGCTGGATACTACTGGCATTTCCCCTCCGTTTCAATGAATTAGCACACTCCCCTGTGCCAAAATATCACACCCACCTCAGCCAGTTTCCCATAGACAGTCCCCCAGCATATAAATGCACCTCATTCCTTAGTGGCTAGTATCACATATCACGGGCACTATTGTAGTACAACCCCCTCGTAACCCAATACTTGGTTTTCTATAAATGCCCCGATTCCCTGCCTCATTCGTACATAATAGCGCACGCGCAGCGTTGACTGATCACCATACCAACGCGCGTACAACCCCCTCGTAACCCAATACTTGGTTTTCTATAAATGCCCCGATTCCCTGCCTCATTCCGTACATAATAGCGCACGCGCAGCGTTGACTGATCACCATACCAACGCGCGCTTTCCTAGATACCTTCGAGTGATCACAACACACGCCATTGCTAGGGCGCATGCGCAGCTTCCCGTGGTCACCATGCCAACCACTCTTTCCCACGGGCCGCCGTAGCAGTCAAGTTGACACTCCCCGGAAGTAGTCGGGCGCATATACGCCCAGCGCCCACACTCGCTCCTCGCATCCGAGCAGCGACGGGTAGACGTAGGTGATCCGCCTTTGTTCGCCACTTCCAACTGTAAGTAAATTTCTTCCCCATGCAGGACCGACATTTGGGTTGAACATCTGAACCGCTATGTAGGTTTATTCCTCATTGTACAACATATGCCTTCCCAATTAGAATATATTTTTTTACTCCCACGTTAATGAGCACGTTTCCACATCACTGGTAGACACGCTCTGTACTGATGAAGGCACTGTTTCATTCACCACTGTGGAAAGCAAGAATAACTGCACGTACTCTGCACCCTAATTCTGCACTACGTTACAGGATAGTAATTATTTCATTTACTTTCTTTCTTTTCCATAGGTTTTTATCTGCACCCTAAATTTTAGGAGTGTCTGCCCAGAAGTATATTTTTCTTCTGGATGACCAAGGATTTAGGACTGGGTGCGTCTTTTAGGGGGCGCACACCACCCACTTCCTTGTTTTGGTCCTGATGAATACCGGGGATTACCCCACAAGGTAGAAACATGTTGACCAACACAAGCTGAGATACGTAGGCCGTAACTCTCCTACTACTATCTCACCAATATTTTTAATATTGTCCAGTTACTTTTTTATTAAAATCTGTACAAAAGCATTAACCAGGACAATTTTAACACTCACACCTTTTTTTGTTTACATCCCACACTTCACTACCTGCTCCACTGTAACACAGGTGTTGAAGCACACCCAAGTGACGCTAGGCCACTTGGGTGGGCCCCGATGATGAAGCATGTCACCACCAGGTGGTGAGTGAGGGGTTTACTAACAAAGGAACAGTGTTTCCTCACTTGGGACTAAGCCTTCATCACCTTCATCAGGTAATACTCCTTCATTTGTTCTTTTATAAATTGTGAGAGCGTCAAGTCCAATATATGCTCCTCTTTCCAGCAAAGTTGAAGATGATGATCTTGGGTAAATCACACTTTTTTCAGACTCTGGAGGAGGCATGGCAGTGTCTAGACAAAAAAACAACACTGGACCGGACCGAAAACCTTCTGCGTCCCAATACATCATCAACGGGCGATGCTGGGGGGGTCGCTGTGCCCACAGAGCATGCTGAGAACCCAGCAGGATCGCAAAGATCGACTACTGGAGAGGACTCCTTACGCACCAAAAGACAATGGCAGACTTCGAAGGAGCAGTGGACACTCAGTGGACTCTCGTCTCTCGCCGGGCTCCCGCACCCTTCATCTCCCCAAGCACCCTACTCCAGACACAGAAGCCGAAAAGGGGAACTCTACCTCTGGAGGGGAAGAGTCCAAGGGCCCCTCCCTGCACCCCTTGGTTGCTGAAATAATGGCAATGGAGCGGGATGCAATGACAGATAATTTTGCCTCACCGGATTCGCATTGGTGACCAAGGGCCTGCGAGGTTGTCCGTGGATGCGGACTGAAACTCTGGTGCATGCAAACTGGACACCCAACTCATCTCCCCCCCCTACTTTTTCTTTTCTTTTTTTTCCTTTCATTCACTTGGATTGGCTATAGCCTTGGGCTTCCTGTAGCCCCTTCTCTCTATTATTTTTTACTAACTATTGGACGTTTCTCTCTAGTCTGTTTCTTCCTCCTCCTCTGGCTGGTTTCAGAGTCTCCTCTTTCATTGACATTTTTCTTGTCTGGGGAGGCTCCCAATTAGAGGACTTTGGGAACGCTGCAAGGAGTTGGAACTTGTGGCCTTGGGCTTGGGAGGGTGACAGACCTCTACCACCCTAAGGTTCATTCTCTAGCGACTGGTGGGGGATGCAACATGGGGGAGGAGGGAGGTGGGGTGGGGGCGGAGGATGGATGGGTTTTTCATGTTTGGGTTTTGTTTGTTTTGTTATGGTTTCAAAATTAGTGGTCACACAGTCACGGCAATGTACACAATCACCTGCCTCCCCCACACAAGGTATAACATAACCATGTATGCTCATGGGTCCACCGTCTGATCCTACGCTCCCTGCGACTGAGGTGGAGGCTGGCTCCTGCATGATACTCACCTGGAATGTAAACAGTCTGGGGGACAGAAGCGAGGTCTGATGTCCTCCTACGTAAAATCAGTCCACTCAAACGTAGTCCTCTTACAGGAGACCCACCTCAAGGGTACAAAATGTGTGTTTATAGCAAGGGGGGCTTACACGGTATTAGCACTAGCCCTGGGCGGAGTTGGCGGAGTGGGGCTTCGCGGAGCTACGCGAAGTGGGCGAGAAACTACGCCCACCTCCGCACTCCGCGTAGCCCCACTCCGCAAAACCACTGGCCGCCAGCCCCGCCACCCGCCTCCCTCCCGCCCTCCCTAAATACTTTCAAATAAAGGAATGAAATAATTTAAAAAGCACTTACCTTGCCGCCGCTGCCCGCCGCGTCCCCGGGGCTCGCTATCTTCCGTCTTCTTTAGTAATGCGCATGCACGGGCGGCCGCGCATGCGCATTTTCTCATGAAAATGCGCATGCGCGGCCGCCCGCGCATGCGCATTCCTAAAGAAGACGGAAGACGGAAGATCACGAGCCCCGGCGGGCAGCGGCGGCAAGGTAAGTGCTTTTTAAATTATTTCATTCCTTTATTTGAAAGTATTTAGGGAGGGCGGGAGGGAGGCGGGTGGCGGCCAGCTACGCTCCATCTGCGGAGCGTGCGTAGTGCCGCCTGGCTCCGCCAGCTCTGCAAAATGCGGAGTAGGCGGCACTACGCACACTCCGTGCACGGAGCGTAGCTGGCCGCCCACCCTTAATTAGCACACCCGGGCTACTCCATGGGCTCCAGAGGGGTGGCCATCCTGATTAAGAAGTCCCCCCTGTTCAGGGTATCGTGTACATGGATTGACCCTCAGGGAACGTACGTGGGAGTGACAGGCCTATGGGGACGACAAAAGGTCACAATTGTGTTGGTATATGCCCCTCCTAAACTGCAGACCGGGACTCTTCATGGGGTGACTGATATCTTACTGGAAACACCGGGTACGTTACACATCATAGGGGGTGATTTCAACGATCTAATGTCCATCCCTAGGGACTGAACGGGGGACCATGCTGACCCACCACCCACTACTACATTGGCTCGACTGACAGACACGCTGGTCCAGGTGGACTCGTGGCGATGTTTACATCCAGACACACGACAGTACTCCTATTATTCTGGAGCACACAGGGTTCACTCACGACTGGACTACGTCTTTTAACCCAGAAGTGTTCATACTACCATCTATGAGGCAGAGTACCTGGCACGGGGAATTTCAGACCACTCATCTCTACTTGTTAAGGGAGGAGGGCGACCCCGGGCGAGACAGGGAAACTGGAGGCTGTCTGGTTGGGACCTGCAGAACAGGGAGGTGCTGCAGGGGCTCCAGATGGATACAACTGTTTACTTTACGGAACATGTGGGTTTGGTGCAGTCAGGAGTTATAGTGTGGGAGGCCTATGAGACAGTGCACCGTGATAGGGCCCAAAACAGAATAGCATGGGAGAAGCAGAAGGCACAGGAGGAGCTCACCACTCTGAAAACCCAAATCCTAGCTCAAGAACACAGCTATCTCACGGGTAGAGGCCCACAGGTTCTCCCGCAACTGACGGACACGCAGCAGAGCTAAAGGGCACTGGCTACAGAGGAGGCTGAAACGCAGGGGCAGGCGACCCTTCATAGACTGTATGATGTGGGAGATAAATCTGGCAAGCTCCTGGCATGGCTTAGTTGCCCGGAAAAGGAAGCCTGATGGCTAGACTGCATGGTGGACCACCAGGGACAGCAGCATAAAGTAGATGAGCAGATAGTGGGGACGTTCGCTGACTATTTTAAAGCTTTTTATAAAGCCCGGGAACTGGGTACACCGGCAGAGGTTTCAGCATACCTAAACACTCTCCAGACCCCGAGACTAGATGATGTTGAGAGGGAGGCATTGGAAGCAGACATAAAGGTGAACAAACTGAAAGACGCAATCGCTAAATTGCTTCCCGGGAAATCCCAGGGTCCGAATGGATTCCCAGCGGAATTCTATAAGAAAGGGGCAGACCTCCTGGTGGTACATCTCTTAGCACTGTTCTGAGACGCGGAGCAGGAGGGCGTCCTCCCTCTGGATCTTAGGATGGACACGATCATTCCCATCCATAAACCGGGAAAGCCCCCAAAAGATTGTATTCTACCCTCCAATCTCACTCTTCAACATAGAAGTCAAACTCCTGGTGACCATCTTAGCCCTCCATCCCCACCAAGTAATCTTGGGCTTAGTTAATTGCAACCAGACGGGTTTCCTGTCAGAGCGTGCGACCAGAAAGAACTTGTGGAGGACCTACAACTGGCTCATGGCGGTGTAGGACCGGTACTATCCCCAGATGTTCCTTTCCCTAGATGCTGAAAAAGCATTTGACGCTGTACATTGGCCATTTTTAGAGGCCGCTCTGGTTAAATTTGGTATTGGACCCAACTTCCGAAAGTGGGTCGAACTGCTTTATACGGACCCCCGAGCGCAGGTTAAAGTGAATGGACTGCTGTTGGATGGCTTCCCCATTCGTCGGGGAACCTGACAGGGATGCCCGGTGTCACCCCTCTTATTTGCCCTTACAATCGAAATAATGGTGTGCAGGATCAGACAGAACAGGGAGATACAGGGGTTTCGGATTACGCCATCCAATACAGGGAAGGAGAAAATATATATGTTACCCGGCTGGAATAAACGGTCCCCGCCCTGTTTGAGCTGCTGGATAGTTATAGGTCCTTCTTGGGCTATGCCATCAACAGGCATAAATCAGTCATATACAGCCCAAGAGATGGGGAGACGTGGCCCCCCCTTCCTGGGGCAACGCAGATAGAGCAGACGGAATTTAAGTATCTGGAGGTCTATTTAACCACTGATAAACACCTAACATACCAAAACAATATCCAACGAGTCATAGTGAATTTAACAAATGCCACCCAGTGGTAGAAGGCACTCCCCCTTACGATCCTTGGACGTGCCGCAATGTTTAAAAGGATCACCCTGCCCCGCTTTCTATACGCTCTCCAAAATTAGTATTTCCCACTCCCCAGGCGGACGTTCCGGGGGAATGACGCAGAAATATGCTCCCTGTTGTGGCTTGGGAAGCATCCCGGATTGCCCTAAGTACACTACAGCGGAACCAGTGCAATGGAGGGATATCCTTGCTGGATATAGAGGCCTATTATTGGGCGGAGCATTTGATGCCGGAGAATGATTGGATTCATGTACCGGCTGATTTTCCCGCCTATAGGCTGAAGAGGAGCACAATGGCACATAGTTCTTGCCTACACTTTCTCTATGGAGGGCGAGGGAGAAGTCGCCTACTTCCGGCCACACAAATAACATTGACTGTCTGGGACAGGGCGACGAAGGTAATGGGCTGGGTGCACAAGCCGACTAAACAGACTCCGATTTGGCACTGCACCTGGCTGAAGGAACTCAACAAACTACGAGGCCTTGGGGTTTGGGATGCTATAGGCATTTCCAATTTAGGCGCCGTTGTGGCGCCGGGAGAACTCAAACATTTCAGGATAGTTGGAACAGAGTTTGGACTGCGCACTACTCAAATCTTTAAGTATGCGCAATTGAGGCATGCCTGGATCGCTGAAAGTTCCCTCTCCCCTTCCCTGCCAGAATATGCCCCGTTAGAGGGTCGCCTGTTGCAGGAAAGGATACCCAATAAAGCAGTCTCTTTAACATACAAGACACTGAATAATAATATGCCTGACAGACTAGGGAACCTTAGAGAAACCTGGGAGCGGGACCTGGGCACACTAGAAACAATGGACTGGGAGGCAGCCCTAATGCATCACAGGGAAGTAGCAATTAAGTCTCACCTGCGACTCATCCAATACAAAATATTACACAGGGTGTATTATGATAGTGTACGCCTACACCGTATGGGCTGAGCCAGCGAACCACACTGCTAACGTTGCAGACAGCCACAGAGGGGATTTTTATCATATTCTCTGGGACTGCCCCGTTATATAAGTATACTGGTCCCACGTATTGTGTGAGCTCAGCAACGTGCTGGAGGAAATGTTGCCTGTAGATCCCAAATTACTGTTGTTGGGCATACCCGGAGATGTCGACTTGGGACGCCCGCATC
The DNA here is from genome assembly GCF_964263255.1 of Lissotriton vulgaris. Classification (NCBI taxonomy): domain Eukaryota; kingdom Metazoa; phylum Chordata; class Amphibia; order Caudata; family Salamandridae; genus Lissotriton; species Lissotriton vulgaris. Next base: position 344,471,627 of record NC_141689.1, on the reverse strand, counting down.
TTTTTTTTGCGTTGCTGGCATTGGTGGTAGCGAAATGGGATGTGGCCCGCACATGGGGGGTGTTACTGCCTCCTCAACTGGGAGAATGGAGGAGAGCAATGGACATGTATATGGCGGTGGAGAGGGTTACATACAAAGCGAGAGGGTTCCATAAGGTGTGGGGGAAATGGAGAAAAGATCATAGGATGGATAGAGGGCTGGGAGTGGAATAGGGTGACACGGTTCTTAGATCTAACCGGGCTCTGGATGGGGGGATTACTGGGCCTATATCTCCAAATCTGGGGGGAGACAAGAAGGTTGTGGGGCATACTGTTAGTACTGTGTTTGGCTTGGAGGCCAGCTGTTTCATTGGTCTATGGGTTGTGGGGAATGAGGTGTTTTTTGATGTGGATAACATGCAGATGAGTTGATGAGGTTGTGATCAAATGTGACACGCTACCTGTTTTGTATTAGTTTAAAAATGCAAATAATAATATTTAAAAATATATATATATATATCGGTATCTGAAGATGCAATTTTGTTATTAAGTTAATTCAGAATATGTCCAATATATTTCTGTTCAGATCTAATTTGTTAATAATTAGTCAACAATCTGCCCGCTTTATTTTGACCGCCATGATATTTTGATTTAACTTTAAGGAGGATATTGTCAACATCAATAGTGCCAAGTTTATTGAGGGTAGACTTGGCTTTAATTAATTCATGTGGACTGACAGAGTTTTGGAAATAAAATAAGTGTGCTCTAATGTTTATATTTTCTGCAATAATATATTGTATTGGGCATTTATTAGCTTTTTCCCTTTGGCTGAATAAGCTATAGTGAAGGTTCGAAATGAGGCTTTGGAAGCATCCCAATTGTTATGAGTGGATGAGTCACTAGGTTGGTTCAATTTAAACAATTAATTAATAAAAGTAGATTATTTTATTAACATGATTGTCAGATAAAAGAAAATGATTGAATTTCCAACAGCCAGTTTTAGAATTGATCAGAGAAAAATCAAAAGAAGATAAAACAGGGGCATGATCTGATATTAAAATGGAGCCAATGAGGATTAATGGAAGGGAGTAGGGGCTTAGTAATCAATTCTGGATCTGGTGTGATTACATTAGACAAAAATGTAATTCATAAATATCAGGATTACAAGTTTCCCAAACTACAAATAATGGAGGATTGGCAATGTCGGATTGAAATGCCTAATGTGATTTTTAAGGATTACATTTGCATTTAGATTTCCTATCGGTAAAAGGATCGAGCCATTGATTGAAATCTACTGCCACAATAATATTGTGATTATTAATAGCAGCCAATTGTATATTACTTGTGTTCCAAAACTCAAGATCGGATTTAACAGGACCATAAATATTAAATATGGAAGATACAACGGTAACCAGTATCAATTGTCCATCCGTATCACATTAAGTAGCTACAATCTGCGCATGTAACAATTTATGAACTAGGTTGGCAACACCACCTTTACGGTTGATAGCTGGTGAGTAAATAGTTCAACATCATTACAGTGAGTTTCCTGTAAAAAAGTAACATGTGAATTATGTTTAGGTACATGAGAAAGTACCTTTTGCCTTTTGACAGGATGCTCCAAACCATGAACGTTCCAGAAGTTAGCGTTAAACATACTGGGTGATGGGAGGAGGGAGACAGGAACTTGAATGGCAAGCTGAAAAAATGTAAAATAAAATAATAGGACACCATTTATGAACAACAATAGAACATGTAATCAGTGGAAACATGAAAACAATAAGAGGCAAAGAAGCACTCATTGAAAAACAAGAAAACAAGCTAGAAAATAGGACGACAAAATGAAAGACTGATAGTAGGGTAAAGAAACAGATCAAGTAGGGTATTCCAGATCTGAAACCACAAGCAAGAAGAATGAGCATAGGATGTTCCAGCCCCAAGAATAAGAATAGCTGTAGAGAAAGTCGAATAGAATATAGGAAAGACAGCCATACAGATTAATTATGTAAAAAAATAAAAGGTTGGAAATAATTATTTAAGAACATCGGACTGTAGTATCCATGACATACTTTGAATAAATAATTGTATCTAGCATGATCATCAAAGAATTGTGTAGTACCTTCATGAATAATTTTTCACAGGCATCGATGCAGGATGCCATAGCGAATGTATCTCATTTGAGGTCAAAGAGCAAGAAATTATTTTCTTCTGTTGTTAGCAGAATTGGAGACATCTTGAGGTATATAAACACTATGATGCCTCTGGGTCTAGTAGAGTGGGGTTGAAGCTGGCCAAAACAATGTACCCATTGAAGATTCAGAGGTGGAGCTTTTTGAAGACGTAGAAGATCAGGCAGAAATGCCTTTTATAGACAAAGATTATTATGTCTGTTTCTATTTTTAAGGTTCTCGGTAAGTAGTTTAAGGTTTTGAATTTCTTGCTCTAGGAGAGAAATCTTAGTGGCATCATCCTGGAGATCATGGATACGTTGCTTCATATCAAACATTTTACTCTCCATATTAATCCATAGATCTTCAATTTGTTGAAGCTTTTCATTTGCGGCACTCATGAGGAGTTTCAGGACCCTCATCAGGTATAGTATCCAAAACAGCAGGATAACACAGCTGCAGTTAATCATCACATCATTTTGCAGGACATGCATGCATCACATAATAATAATAAGAATACTGTAACGCGCTACTTCTGGAGGCCCCAAAAAATCTGTTGGGGAAGTTACAACGGGTGCAGAATATGGCCGCCAAGTTGGCTCTTTCTCGCCCTAATTTCAGCTCTTCCACTCTAGCTTTAAGGGACCTACACTGGCTGCCGGTGCACCTGCGTGTATGGATTGGTGTCGTTACAATGCAGGCTATTACAACGCGGTTTTTACATCGCATACCACTACAACGCATAGTGCTTTTAAGCGCTGGATAGTGATTTATTTAATTTACTATTCCAACTCCAGTCCCCGTGGATAGTAGGGAAGGTGTTGGATAGTAAATTAAATATATTCCCTATCCTAGAGCGCCCCCCAGCGCAATGCGTTGTAATGGTTTGCGTTGTAATGGTTGCGTTGTAATGGTAGTGCGTTGTAATAAATGCGTTGTAAGTGATGTTTCCCGCGTGTATTGTATAAAGCGGCGTGCCTGGTGTTTAAGGCAGTACATCGACAGGGCCCAGTGCCCCTGCAGAATATGTTCGCCTGGTACTCTGCCCCGTGGCTCCTTCGCTCTTCTTCGGCACAACTGCTTGTGGTCCCGAGGTTCCAGAGAGTCAGGATGGGTGGCCGCTCGTTTAGTGTCGCAGCGGCCAAACTTTGGAACTCCCTGCCACTTTCTCCGAGAAGCCATAGGGACTTCTTCCCGTTTAGGAAAGCCTTAAAAACGCATCTTTTTCCTAGAAATGTCTGAGCAGCGAAAAGTGTTGTTGACCGAATCTTAAGCACCAGGATGCCCTTTGGGTGACAGGACCGCTCTCTATAAGTACACCTACAAATACAAATACAAATAATGCTGTGGGTTCCATTTACTTTTCTTTTTTTTAAACTCCTCTAAGATGCAGACACCACTTACGTTGGTCATTAAAAAAATTATTTTAAATGTGCAGCAATTGCCTGTCTGACATCCACAAATTAATAAAATTCATTTAAAAACCGGTAGGGAATGTCCGCATAGGGGTAGAAGATGGAGGGAGTGAGTGTGATTGAAGATACGGGCAGTGGCTGTGCGAAAGTTTTAAATTAAAAATTAATCTAGGGAGAAGGGGACAAGCAGCACACGAGGGAGATAGCAACACAAAAACAAAGTGTGGGGGTTGAATGATTGGCGATGGGAGAAAAGGACTTGAGGAAGACAGTAACACGGGTTAGGGGTTGCGGAATTTAGCAAATGGAAACAAACACAAAGGAGACAGCTAAAATTACAATACTTCTCATGGAGTACTCATACTGAAAGATACAAATAGTTACCTAGAGGTGAGCAGTGGAACAATATACATCTGAAGCAAAAATTAAGATGCTCCAGTAGAGTGTGACTAGTTTTCTATGTGAACTACTCCTGCCCCAAAACATTCACATAAGGAGGGATTTTTACAATTTACAAACAGTGAATCTGTGAAAGTGCGGGTGCGGCAGATAAAGTGCTGTCTGCCTAGGGTAAAATAAGAACTACATCAAGACTGCTATCATTAGAAGGTACATGGCATCTAAAGACCTTAGCTAACAGATGGACCTGCACAACTGATAAGATTCTTTCTTTTTTTTAGACTCAGAAATACTTTTCAAATTCCCAAAATTGACAATTTGAATACCCTAAAACAACAATGCATGGTTGCATCATTCAGTCACATCTACTTATAAATTTTACAATGATGTAATCACAACTAAATAAACATTAAAAAGACCCAATAGAAACTATCACCCAAGGTCGCACATGTATTTAAAACATTTCATTAAAAATATTATTGAGAGTTTGACAAATAGAATAACATTTCATTTGACCTCAATCAGCATTTTAAGTCCAATATACGTTTAACCAATAGCAAACAATACATTTTACCCCAATCAGGACTCTAAAGTGCAAAGTGCATAATAGCTTATCGCAACCTTTCTAATGGGACATCCTCCCATTTACTTGGCATCACCTTACTAACTATAAACATACCCATACCGACCTAGATCTTAAACACTAAAGAGAAGATAGAATGCAATGAGTCTTTATGATTTTACACACATATTGGCCAACTGCGATACCTACATCTGGGAATCTAAGACTAAAAATCAGCTCTAACCCCCTTTTCCTTAGTTTGAATCCTGTATCTTTTAAACACAGGTTGAAGTACCCTTTACCTTGTCTCAATAAAAAATGCACAGTCCAACAATAAGTGGCTCACTGAATATTTCCTACCTCTCATACAGGGGCACTGGTTATTGTTCTGAGCAACCTCTGCTTTTTATCCCTTTATGCGCCACTCAGGGTCAATTCCCATCCTCAAGCACAGAACCTCTTTCCGCAAACTCTTATCTGGATATTATAAAGATATGGGAGCAAATCCATGCTCTCCTGTGATGTTAGGAAATTACAAACTGAACTCTTAGTTTTAAGGTAGAAGAAATCCTCTGTCCAACTAGTTTCTGTGGTGCTTTGCCTAAGTGTACTTTTTATCTTGTTAACTGAAACCACTACCCCTCCTTCCATGCACATCTCTTGGACGTTCAAGCACTTTGACATTATTGTTACCGGGATCCTATTAACCAGAGAAAGTTGACATTATCTCCGGTAAGATTTGCTTCGACAATTTATCGCAGGGGCTCCCATCTTTAAGAGACGATTAAAAGCACAGGGCTCTGGTATCTGCCAGCACACTCCATGCTGCGATACTCAACTCCCTCCCTACAGCTTGGATCATAGCATTTTTAGTGTCAGGCTCCACTGTTCGATCCTCAGGATGGTGCTGATGTAGTATAAGGGGCCTACCTCTAGATCGCCCCAAATCTGGCTTGGTATAACAACACAGACTTAGAGGAAATCGAGCGAGGGGCAGGAAAGGGCAGGGAGAGAGATCTGAAGGAGACAAAAGTTAAACACAGAGTAAGTTCCAACGTACTGTAAGCTTATGACACACAGAATAATCAGTTCTACAAGGGCTTTCGTTTTCCCCTCACCTGGAAAGCAAAATAAGATGAGCTTAGGCCATAGAAGAGAGAAGAGGGCAGTGGTAAGGCTCCTTCACACACTATTTTGCAACCAAAAGACAAAGGAACACAAGGTCACCATTGTACATTTATGATGGGATAAGTACATCACATTTCCTATGATTTGTTATTAGAGCGTACCATTATAATTGCAGTGAAGTATTCAACCATAGGGTCCAGTGGGTACTTGCCCCCCTACTCTCTCCTGAAAATAGAAGCAAAGAATATGCTGAGGCAATACTTCAAGAGCATCATGAAAAAGTGGTGCTAACTCCAAAAGTAAAGGACATCCCTAGTTATAGTCACTAGGTATGTGGAAGGCGAACACATGTGTTGGCAATGTTAGCGTTAGGATCGTTATCTTCAAAACAGGTAATCCCAACTTTTTACTGTTTTGCCATTGACAGAAAAAGTGCTTTGATATTCTCAAATAAGACCAAAGGAGCCTCTCTGCATGAGATTACTGATGTACAATCTCTACCAACATAGAAGCCAATGTCAAGCGAAAACAATATGAACAAAGGCAAAGTTTCCTCTGCACGAGACCCCTGGAATACGGTCTCATCCAACAGAGGAAATGGTCCTGTAACTCGGACCTTAAGAGAGCAAAATACCGCTCGCTGAAAGACTCTGAGCGGCTCGATGAACACCGAGTCCACTTTGACTCAGAATAAGCGATCGGTAGAGCGGTGCAGGTGCACCTTTACCGCCTCAAGGTTAACTTGTGCAGAGCAGCTGGCAAGAATGTCCACAACACCAAGGATCCGCAATCCGGAATTATCGGCACTGTCTCCTCCGGTCGCCGCCATTATATCTCGGCTTTGGAGTTGACGCAGCCCACGTGATTCGTGACCCGCAATGTTCCTGGGAACTGTAGTTTAGAATGTTCATCTTCCGTACTCTGTGCTATTGAATGGCAGGCAGTGATTACCGGCATACGGCGAGCATGACATTTAGGGAGTCAAGAAGCAGTTTTAGGGAATTACTTTCTAGCTCTGCCAATATGACTCAACTATCCAAAGCAAACACCTCTGCTCCGTATAGGGCCTGTGGGATTAGCTTAACCTGTATAACTTTGGTTAGAGGTTAAAAGGTATGACTACCAAACTTACGGGCACAGCTTTTACACCCATTTACTACTGCAGAAAGGGCAAACTTCTGGATAGCCATTTGTTGATCCCACCTCAAATTGTCTGAAAAGATAAGCCCCAAAAACGTATACGCTCTAACCTGCTCCAATCTTACATCACCCAGCAACCACATAAATTTCCTTTTCCTTCTAGCAAAAAACATTGTTTTTGTCTTATCAACATTTCTTGTTAATTTATTTTCTAAAACGTAAGCATTTTGGACATTTAATTTCCGTTGCAGCCCTATAGGTGTAAGATCCATCACCACAAGATCATCTCCGTACATGAGGCAACTAATGTGCCTACCTCCAACCTTTGGTAAAAAACTGTGTGCTTCATGTAGCTCCTGGGGCAGGTCTTAATTTATCAGACTAAATAGCAGGGATGCTAAAACACACCCCTACCACAAGCCACTCTCAACTGGAATTTTCCTAATCAGGTTTCCACGTTCATCAAGATCAATCTGAACCCAGTTACCACTGTGGAGCTCTGTTATCAAGCTCAACAATGCACAAGATATCTTCCAATTATGTAATTTGTGCCAAATCGTATCTCTATCCACCTTGCTGAAAGCCGCTCAGAAGTCAATGAAGCAACAGCAATGACCACCTACGGATTCCATTGACTTCCTTGTGGCTCCCCACAACGTGAAACAGTGGTCCATTGTGAAATGCTTTATCCTGAAGCCTCCTTGCTCCATTGGAATCAAACCAGTATCAAAGACCCAGGCCACTAGATGCCTTAACAATGTTTGGGTATAAAGTTTGGACGGGATATCAAAAAAGCGAAATCAAATGGTAGTTAGCTGGTTGATCCATTTTGCCCTTTTTATGAATGGACTTCACTATACCTCCCTTCCAAGACTCTGGTAGGCAGCCAGTTAGTGTTACCCCTTGAAAAAACCTTCACAGGATAGATCCCCATTTCCATGGATTTTATTTAAATATCACTGATGGAAGACCATCTGGGTCTCCTGCCCTAGAGGCTTTCATGTTACATATTATCTCTGACAAAGTTTCTGCTGACTGTGCATTAACTATCACTGCAATATCCAACTCAGTACTGGCCTGCAACACCATCCTTTTCTCCACGTTTCCATCCCTATATAAAGAGGAGAGAAAAGTGAACCAACCTTCTTCACTTATTGGAGCCTCTAGAGAGGATAGGGAAGAGAGGGTTACAGAGTTCACTAATCACCAGAAACCATTACCTATCCTTGTCAGCCATTGCCGCTAACATTGTCTCCCAGTTTAACCTACAGAACTCTCTTTTTTTGTGAGCACATAAGTTCCTAACTTTTAAGGCAATCATTGCTGTTCTTAGACTGTCAATATTTGAATTTAACGTTGAGTGGCGACGACTCCTATTTGCCGCCCTTCTGGCCTCTGACATTAAACACTGAAATAAGAGTTCGCCTTATCCCTCAGACTATTACCTAAGTGAAGGCCCCCTTTTGCTAGTATAAATTGAACTAGCAATTTCTTTGTTAGTCTACCATACAAATCTGGTGGATCTTGACCTACTTCGAGGCAAAAGGGCTCAAAGTTGACTAAGGAAAGGGCGTGCAGCGCAACCTTTGTAATCTGGGCTCTGATTCTCTTGTGGTAAATCACTTACAAAAGGGTTACAGCACATGGAGGTGTAGAAAGCACCACTTTACACTCCAGGCTAAGGGCAAGATGATCGCTGGGCCCCATGTCTATGACTCTAAAGTTTTCTACCCGGTGGAACTGGTGAACTGGGACGATCACATGGTCAATAGGGAGTTTCTGTATCATACTTAAATGTTTTCCCAGCTGGATTACCATTTTGGCACCTACCATTTACATTGAACAAATGCAACTCCATCAGACAAGGCAGTACCTTTGCATCTCCTTTTCTGGGGCTTTCAGAAAAAATGAATTTTGAGATATTTACCGCTAATCGCAGTTTTTTTGTAACCTCATCAGGGTTACTTAAAAACAGATTTTTATTAAAATCTCCCTTACCACCAACAAGCCATCGGGATAATTCCAAAATAGCTTCTTTACACCAATAACCAAATTCTGCAGCTCACACACTTGGAGAGGGATAATTGGTGGCACACACACAGCTAGACATATAATTTGCCTTCGTCCCTCTATATTGACATACATGTCAATTAAACAAGCAAAAAAAAACATAAACAAGTGGCTTGGAGATTTATTATCTTTCTCCCACATCAGGCAGAAACCAATGTGAGTAATCCACCCACCGATTTTCTACGTAATGAAACCCTAGCATTTTGAGCTATGACAACAAACCTCTCTATTGCGGGGCACTCCAACAGCCAGGCTCCTGAAGGAAAAAAATTGAATAAATCTTCAAAACCTCTCTGTGATTTTCCATAGTTATAGATGTTTCAAATCCATGCCTGTTCCATACCAGGCCCCGAACCAGCTGTGGATGCCCTGACACTTACCAATCAATCTCATCCACCCCCTCCATTGGTCCATGAAGGAAAGTAACTGCCCTGAACATTTTTAAAAGAACAGCTCTCTCTCCTCAATGGGACCTGTGCCCAAATGCTATGGTCACTTTCCCTCTGTCGCACACCAGGCTTCTAACAGTTTCACCTATTCCAATTCCTCAAATCCTGAGCTCTATCATTAGTGAAGGTTATAGTCGTCATTAGTGATGATTATAGTACCATTAGTGAAGGTTATAGTATCATTAGTGAACGTTAAAGTGCAATGTGCTTAAACTAGAATAATAACTGTGTCAGAGCACAGGTTGGATTGAGTGCTTTAGCTGTTAATGCTTAAAAGGTGTATGTGCATGGGTCCAGATGTCTAAGGACTGTACTGGCTGGTGGAACTACATGCACCTAATGAGTCTTTAGAGGAGAGGTCTTTGAAAGTGATCCAATTGATGTACAGCAAGTAAAGGCAAAGGTTAAAAACACTGTCCACAATGCCAGGCCGATAGGTCACTGGAGGCATTATCATAACAGGTTCTGAAACATTGGGCTAGACATGTAAAGTCTTCAACCAGCTTACAGCTTACGTACATTCATTAAAAATCAGGAAAGGGGATTGGGACAGATCCCAGAGCTGTTAATTGTCTAATCATACCCTTTCCCTTCACCTGCTGGAACCATGGCCTCCAACTTTTTTGAGGAACGATTAAGAAATTTCACCAGTGCATAGTTTAGTTTAATGTCCGAGTGATCAAAGCAAGTCAATACTGCCTTCCACCTTCTTCGCACCAACTTCCGCCGGTCCTCTATAAGGGTGGGGCACAAGCACAGTATATGGATAATAACTTCCTGACCCTGGTTAAATAGCCGATAATTTGCCTGTGCTTCACATCTTTTCCATGCACAATAATAAATTGGGGTCACAAATATCCCCATCCTGAGAGTCATGAACTGAACCGTTGTCCAATCGTTATAAAGTTTGCTTAGATAACGCTGCAGGTTCAGACACATATAGGTGTGCAGCGCATTCCAGCCGTATTTGCGTTGAGACAGGCAAGCCTTGTCCTCTAGTAGTGCGAGCTGATGGATAGGTCCCAAGCAATTGTTAATTCAATCATGCTTAAGGCCTGAGACAGGTAGGACCTTGCCAAGGAGCTTTGCTTAGTTTCCAGTTCGTACCAAAGGTGGTGGCCCAGTGAATCTTCTTTTGCTGGCCTGAGTTTGTGACAACATATCGTAAATGCCACCTTCCATGCCAGTGTCTGCTTATAGATGCCAAACCCCAGCCTTTTCTAGGCTGGGAATGAATGCGAGGAAAGCTGAAAAGTTGTTCTGTTGAAATTGAGAAGCATTCTATTCAGTACTGCACTGTCCCGTCCTGTAAGAGCCTCACTTCTGTAAGCTAAGGCTGGGAGAATCTTTGCTAGGGTCACCTGGAGGATAGGCATATGCGTAGGACCTTTTAGTTTTATAAAGACAACTAGGGGCAACGGATAAGGTGATGACCTTCCTCTTGATTTCATTTAATTGGTTGCTGTATCTCCCATTATTATTGAAGTGGACCCCAAGGTACTTAAAATGTTTCATTGATCCTAACTTTTCTTTGTCCAGGAACCATGTTGGTTTTTTGTAGTCTAGTTCCTTGAACCACCAGGATCGTAATTTTCTCTTTCTTGATTGTCTGGCCAGTCCTAGTTGAGCAATGCAATAGGTCCCGCATTAGGAAAGTTTGAGCTATTGGTATAGTAAATGACACATTTTTTATTTATGTGTTGGTTTTGAAAATAGCGAAATTAATAGCTTTGTCATTTACAATGCCAATAGCTATAACTTTTGCAAATGTGACACCTATAGCATTTGTAATGCAATATGTGTTGTATTTACGTGACTTAGATGTATTGATAATAGAAATAACAATGGCTTTCAATTTTTGTTTAATAATTAATACTTAAATAAAAGTTATTGTAAATTATAATGGCAATAGCTTGAACTTTTGTAAATAACTTTTGTGAAGGTATGTTCAGTATGTTTTATTGTGACGAAAATCCAAGAACAGAAGTGAAATATTAACATCTTTTTGTGACATTTGTAATAAAGCTTGAAACATCGAGAGAAAATATTTGACCAAGTTGTTGCTGAATGTTTGCACAGATTGATGCTGTGGTGGCGCTGAGTGATGTTGTAGTGGCGACTAGTGATGCTGTGGCATTCAATGATCCTGTGGTAGCGCATAGTGATGCTGTGGTGCCCCTGAGTGATGCTGTGGTGATGCTGAGTAATGCTGTGGTGATGCAATAGATAGATAGAGTGAGTGTGATAAATAGAGTGAGGGTAATAGATAGATAGAGGGAGGGTGATAGATAGATAGAGGAAGTGTGACAGAGTGAGGGCGATATATAGATAGAGGGAGGGTGATAGATAGAGGAAGGGTGATAGATAGGGTGAGAGCGATAGATAGATAGATAGATAGATAGATAGATAGATAGATAGATAGATAGATAGATAGAGGGCGATAGATAGACAGATAGAGTGAGGACGATAGATAGATAGACAGATAGATAGAGTGAGGGCGATAGATAGATAGATAGATAGATAGATAGATAGATAGATAGATAGATAGATAGATAGATAGATAGATAGATAGATAGATAGATAGATAGATAGATAGATAGATAGATAGACAGATAGATAGAGTGAGGGAGATAGATAGATAGATAGATAGATAGATAGATAGATAGATAGATAGATAGATAGATAGATAGATAGATAGATAGAGTGAGGATTATGTGGCGTGTAATTATCTGGCACTGAGTGGTATTTGCATTGTAAGTTGCGTTGAGCAGAGTGTAAATATATACCATATAATTATGTGGCACTGAGTGGTATTTGGAGTGTATGTTGCATTGAGTGCAGTGTAATTATGTGGCCAGTAATTATGTGGCACTGAGTGGTATTTGAAGTGTATGTTGCGTTGAGTTTAGTGCAATTATGTAGCATATAATTATGTGGCACTGAGTGGTATTATGAGGAGTGTTTGTTGTATTCAGTAGAGTGTAATTGTGTGGCGTGTAATTATGTGGCACTGAGTGGTATTGTTTGGAGTGTATGTTGCATTGTAATTATGTAGCATATAATTATGTGGCACTGAGTGTTGTTGTGTGGAGTGTGTGTTGCATTAGGTAGAGTGTAATTATGTGGTGTGTAATTATGTGGCACTGAGTGGTATTTGGAGTGTATGTTGTGTTGATCGCAGGGTAATTATGTAGCATATAATTATATGGCACTGAGTGGCATTGTGGGGAGTGTATGTTGTATTCAGTAGAGTGTAATTGTGTGTGAGCGTGCAGAGTGTGTGAGGGTGCAGAGTGTGTGAGGGTTCAAAGTGTGTGAGGGTGCAGTGCGGCATTAAAAAGTATACTGCTTCTGTGTTTGCGCTCAGACATCACTGTGCATGTCATAATAGTTGTGGTATTTAATATCATAGTGCTGCTATATCAATAAATGCACATCACTTGCGGTATACTCTATGCATCAACATAAATAGTAAAATAAAAGACCTATAGGTTGCAATGCGTTGTGCGCTCCGCACTGTTCGAAGTAAGTACATTTAATAATGAGAAAGAACAGTTTTTGAATAAAGTGGCCTTGAAGCGCTGATGAAGGATGTACAAAGAGCGTCTACAAATACATTTGTTACCACAAAGTAACAATAAGGAGCCAGTTAGAAAAAAGGGTAAAATACCGGCAACTAGCAAACACAAGTAAAGGCTTCATAAATTAATGAAGCGCAATAAATAAAAGCGTCCGTAACCGGAAAAAAGTACAGGCTCCATTGATTAATACAGTGCAGTCAAGTGATGTCCTCGCCCAAAACACACAAAAACATGCGCTTCACGAGGTAATAGCCTCGCCAATAGGAACAAATGTTCTAGCCTAGGAAAGGTGGTGTGATGGGAAACAAGGACTGGGCGACAAGGGAGGGGGTATGCCAGCAGGAAGGGAGTGGGTGGCAAAGCAGCTGGGGTGTTGCTTGTAAACAGCAAGCTCTGGCATTGTGCGGAGGGGGACGGGGGAGCGGATTCCTTTGAAGTGTAAACCAGCATGAGTGCAGAGAGAGGCTCACAGGCTAACAAATGGTGTGCGATGTGCACGCGCTCCAACACATGCACTGTAGGCAATCTGCCTACAAAAGCCTTTGGGTGCACTTTTTAAAGCCCTTACATAATATCTCGCAAACACGCATTGCTAAAGCAATGCCTTAAGCGACACCTAAAAAGCCGAGGTAGCATCCAGAAGGCACTGTAGTCCGTCCTTGGTTCTATTAATCAGTACTATATTGTTCAAGTACGGCAGGTTCGAGAGATGAAAGCTTCCCATTTTGGGGGGTGGTAATTAACTGGATTCAAAGTAGGAGTCAGAGCAGATAAGAACAAGTTAAATAATGTTGGTGCAAGGATGCAATCCTGTTTGAGACCGTGGGTTGTTTTAATGGGCCTGGACAAGAGACCGGTCTCCAGTTTTTATTCTGACCCATGTTTCTTGCTGCAGTAATTCCAGGGCCCTAAGCAGGCCACCCAGGATGGTAAGTCCAAGATCTTGAGTAGGGCCAATTTCTTCCAAAGTTTCTCCCTGTTAACCCTAATAATTGCAGACTTGTAGCTGATAAAGCCCAGGTATACTGGTTGGCTGTTGGATTCTGCCTGTACAAATAACAGGGAGAGTGTCATAAGATTCACAGATGTCTGTCTCAGCCCGAAGCTGTAGCTCTCCTAGTAGCACCCCTGCAAAGTACTTGGCCTCATTGTCTATTAGAGCTACCAAATGATAGTTCCCAGGGACCCTCTTGTCTGCCCACTTGAATATCGGTGCGAGTTTCACATCACACCATGAGGGTGACGTTAGAGGAAGCCACATTTTGGAGATTGCTGCCCACTCCATTTACAGTCCCTCAAACGTTCGTATTATTGTTTGAACTGATGTCATACAGTAATGTTGACCAGGAGGAGTTCCATCTTTCCCCTTTGATTATTCCTTTTCTCCATCTTTAGACTTATTCTTGCCTCCCTTAGTTTGCATGGTATTATTGGGTCCATTAGCAACCCTTTTTCGGGTTATCCACAGCTGGTTGATCCACCCTTTGGCCCTCTTTATTAGCTGATTTGTTCACCATCCTTGTGGGAAGATCGAATTTTGCGTGTTGGATTTTTTTTATGTCTAGGACGGGCTTAGTGTGCCGACTTGCAAATTTTTCAGTAAACCTTACCCAGCAAGAAAGGGAGTCTGCCTCAAATTTATGTTGAGTCAATGCCAGTAGTTCTTTAGGTTCTGAGGCATGGATTGAGAGGGATTCAGTGGTGTACTTAATACGATTGAGGTTAATTGTGTGTCCTTCAATCCCTTAGTCTGCCACATAGTCATCAATCAATCAATCAATCAATCATAACACTTGTATAGCGCACTACTCACCCGGAAGGGTCTCAAGGCGCTTGGGGGAAGGGGTCCGCTACTGCTCGAATAGCCAGGTCTTGAGTTGTCTCCTGTAGGCGAGATGGTCCTGGGTCAGCCGAAGGTGGATGGGGAAGGAGTTCCATGTCTTGGCCGCCAGGTAGGAGAAGGATCTGCCTCCGGCGGTGGCTCTTCGGATGCGTGGTACGGCGGCGAGGGCGAGGCTAGTAGACCGTAGCTGGTGGGTGGGCTTGTAGAAAGTCAGGCGGTCGTTGAGGTACTTGGAGCCTAGGTCGTGGAGAGACTTGTGTGCGTGGGTGAGGAGCCTGAACATGATCCTCTTGTTGACAGGGAGCCAGTGCAGGTCCCTCAGGTGGCCGGAGATAGGGCTGCGTTGGGGATGTCCAGGTTGAGTCGGGCGGAGGCGTTCTGGATGCATTGGAGTCTTTTCTGTAGCTTGGCTGTGGTTCCGGCGTGTTTCTGTAGTCCAGTCGGCTGGTGACGAGGGCCTGGGTCATAATCCTCCAAACCTCCAAAGTCATAATCCTCCAAACCAGTGCTGAGGGTTATCTCTTGAGGTCGGTGGTTGCTATCCATTTTTTCTCCAAAGCCAAAAAAGGTGATGGTGTTCAACAGGGGGACTAGTCAATGAGGGAATCCCTGGGACTTGTTAAATATGAGAGGCCAGGTGGTTTGTTCAGAAGTACAAGGCTGTTTAAAGCACTTTGACCAAGGTGCTCAAGATTGCCTTGTAAGGACCATCCTCTCTTGTCGACTTTGTGCCACCCATGGGAATTTTGAGGTGATGTCATCCAGTGGCTATCTTGCACCACTGTGATCTAATTTGCATGTAGTGCACTCATTAGCCACATGTTGAAGTCATCTAATATAATAAGGTTCTTGCTGGACTTCTCCGACCTAAGGCCTATAGTGATGTTAATCAGCTTGTCAGAGGTATGTGTCAGTGAGCTGGTGTTTGGGTGAATTTAAACGTTTACCAAGGTAAATCTCTTAGTTTGCTATTGGAAGTTTTGAGTAAAAGACCTTCTACTTGTAGCCTCGCGTCATCGCTGTCTTGTTCCCAGGAATCAATTGCACTGGAGATGGATACTTAAACGGCAAAACCACCCATGCTGCACCCGTGCTTTCTTTGTTTGATTGCAGGAATCAATTGGTTTGTGTACCCTCCCAGATGCTTAGTCTTCTGTGACCAAGTCTCTTGTAGTAAGAGATTTTGAAAAGAGCAGAGTTATTGAAGGGTTTCCAGGTCTCCCAGTTTAAACAAATTGAAAATTGGCGTCCTGAAGTTTAAATTAAAAAATGAATTCCGACTAAAGTATTTTTTACAATGCATTACTAATTATTAAAAGTGATGTATACAATTAATCAAAAGTACGTTAACTATATTTTAATAAAAACTCAGTGGTACATATGTGAATTCAAAAAAGGTTGTTGAAATACTTAATTATTAAATAAAGCATATGTTGTACTTTTAGATCATTTTAGCATTTTGGATGCAATAATTTTAGAAGTGCAAATTGTGAATGGCAATCTGCTTACTCTTTTGTGGGTGGGTGTATGTTCCTCCATGCACCCCATGATAGCCCTTCCTAAATCCCTCCTTATCCCATTTAAACCCCTCCCATATGTCCCTTTTACAGCCACTCTTCTGGTCCCTCCCACATTTACTACTGAGTAGTAAATGTACATGTGCTAGGATCTCCCTAAGAAAATGGAGGAGATGCAGAGGTTGTGCTTAGCCTTTTTAAGATGGTTGTATTCTTTGGGTTTGTTGTCCGAAGTTCCTAATCTAAGTGCCAACCTCTTTTCCTGTGATGGTAGTTTTATTTTAAAATGGATGCGTAGCAAAACATTAGGGTCCAGATGTACTGAGATTATAATTAACAATGTGCAAATAGGAAATCACTATTACTAATGCATGAAACTGTTTATTTTAAAATAGCATGTCCTGTGAGTCACAAGTCAATATACCTCATGAATAATAATGAGGTAGGTCGCAATTTGCGACCCACTAGGAAAAGCAGCCATCACAGTGATGGAGGCCAGCTGGGGTCAACAGACCATCATGTCTGAGATTACTTTTAAATAAAGATTTGTTTTTTTTTAATGCAGGCCGTTTTCCCGAATGGAATACATGAAGCATTTCAAAAAAGGAAATGAAACATTTAAGTAGTGGTACCACTGCCTGCTCTTAAAAAATATTTAGCTTAAACTTGTTAAAGGGGAAGTGGTCCCAAGAAGAACCTTGCCCATTTGCAAATGGGTTACCATTGCAGTTTGTTGTCAATAAAAGAATAATGTTTTGCATTCCGATTCAATATTTGGAAGGGACACACCTTCCAAATCCCGAATCAAAATTCGGTAGCCTATCCAATCCGCTATTCGGTAGCAAGTTACTGAATCACAATGTGTTATTTTGTACATTAAAAAAAGTATTTTTTAACCAAAAAAAAGTTGTACATCTGACCCTAGATCTCTTACTTTTTGCACCTTCATCACCCACTTAAAATCCCTGATTTTTCCTCTATTTCTCTGCAGTGGGTTCCTTATTTAGATTTTCTAGTTCTGAAGATATAACACATGCCTCTTTCTCCACCCTGGTTCAGATAGTGTTTGTTCTTTGCCTTTTAACCCTTTCTAACTTCAACTTAATTGCAATCAAGAATCTCCAAGGTCGCCAAGATTGAGGGTGAGAGAGTTATGAAGAAGCCAAGCGTACTGTCTTGCAATTTTCATGGTGAGTAATGTCTTACTTGAATCCAGAGTGTACAGAGGAATCATTTCATTTTGTTAATGTCTGAATCTCTGGAGAGATTGATGTTTTGATAGAATGTGAGTGGGTGTACTGAAGGGGGGCAGATGTGATTTCTTTGGTGATATTCTTGTTGAAGCCAGAGGTTCTATAAATCAAGTTGAAGGTGGCTGTCTGAGATCTTAACAGGGAAATAGCAGGCAAGGAGTTCAAATTACTTAAATGAGGCTAGCTATGAATGGTGGAGGTCAATGAAGACTTGTAAATGGCAGTAACTCCTGCGCCTGCCGTGCATGTAAGTTTGGACGCTGTATGCAGTAGTCTCGGGCGTTGAAGACATCTAGGATGTTTGGGGATGTGGATGAGAACTATGTTTCTGTGATGATAAGTACATCCAGGATATGTAATATCATGATGTTTGCAATGTTGGGTTCATGAAAAACTGCAGGGTAATGGGTTAATGAGAATGTTGTTGAGGGTGTGTTATGTTGGTGGATAATAAATGGTATTAAGTGGAATTTGGATGAGGTTCTGGGATTTTCTGTGCACGTGTGATGTGAGTATGAGTACAGTAGAATGTCAACATGTGAATAACACACATGGGGATGCTGACTACAATACGTTTTAAATTATTGAAAGTTTCTAATCCATCTCTGAATTGGGTACATGAATATAATAAGGATATGTTCTTTGTTAACTTATTTACAATGAATCATTGAAAAGACATTCATGATTTGAAATGTCTTAAAGGTGATGCTACAAGGCCAGTCTTTAATAATGCAACTTTAATTTAATCCAGTGTTTATCAGCCATCGATTTAAAGGCATCTCTTTTCTCGCAGTGTTGACCGGGCCAAGGACAAAGGCAACCAGAAGTACCTAGAGGCAACTGTATATTTATTATCATATACAGAGTATCAACATGCTTATAATGAAGGCTGTGCATACATGCACTAGTATAATATCTACGGTAAACATTTTTTGTTTAAGAAATTTTTATTAGCATTTTAGAATAAATACAAGACATATGTCATATGAAATGTGAGACAAGGTAAACATTAATTTAAAAATAAACTCCCTCACAGAGGTCAGCCTATTGTCCTTTTGGTTTGCACTGGTATAAGAGAGTTATCCATTTAATATAAATGAATAAAGGCTGAGGCAACAGTATGTCCACAGAGGAAATAAAAATCAGCAATCTCATATTCAATTTGCCTATGTCATTTTCCTTTTATCATGATGATGGCAGATTGTATTTTCTAGAACATGAATTTTTCTCTACAAATATATTCCCAATTTAGCAGGAGAGGGGAGTTCCATCCTATTATTTTAGAAAAGGTCACATGGGAAATATATGGGATGCCAATTATAAGGATGTCAATGGTTTTTAAAGGATCTTTTTCAACAGCAAAAATGTCAATAACATCCATAAACGTGAAGAATTAAACTGAATTCTTAGTTGCAAGAGTAATTATAGCTAGTTAGAGTTAGTGTAGAGATCATACAAATTATAACTAGAAGAAGGAGTTCTTAGAGCATGTTAAATAAAATGGATCATTTCAGATTCAGGAACAGAAGAGACTAAATGGAAGAATGTGGTAGACTCCAGAGCAGTTGTAATAGATGAGGGGTGACGTGGAAATGAAGTAAGCAAGATTATTTTTTATTCCTCGAAACATTATTCTAAAGGAGTAAAGCCAGTGAAATGTCGAATTGTATGATGTGCCCTCCAGGCCATAATTCAGTTGTCTCATATGCGACATAAGCTGGTTAATTTTCAGCCACAATGGTTCACAATACAATTACATTGGTTTGTTTATTAAACATAGTGGTTGAGCCTTTGTGCACATTGCACTGGTTCACACAAGCCATCTTAGTTTGCAAGCACTTAACTGGTTTGCTTAGAATACAATTGGTTTGTGGAATCAATGTACAGGTTAAGGCATGGATAAGTTAAAGGTGCACCTATCAATCACATTGGCTTACCTATGAAAGCATACAGCTTCAAGTCTGTGAGAGTTGTAAGCACAACATAATGGTTTATTTTCTCAATACACAGTTTCTGATAGGCAGCACCCTGCTCTGTCTATTTCATGCGTTAGTGCATGTACAGTAAATACAAGTTTATGTATAATAAAATGGGATGGTTCCACAATGTACTGGTTAGTAGGCATACCCTGTTGGTATGTCCTTGTAATGTATTGGTGTTTATGTATAACACCTGTGCTTTTCTTGATATCTTCCTACATGCATGTATTGGGTCTTTGTATATTGTTTTGACCTCATAATATACTGGTTGTAAGCAAAACACATTGATTCACATGTACATCGTACTGTTTTGCATGGGTAACACACAAAAGCAAAGGTTTAATGAAGTGGTTCTTATACATACCACATTGGCTCACTCTTCTAACGTAGTGGGTTGTACACCTATTATATCGGTTTAAATGTGCAAACTGTAGCTTGGAAAACAATACATGATGAATCCCCTATATGAAGTACTGATTCTCATGCATACCTTCCTTGGTTACATGTTAACCATACAGATTTATAGGCATAATGTATGGTAGGCATGCACCATCACTCTTGTAATGCACTGATTTTTACACACAGCATTTTTGCAGAAATTACAGCCTATTAGTTTTAAATCATGACATGCTGGTGTGTACACATGCTGGTGTGTACGCATGTAAAATAATATTATGTTGTTAAGAGAAAAAATAATAAAAAATAAATACAAATCATCTTTGGTCTACATGTACATACTTCCATTGTGCATCTATGTACCTTCCATGTACTTGGATCTGTGTGTCTGTTACTTTTCTCCTGAGACACCCTATTTCTCATCCTGTTCCTCTATCAATATCTTTAATCTACATATACTTACCTCCTTTATGTATCTATATACTTTCAATGTACTTATGGATCTATATATTTATCACTTTCTTCTAATTTAGCATTTCCATGGAACTCTCATCCTATACATCTATCAATACACCCTCTACATCCACTCTCTCATTTATCCCAAACCCCATACAACTGTTATGATTGCCAAAATAACCCTTTCTAAACTCTCTCCTACTCTACCCCTCCTTGCATCATCTGACACCTCTTTTTACTATACTGATTCCCTAAAACAAACCTTTCTAAACTCTTCCCTCTGATTCCTCCCCTCAAAAACTCAGTTTTAATCATCCAAAAGCAGCCTCCTACTGCTAAGACCTAAAAAAAATTAAAAAATCCTTCACTCTTTTATCCCTCCACTATCCTTTTCAATCAAAATTAACAGACTATCCTTTTCAATCAAAATTAACAGAATAACATGTTCACTTCTCAAATTCCATATTCAACTTTACTAATATACTACCAAATAACTGAATAACATATCCACTACTCAAATTACTTCATATTTATACTATACTAATTTTCAACACTAATCCTTTATGGGTTCTGGAGTGGCGTGCTACTCGCCAGAAAATCGCTTGAACACCCTTCAGGGGTAACAAGTGCTATATGAATCCAAATCTTCCCCTTTTCTCCCTCTGCTATCCTTCTCACTCCAAGTAACTGACTAATATCCACCATTGAAATAATTTCATATTTCACCATATTAATTCATCACTAATACTTTATAGGCTTCCTGAATAGCGTGCGTCAACAAGCGCTATATAAATACAAACCTTTGTCCTCCTCTATCCTTCTGCTATCATTCCAAATCCAAATAACTGACTAAGCTATCCACCACTTGAAATTTACTTGCATGTTTCATTATACTAATTCAGCACTAATCCTCTATGGGTCCCGGAGTAGCATGCTACTCACCGTAAAAGCGCTTTGGCGCCTCGTCAGGGTTAGTGAAACCAGTCCCAGGATGCTTGTTTCCGGTCCAGGGAAGACATGGCTTGGCAGTTCGGGCTGGACTGTTCCCATGAGGCACAGGGTCAGACTGATTTGCATATGGTCATGTCTGACTTGGGGTGGCTGAGTGAGCTAAAGGATGGCGATGGATTAAACCCAGATCAGTTGACTTGGGGTGAGTGTTTGATTTGCTCAAACGCTCCGTCCATCATCCCGTTTGTATCATCAGGGGTAGTAAGCGCTATATAAATGCAATTACAATACAAATAAATACAATGCGTAACCTGCTGGTGCCTACATGATATGATGATATGCATGCATAATGTTCTAGTAGATTTAATTAACGTTAGGGTTCATATACATAATATACTGGTTCATGGTTGCAATGTACTGGTTTGTGCACATAGCATATTGGTTTATATTTGTGATCCAGTGGCTTAATTGATATAGATTTGTATGCTGGTAGATAAGAAGTGCCCAGAAATAATATATTGTATTGTTAGCAAAAAATATATGTTTATAGAAACAACATATTATTTTCTAAACACCAACTCCTGATTTGTGCACACAATATACATGTGAATATTGCTGTATGTCAATTGCATACTATTTGTATTGTTTGCCAGTCACATTTGGTTAATCAACAGTGAAACCCTTTGTTTAAATGGGGATTAAAATGTGCTAGGACAGATCTCAGGGCTGGGAAATATTGTTGTTCACTTCTTCAATAATTTTATGAAAATAAGAGTCGTAAGATTAGCACACTTGCAATGCGAGGGAAAAGAGTTGAAACACCACATGAAAGAGAGCCTTAGAGGAATTGATAGCCTGGGCAATGGATTTGAAAAAGATCATGGCTTTAGCATTACCCACTTAGCCGCTGAGTCTCTACCCCCACCCCAGTACTGAGCCCTTTTTTGATTTTAGGACACTTTGTGCCTAAGCCTTCATAATTGTTTTCTACAATGGTTTTTCAGGCCAAATTTGCATCCTTTTTTTCCCACATGTTGGGGGTTCTAAAAATACCCATTGCTAGACCTGTCAGCCTTAAACCCTGTGCCTACTCTCCTCCTATTTGCTGAAATTTGTTTTTTGGTGACTGGACTCTATGCACTTTACCATTGTGAACCAGTGCTAAACTGCTTGCACTCACTCCCTAAAACATGTTCAAATTAGCCTACACCGGATTGCCACATTTAATTTACTTACATGTCCCTAGTAAAGTGGTACAACAAGTATCCAGGGACTGTAAATAAATGGTACCTACCACTTATGTAGCCTTCTAAAGCATGCCTCAGGCTAGCCATTGCAGCCTGTGTGCAGTTATAAACTTCCAATTCAACCTGGTAAAAGAATCCTTTTGCCAGGCCTAACTATCTCCCCTTTTTAATTCATATAAGCCATCCCGGAGGTAAACTTGAAATGGCCCATATGGCATAGTGCATAGTATTTTAAAAGTTGGACAGGTACTGTTAGGTTTTACATGTCCTGGTAGTGAAAAACTACTACATTTGTTTTTCATTAATGTGAGGCCTATCTCTCCCATAGGATAAGATTAGGTTACCTTATTCCATTTAATAAGTGATAACTTTAGTTTGGGAACATGTAGAAATGTCATGTCTGGTCTCTATAGAATTGTAATTTAAAATCCTTCTTAATTGTAAAGTCCGATTTTAAGTCGCAATTCTGAAAATGCTACATTTCGAAGGTTGGCACTTCCTTGTCCTAACCATTTGTTGCCTGCAGTCTGCATCCTGGGTCACATGGCTGTGATTCGCATGCAGTTAGCCTTTGTGTATTACTCCCAGACAGTGAGACACAGTGAGTCTGGTGTTGGCAGAATGGGCGTTCCTGCCAAGATGTGTGGGGCGGAGTTGTTCCCTACCTCACTTATATTTCAAAGAAGTACACTCACAGAGAATTCCACACTAGCTTATTGTCACCCCAGACCCATTGGAACCTGGGCAGGTAGGAAGGAAATGCCAGAACCATCTGCAGGGGAATTTTCAGAAGTTTCTTTCAGAATAAAGCTGGTGCCAGGTAAAATACTAGGACTCTTAGACCCACTCTTCAGTTCACCCCTGGACATGTGGAAGGCACTCAAAATGCTCATCCTGTACTTCAGATATTTGCCATGCTGCTTGGTGCCTGCTTTGCACTTCAGAGGACTGCCCTGCTGCTGGAAACCTGTATTGAATCCTCAGACGCTTGCCCTGTGGCTGGAGGGATGCGTTGCTGGTCGAATCCAATACTACCAGAGTGGCTTCAAGGGCTAGTCAGCTGGCCTCCTGTTCTGAGCTACAGGGACACAAAAACTTCATTCAACTTATACCTTGACCTAGACCGTCCATGACGTGATTCCTACCCTCCAAGGGGTGCCCAGCCAGTCCTGGGTCTTTGGAAGTGGTGTTAAAGGTGCCCAAACAGCCTAAAACCAAAACCTGGAACTTAGGAAGTTTGCAGCCAAAAGTACACTAAGACCCGAAAGGAGACAGGGACATACCTACTCACCAATCCAGCCTGCTACGTTCTTCTCCAAAGCAGCAAATAATTTTCAGGGGCTCCTTCTGGGGTCCTCCTCTGCTATAGCCTGCAGCTTTGTACCACTGGAGATTTTAAACTTCCAAAAAAGAGATTAAGTCCAAAAGTACTGCAATTTCATCCAGCAGCTCCCCGACACTGACGCCTTCTCCTAGACACTGCAGTCTGCCTTGCCCCACTGAAATTGAGCTTCTAAGAGATTTTTCTTCAAAAATTCTTCTAAGTCCGAAGGTTAGCGGAGACCAAGCCTAATCCACCTACTGTACCCGAACCGTGCTCCATTGCGGTTGGCCATAGCGTTCGACCACCTGGCCCCGGTCTCACATAACCAGATGTCTGAAGTTGGTGCTTTGATGCTACTTCCTAGTAAAAAAAATTACTAATTCATAACTCCGGTTCTACTGATTGGATTTTAATTGTTTTGGTGTCATATATTTGATTAGATTTTACTATATTTTTCTAAATTAGTGTAGGATTTTGTTTGATGTGTTCTAACTTTATTACTGTTTAGGTGCTCCATAAATACTTTACAAATCGCCTCTAAGTTAAGCCTGACTGCTTTTGTGCCAAGCTACCAGAGGGTTAAGACCAGGTTAATTTTGTGACTTTTGTCGTTCACCCTGACAAGGATTGTGTTTGTTGCTTGAAAAGGGTTTTCAACCCCCTCATTCAAAAACCTAGTTACCAGCACTGATCATTTGTGGATTCTTCTAGAGGGCGCTGAGAAAATAGCCAAAATATAGCAACATTTTGTTTAGTTGGAAAAATGTGATGAAGAAATGCTATGCAAGGAAGCATTTTATTTTTAAATGGCATCAACAAAAGATTTGCTGTGCGAAGATTACCATCTTCAATGCTTTCAAGAAGAAACTGACTTGTAAAACAGATAATTTTTTCACCTCTATGTTTGCATCTTTGTGAGCGGTAATCAATCTTTCATAATTTTTGTGGTTTCTACTTAATTGCTGTTTGTGGTGGAAAAAGAGTTAAAACCAATTGGTGAACCCAGAAAGCTATACATTTTTGAAAAGTAGATAAAATTCAAAAATTCAGAAAGGGATCATTTGTAGAGATTCACAAAGAAACTGATATTGGAAATTAAAAAAATGAAACAAGTAGAAAAAATAGAAATAGGTGACATTTTCTTCTATAATTTTTGGTCCCATGGTTGAGTTACAAAAGTAATATACTTTTATGTCCTTTAGTCCCTTCTTGTCGCAAGGACATATAGGGGCTGAATTCCGATCTTTCTCAGAAGGTCCCCAAACGCGTTCTGGCCGTAAAAAGTACGAGCCGTACGCGTGTACTCTGCCGGACTCGTTCAGCTGTACTAGTGAGCAAGTACGATGCGATAAACGCAAAATCGCCAACCGAATCATTTTTCGGGTCCGAACAGCTCTGTACGCCTCGTCAGTAAGCAAATTGTACCGAGAAATGGAGGCGAATTCCGACCGAGCCAGTATGATGCACGCGTCGGACAACCGGATTGGCTGAAGTTTCCGGCTCACAAAACATCTGGGAAGCTGCCTTTGGGGGTCTGCATCGGACCCCCGTCACCCGCAGCCTTACTACTCAAACACAGGGGGAGACCCAAGGGTCTCCTCAACACAGGCATGTGCAGTGCGGCTGGCACCAACACATACCCACTGTAGGGGGTGCCCTTGTGCAAGACGTACCCATTCAGTCAATGGGAGCCCATGTACGAGCCGTACGACCGGCTCCCATTGACTTCTATGGGAGTCTGACCAAACCGAGTCCGGCAGCATGCGGTCCCATCGTACTCGCCAGGTCGGACAGCAGGAGACCAGCTCTGTCGGAAAACACTCTGGATCCGGCTCAGTCGGAGAGCTTTCCGACCCAGATCGGAATCGGACCCTAAGGGGTCCATTATGATGTGGGGCAGAGGAAATCCGCCCGACATCCTCAGCCTAATTGCCCCCCGCCATATTAGTATGGCGGGAGGGACCGCAGCGGTGACAAACACCGCCCGCATGTTTTCCGCCCCGGTCGCCTTGCGGCCGGGGCGGAAAACCAGTAACATGGTGGCAGTGTCTGTTAGACACCGCCCGCCATATTACAATGAGCTGTGGACAATGCCTTTCCGTGGCGGCAATGCCGCCACGGAAAGGCATGCGCAGACTCCCTGCGGGGACCCGTTGCGGGCCCCCTGGGAGTCCGAGCTTGGGGGGTGCACATGGGGGGGTATCTATGGTACCCCCCCGCATTTCAAAGTGCAACATGGCAGGCACCGCGCGGTGCCTGTCATGTTGCCCTTTGAAAAGCACAACATGCACTTCTACCATTGCGGCGGGCGGAGAATTCTGCTCCGCCCGCTGCAATGGTAAACATACAGGATGCGCCTGCCTGCATGGCGGGCGCATCCTAATGCCTATGTCAGGACCCCGGCACTGTTAGCGGGTGGTCCACTTCTCCGTTAGGGTTGCGGACGGCAAAAGCCCGCCCGCCATCCTAATGGACCCCTTAGTGTTTTTTGGGAGTCCAAAAACACACAATACCAAGAACCAATACCTGGGCCACATTATAATTATATTTCATTGTGTACCGACCATATAGCAATTCATGTGGTAAAAACTAATGAATGAAAAAAGGGTACGAAGGAAACCTATGCATTTTATAAATGTGGCCAAGATACTGAGTTTAGAAATAGTGATTATTTGTACAAGTCTGAATTTGGGTTTACCCATACTATCATGTGATTCAGAAAAATGTGTTCTGTCTTGCAGACTGGCTTCCATTCTGCAGCCTAGTATATGGAACATTAAATTAAACAAATGTACTCCTAGCCTGCATTTCCACATGCCTTCCAATAAAAAAGGTACCACACTTGTGTGGCTGGACCTATCACCCATGACATGATAGGCCCTATGACATAACATGAATACAGCAACATTTTTACCTTGAAAAGTGCCCGATATTGGCTATGTGGGTATCTTTGGTATTTGCATTTGGGCTCAGCTGCCACCCAGGGAAACATACCAAATCCAGAGATTTCTGAAAACAAGACACTCAGTAGAGTCTAGGGGGGGTGACGTTTACTTAGCCAGAATGACCATGACGTTTCCTTAACCAAAATTCCCTGCAAACCTTAAAGTTTTAATACAATTCAGCATTGGAGAATCTGCTGAGATCCACCATGTTCCTATCACCCAGAGTTCTCACACTTCTTCCAATATAAACAGTACCTATTTGTGCACCTGGGCCTATCAACAGTGACACAATAGGTCCCAAAACACAACGTGGAGTCTTCAAATTTTTGTCATTAAAATGTATCTAGTTTTACTAAGTGGATAACTGTGCTTTCTGGACCTGGGTTTGGCCGCGACCGATGAAAACCTACTAAACCTAGACATATTTGAAAACCAGACACCCAGGAGAGTCTGCAGTGAAGGGAGGAGGTTTTACTTATATGGATCCCACAACGTTTCCTTACTCATAATGTTCTGCAAACTCTAGCTAAAATTAGGGATTTTCCACACACTTCTGTGAAGTTAAAGTTTTGGAATCAATGGGAATGAAAACAAATCATACCACCCAGCTTTCCCACACTTCCAATAAAAATAGTACCTCAAGTATGTGGTTGGGCCCATCGAACAAAACAGGAAAAGATAAAAAGTGTAACTATATAAAGTCAATGAAGACTTTGCAGGGTTCCAGTGTGATCCGTTTTTGTCTCAGGCAATCGGCCTAGTCACACAAGAGGTGTTCTACTTTTATTGGGAGAAATGTGGAAAAGCTGGCTAGTAAGAATTTCCTGGATCTATGCCGCCTCCTGAGCTTTCATTCACTGACATGATTTTCAACAAAGTTGGAGTTTGAGGAACATTCGGGATAGGAAAACGTAGGGGGATCTACAAAAGCCAAATAATTCTGGATTTGCCTGGGTCTCTAGGTTTCATAAATGCTTAGGGTTTGCAGGGTTCCCTGCTTGCCAGCTGACCCAGAGCCCGATTAGTGCACTCACCCACCAGGGCAAGTGAGTGGAAATTTGATTTTCTCTTCTCTTCTCTGCCAGCCCATTGATCAAAATAATGGTTGTATGACGGAACAACAAAAGCCTTAACTATGCATGCCTTTAGAACACAGGCACTACAACGACCCTACCGCTACAATGCAAGTCTTTACCGCACATATACATACGGATACATTGCATGTACCTTTACAACGCATTCCGTTACAAGGCATATACTAAAATAGTACAAATGCAATCTTTCACAAATAAATATATATATATTTTTTTTTTTACAATAACTAAAAAAAAAATAAGCAGTAGATTAATATTGCCAACACTGTATTTCAAAACTCAACATCAACAGAAAATTGTGGCCAAATGCACATTTCATTGCATAATTGGACAGTGAAAAGGGGGCAAAATAACTATTCTAACTCCGACAGGTACTTACCTCAGGGCAGGTGATGGTGTCGTGGGGCTGAGCCTTGCATTCACACTGTGTTAAGTTGACATGAGCTTATTAGAAGTTTAAACACCATTTTTCCTTTCTGCTGCCTTTTGCACATGGCACACATTATAATAAATATTTAGAGCTTAGCAGAGTGGTTTGCTTCACACGAGAATAACATGTTTTCCTATATTAGCAGCCTTTCTTGGTACGTTTAGTCTGCACAGTGAGGGCCGAGGACTTCAAGGTTATTTCAACACAGTGGTTGTTGTTCGGACTGATCAGCGCACGTTCAAGACATAACATATAGGCAGCTGTGGCCACCTCTGAGATTGGCGCGTTTAATAATGCACTGCGTAGGCATGATCACACACACTTGGAGAACATTCACATGCTGAGAGCTGGTGTAGAATCTGATGTGATCCATTTCTGCTAGTACCAGAGGTATGGGGCCGCCTTTGTAATCCCAAGAGACCTTGTGTAGATATAAAATAGCCTACTAGCAAGGGAGGGTGAAATATAGGTATATTATAAATCTGTTTCCATTTAGCATTATAACATGCTTTCTCCCTTTGTATTTTATGGAATAGTAACTATGCTGATAATCTTGTTGCTTATAATATGTCTGTTTGTATTAGCTAGGATACCGCGCATGAGAACGCGGCATTAAAAATAAATATTTCAAACTTGCACGTGTCTTCTTTTACTACCTGTTTTGGACTGGTATGAGAGTATAACGAAAGAGTGTTCATGTGTTCCACATTGCCTGAGGTAATCTAAATTCCAAGTTCTGGGTTGTGTAATCATTGGTGTTATGGAAGAGCCAATGAGACACTGATGCTAGTCTGGTAGGGGATATTGGGTACTAAGGTGAGTTTTGGCACACCCTGATTCGCTGAGGTTCCAAGTCTCTATGCACAGTTCTGTGTAGGAGCAGAATCCCTGCAACAATAGACAGTGACAGGAGGTGTAAAATTACTATTCTATCTCCACCGAGTACTTACCTCAGGGCAGGTGCTTGACACTGACTGGTAGCAAAATTACTATTCTAACTCTGTCAGGTTCTTATCTCAGGGCAGGAGCTGGACAGTGACAGGGGGCATAATAACTATTCTAACTACGCTGGCTATTTACTTCAGGGCAGGTGCTGGACAGTAACTGGGGGCATAATTACTGTTCTAACTCCGCTGAATATTTGCCTCAGGGCAGGTGCTGGACATTGACTGGGGGCAAAATTACTATTCAAACTCCACCAGGGAACTTGCCTCAGAGCATGTGCTGGACACTGACTAGGGGACAAATTTACTATTCTAAGGCTGCCGGTTATTTACCACAAGGCAAGTGCTGGACAGTGACTGCAGGATAAAATTGCATTTGTTACTCTCCCATATACTTACTTGTTGACAGGTTTGAGAAAGACTATGGTTTTAGATAAAATTATGAAACAATACAGACTCAAAACTTTTTTCTTTTTCCAAAACAGAGATCAGCTTCAAAAATACAATTGGAAAAGCAACCGAGACATAACAGATTACACAGGTAATTTCCAAAATTCAATGTAAGCGTAACAACAAACAAAGAGAATGAAAACAAAGCCACCTTACATTGTCACACGTTTCACAAAATAAAATTGCATTGTTCGCTTTTTCCACAGAAGTGAAGAGTGCCAGTTTTATCCCAAAAGCAAGATGCAATTCAGAGAACAAACCAACACTGCATTCCTTTAACAAGCCATAAACCATTTCAACCTCAGGTAATAAAATACACTATAAATATTCAAAAGCCTAACCCGGAAAGTTGGCAAACTACCAAAGCAGGCAACGCACTGTAACATTTTTAAGTCTAGCAGTGTTTTTTTAACTGTTCCCTTTTTATATAGGCTACAGCAATTAACCAAGTTTTCTCCTCTCTTACCAGGCAAAAAACCACAAGTCAGAAATGCATAAAATAAAAAAAACATTTACTTATACATTTTTCTTTTTCCCTTTTTCAACAGATCTACCTGCAATGGCTTCACCTTGCATAGAGGAAACAGACTGCTACGGTATGGTGACTATGCCTACTGTAAGGAGAGGTTGACTGAGCCCAGGAGTCCTTGAAGGTGCATGCAATATTTATTTTCCCATTGTACAGGCAAAGCGGTTACTCTGGAAGACAACATTGTTAGGACAACTGAGCATAACCGCTGTCTCTGCAATGTAAATTGAAGTACATGAAAATGTACAGCAAATTAAACTACTAGCACTCACCCTCAATGACCCCTGTGACTTCGTTTTGGAGGAGGTAACCCAAAACATTCCCATGCACATTGCTAGTAACATGCCCACTATACCCAACTTTAGGAGAATTGTCCAGAGGCAAAAACTGGCAAGTGACCCCCCCTTGTGTAACCACCCAATCCAATGGAGATATTAACTTTCCCCCTCAATTAACTGTTACTTTCTCTGAAGAACCTTTCCTCCTGCATGTCAATGAAAACCCTCAGAAAATAATCAGATTTTTTAGCACAACCCATAACCTTACTACCCTGGAAAATAGTCAAATTTGGATGATAATGAAACATTTAAGTCAACAACCCATCCATTCACCCAAATGTACACTATTCATGCAAACATAAATAACACAACTGTTCTGTTAGTGTTTAGCTTACTCCCTGACAAGCAACCCTCAAATTACACTTATTACGATGTGAGTCGGAAATCCTCAGAGGTTTCACTTTCGATCGCTGCCTTACAATATTGGCGGTCGAAAGTTAATCCAGACGGTCATTCCAGCTGGACTCCGATGGGCTCAAGGAGCCATTTGGGCAATCGGAGGCCCCACCGTAATCTCTGAGGACGGAGTTTCCACCCTCGGGATTACGGTGTTGGTTTCTGACAGGCTTTCCATGTTAACCTGGAAAGCCTGATGGAAAGCAACTTTGGGGGTCCCCATGGCCTCTGGTTGGGGGCAAACTGGGCACCTATGGTGCCCCCATGTTAATCCCTGCACCCTCTTGCAGACATCTTGAGGTGCCTGCCACGCGGTGCAGGGATTAACAGAATCTCCCATTTCTCTATGGGAACTTGTGCTAGGGCAGGTATACAGTCGTAGCACAAGCTTCCACAGAAAAATGGGAGTATACAACCGCACCGTGTGTGGTCGCATTGTAATACTGCTGTATGGACCGCCAACCAGAGGTCGGTCGGTCCAGATTTCACAATGATGTCGGTCAGAGGCACCTCTGACCGACATCATAATCAGGGCCTAAGTTTTTAACAGTGATCACAACAATGAATAAAAGTCCCAGAAAAATGATACCCACATTCAAGAAAGTTTTTTTCACTTTTTACAGGCATATTGGTGAAAATTAAAAAAACATCCTTAGTTGAGGATTACATGACTAGCAGTAAACTACAGTGGAAGATAAGACCATTAACTGTGCTATGCTTTGTACCACCTAACAGTGTAAATGAGTTCTACACTTCAATTGCTGTATCAGTGTGTTTAAACACAAAATGAAGACAAATTAGTTAGTAAGTAAGTAAACTGAACTTCTAAAGTGCCGGGTTACACTGATAGTGTGTCCCCGCGCTAGTGTGTCGACTCACTTACATCGCCAGGCAACCCACCCCACATCCTCTACCATTAAAGGCATCCTCTACGGAAAAGATAGGTTTTTAACTCTTTACGGAATGTCATTTCCGAGGTTACCAACCACAACTTTAGGCGCAGTCCATTCCACAATCGGGCAGACAAAAACCGGAATGAGCGCCCCCCCATTCTGGCTCATTTAACTTTGGGCACCTGAACAAGACCCGACCCGCTGGATCTTAATTGCCGAGTCGGGATATGGGGCGTTAAAAGATTAAGAAGAAAGCAAGGGCCTTTCCCCTGGATATTCCGGAGGCTGACACATAAGGCTTTAAACTGTACCCGCTTCCTGACAGGAAGCCAGTGTAACATCTCCAAAGCATTCAGTGAGGAAGCTCTCCTGGGTAGCCTCAGGACCAGCCAGGCGGCAGCATTTTGAATCTGCTGTAATCTTTGTAGGCATTTCACGTTGGCCCCTAAATAAAGGGCATTGCCATAATCCAGTCTGGAAGTTACCAGAGCATGGACCAATGTTTTCCTAGCTGTCATGGGAAGTAAATCCAGAATCTTTCTTAGGCCCCGCAAGATGCCAAAACAGATGCCCGCTACACGGCTGGTGTGATAATCAAATGTGATCCTGGAATTGATCCAAACCCCCAGGTTCCTCACTTGATTACTGGGCACAGGAAGAGGCCCAAGTGTCTGAGGCCACCAATCCTGACGTCCAGACAGAGGGAGCCTTTCCCACAATCAGTACTTCGGTTTTATCACCGTTAAGTCTGAGGCAGTTGTTAGCCATCCAGACCGCCAGATCTTGAAGGCAGGAGGAGAAGTTGCCAGCGGCACTCTCTGCTGCCTGTGTAAGAGCCACAATCAGCTGAGTGTTGTCGGCATATGTCACATCTTCCACCCCATATTTTCCGGTGATCTCAGCCACCCGTGCCACATAAAGATTAAAAAGAGTTGGGCTGAGGCTAGACCTCTGGGGGACCCCCTGCTTCAGAGCAAAGGCATCAGAATGAAAGGGCCCTTGTGCCACCTGAAACTTGCGATCCTGGAGAAAAGACTCCAGCCATTTCCACGCTGTGCCTACCACTCCTCCTCTGCTAAGACACTGCAGCAAGATGTGATGTGCCACACTGTGTCGAAAGCGGCACACAAGTCAAGAAGGATTAGCGCCGCTGTCTGCCCTCCATCCACATGTCTGCGGAAGCTTTCTGTGGAAAAGAGTAAGGCAGACTCCGTGAAATGAGAACCCCAAAAGCCTGATTGCGTAGGATGGAGCAGTTTATGCATTTCGATATGTGCGGTCAGTTGTAAATTGACCACCTTCTTGGCAATCTTGGCAAAGTAGGGCAGGAGGGAAACGGGACGCAGATTGTTTAAGTGTTCTATGCCAACATTCGTTTTTTTTTTCAAAGGGAGCACCACTGCCTCCTTCCGGGTTTTAGGGACCTTGCCTGAACTGAACGAAAGTTCGAGCAAATGGCCAATAAAAGGTTCTAAAATATCACTGGTCTTTGGGTGAACCAGACTTAATGCTGTATGCTATCTCGTTCAGCATATGGCCTGGTGGCACCTTGAACCTAGTCAGGTACTCCGTCTCAGTTAGGTCACTGTTAGGCGTCCCTTCACCACTAAGTCCTTCCCTGGCGTCCGCTGGAAAGGTGGCGTAGATTTTTTCCACCTTATTAGCATAAAAATCTGCTATTTGATTACAAGAGGCCACTGAGCCTACTACTGGTACTTCAATAGAGGAGAGTGAGGATATCTCTTTGTAGACCAAGAACATCTCCTTCATTGAGCTGTCCGCATTCTCTATTCTCGTTGTGTAGTAGGAGGTACGAGTTTTCTTAATCAAAGCATGGTAGCCCCTGAGGCTAGATTTATATTCCATTCTAGCTATAGGCGAATATTCCTTCCTCCAGCGTCTCTTGAGGCGTTTGCACGCTGCTTTCAGCTCCATACCCTCTGCACAAAACCACGGAGCGGATTTAGTATGTCTCTCAGCAGGCTTTTTGCTTGACCAAGGGGCAATACTGTCAAGAGCTTCCAGAATACGCTTGTCCAATGCCTCGCATGCTGTGTACATCTCGGTTTCCCTAGATGGACCACCTTGCACCATGGCCCTTTCGAATTTCTCATATGAGAACCTCGCCCACTTCCTTTGTCTCCTCTTACTTCCCCTCTCCTCTGATGTTTTGTCTACTGTGTCAGTAACCTGAAAGGGGATAAGGAAATGTCTGACCATATAACTGGTACCGGGAGTTCAATATTAACAGTATCCCAGTTACAGAAAATGGGGTCCAGGAAGTGTCCCAATTGATGTGTTGGAAGCTCTGATTTAATCGCTAACTGTAAGATTGTCAGCTCCTGGCGGAGCTCCTGGGCTACCATATCAGAAGGGTCATCCAGATGCAAGTTCAAATCACCCAGCAAGAGCAGCTTCTCCTATCTAAGCGCAGGCTGAGTAAGATTTTGCACGAGGCTAGCCACAAATTCTGTTGCTCCTCCTGGGGGGTCTATATACTAAATAGTCTTTAATCACACAGTTATTGGCTGCTAATATAGGAAAGAAGCCTGCTTCACAGTTAATGATCTCAACTGGTTCCAAATTGCATTGAATGTTCCGCTAATGGATCACAGCGATCCCTCCTCCCCTTCCCTTAGGCCTATCAGCTCGACAAATGGAGTAGCCACCAGGGAGTGCCTCTAGAATCTCTGGCCCTGACTCCTCGTCGAGCCATGTCTCGGTAAGAAAAAGAATTCCCACCTGACTATCCTCCAAATAGTCATGTATTTCTAGTTTGTGCTTCCTTAGTGATCTACAATTGACCATGGCACAGCTAAGTGACTGACCGGTATCCCTTGCCTTCAATGAGGGATTCAGTGTAAATGGGCAGTGTCTGCAATTCTCGTTTCTATCTCATTTTCCTGGATGCATCGTGGGTCTACAGCAGTTCTCAACTCCCACACAGATATCCAACAATTCCTGCCGAGCATACTGTCGCCCTACCTGAAATCCACCAGGGGTTCTGGCCCCGAGCCCCGGTCTGCAGCGGACGGGCGCAGACGTGCTTGCCTTTGGCACGCCTTTGGCATGCCGGTGGTGCGCCCGCTGTGCGGTCGCTGGGGCATGAGGGTTTTATGCAGGAAGTCTGAGCCACTAGACCTCTACACACGGACTGCGGCAGTGTCTGGCTCTACCTACCCCGCCCTCCGCACAACGATAACCTACCGCGTCGGACCTGGAAGGGAAGGACCAATGATCGAGCACAGACCCTCGCGCTAGGGTAAATGAAAATGTCCCCAATTCAGTGTCCAGAACAAATCCCAACACACCCACCGAGTGGAAGTATGCAGTCAAAACAGCACACAATGCAAACTATTCCCCGATTAAAAGTGAGTCCACGTTTTGTTTTTAAAACATCAGCAATTAAAACATTATTAGGCTTTACCAGTCAGCATACTAGGGCATAGGCACCTAGAAACCTGAGAGACCACACACAACGATCCGGGAGGAAGCTGCCACCATCGCCCTTTCTGGCACCATTACTAAATTACTTTGAAGATACATGGATTGGCCATGTAAGCAGGACGAGTTGCAGGAGAAAGTCAAGGTTTCCCAATTGAATGTTGGAACTGCTACACAAACTGTTTAGAGGGTTGTGCAAAAACTAACAATGCCGGAGAGGGATGGCACAATTCTTTCAACAAATTGGCAGACATCACTTGCACATATAACATTTCTTCGAAATTTTGATAAAGGAACAAAGTTTCCAAGAAATTAGACTTGCCCAATCACTGTCAGGAAGCCTGAATCCACTTGTCCAAAAATAGAAAAGTAATGTCCAAAAGGCTATTGGGTAATGTTAATGTTACTGTTATATGGATGTATAGAGCGCATGGCTACCCAAAGGCTCCCCAGCGCAAAGCAATGGACTAATAAAATGACAGCGGGAGAACAGGCGGTTAGTTGACCTCGGTAGACGACCATGTTTTCAGTTCATTCATGCATTCATAAAACTTTATTCGGGTAACTTGGTACCCATAAAAGCACAATATCATAACCAGTTAAATGGCAATCAGAGAGTTTGAGAACACATGGTAATATACAGTTTTAGAGCAATATAGCCACAACATTTTGATAAGTTAATTTACAAGTTAGGAATAACTTCATTGGTAATAAATAAGTAAATAAATAACTGATATATAAACCATTGTATCGTCCTACAAAAATAAGTTCTCAGGGATCAGACATGGACTTACGTGCTCTAGTAGCAATTCTGAGGAATGTACTTATACGAAAAATCAACACTTCATCCACCAGAGTTACTAGGCACGAATAAGTCTAATCCAGACTAATAGACCTTCTCTTTTTAAAAAATGAATTTAAAAGCCACTTTGAGTATTTTATGTAATATGTACAAAAAAATAAGAAGTGTAAAATTGATTGACCACTCTTCCCATTGCAAGGACATGGTGTGTGATCGAGGTTAGAGTGGTAACCAAGAGGAAAGCACAGTGCAAATCTGACAGTTCCTGCTCTTAAACGGAATAATAGGCTCCTTTCCCAATGGCTCATAGGTAAGGTGAGGTATATAGGTAAAGGATGGTAATACTGTTCAATGGACATGTAACTGAGAACAGAAGATTTCTTGGGTTCCAAAACAATCCTTTCTGTGTTATATAGAGAATAAAGGGCATCTCTTAGTTCCTTTTTAGACACAGTTTCAGCTATACTTGGATCTAAGAAAACAAATTGGTAGACATCATCTGAACATACAACATTTCTTGGCAATTTTGAAAAAGGAACAAAGTTTCCAAGAAATTAGACTTGCCCAATCACTGTCAGGTAGCCTAAATCCATGTGTCCAAAAATAGTAAATAAATGTCCGAAAGGCTATTGAGTAATGTTAATGTTACTGTTAAATGGATTTATAGAGCGCATGGCTTCCCAAAGGCTTCCCAGTGCAAAGCAGTGGACTAATAAAATGACAGTGAGAGAACAGGCAATTAGTTAACCTCGGTAAACAACTATGTTTTCAGTTTTTTTCTGAATAATGCCTCTGATGATGTGAATCTAATCTCCTGCAGGAGTGAGTTCCACAGTTTAGGCGCCAGGTGGGAAAAAGCTCTTCCCGCCATCTGGCCCTTTTTATTCTGGTGGTTTTTAGCAGGCGCTCAGAGCCTGACCTCAGACATCCAATGGGAAGATGTAAGCACACCAGATTCCTAATCTTGCTGGGCCCTTTAATGCTAAATAGATACATTTCCATTGATGGTGGCTTGCGTCTACCTAAACAGTCGTGCATACATATTATATTTCTAACTTCTATTAGCAACTACCTACATTAATTGTCAGTTTTACACACTCACCACAATTCAATTGATATTTTTGCAATTTTTGTAATCTAAATTAAAGGAATTTTGGGGTTCCTCACTGTAGCTCTCTTCTTTTTTAACCCTAGGTGACTTCTTAAATCCTCTTGTCACCAAAAGTCTTCTTTAGTCCAATACTCCATACAGGATAATTACCAAATGACAAACAAAACAAATCCCGAAAAATATGTCCACTTCACTACCGCCATCTTTGTAGAGAAACCAAGTCCCAAAACTATAGATACTCAAAAAATAGAGAACAATTACAGTTGTCTTCTTTCCATTGAAAAGTTAAAAAAATTGAAACACCATTTCCCAAACTGAAAGAACTGTAGAGATATCTAATGCAGTGTTTCCCCCCCAAAAAATGTCCAGCTGAATGCAGTGTACTATTTTCCCACTCTCCTAAGCAGCCAAGTGGTGTTCCCTTTCCAAATAATTGTATGCATTTCATAAAAAATGCGAACGAAAAAAATCTAAATGTTAACTTTTATTTGAAATAGGTTTCAAAAAGTGATAAGCGCTATACAAATGCAATTACAATACAATACATTTCTTTACCCACCTTTTAAACCTATTTTAATTAAAAAAGCAACTGTCCCAAAATAGGCATGCAAACACAACCTGTATGGAAATGAAAATGTGGTAAAACAACATAGACAATGGATTTCCGATTTATTATAATCTAACTACCTCCTCCATCTATCCTTCCATTAGACACATCTACCTATACACTTAACATAACATAACGTGTTTTTGTAAAGCTCATGTTCATCCAGAAGGGTATCTTGGTGCTGAATAATAGAGGTTTATTGTTACCCAACTCAATGGTACTTAAAATTATAAGTTAAATCATTCTTACCTGGCTCCAGCTCTTCCTAGCTTCCGATCTTGACCACGATGCTCCACCGACTGTGTAAACAGAAGCACAACTTTGTAAGCGAGGCCTAACTTTAAAAAGAAAAAAAGGCTAATTTTCACCATTGAAACTAACATGGAGGAAACAACTTTCTACAATTGTTTTAATAGCATTTATTGCAATAAAAAATTTATATTTTTTAAAAATGTTTTTACATTTTTTTAAATGATTTTAATTTTCATACTATTTGCCAATACTTTTAAACATTTAAAAACCTGATATTTTTATTTCTGTCGTACAACTTACACTAAAGTAAAGTTTTTTATTTTTTATTTTAAAATGTTATTTTAAAAATTTAATAAGGGTCCTAAAAAATATTCTCACTACTATTGTGTTTATTTTTCTCGTTAAAAATATACTAATTGAACTGTAATAATTAATACCCGTGTATTGAAATGTATACAGGTGTATTAATACACTTCCCCACCCATTACCCCATAACCCTTTGCATCCCATCCCTAAAGGTGAGTGTTACAGAGTTTAAAACAAATATTTAATTTTAATGACAACATTAAATTTAAATGTATTACAACACCTAGTAATTGATACCCAGGTATTGAAATGAAGACCTGGGTATTAATAACCTGCATCGCCCATTAGCCCGGTATCCCTTGCATCCGTATTACACCTACTAATTAATACCCAGGTATTCAAAGTAATACCCATGTATTAGTACACTTCCTCATCCATTAGCCTATATCCGTTGCATCCCGTTGCGTAAAGGTATCAACTTTTCAAAAAAATATTTAAGTTTAATGATAACATTAAACGTAAATGTATTTCTACACCGATAAATTAATACTCAGGCATTATAATAAATACATGGATATTTACACACTTTTCCACCCAATACCTCATGTAGCGCACACATTATCTCCCAAAACAATGGCTATACTGTCATTTTTTTAAAGTTGTTAACATATATTAAAAGAAATAAATTAAATATTAAATAAAAAAATCTTAACAATGCTTCATGTACTTGTCTACTTAGGGTTCTATTAGGATGGCGGGCGGATAGCCGCCGCTGGTCCGGTGGTGGCAACTGCCGTACCAGCGGTGGGCATCTGCCTGTGATCGAAACTCAGAAAACCGTTGGTCCGATTATCATTGCGGTCGTGACCGCTGCTGTGTTATTTTCCGCCTGCCACTTTCCCCTTGTTGCAGTACGCCTGCTTGCCTGGCGGGTAGAGCTGGACCGCTACAATTGTTGCGGATCAGGGCCAAACACAGCCGGCATGATTATGATGCTGGAGGTAGCCACCCTTTCCGCGGCGGTGGAACCGCCATGGAAAGGCATGCCGAGACATGTTCCGGGGGCCCATTGCGGACCCACCAATGTGTATGGGGGTGTGGGTGCTCTGGGTACCCCCCTACATTTCCCTGTTCCAGGTGGCAGGCACTGTGAAGTGCCTTCCACGCAGTGCAGGTAGATGCAGGACATTCTCTTTTTAACATCGCAGTGGTGCTGCTGGCAGCACCGACAGCCACAATGTTAATGGCCAGAATCCGTCCGCCGCAGTCGGATTTCGACTGTGGAGCATCCTAATTTTTCCGCTGTCCTTGCAGGTGGTCTTTTACTGCTTTCATGGCGGTCGGGGAGGTTTTCCGCCCGCCATCGTAATAGGCCCCTAACTTACCTAAATACTTACATACTATATGCATCGTAAAGGCATGTGTGATAATGCTCTGAACCTAAAATGTGTGGTAAAAGCATGAATTGCAAAGACATTCGTGGTAATGGTATATGCATTGGAAAGGCATTTAAGACTTCATGGTAAAGGCTTTGCATGGTTAAGGCTTTGTGGTAAAGGTCGTTTCCCCAAAATAATGGCCATAAGAATCCAAATGTCCTTCTCAATTTGGCTTGGGGATGGGAATGGTCTAAGTCCAGGAGGGACAGAAAGACTGTTGTGGCTTTAGGGGTAGGAACCTTGTATGATACGTATAGCCTGCACCCCATTAAAAAATGGGTGTAGTGGGCTTTCTGCCCCATCAATCAATCAATCAATGCATTTATATAGCGCACTACTCACCCGGAGGGTCTCAAGGCGCTGGGGGAGGGGGGGTCCGCTACTGCTCGAACAGCCAGGTCTTGAGCTGTTTCCTGAAGGCGAGGTGGTCCGGGGTCAGGCGGAGGTGGGTCGGGAGGGAGTTCCAAGTCTTGGCGGCCAGGTAGGAGAAGGACCTTTCTCCAGTAGTGGAAGCAGGCAATGATTATTCCCCTGCTCAAAAAGCCTGGTCTGGATGTGGAGGTGTTAGCGAATTACAGACCTATCTCGCTCCTGCCGGCTTTTGCGAAGGTCATTGAAAAGCACGTGCATAAGGTGCTTGCCGATTACCTGGAGTCCCACGACCTACTGCACCCTACCCAGTCGGGTTTCCGCGCCAATCTTAGCACCGAAACAGCTCTCCTGGAAGTCTCGGAGGCAATAAAGGAGGTGCTGGATTCGGGCGGGAGAGCGATGCTGGTGATGTTAGATCTGTCGGCGGCCTTTGACACCGTCCCTCATGAGGGTCTGCTTGCTAGACTCTCAGAGATTGGTCTTCGAGGGACGGTGCTCCAGTGGTTTCGATCTTTCCTGGCAGGCCGTCGACAAACGGTCTGGGCTTCTGATTGCTCCGCCGAGATGTCGCCATTGGGTGTCGGAGTTCCCCAGGGCTCTGTTCTGAGCCCAACTCTATTTAACATCTTCATGACCCCTCTGGCGGCACTGGCGGAGTCCTTCGGGGCCCAGATCGTTTCCTACGCCGATGACACCCAGCTCCTCTTCACCTGTGAGAGGGGTGCGGACTTCGATGGAGGTAGGATCCAGGGTTGCCTTGAGGCTGTGTTTCAGTGGTTCCATCATAACAGCCTCAAGTGGAACTCGGATAAATCCGAGGTCCTCTTTTTTGGGTGCAGTTCGGACCCGGACTGGAAAGTGTGGTGGCCTGAGAACATGTTTCCACCAGCAAGTTCGTCCCAGGTGGCTAAAAACCTTGGGATTAAGATCGAAAATGGCCTCACACTACGCTCGCAGGTAATCGGTCTCACTGGCACCTGCTTTGGCCTACTCCGGATGCTTCGCAAGTTCCTTCCCCTGCTATCGGAGGAACACAGGAAGATCACGGTGCAGGCGATTATAGGCTCGAGAATAGACTATTCCAACGTCCTCTATCTCGGCCTGCCAGAATACCTGCTCCAACGGTTACAGGTTGTCCAGAATTCGGCAGCACGTGCCATCTTTGGACTATCTCGCCGTGCCAGAGCCTCGGGCCTCCTGGAGGCTTTGCACTGGCTTCCTGTCCGGAAGCGGATAATTTTTAAGACTCTCACCCTGGCACACAAAGCCTTGCACGCCTCCGGAGCAAAATATCTTCAGAAAAGGCTGTTCTTTTACCTTCCTGCCAGGTCGCTTAGGTCTGAAGCCTTGTCTCTTGCTGCAGTGCCCCATGTGAAGAGAGTTCGCATCGGTGGCCGCTCTTTTAAATTACTAGCGCCTCAGTTGTGGAACAAACTGCCTGTGTCCCTGCGCAGCACTCCTAACTTGTTGGCCTTTAGGAAGGGGCTTAAAACCTGGCTTTTCACCTCTTAGTTTCGGGCCCTATTAGGTTTCCTTTTTTTTCTGTTTTTGTTTACTTTCCCTGTTGTGTTATGAGATTAGTGTGCAATTCAAAGCGTCGGGACACTCTTTTGAGTAGCCGCACGCTATATAAAACCCTTGTATAACATAACATAACATAACCAGTGGTGACTCTTCGGGTCAGGGGGACGGCGGCGAGGGCGTGGCTGGACGATTGAAGCTGGCGTGTGGGAGCGTAGAAGTTGAGGCGGCTGTTGAGGTATGCTGGTCCTTGGTTGTGCAGGGCTTTGTGTGCGTGGGTGAGGAGACGGAAGGTGATTCTCTTGTTGACCGGGAGCCAGTGCAGATCTCTCAGGTGTCCGGAGATGTGGCTGCGATGGGGGATGTCCAGGATGAGTTGTGCTGAGGCGTTCTGGATCCGCTGGAGTCTCTTCTGGAGTTTGGTGGTGGATCCGGCGTAGAGGGAGTTGCCGTAGTCCAGACGGCTGGTGACGAGGGACTGGGTGACCGTCTTCCTGGTCTCGGTGGGGATCCACCGGAAGATCTTACGTAGCATGCGCAGGATGTTGAAGCACGATGAGGAGACGGCGTTAACTTGTCTGGACATGGAGAGGGAGGAGTCCAGGAGGAAGCCCAGGTTGCGTGCATGGACTGTTGGTTTGGGTGCGCTGCCCAGAGCGGGGGGCCACCAGGAGTCGTCCCAGGCGGAGGGTGAGGATCCCAGGATGAGAACTTCTGTCTTGTCCGAGTTCAGTTTCAGGCGGCTGTTCATCATCCACTTGGCTACTTCTGTCATCCTTCGTGCAGGTTGGCTCTGGCGGTTGCGGGGTCGTTGGTGAGGGAGAGGATCAGCTGGGTGTCATCGGCGTAGGAGATGATGTTGAGGTTGTGTTGGCGTGCGATGGCCGCAAGGGG
Organism: Lissotriton vulgaris; assembly: GCF_964263255.1. Lineage (NCBI taxonomy): Eukaryota > Metazoa > Chordata > Amphibia > Caudata > Salamandridae > Lissotriton > Lissotriton vulgaris. Next base: position 344,429,004 of record NC_141689.1, on the reverse strand, counting down.
GCTCATGTAGACGTTGAAGAGGGTAGGGCTGAGCAAGGAGCCCTGAGGAACGCCGCAGATGACTTTGGTGGCTTCTGATCTGACGGGGGAGGCGGACTCTCTGTGTCCTTCCGGCGAGGAACGAGATGATCCATTCCAGTGCCTTCCCCTGGATTCCGACGTTGCTGAGGCGCTGCACTAGGGTGCGGTGGCAGACAGTGTCGAAGGCCGCGGAGAGGTCTAGGAGGATGAGGGCCGCTGTTTCTCCGTTGTCGAGCAGGGCTCGGATGTCATCGGTGGCTGCGATCAGGGCGGTCTTGGTGCTGTGGTTGGCCCGGAAGCCAGACTGCGAGAGGTCGAGGGATCCATTCGTCTCGAGGAAGGCGGCCAGCTGCTTGTTGACTGTCTTCTCGATGACTTTTGCAGGAAACGGGAGCAGCGAGATGGGACGGTAGTTCTTGAGGTCGGTGGGGTCGGCTTATGGCTTCTTTAGTAGAGCGCTGAGTTCGGCGTGCTTCCAGCTCTCCGGGAAGGTAGCGGTGTCGAAGGAGGTGTTGATGATGTCCTGCAGGTGGGGTGCGATGACGGCGTCGGCCTTGTTGAAGACGTGGTGAGGGCAGGGGTCGGTCGGAGATCCGGAGTGGATGGAGTTCATCGTGCGGATGGTGTCTTCGGTGCTGATCGGGGTCCAGGCGCGGAGGGTGGTGGTGGGGGGCAGTGGTTCAGTCGTGGCGTGCGTCGGTCGGGTGCTGAAGCTTTTGTGTATGTCCACGATCTTGTTGTGGAAGTAGGAGGCCAGGGCGTTGCAGAGGTCTTGTGAAGGGGTGATGTCGTTGTTTCCGGCGTTGGGGTTGGAGAGCTCTTTGACGATGTTTAAGAGTTCCTTGCTGTTGTGTGCGTTGTTGTCCAGTCGTTTCTTGAATGCAGACTTCTTGGTGGCGTGGATCAGTTGGTGGTGTTTTCGAGTGGCGGTCTTGAGGGCAGTCATGGTGTTCGGTGTTGGGTCTCTGCGCCAGGCTTTCTCGAGGTCTCGGCAGTTCTTCTTGGAGCTCTTGAGTTCGTCGGTGAACCATGGGGCTTTCTTGCTGCAGGGTCTGCTAGGCGGGGTCTTTAGAGGGGCGAGGTCGTCTGCGCAGTCGCTGATCCACTTTGCGAGGTTGGTGGCCGCCTGGCTTGGGTTCGTTGTGCTGGTGGGAGGGTTCATGCTCAGGGAAGTCGCGAGCTGGTCGGCTGTGATCTTGTTCCAGCTTCTGCGTGCAACCTGTTGCTGGTGGTGGTGGATCGTGGTCCTTCTGAAGCTGAAGTGGACGCAGCTGTGGTCCGTACAGTGGAGTCGGGTGGCGTGGCTGAAGGTGATGTCCTTGCTGGATGAGAACACGGGGTCGAGTGTGTGTCCGGCGTAGTGGGTGGGGGTGGTCACCAGCTGCTTGAGACCGAGGTTGGCGAGGTTGTCCAGCAGGGTGGTGGTGTTGCGGTCGTTGTTGTTCTCCAGGTGGTAGTTGAGGTCTCCGAGGAGGATGTAGTCAGTGGAGAGGAGAGCGTGTGGGCTGATGAAGTCGGCGATGTCTTCGCTGAATTGTGTGCGTGGTCCCGGGGGTCTGTAGATGAGGGTGCCTCTGAGGGTGGTCTTGGGGTTGATGTGGATCTGGAAGTGCAGGGGTTTGGCTGGTACGAGGGTGTCGTCGGAGTTGGTCGTGATCCGGATGGTGTTTCTGTGGATGATGGCGATGCCTCCTCCTGTCTGGTTGACGCGGTCCCTCCGGATGTTCTTGTAGCCGTCCGGGATGGCGATGGCGATGTCGGGCTCTGAGGAAGCGTTCATCCAGGTTTCCGCGAGGAAGGCGACGTCTGGGGCTGTGGTGTCGAGCAGGTTCCAGAGCTCGACGGCGTGTCTGTGGATGGAGCAGGTGTTGAGCAGGATGCACTTGAGGTGGTTGCTGCTGTGTCTTGGCTTGATCGATGCAGGTGTAGTGCAGGTCCGGATGCAGGTGAACATGCAGGAATGGCAGCAGAAGGGTCCGTGGGTGCGTCTCGGGGTGGCCCGGAAGCAGCCCGGGCTTCGACCGGCGTTGAGTGCGTAGAGTTCGGTGGCGTCGTAGGTCCGGCGGGTGGGTTGGGGTCTGCGGGAACCAGGGGTCCTGCCACTGGGCGCGGTCCAGGCGCGGACGGGCTTACCTTTGGCGCGCCCGCTGCGCGTACGCCCGGTCGCCATTTATGGCGAAGTGGGAGGGAGGGAGGAGCTGGGAGGCGGAAGCGGGGAGGGTACAGAAGAAAAAGGGGCGTGGCCGCGAACACGGCGGCGGGAAGCGGGGAGCGGGGCGGGGGGCACAGGGGCACAAGTCACAGGGGCACAAGTTGAAAATAAACAACACGGATGATACTGGTACAGAAAAAACAGAATAAACAGAATCCCAAGGGGGGGAAACGGCAGGAAATACAGGGGAGGAACAAACAGACAGTCAATCCAGTCGATGCGATCCCGCTAGGGCAGCGGGGGCGGGGTCGTGGCGGCAGGCTCAGCGAGGCTGAGTGCAGCAGCGGGATGAAGGGGCACACGCTGCAGCTGGTGGCCGTGCGGTGCGGGGGTGTCCTGGGAGCAGGTCACCCCATAAACCCCCATGGGATAGATCGTAGTGTAACCCTCTAATCTGTATCACAAGTGGGAAAGATTGAGAGAAGTTTACCCCAATCACCTGCAAGAGGTCAGAAAGACAGATCATTCTTTTGGGTGTGGAGTACTTGCCCTTACCTGGGTGGCCGCTCCCCTGCTCGCTGATGCCTAAAGGGCAATTTCCTTCTTTGGGATCATGGTCCTGTAGTGTTCACCAAAACAAGCATCCACCAGGGAGGGTTTGTGATGCATCCATTAGGTCAGAGAACACATATGTCTTTATAGTCTTCTAATGTACAGCTGGGTGTACTTTATCTCATGTATATGTGGAAATTAAGTCATTTGCCCTTAACCACATAATGTTTGCTACAGTACCAAACCCAGGATTAGAACCAAGAGCATCCAACATTCAAAGAGTCACAAATTGTCCTTTCACCTTCAAATGAATTCAAGTTGCTTGAACCTGGGCAATCACAAGGGCGGGTGGAGTCAAAGAAGACATTATGCTCCAGAAACCATGCTTTCGAAGGCCCCACTCGCCTTCAGTAATATTTATAGATTTTTACTGCAAGCAATGTACCAAACTTATTAACAATGAGGCAGCGTTTGTGATACAAAAGGGGATGATGGACGGAGCGTTTGAACAAATCAAACACTCACCCCCAGTCAACTGATCTGGGTTTAATCCATCAAAATTCTTTAGCTCACTCAGCCACCCCAGTTTAGACATGGGCATATGCAAATCAGTCTGACCCTATGCCTCATGGGAACAGTCCAGCCCGAACTGCCAAGCCATGTCTTCCCTGGACTGGAAACAAGCATCCTGGGACCGGTTTCGGATTCACTGGCCAGACCAGTAAATGGCCCAGATGCAATTTTTCTCATTCCACTAAGTAAGGGCCTGAGTCATAAAGGTAAACTTAAACTTTTGTGTAAGTTTATGATTGTTTGCTATTCACAAAGATATTTCATGAGTAGTATCTTTACAACTGTGGAGTCGTCACACACAAAAAGATGGGACTGTCCTTCCTTTCTATGTGCGGAGACTTCGCAGTGGTACAGATACTACTTTTAAATACTTTTGTGAAAATCAAACAATTGTAAACTTACACAAAAGTGTAATTCTACGGTTGTGCATCAAGCCTTTTATGTTTTTGATACTTAGAAATGGGGGCTCGTCAAAAATTAAAAGGCATCAGTGGGCCCGCATAAAATGTTGGCCCCATTCTAGCAACCCTGTAAGGACCATGGCACATCCTAAAGAGTTTGATTATTTTATACACTCCCGTTCAGAACTGCCTACATTCCCCATTGCTGCTAAGCCAATAAAGAAAAATGTGCTGTAAAATTCACCACATTGGTATATTTTTAAAAACTTTCAAAACTGAACTATTTTTGTAAAGGGATGCACTATTTTTTACCATATTTTACAAATGTTATTGGAGAGAATGCTCTTCAGTTTGTACGATGTGGGTACTTACTTAGTTGTAGGTACTTTAAAATTATGTACAGGGAAGAGTTGTTTCTCTGATATAAGTAGGAATGGTAGATCTTGTACTAAATGCTAAGAATATATCTTCGTTTCTGACTGGGAACTAACATTGCTCGATCTACTGGCCCACCGTGACTGTAGGAAACCGAAATAAAATACAGGCCACTAAGAAGCCTCTGCAAAGCACAGGGAGCAATACCGACAAAACAGCTGCATGCCATGCAGGTAAGCACTTTGGGGCGGTGGGGTGGCGAGTCGAAAGACGACAGAATAGGGACAATTATAAATACATATTTCCCCACTGCCCCACCACGTTTTCCTGCACGGACCGCTGCTGCTACAAAAGGCATTTTTAAAAGTGGTTTAATCTCAGGCCCTCGCGATTTTCTTGGCTCTCCCAATTTGGCAGCAACAGGACTTGCAGACCAAACTGGGAATCGGAAATGTACAGTAATAGTAGGTGTATTATTGCACCCTCTGAGTTTTCTGAGGATTTATTCACCTTGAAAAGGGTCCCAGACTATGTCCCTGAAAAATGGAACGGGAGGTGGAAATTACATGTGGACTATGATGCAGTAACACCGATTTGTAATGCAATTCCCTGTCCTCCAGGAAAAACTTGGAATAATACTGCGTTAAGAGAGCACCCAGATATTACATCTCTGCGCCACATTGGGACATTCAGGTGTGGTATTGCCATATTGGGAGTCCAGCTGAGCTCAGAATGATGACCTTTATGTGCTGGTCTATTTCTGCATAGACATAACAGCACCTGCTCTGAACTTTTAATTAAGCAGCAGAGAAACAGGAATCATTAAAACATTTAATTACATGTAATTAAATGCCAATGATATGTAAGGAGTTCAGGGTGACTTTGCCTAGAATTCTAATTCAACCTGTCTATCTTAACCCTCCGTTTATGAAAAGTTTTTCCCTCCTCTGACAATGTCTATTAAATCCACACAAAGATGACACATTCCCCATCTTTGCGCATTTCCTCTCCCCAGTTGTATAAGATGCTCGCTTCAGACTCCTTTGCGTGGTCTTGGCAAATGTGCGTCATAACTTTGTGCACAAAGAAACATTTTTTAATTCTACATGTTGGGTACTTGAGAGGTCACTTTGACAAACTTGATCAACTACTTTGTAAGTGATTCAAATCTAAAAATACTGGTACTGGGTGGAAGCTTGTGTAACAACTGACCAGAAACTTAATAAAAAGAGCAAATAAGTTAAATGTAAAAAGAGTCTTATTATAGACTGCCAAAGCAGCCTGACTCATACAGTCCACATGCACATAGAAAAACTGACCCATGCTTCAGCCTAATTAATTTCATGAATATTGATTGCACACGTATACATGTTCACTGTCCTTCTACGGTTCAAGCTTTGCCATTTGGAGGCTGTACTGGTACAGATCAATTTATTTGACATTTGATCTGTCTTGATGGCATATAAAACCTATGCGCGCTCACTTCAGATTTCAGGAGGATCAGGCTTTTCTGAAGTTAAAAAAGCCTTTACCTATGTTTCTGTATCTTGGGATAGTATTACTAAGACTAAAGGTGCAGGAATGCTTTCCTCTTTAAATCATTCTGCGTGCGGGATGTAATGGTTCCCCATTAAGACAATATAACATCAATTACCATCACTGACATGTACCCACATCACGAACAATCACTAGTAGAAACTCTAATGCTGTTTTCAACCTGATGATCATATGCCCCGTTATTCTCTTCTGTTGATTCTTCAGATCATTCTGAGATTATGTTTATACTGAGAATAACAAACATGGCAATGGCATGTGTGAGCTTTTGCTGTTTAGTCTGTAAAAAATCAAATTTGTATTGATGTTTCCAGGCCTGAATGATAACATTTATTCATATTTTCCTATCTCACTTATGAAATGGGCAAATTGAATGTCTGGTGCCTTCGAGGGTAATGAAATTGTGTATGATGGCTCCAATTTAAAGGTTCTTTTTTCTACAGCCCTCCAATGGTTTGGATTGCCTGACTTTGAGCAGGAGTGAGAAAAAAGAAAAAAGAGAAGAAGAAAAAATGGTAAGAGAAAGAGGAAAAGAGAAGCCAACGGTAAAAGTAGGATTGTAAAAGAACATACAGGAATGAAATAAAGAGACAGGAAGTGCATGGTGCTGAAAGAAAGAGGCATCAGTTGTTATGTTGTATAGCACGCTCTTCACTCATGAGGGTATCCAGGCGCTTTGCTGGCGTGTAGGCGACTGTTTCCCAGGTACGATTATTCAAAGAGCAATGATCCTCAGCTTCTTGCAGAACTCAAGAAATGATAAGGAGGCTCTCATTTAATGTGGGAGGATTCCATGCTTTAGCGGAAATGTACAAGAAGGCTAGCCCTCCGGCTTTGTATTTGTGTATTTGGGGCACATGCAGGTTAGTGCAAGTGAATAAGGTTGTTGAGGTAGGAGGGTCTATGTTTTGTAGTCTTCTGTGTGTGCATGTGAGAAGTTTGAACTGGATGCTTTTGTGTATCGGAGTCAGTAAACTTCCTTGAGGTGCGGGGTTATGTGGATGTGGAGAGGTAGTTTGAGGATGAGCCTTGCTGCAGTGTTTTGGATAGTTTGGAGTTTCTTTCAGGAGCTGGTGATTCCTACGTAGAGTGAGTTGCCGCTGTCAAGTCTGCTTGTTATTGGGGCTTGTGAGACTGTTTCCTAGTATGCATGGTAGCCACTTAAAGATGTTTCAGAGAATCCTCGGCATTTGGAAACCGGTGGATATCACCGCCTTTATCTCATGTAGAGCTTGTTTTCTAGGATGATTACTAGGTTTCAGGTGTGGGAAGTGGCCATCAGGTGGATTCCCAAGCAGAGGATTTCCATCTGAAAATCACTAATTCTGTTTTACCTGAGTTGCGCTTGAGGCAGTTGGATCTCATCAAGGTGGCTACTGTGCTCACTTAGGTGGTGAAGTTGGTTTTGGTCACAGGGGTTTGAATGTTTGACAGTCATTTCAGAGCTTGTATTTCCAGAAAAGGGGGATTTCAACATTAATTATTTCCCATAAATTACAGTGCAGAATTTATTTGAAGGCTATTAAGCATTCCTGAACAAAAAAAGTTATATTGATGGATAAAATAGCGTTTCCGTAAGCATTCAATTCCGACAAAAAATGTTTTCATGAATAAATCAGCTCAACCTTGGAAGTGCATCTTTAATGCAAGCACCTACCAACAAATCCTTACCACTGTGTGAAAATAAACATTATAAATGCAGAACCTTGTCAGCAAAAAAACACTGTCCCAAATGTCACTTTATCTTCTTTCTTTATAAAGGTCTTGCAAAACCTTCTCTATGGTGTGCTACATATGAAAAGCACATTTTTGAATATTTTTTTGTAATTTTCTTACAATGTGCTTTGTATTTGAAAGGTGACTCCAAATTGTGACTTTTGCGATTAACAACTAGGAAGTTGCAAAATGCGAGGTAGAACAGTGTCTCAGAATCCCAATAGGTTTGCAGTTGGCCTACCTCATCAATGTTCATGAGGCAGATCGCAATGTGCGACCCATTGGGAATGGCCTGTAATTACGGGGATGGTGGGCTACTGGGGTCAGCAGACCACCATGTCTGTGATTTCTTTTTAAATAACACATTTTTTATTGAAATGCAACCCATTTTCCTAAAAGGAAAATGGGCCGCATTTCAAATATAAAAATGAAAAGCTAAATTTAAATTTTTTAGAGTAGGCAGTCCTCCGGGGACCACTGTAGGCTCTTAAAAAATGTTGGCACCCACATTCACAAAGGAGAAGTTGTCTGTTGGGGCCCCTTCCCATTTGGAAATGGGTTACCAACTGGTAAAATATGAATGTTTTGTGATTGCATTCCAGTTGTAAAACAATCATACATGCCACTGCAACTCGTTATTAGGAAGGGATGCCCTTACCAACTCGCAAGCCCTATTCCGACTTGCAAAATAAGGTTAGTACATGCTAAAAGACGCTTTAGCAGTCGCAAACAGCCCAATTCTCCATTTGCGACTACTAAAAACGGTCATACATCTGTCCCATTGTTGCATAAAAACATTTTATAAATTAACATATTTCTCACTGAAGTCTCAGAAAAACACTTAGGGAGGTCATCAAGATTGCGGTTTTTCCGCATCCTCCGGGCGGGCGGTAGTGTCCGCCGGCCCGGAGGATGTGGAAAAACCGCAGCGGAGCCTTCAAAGACCTCCCACCAGATTAGGATGGCTTGGGGGTCAGAAAGACCGTCCGCCGCTTTTACACCGCGGTCGCCTTACGACCGCGGCGGAAAACCTCTAATATGGAGGCAGTGTCTAACAGACACCGCCAGCCATATTAGGATGGGGCAGAACGAATGCCTTTCCAGCGGCAGCTTCTCCGCTGTGGAAAGGCATACAGTGTTTTTTGGGGGGCGCGTTGCGGGCCCCCAGGGTGACAGGGGGTGGGGGGTGAACATGGGGGGTACCTATGGTACCCCCCTGCATTTGCATGCACAAAGCGGCAGGCACCGTGCATGCCTGCCGCTTTGTGAATGCAAATGCGAAGCATGCATATTTAACCTTGCGGCACCCGCCGCAATGTTAAATATTGAGGATGTGACCGCCAGGGTGGCGGTCACATCCTAATTGCACAGGAGGGAACGCTGCAGCCCCTGCGGACGTTCCCTCCACCTCGGGGGTCGCGGACGGACGCAGGTCCGTCCGCGATCCTAATCGGCCCCTTAGTTGTTAATCCGTTCAGTAGTTTTTGAGAAATATCAAATTTTACCGATATCGATATTTGAGAATTCTGACATCTGATTGGCAGACGGGTTACGAGCACGAGCTTGCGGCTCATTGGCTGTAAAGGGTTGAAACTAGGACGGGTTGGCAGCCATTTTGTGACTCAGTTAAAAAGAGTAGGGGGAGAAAAAGAGAAAGATTGTATAAGACGGTACAGTAGGAATACTGTGGAGTTACTTTAAGCAGTCTGTACGGTGCAGAGACAGGGAGTTTGAATGTTGTGTTGGCTGTGGAAATCACGTTCGCAAAACAATGGTGTGCGGTATTGCGGCAAAGTTGCATAGGCTCTAGAAAGCCCGTTGGGAAAACAATGCACCGTATTGCGACAAGCAGTGTGTAGGGTGCACACCCAGGTAGTGTGAATGTTGCGTAGGCCGTGGAAATCACCTCCACTAATCAACGATGCGCAGTATTGCGACAATGTTCAGTAGGCTGTGGAAATCATATTGGAAAAACAACAATGCGCCATATTGCGGCCTTCCTTTAATATAATGCGGAGTAATGTTTACTTATAATGCAGTGTTCACTTTTATCACAGATAGTGTCACTTTGTTACAGTAAATTTAATATTATTTAGGAAGGCGTGTTCTGTCCCTGTGCGTGGAACAAAATTAACGTTTAATTGGCTGAGATGTTCCAACAACAAGCTTAATGTTCATTGGCTGTGAACCATTGAAAGTAGAAGTGTTGCTAGCCATTCCCTTCCCCTCCACAGAGTAGCAAGGAAATCTGATTGGCTCACATGTTCCAAGGAGGACCTTCCAGAGCTTAATGTTCATTGGCTCCAAACCATTGAAAGTAAATGTGTTTCCAACCATTCCCTTACCCTCCACAGTGTAGGAGGGACATCTGATTGGCTGACGTGTTCCAAGGAGGACCTTACCAAGCTTAATATTGGTTGGCTGTAAACCATTGAAAGTAGAAGAGTTGTCAGTGATTCCTCCCCCCACCGCGGAGTATCAGGGACATCTCATTGGGTAACATGTTCGAAGCAGGACCTTCCTAAACTTAATGTTCATTGGCTGTGAAGCATTAAAAGGAGGAGTGATGGCAGCCATTCCCTCCCCTTCTACGGAACACCATGGACATTTTATTGACTAAAGTGTTCCGAGTACAAGTTTGCTCCTTATTGGGTGGGAACTGTTCACTATTGTCAGCCATTTTGTGACGCACTTTGAAGGAGCACCGGAAAACAAAGTAGTAGAGGGGAGGGTGGGATGGAAATCCCCAGTACTTGGCTGGGGGCCGAGGTGGTCCCGATTTTTAAAAAGGGATCCCCTCTGCTCCCAGCCAACTACAGACCAATTAGCCTGATAGATGTAGCACAGAAGCTGTTCGGCAGGGTCCTCCTGAACAGGCTTCAGGAATGGATTGAGGAGGTGGGCGCCCTCAGTCCATACCAGGCAGGTTTTAGGAAAGGGGTATCAACTGTGGACCAGGTTTTCAGACTAAACCTGATCTACTGGAGGATAGCAAGGTTCGAGGGCGGTACCTTGTACACGATTTTCGTGGACCTAAAAGCCGCATTCGACCTTGTGCCTAGGGGTAAACTATGGGTCATTTTAGCAGGGATGGGCATCCCACCAGATATCCTATTGACCCTGCAGAGGCTGCATCATAACAATTATGCCCAGGTGAGGTGTGGGAGGTCGGGGGAGCTGACTGATAGATTCCCCGTGGGAAGAGGGGTGAGACAGGGTTGTGTGCTGGCGCCGACCCTGTTTTGCCTCTTTGTTAACGGGGTAATAGCCCATCTAAACGCCACCGACTACACAGATGCCCCTAAATTGAATGGCAACAGTGTACCCGCAATAATGTTCGCGGACGATACACTGTTGGTATCCAAAACACCCATGGGCATTCAAAAGATACTTGATGCTTTCGTGGCCTTCTGCCAGGATAGAGGGTTGGAAATCAATGCCTCAAAAACCAAATATATGGTATTGAACCCAAACCGTAAACAGCGCCCAAACCCCCTACTGGGAGCAGTACGACTGGATAGAGTAGCCACGTTCGAATATCTTGGCGTGACACTCAATGAAAATATGACCTGGGAGAGCCATCAAACCAGGGCTAACCTTAAGTTAGTACAAGCTACCGGGGGTATTTCCCGGATGATGACCAGCTCGACCTACCGCCCACTGGGGGCCCTAATTCAGATATATAAGGCACAGGCAAGGGGGGCTATCTTGTATGGGGCTGAACTGTGGGGGCACATTCCATGTCGGAATTTGTCTTGTACAGAAAACAGGTTTTTAAGGCAAATTACCGCACTTCCCCCCAGCACACCCCTTCTCCCCCTGAGGCTTGATCTAGGGCTACGGCCACTTGTCGACGAGATAAGCCTAAGACCCCTTGCCTTCTGGCGTAGGCTTTGGAGCAGCGACAATCTCGCCGATTACAGGGCGGAACTGGTCGAATTATTAAAACATCCTAAGGTGCTCAGTATCCCCTGGGTCCAAAATATCCAGTCAGTTTGCACAGATATGGGGCTCCCTGAATTGTGGACTGAACCAGCAGATACAGCACCAAGAATCTCTAGGAGAGCATTGGCGAAGCTGTACCACGAACATAAAAGGGTAAGGGCTATAGCTACCCAGGCGGAGGGGTCCCTTTCCTCTATATTCCTGCAAACCAAGGATCTTTATATATTTGAGAAAACTTTGGATCCTGTTTACCCCATACTCTCCAGAAAATTATTCCTCCAGTGGAGATATAGCACACTCCCATTACGGTCCTTTTGCAGCACCTGGTCAAAAGTCCCTTCTACCAAGTTCTGTCCTCTTTGTGTTGACAAAGAGGAGAACGATTTGCACGTGATCTTTTTCTGCCCAGCATACAAGGCAGCAAGAAAGTACTGGCTGTTGCCCTTGATTAGGAATTTGGGGGGCAGGGAATATGGACCTATGTATAGGATCTTGAAAAGTGATGCTTCCGGCCCAATTGTCTTTGCACTTTCCAAGTTCCTAACGAATGTTTGGCACACGCGTAGTCGTCTTTTAAAAATTGCTGGGTAGATTGTAGAACTGCTTACTTTTTAATAATCATTTGTATTGTCTGGTTATGGTTTTAATTGTACGCACTGATGCATTATATGACTGTGTCGGAATTCATGTGATTTTACTGTACATGTATCTTTTATGACCAAACGGTCGAAATAAAGATTTCTAAAGTAAAGTAAAGAGGGGAGGGTAGGAACACTATTAAGTCTATACAGTGGTCAAAAGGTGGTGGACAGGGATTGTGAAGGTATTTTTTTTAAAATATATTTTAAGGGCCATTCATATAATTGGCGTGAGGTGTACAAATCACGGCAGAAAAATAACAGAGTGTCTTGCGGTCTTCGTTTTATCAAGTTTGCGGGTGGGATAATTGCCAGGAGCACTATTTACTTATAATGTGGTGTTTACTTTTCTGCCGGGGGGGTGTGGTTGCGCAGCAAAAATTTTAGTCTAGGTTTTAAACAGTTTTTATTAAGCAATTACAAATAAACTTTCTTCAGAAACTGACGCTATATATATCAAGGGGATGACAAATAAAAATGCAATTCATAAAATATCACTTAAGCGTGGGCACACCCTCCATTTTTCTGCTATAGTTTGTAAAAGTGTTGCCTCATATTGTTGATAATATAAGAGGGCATGAGTTACTTTTAGATGAAGTAGAAAAGAAGTGCTCCAAGAAACACTCCCGCCCTACATCATCTCAGGTCAGAAGAACAATAACAAGTAAAAAACAGTTAAACACAAATGGCATCATATTACATAGAAATATACGTTTTATCATTTTTTACAATTTCTATTCTGTAGAATTCAGGAACGTTCTGTCGTAGTGCTTAGAGGTCGCTCACTGCTCCGCTAACAAATCACATACTCTTTTAAGAATATATAGGATTGTACTATAATAATATAGACTACTGGTCCTATATATCTTACAGGGAGATGGTGAATAGGAACCGCAACTGAGAAAAAATAGAAATGACAAAATATCATTCAGAAATGTAGGGTTTATCAAAGGTATTCACTAAAAAAGTACCTATGCTAACTATCTTTTTTTAGAGTGCAATTTCGAAAAATATTGTCACTGAAAAAATATCTGATCAAGTTATAAAGGTCAGTAAGCTGTATTTCAGATGGTTTACTCCTTGGGGCGACAAATCTCCAATTCCTGTTCTGTGACGTTATGACACTCTATTACAATATAAAGAGTGACACTCTTGTCACACAAAAAGGAAAAGGAAATAAAGTTATGAATACAAAACAAGATCAATAACAAAATACTTTCCAACGGTGAATATGTTCAGAGCTTCTTTTCTCTGCGACTTCGAAATCTTTGACCTCGCGGCGACGGGTCATAAACTCCTCTGAGATCATAATGACTGTGAATATTATAATATACATATTCACAGTATATGATCCCAAGGGAGAAACAGACTAACAACCAGAAGCTAGTGACATTACGTATAAATCTTTAGTGTCCAGCAGACGGGTCATAACTCCTCTGAGATCACAATGACTGTTAATATTATATTATACATGAGGTACGTGGCGCTCCTTAGACAACACACAGCCAATTAGCCGATCAGTGGACACAGGAACCAGCAAGACCCGTAGTTTGGTGCAAATCTTTTTTATTTTAATATGTAGCCCAGCACCAGTCCGCCATGACGCGTTTCGGCTAGAGATAGCCTTGATATACATATTCACAGTATATGATCCCCAGGGGGAAACAGACTGTCAACCAGAAGCTGGTGATGTTATTTATTAATGTTTAGTCTTTGCACCGACGGGTCACCAACACCTCTGAGGTCAAGTACAGTGTCAATATTATACTATACAAAGTCTCAGTATATAAGCTCAAAGGAGCCATAAAGGGAGCAATGTTTGCTGTATTCTGCCTGTTTCTGAAAACAAGCTGCTGACGTTACAGAAAAAAGGCAAAAACAAGCAATAGCACTTTGTATGAATACAAATGTTTAAATATTGACAAATAGCTGTGTATTATAAATATCTACTATGCATTATCAAACTACTTACAACTCTGGAACATGTTTTGTTGCCCCAAAACAAATATCTTATGCTAGACAAGGGAACCTGTATCACAGAATGGACACGGGTAAATAACTCTCAAAAACGAAACTAATCGACCAACGGGTGTGGTTTATGTACTTTTTGGTTATTAAGTAGTCTATGTAAGGAAGATGCGGCTCCGCCCATTTAGATGTCATGTTTTACAGTTCACACGTGCTCACGTTTTAACTGTTTACCTTGTGCACATGTTGGCAAAAGTTCCAAAATATCATGCGGTAAAGGTTTCGATTTCGATCCTAACACGTATAAGGTCCTTAATATGTACATACGTTGGCCAGCTTAAAAACTGTTACCTGACAAACCGTGTCATTTCCATTCTCATAACTAAAAACATCTAGTAATTGCCGTAATTCTAAACAGAAAACAGTAAAAAAATATCGTTCACGATAGAAGAAAAAAAATATGTGCTAATATTTGTCATCACTATGGTTTTAAATTTAAAAAATGCCAGCATTTTTAAAGCGTACAGCTACCCCTGGAAAGGTGTGTGGCGCTCGAAGGTGTTGGGGAGATTAAGCAAGATGTTGCCCACAGTGACATAGTGGAGCCGAGAATCGAACTGTGAACGCTGTTGTTCAAAGTCAAGTGTCATAGCTGCTGCGTCACACTTTTTCCACACTTGTATGTTAATTACTGCTAATTAAGTTTTAAACATTGTTAAATTATAACTTATAACAGACTACTGTAACAGTTATTTTTTCACTACAAAAAGTATGCATGTCATTTTAAAATTTACTTAAAAACAATATAGGTTTCAGGGGCATTGTAGTTAGAAATTAGCATTTATAAAACCTTTGAAATTCCCAGAAAAAAACATAGGTTTTACAGACGTTATAGTTAGAAATTAGCATTTAAAAAAACATAGAAATTCACTGAAAAAAACATAGATTTCAGGGACGTCATAGTTAGCTGGACATTTCACTCGTACAAAACCATAGAAATTCAAAATAGAAATCCTCAGCACACGTATTTTATATCACAATAAAAATGCATACCGTAAGCATAGAGTAGGTACACGTGGGTAGGTTCTTGTTCTTCTACTTTTTATTTCTGGGTGTTCAGACAGCTGACACGTGTTTTGTGGCATACATGGGAATTCGTCCTGCGACTTTATCAAGGATATTGTCTTTTCATAAGAATTCCTTTATTTGTGGTGATACTTTCAACCAACAGTAAAGTGCCGTTTCTAACGACGTCCCATATATCTGACCTTATATCCAAGGGATCCCAGTGTGTCCCAGATGCTCAAGTTCTATTTCAGTATCATAGGTCACAATAGACGGACGTCGCTCTCATGTTGCCGAGTACGGTGCAATAAAAACCATAGAAATTCTGTTATAGTTAGTTCAGCTAACTATAACTTGGGCCCCCGCAATGCACTGCTCATGACATCGCATATTACATCATTCATGTCAGGGTCAGTGACATCACTGATGACTTCTCAAATGACATCACTGATGACATCATCCCTGTGAAAATCTGATGCATCTCTTCAAATCAAATCAATCAAATCAAATTTATAAAGCACATGGCTACACTAGCTAGTGTGTCCCTGCACTGCAACAAGAGCCAGTTACAGGCAGTGGGTAGGGCAGAAAGTTGTCAAACAGTAGAGTTACCAGATGGGAAAAGCCACGTCTTGAGCTTTCTCTGGAAAAGAGTCTCCAATGATTTCAGCCGGAGCCCTGTTGGAGGTTTATTCCAGTGTGTGGCCACTAAAAAGCTAAAGGAGGGCCCGCCTATCCTAGCTCTTCTGATGATCGGGATGCTAACCTGACCCGTCCCACTAGATCTTCATAGTCTAATATAACCTTTGATACACTCACTGTAAAATAAAGACTACCCTTTTTGAAACCATCAAGACACCAATCCAGTTACTACATATGCACTCATTCACACATCCACTCATTCACCCATACAATCAATTATACATGCAGTCACTCATCAATACAACACTATCATATGCACTCATACACCTATTCAGACACTCACACACCGACACTCATCCATGGAGTTACTCACACACCGAGTCAGTCATGTAAAGAATCAATCACACTCCCATTTACTCACCGATACAGTTAACACACACCACCTCACTAATTCATACAGATAGTAATGCATACTTACTCTCTTTTATAATCACTGATACAAGTACAAACTCATCCATACAGACACTCTCATAATCACTCACTCTCACATATAGTTATTTATATACACCATCACTCACATATACTGCCTTTTACATATGAAGTTACTCACATGTACCGCTGAGACCTCCATTCACTCACCAACACACCCATACACACACTTACCCACTCATAGGGCTGTTTCCACATGCACTTGTGAACCCATACACCCAATGAATCAACTACTCACACATCTATGCACAGTCACACACCTCCAACCCACCTACACACACACTCAGGCACCCATACAAATACTGAGGGAAACAATCAATAACCCATATAGCTAGTCATGTAACTACTGACCAACCCATGTACCAGCTTACACAACAACAAACAGACTGATACAGACATTCACACAGTTTAGTCACTAACCCATGCATTCAGTAAGACACGTTTAATCAGTCACTTATACAATCAGTCACACACCTTGGAAATCCTCCATCCAGATACTCATACACCCACTCATTCTTCAATACATCTTGGCATATATATATATGTAAAACATATTTAAACTTTACAGAAACACACAGTCACTGGATGATGTCATCAGTGATGTAATCAGTGATGTCAATTGAGATGTCATCATTGATGTCACTGACCATGCCATGAATGATGTAATATGTGACGTCATGAGCAGTGCATTGCGGGGACGCTAGTTATAGCTAGCTGAATTAACTATAACAGTGGAATTTCTATGGTTTTGTACCAGCTAACTATAACGTCCCTGATACCTAAGGTTTTTTTCAGTGAAAAAAAATAATTATATATATATATATATATATATATATATATATATATATATATATATATATATATATATATATATACATTACAAATATGCAATTTGCTTAATCTTCCATTAACAACAAAGTAACAGTACATTCTTTGCAACATAGGGCCACCAGCAAATAAATCTGTTAACAAGAGTATGGAAGAAACATCAGATTTGAATTGCTTGCTCAAGTGCCAATCTGGCTATGGTCAGCTTCTAGTGCCCCCGCCAAGTCATGATGGCCCGAAATCACAGACCTTTATTGAACGGTAAATATGATTTAAGCATGAAAAGATGTAAGGTTCACGTGTAAAAGCAGACATTTATAAGTTATGCATGTGAAGGTGTCCGGTAGAGTTAGGAAAAATATGAAAATATGTGGAAATTCTACTTTTGTATGTAGCACCATCATTAGTAGAAGCAGGCATTCCCAACAGGGCTGGGAAGGTCGGAGAGAGTGGTCAAGAAAAAGAAATGCACATGGGGCGAAAACACCTCCAGGCCCTGATTCTGTTCAGCAACTTGCTCTGTGTTGGTGAAGTCAGGAAGCACCAAAAGAGTTGCAACTGCACTCCAGTGGTTTAGAAACAGCATTTTTTTGTCCTCTTTAGTGAAGCGAACGTATGTAAACGTAAAGGATAATATAGTAAAACTGCACCTGTTTTTAGATCACGTAGCCCAGTTTTAATTTGCAACCGATCTACACCTCAAACTGGAATGCAGTTACGCAGGTGCTGACATTATCCACTGCTGCTGTACCAGAACATGTCTTTGTTCCAATTATGGGGGTAAGACTGGAATGAGATGTCGATATGCGGTCAGAATGAACTGTAACTGTAGGTCCACTTATCAAGTAATTTTAAGGCAGCAGTGGATAAAAGCAACCCACTCTGTTTAATGTATAGGGATTGGACTTAAAAAGGTGCTGTCTGCATATATCAACCTAGTGCAAGCTTCTGTGTCGCACTTTTGTTGAACTTTTGCATTTTACCTTACCACTAAAAGAAATCTGCCTTGTTAAATTTGTCTTCAAGTGTGACACAATGCTGGTCGAGTACACTCTTGAGCAGACAACAGTGCAGGACTAAGAAACAAAGGGACATATTCACAAGGAGCTATCACAGAATTAACTGCACTTTATCGCAGCCAAAGTCGACATAAATTGACCCCACCATTCACAAGCAGGTGCTACCAGCCCACAGCACCACTTTTGCCGCGATAGCAGGCGCAAAAAACATCACCACAGAGGACCCCCACAACTATTGCTAATGAGATGCAGAGTAGGCTTTCCCGTGCAAAAACCCGCAACAACACCACACCTGAACATTCACAACTTCTAGACAGATCGTCGAAAAGAACACAAAACACGCAATAAGGCGCGTTAGCAGCAGAAATTTTACACCTGCTCTGACCTGGTGTAAAGTTGGACGGCAGTCTGCACCAGAAAAGGGAGCCCTGCCCAGGGCGTCATTGGAAAGATAACAGATGCCATGGAGCAACTGAACATGCAGCCTGGACACCCAAGAGGGCCACAACACCCACCAACACCACACACAGGTCCTCCCCTCCCTGGCACCACCCCAGGGGCAGCGCAGACAAGTACAGCGGCCCTACAGGAAATGCACATGCCTCACAGGCCCAACATATGTCAATGTCACTGTCCACTACAGCCTGAAAGAGATAACCATCCTACGCATCCTGGCCATCATAGCCTAACAGGTCAACGGCACCAACACAGTGGACAACCAACATCCCACCCCACACCAAGCTGCTGGCTGTGCACCAACTGTTGGCCCCTGGCACACCCCAAACAACATTCACCAGAGTCAGCAGAGTCTCACAGCCAGCCACATCCAAGTCCACCACACCTGTCATGGACATCACCATCAAACTGGCACCCCAGTCCCCATATGGCCAACACAATGGGCAGGACCCGCTGGTGACCAAGCAAGGACCATACACCATAGCCGGATGCATGCACGTGTAGGGGGCAATCTACTGCACACATGTTCCACCTGTGCGCCATGTTGACACAGCACACAATCAGCACAACAGGAAGCACATGTCACATCAATGTGCAGGCAACATCCGAACACCCTGGGACCCTCACCAATGTCGCCTCCAAATACACAGCCAGTGTGGATGATCCCTTCACCCTCCAAGAGTCCAACAGCAACCAGCCATCCCAAGATCGCACAAAGGGAAAGCACAGCCCCTTGTCAACTTCCCAATTAACACCACACTCACCTCAACTCCACAACCATGCAATCCTCAACACTGGCAATGCACATGTTACAAAATCACAACCAAAATGCACAACAACATGCCCACACAAGAAGACACGTCAGAACAACTCACCATGGTAACTTGGGCAAGCCGTGAACATGAACCATCAACGGCATGCCACCTCAGCCACACAATAGCCGAATGTGGGGAGAGGTGTAAACCAGGCATATGTTTAGGATGCAGTCGAAACATGATTGTGAGAGTACACAATGCCAAGAGTGGGTATGAAGTACTGAACGAACCGCAGTATGCAGAACACACCCAGATCCACGGTGACATACACCTCTGGTGAATGGAGTGTAGTGGACAGTGGATGCAACTAATCACCCCAGCCAGTGGGGGTCCTTGCGGAAATGTTGCCTCTTACACCCCACCCGTAAGGGTGAGCAGAGTGGGATCGGCTGGCGTACGCCAGGCCAGCGGTGGGGTGTGAATAAAAAGCATGTAGCCCTGGGCGTTGTCCTCTTCCAGAAAGCCCAACGTCTCTGCCAAGGCGTCCTCATAATGTTGCCTGAGATCCTGTGCGCCTGACATACCCCGGCTTGCTGGACCACGGACCCATCTGGCCCGACCCTATGCAGCCAGGCCACACTGATCAGGATCCAACACTGGCATGTGTCATAGAGAGCCCACCACGTGCCAGTGTAAGCTCCACGCCCGAGACTCCCTTCGATCAGTGAGGCATAGTGCCATATGCGCTTCTTGCGACACAACCTGCCACAAACCCTGTCCAACGCCATCCGGCAAACCGTGGATGAGGGACCAGGACAACCCTGCGGACCAGTAGGTCTCACATCCAGCACCTAGTCGCGAATCACGATTGGCTGAGTCCACACTAGTGGACGCACTGAGAAGAATAAGAGGAAGATGCAGCTCAGTCCGGACAAAAGGCTGGTCACAGTCACAGAGGTGACCAAACAAGTGCTGCCACTGAACCTGAACTTCGCATGCCAGTGGGGCCACCAACCTATGCCGGCGGCACTCGGTCAATGGCCCATGCTCTCTGCTGCCTCCGGCCTACATTGCTCTTGGCCTAGGCTCTGCTTGAGTAGGCCACAGATTTGGAACTGAACTTTGAGTGTGTTAAGGCTGATTACACATCATTGCATGCAAGGGAAGGCCTAAGAGGATGTCTCCTTGCATCTTGGCGGAGAGAAAACGATGGTTGTTAAGGAGGTGTTCGTACACTACCGACAAATGCCCTGGCGTCACTAGCGATGTGCATCACGAGGCAAAGACACGTGGCTGTGGGCCACTGCTGACCGCTAACTACGGCCTACACTGCGGTCCAGTAGGTCACAGAGTCATGATTCAGCAATGGCAGAGTCCTTATCAGTGTACTGGCATTATCGCAGTCTGCATTCCCGCTCAGCCCCGGTGCCAATAAGTCTGTTCCCCGACATTCATGGACACACTCTGGTCGAACTGTGGTGGCGTCTGAGCCTATGGACTAGGGGGCAGTTTTCATTCCATGTAGCTGATACGGAATTGGTGGTGGCAACGGGCTGTCGCATTCCACTCCTCCATTTGCCACTTACGTATCAAATCAAACCTTTCGGCGTCTTGACCTAGAGGACACCTTCCACTGTCCCCCGAAACACTCCGAAACATACACCTCAGACAATGATGGTTACCCGTTCAGGTCGTATGGCCCATCTGAGTTCCCCGCAAGTCACCGTCCCTTTGCTGGGTGCCTGTGCCGGCCGCAGTGATTCCATGCTGGTTTAGTACTGGACCCCTTCTCCGGAGACTTAGGCTGGGCCCTGAGGCGTGAGCCTTGGGCTCATTAATGCCATTGTGCTGTACGCAGCCTCCGGGCCAACATGCGTCCCACCAAGGTTCATACACCAAAGGAAGTTTAAACCGTCTCGAACGACACATCACCGCAGGAGGCACACGCCACCACCGCAAGTACCACCTCCAAACGCCATCTATCAGAGTTGAAGCGGTGGTCCTGACAAACTTATGGTTGCTCAGGCCTGTTGTGGCTGACATCATCATCCTGTTGCCCTGCTCAGCACTCCAGGACACCGCAGGCCATCGTCCGTAGCTGATTGTGTTTTGTGCTGTGGAGCGGTTACACAGGTATGTCACCTCAAAGAGTGTGGGGGCCCTGAGACGTTAATGGTGAAGATGATGTAGGTCTGACACACCCCACTGCATCTGCATCAGGAATATATCATAGGGACACAATCCAAGACTTTTTCTGCACATGAATGTGCTCATCTCCAGTGTCCACAGTCCAGTGCACTGCTACTCACCGACACTTCTGTTTGCATGTTTGCATGTTGGCTGTTCTCTGGTCTTCTCTATCCGGACCACCCCATGTTGCTCATCAGTTGACTCTGTATTGCATGTGTTTGCTGTTTGTGTTGCACTGGTGTCCAATGTCCAAGTGGTTGCCAACACCAGACATTCCGGACACCTACTGCTTTGGCTCAAGCCCTACCAGCCTGTACCAACACCAACCTGCCTACAGCAAAGAAATCTGTGTGTCCAGCAGCCCCCCAGAATCCATAGGACCTGCCCTGTACTCACCTTACAGTCTCTGTCTCCTGTGAGCACCGGATTCGCACAAGAAAGACTCCAAGCCCAGAATGACTCGGTGACTCCGCAATTCTGCACCACTCGACACCCGATGCCCATGGCAAAAGTTCAAGTGGCCTAAACCACTAGGAGGTTCCCCCAGTGATCCTGAAATGGGATCTGGTGATCCCCTCAAGCTGCAAGACGATGCCTGCAGCCTCAACCTGAAGGGTCACACGACTGCAACCGGAGGTGGTGAGAAAACCCGAAGCCAAAAGACACCCCTGTACCCGATGCCCCACGGCCTTGGATGGCCCAACCGAGGATGTCCAGCCATCCTCAAGATCCCAACTTACCTCTCTAGCAGTGTTCACCTTCAGGAAGTCTTCCTGACCGAGCCTGCAGTAACTTCACAAAACAGAAGGTCTCCGTTGAAAAGCACAGGGTTCCCAACGTTTCTTTTGCACTCTGCACCCAGCTGCCCCTGTGCCGCTGGTGGTGCAGCTTCTGTGCTGGTCATTGGCCCCTACAGTGCTGACCTTAACCCCAGGAGCTTGGCTCCCACACCTGATTGACCTGCTCGTAAGTAGTCCCTAACCGAAGGCCCCTTTAGCCCTATTGGCTAAAATTGGGCCCCTGCACTCTGCACCTGGCCGCCCCAGTGCCGCTGGTGTTGCAACTCAAGTGCCCATCTAGATCTTGGGGAACCTTGGTCCTAACCCCCAAAGCTCCCACTTGTAACTCATGTACTTACCTGAGAAACCGCTAACACTTTTTCTCCCAGAGGAACCCATGTTAAGAGATTTTGGGCCTAAATTGTTCTGTGTGTGGAGAAAAGAGAACTAAACTGCAAAGTATAAAAAGTCTCACTTGCCTTGTATTGTGAGATCCTAAGGTGTATCTAGGCATACCACCCCAGTACTCACAGTAGTCCAAACGTAACTAAAAGTAATCTGAAAATAATTAGTGTGTAATTTAAACTGCATTTTAAAGTGATACAAACCGGTAACAACTGAAAATCCATCCTCAATTGCATTTTTGCGTGAAGGTCTACAATTACAAGTATATTTTACCTACCTGTACCAAGTCCTGCTTGGTTCTAGAAGTAAAATACAAGTCTAGCTTTTTTATACTTACCCAATTGGTCTGGATTCAGACTCTGAATGTGTTCATCAGTTTTGATTGATTTAATACAAAAAATACTAAACACGCCCTCTAGATAAGCCTAACTGCTCACCCACACTACCGCAGAGATAGTACTTATCTAATTTAGCCTCTGCTATACCTCTGGGGATTCCCTGGACTCTGTGCACATTATACCTTACTGTGGTATAGTATACACAGAGCCAGCTTCCAACAACATGATATTTTAACTTCGTGAATTTCAAAGTCAGGACATTGCAGTGGGTGAGATACTTAGTTTTTAAATAGGGAGACAGCCACCAAGCTTTTACACACATTGTAATAAAACAAATCCTAAAGGCTGTCTAAATGGCATAAGACTAAATCAATGCAATCAACCTTCCTTGCTGTTTTTTTAAATTCTCAGTACTGTAGTTTGTGTGGATACTATTTGTAGACGGCACCACGGTGCCAGAGCGAAAATAGTAAAGCTGAGGATGTGGTTTATGACAAATATTTTACAAATGAGGTATATCCTTTCAACCACCCTGTAAATTAAGAAAGGACCACTCTTTTCCAGCAGGTTTAGGCAGAGGGCACATTTTTACTTTCCATAATGTGTCCTTCTGCATGGTGTACAAATGTTTCTTGACATTTGTTTTTGTTAATCCTATGAAAACCATCAGCTATCGATTAAACTGTCTCCCCTCCATTCATCACTGTTGGATTGTGTTACTATTCTATAGAGCAGTCACTGCGAATCTAGCTTCGTCTTCATTTTCCATTTCTATGAAGTATTAATTCTGACAGATCCATTTTTAAGCTTCGATAGTCACAGAAGGATGCTCGTCCTGGCATACTTGCCCATAACAACAGTTGGAAGCCTATGTCAATGCATAACTCTTCAACAACAATTATGACCCAAACTGCCTTCACACGAACCTTCATTGTCACTTTGCATCTATTTATATCACAAAAAGAATTGTAGGAGTACTGCAGCGTATTTGCACAAGATAGATGCTCACTGAGTACTAAAAACGAGACATACACTCTCACCAGCAAGCATGCTTACAACATACATTTAAAAGCGTATTTTACTTACCTCAGCTGCCATGGAAGGGCATATTGCAGCTTATTGTACTCATTTTTTTTGCACTATTAGTGAATAATATACTTTATTTATTCCCTATCACTGTAATAAAAACAATTGACAAAATTTAAAGAGATTGAAGACCCAGCTGCCCCGTGTTCCTAGCACTCAATTTGCCATCTCTGAGCCCAGGGGTTACAAAGGCAGTGCTAGAGTAGCAAAGGGCAAGTCAGATGTCACAGCTGCGACCCCTGGTGACCCCGCAATGATCCTTGATGTGGGTGTTGGCAAAGTTTATGGGTGGATCCATCCAGAACCCTGACTATATTAGCAGAGTTTCCCAAGTATTCGCGCCTACTTTTACTCTTTTTTCAGTGTCTTTACTCTTTTGAAACACTGAGACCCACACATCACTCACTTGTGTTAATTTAACATATTTACTTTTTCGCTTAATGTTTCCAATTCATTAGTAAAGTGGAATGTTTAGATTCCATGTGCACTGTGAGAAAGTGCTATCGTTCTTGCACTGGTTCTGCACGCAGAACTGTCCCTTAAAGCCCAAGTGGGTGCAGTAATCTCATCCTGCATGTATCAGCTCCGGAAGATCTGCAAAGTCCGCCACTTACTTCCCTCCACCGCACTTACCCAAGTTGTCATTTCACTTGTGCTTTGCCGGCTGGACTTCTCCAACTCCCTCTATCACGGTCTTCCACAATCCCTGTTACACCGCCTTCAGGTAGTTCAGAACCAAGCGGCCCGACTCATTCACAGTACCCCCAGATGGCAATCGGCCAAACCTTTACTTCACCGATTGCACTGGCTTCCTATCGGCCAGAGGGCAGCTTTCAAAGTGGCCTGCCTCACATTCAAGGCCCTCCAGTGTTCTGGCCCTGCGTTCCTCAAATCTCTAATCACTCCTCATCTACCAATGCGCAATCTTCGATCAGCCCACCGTCATCTTCTAGTCACCCCCAAAGTCAAAACCAAGAAATTTGGTGGTCGCTGCTTCTCCCACCTCGCTCCTGGACTTTGGAATCTCCTCCCTCTATCCATCAAATCCACCCTCTCTCTCCTCAACTTCAGGAAATTGCTTAAAACCCACCTCTTCCCCCCTCTTGGTTAAAACCCTGCCACTCACGTCTCTCCTTCACTCACTCTGTCTCACAGCGCCAGGAAACCTCCGGTGTCAGTGCGCTCTATAAATGTCACATAACATAACATAACATAACTGGTATGCCCCCACTTTTTTCTGAACTGCTGATGTACTTTGACTGAGTGTGCCCTGGGTTCCTGCCAACCAGGTACCCAGGGCCTGTGTTCCTTCCCTAAAAACTGTGTTGAAACTAAAACCCAATTGGCATCTCTGCCCCCTATCAGCCCCTAGCAAATGGTACCCTAGGTACCCAGGGCATGGTGACAAGAGAAGACCCCTGAGAACTGCAGCACTTATTGTGCCACCCTCAGGTGCCCTGTACCCTGACACCCACACACTGCCTTTGCAGGCTGAGTGTCTAAGTACAAAACTAAAGAAAGAGTCGACATGGCACACATCCCTGTGTAAAATGCCCACAGAATCCACTGCCCTGGCATACTTCAGTCACCCCTCAAGCTGGGTGCCCTATGCCAGAGGTGTGGGCACAGGTGCACGAGCCTTTGCCCCTACAGTAGCCAGGGCAATTCCTGGGCACTGTAAGTGCAGTGATGCCATTAAGAGTATATGGTGCTGGGAGGATGTCATTACGAACTCCACTGCACCATAATGGCTACACTGAAGACTGACAAGTTTGGTACCAAACTTCTCAGCACATTAAAACCACACTGATGCAAGTGTGGGATTTAATGTAAAATGCACCAGAGGGCATCTTAGAGATGCCTCCTGAAAACCTAACCTACAATCCACGTCTGGGCTGAGTGGCTGCAGAGGCTGCCACACAGCAGACATGTTGCTGGACCCCTGGGTGGAGAGCCCCCACTCTCCTGGGCCTGCAACAATGCAAATCCTGGGCGAGGTGCTAGGTCTCCTCCCCCAGGATAGGCAGGGGGAAGCTTCAAAGGCATGCAGCCTCTGTGAGCTTCTCCAGACCATTTGCTGTACCCAACAACTGGCTTCCACCCGTTCTGAACCCCACTCTGGCGGGAAGACTGGTGGGAAAACTACAGCAGGAAGGGGGGTGTGCCAGCCTGTGCCAATCCCACCCCTCAGGTGGGGGAGACAAGATGAAGCACGACCCCGGGCTCTAGCCATCTGGAAGATGAGGAGCCCTGCCTAATCACAGCTAGGCTCCTGCCCCCCTCCCACATGAGAGGAGCAGACTAAGGGGTGTACCGAGTACTGCTGGCTGTGCCACCTTTGTCCTATCCTGCTTCCACCTTTGTCCTAAGAAAGTGACTAGGAGCCTAGCTCCCACAGCTGCGTTGCCTGCTAGCCAGCAGCCATCAACCGGAGGCTCCCTGTCCCCCATTGGATAACATTGGGCCACCGCTGCTCAGGGTGAACCAACTGTACCTACTGACACTGGGGGACCCCTGCGTCTATGCCCCTAACCCCAACTTCACCATTCGAGTACTCACCAGGAAACCAGTAACTCACTTACCTGCCGTTGAATAACATTGACTGGTTTGACTCGAAAAATCTTTTAAGTGTCTACTTTTGAAAACGTTAAATATTCATATAAATTCATCCGAATTCCGAAACACTCACCTGTGATCAGGAAAGGAGCCAGTACTGTACCCTGCAGCCCAATACTGAACCGCAAAAATAATCCCTTGCGGGTTTACTAATAACTTGTATTTTCTCAATAGGAATCCATTGTCTGCTTTTCTTTTTGCTTTAAAAAAAAAATATTGAGTATTTTTCCCCTTTTTTGGACATGTACAGGGCACCACAAAATACAAAAGTTATTAAACAAAAACTCCAGGTTCGCACAATGTGATTACATTCATCACCTTATGAAATACTCTTATATTAGATATAAGAAAGAGTAAGGATCGACAAAAACATTACAAAAGTAGCACCTAATCCCCAATCTAGACAGTACATTCTTCTTTCAATTGCTTAATAGGGTCCCAAATTCGCTCGCCTAACTTTCTTCCCTTTTTTCCCTTTCTTGCATGAATTGCAATCTCTAAGTTATAAATTGACAATAATTTGGCTAGCCATTGGTGATGTGTCGGAGGTGTAACATCTAGCCAAGCTGAGGCTATAAATATCCTTAAGACTGCCATTGCAAAAAAAATAAAGTATCCCCCTTTCATCTGTCTATCATTATTATTAACCCCAAGTAATATTATCGAAGGAGTAAAATAATCTCATTTCCTAATACTCTGTGCAAAAATATCTCAATGTCTTTTTGTGTTGGTTGCAGATGAGTACATGTCGCAAAGATATGTGCTAAATCGGCCTCTGCACTTCCACATCTAGGGCAATTAGTTCCCAATGTCCCTCCCCATTGTGCCATTCTCGCAGGCATATAATATAGATGATACAAAGTTTTGTAATGTTGTGCCTCAAGAGATGCTGAGCACAAAATACTCCGCCCCATATCCAATGATAAGTAGAAGCACTCTTCTCCTATATCTAACCTGCTTGCCCATTTCCCCGCACTCCTTTCCATATCATCCTGTTTCGCTCTTATCAGCTCGGAGTAAAACCTCCTGATTGTACAGTCTACGCCAGCTTGAATGATGTCCATGATTGGGATTTTTCCAAACCCTGCAGGGCCACCCCTCTTTGTGTCAATGTAGCTTCTTACTTGTAGAAATTAAAAAAATTATCTCGACTCTAAGCCATACCTTGCCTGTAGCTTTGAGAAGTGCATCATTCCTTGTGGGCCCCTAACATCACTAATCATCCTTATCCCCTTCCTCCCCCATTCTCGAAATACAGAAATACAGAACCCATAAAGACATCTAGGGGGAAAGTAGGGTTAGCGTTCATCCTAGTGTAGGCATTGTACTTCCCAAGTCCGAATCTTTTCGAAAACGCTTTCCAAATACTATGTGCTGCCAATATCGTCTTGAACCTTGTCCTTTTAAAATAACTCGTATCAGTATGCTTCAAAAATAAATTCTTCGCTTCTGCCCCCATAACTAAACCATATATTACTAATGTACCAAATGCATCCTGCCCCTCTGCCTCTGCTCCCCCAGAAGACCCGCCATGTACTGTAATGCAGCTGCCCTGTAATAAAGCTTTAGATCTGGCAACGACCACCCACCCCTACTACGAGGTAGTGCCATAAATCTAAGAGCTCTCCTTGTCTTTCCCTTGGCCCAGATAAATCTCATCTCATCTCAATTCCTTTATTCTCGATAAATTAATATCATATAAAGACAAAATAGCACAGTCATATATACAAACAATTACGGCGAAATTGAATTAAAAATGTACAGTCAGTTACAGTTACAATAAAACTCATTAAGATTAAGAATTTCATAGAAATAGAGCAATGTTCATGACATATAAAATAAAGTAAAGTATACATATCAAGACAACTATTTGTCACATATATTTAAGAGTGGTGGAAGTGTGACATTTCTCCTCCTTATTCGATTTGCTGCAATTAAAAAACAGGCAACATGAAACATTATTTTTGGTGAACCAAGTTGTTTTAGGTACACTAATGCCGTTCTAACTTGTAAAAATCCTGCCTCTCGGAGGATTGGCAACAAATATTTCCTCCTACGCTCAATAAAATGTTCACAGAACATCAGGAAATGTAGGGTATTTTGAGGTGAGAAATTGTCGCAAGAGCAAGGGGCTGCTTGTTCAGGGGAGCACCATTTATGATATACACCCAGCGTATAATGAATAAGGTTGAGCCGGAATCTGGTCAAAAGAAACCGATGATAGGGTTTATTTACTGTGACCAGATACGGTTCCGGCCCTGTGCAGGTGACCAGTGCATAATTTTCTCTTACCCTGATTTTTCCTGTCTCTATTAATCATATGCTCACAACCCTTAAACCACTTGGCTTTGACTAACAGTGGGATTGCCCTAAAGATATATAAAAACTTGGGTAGAATCATCATCTTAACAATGTTAGCACGTCCCACAATTGAGAGATGCAAATTCTCAAGTCTATTCAAATCCTTCCTTACTTTAGCCATTATTGGGGTTATATTTTTCTCCACTAAGATACCTAAGTCAGATGTAATGGTTACGCCCAGATATACTCCTGCGTGTACTACCCGATGATCAGAACAGTCCACCTGCTGGTTTTTTATTATCTGGTCTTAGAGGTGTTCAGTGCATACCCTGAGACCTGACCAAATCTCAGGGCCTCAATCTCAACCTGTACAATAGCCTCTGTGGGGTTAGATGTTATTACTGCCACGTCATCAGCATAAGCAAGTACCTTGCATTGCCCCATGAGTGTGTGCAGTGGGGTAATCCTTTCAGACATCTCTATTCTTCGAATCAATGGGTCCATATACATTGCAAATAAAAGCGGGGATCATGGGCAACCCTGCCTAGTACCTCTCTTTATTTGAAGTGGCCGGGTTGATCCTGCATTAATTCGTATAGAAGCTGCTGGGACTGTGTATAACGCTTGAACTGCTTTAACATATCCTTCTTTAAAACCCGCTCTTCTTAAAACATGCCATAGATAATCCCAGGAGACCCGATCAAAGGCTTTTTCTGCATCTAATAGCATTACCGCCATCGGGTCTCCTGCGACTTCTGCGGCATCAAATAGCGTTATAACCCTGCGTGTATGGTGGGTAGTACCCCTCCCTGGGATGAAGCCATGTTGGTTACTACTCACAAGGGTGCCTATTATTTGAGCAAATCTTTTTGCCAATGCCTTAGAGTATATTTTTGTGTCAGCATTCATAAGTGTAATCGGCCGGTATGATCCAGGCTCAGTAGGGGGTTTCCCCTTCTTTAAGATTATAACAATATCAGCACCACCCCAGGACCCTGGTATAGAGTCCCCTACCTGTGCCTTCTGCACCGTCGTGGCCAAGTCCTCACAGAGTGTATCCCAAAACACTTTATAAAATTCCATTGGGATTTGGTCTGGGCCTGACGCTTTTCCGGAAGGGAGGTTTGATATAGCTACTTTAATCTCTTCTATTTCTAAGGGTGCTTCCAATCTTTCATATTCTTCCTCTGTCAGCTGTGCCACAGGGATGCCCTCCAGATATGCCCTTATTTCCTCAGGGTGTCTGCTTTTCTATGAAATTTCTTCTGTCTACTTTTGAAAACTAGAAATATTCTTTAAAAATCATATGAAATACTGAAACGTAATTATTTACCTGTTTTAAGTTGAGACCACAGTGCTGGCCCCAGGAGCCCAGTACTGTATTAGAAAAGTAACGAGATCGTACTGTACCTGCAACCTGAATTTTCTCCCATTGGATAACATTGCCAGATTTCTGTTGAAAAGTTTCGAAGTGTAAACTTTTAAAATAGCTTTTTATTCCTGAAAAATCACTACAATACCTAAAACGTTTTTGCTAAACTATTTTCAGCTTAGACCCCAGGACTGAACCAAGGAGCCAGTCCTGGAATACCAAAGTAATCTTCAAAGTAATCAACTGTGTTTATATAAGGAAATCCATTGAGCTCAATGCGAAATTGTGTGTAGAATTGTGTTGCCTACTGCAACCCCTGTTCCTATTGTATTTACAAAGTTGATTGCCTTTCTGCAAAGTTCTCATCTGAGACCTCTCATATTGAGAACAGTATATTTTGATACCTGTTGGTTCTAGAAATAAAACAACTATATCTTTTGATATAAAAACAATTGGCCTGGAGTTCAGTCTTTGAGTGTGTGAAACCTTTTGCTGACTGAGTGTGTACAATACATTCTTTACACTGTCCTCTGGTACTGCCTTAGTGCTCGACCAAGCTACCACTTTAGAGAGTAAGGTCACATCTGGATTTACCTCTGTTATACCTCTGGAGTTTGTGGACTCTATACACACTGTACCTTATTCTGGTCCAGTATATATAGAGCCACTTTCTGACATGCACCATTCAAATTCCATGGTATTGTCATGGCGAAGCCCAGCTGTCTCTCTGTCTATAACCAAGGACAAAGGAACTCTGCAATTCTGCAGTTACTGTGTCTCCCAAATAATTATTGATTTGCTGCATTTGCCACGTAATCTACCCTCTGTTGCATAATAATTTGCAGATTTTAACAAAAAAGTTTCCAAACTCAAATGGATCAAACGTTCCTAAAACAAATGCATAGGTTCCACAAAACCAGATACCTTGCAAAAATTAGCATGTCAAATTTCGGGTGTTGTTTTCAAAATTCAAATACTAAACATCGACTAACTACATGAAATTGTTTCCCATGTATTATTAATGCCATAAATTCTTTGATGTGACGGGCTATTGTCTGCAGGCTTAATAACTTCCTTACATATATCAATGTAATTTATCAGGGTGGAATGATTCCTTCTTTATCACGTAAATGTTTTGTATTTTTATTTTTGTAAATTTACCTTACGCTACAGGCACCATTCTGAAAGTATCCATTTAATTCAATAGAGTACTTAAGGTGAAAAAACATTCTAATATGTTACTTCTCCTTTGAATGGCTCACATTTAAATTCTTGCACTGACTCATAGAAAGGCGCTTAAATAATGCATATGTAAAGTACACCACTGTCCTGCACGGCAGTCTCATAATTGAATATGTTCTTCCAGAAGCTCATGGTGCAGACAGAGAAGAAACCCGAAACTAAAGACCGGTTATAAAACATATTTTGGATGTGAACAATAAAAATCGTGTGTATGTAAGCTTGTTTTCTGCTCAGTGAAACATTGTATATTTGCATACTATTTGTCTCTAGGAGTTAGAGGGACATCGTTAGTTTAAAAAAAAAAACTCCAGCACTAACATGCAGACAAATACTGGAAAAATTCAAAAGTATTCTCACATGAGAGTAGGACCATCTCTCAATATTCCATTTATGGAATTATTGCTTATGTCATTTATTTGGAAAATGCCACGGTTTTGCCTTTGGCCCAAAACGGTTCACGGTATGTGTGTCGTTAGTTCATTACATTTTAATCACCCTTCACACAATATACAAATATGCAAGAAATACATTAAAAAACACTTTTTTAGACAACGTCCTTTTTACGCTTGTGTGCTAATTGTCAGCTAGACGAATATTTTCTAAAGGAGAGATTAAAAATGGGGGGGCAGATTTACAAGCCCCTTGCGCAACTTTTACGTCACTTTTAACATGGGAAAAGTGACGCAAAAGTAGCTTAAGGGGCTTGTTACATTATTTGATCTTGCTTATCTATAATGATATAATTTTTACAAAACAAAATTCGCCTATAAGCTTGCTATGTTATAAGGGCAATGTGTGTCATTATTCAAAACTAGTAAACAAATAAGTAGATGTCTACATTAAAGTTCGAAAAATCCTCAGTTTCAGACTTAGGACTAATTCAACACAGATGCCTAAGTTCATAGCTCAGGTCCAGGAGTAGGACCTAAATCACAATGAAATGTGACCATTTGTCACTACTTTGACAACTATGTATCTCTTCTTAATTGTTGAAGCCATCTGTCTATGAAGAGCTAGAAATCAGTGCACGAAGTTAAAGGTCATCATTTATTCATTCACTACACAGCATTCCGGTGTAGGAGAACTACACAGGTGTCCCAGAAAGATGTAAAATGGTATCAGCATATTAATTTGTCTCCTAAAACAATTTATTTAGCTTCTTATTGACCCAAAAACCGACTGATGACAAGATGTTAGTTTGTGTAAATGTATTAAAAGACTGACAATTGTTATTCCATTTCGGATGGTATGTGGTTCAGACTGCATATTTTCCAATATAAAACCTACCTGTTGTAATCTCTTTCTCAGTAATGGTACATCCCACCCACCCCTCCATTCCCCCTTACCTTGGTTTGTTCCGCTGGAGCTCAGCTTAGAAAGTTAACAGCTGTGTCAGTGGTCCGGAGAGTTGGATGACCAATAAAGCAGATCTGAAACTCTCTCTGCTGTTTCTTTCTTATTTACAACACTACCCCCCAGCTCCGAGGACGGCTTAGTTCCGTTGGCCCCTTTGGGCCCAGTCCTGGCAGATTCTCCACCAATCTCAGTTTTCTCGTCATTAGCACTTATGGCCAACCTTAAATCTGGGTCGCCTCTTGACCCATGCCCGGCCAAATTCCTGGCAAAAATGGCTGAAGTTGTAAATCCGTTGGCGAACCCACTTTTGAATCTCTCCTTGAATCGGGGGGGTGGTCCCGCAGGCCTGGAAGCAGGCAATGGTTATTACCCTTCTCAAGAAGCCTGGCCTAGACCCTGAGGTTTTGGCCAACTATAGGCCTATCTCTCTTCTTCCTGCGCTGGTTAAGATCTTAGAGAAGCATGTGCACATCGTGCTTTCCAATTTTTGGGAATCTCACAATTTGCTGCACCCCACTCAATCTGGCTTCAGCCCCAATTTAAGCACCGAGACGGCGCTTTTGGAGGTGTCCGAAGCCATTAAAGAGGCACTGGACTCGGGGGGGCAAAGCTATGCTCGTAATGCTTGACTTGTCGGCGGCCTTTGACACCGTCCCCCATGAGGGTCTCCTCGCCAGACTTCATGAGATCGGTCTGAGGGGGACGGTGCTCAGCTGGTTTAGATCATTCTTGGCTGGCCGTCGACAAACGGTCTGGGTCTCACCCAGCTCTGCCGTGATGCCGCCTTTGGAAGTCGGAGTTCCGCAGGGCTCTGTGTTGAGCCCGACTCTTTTCAACATCTTTATGACCCCTTTGGCGGCACTGGCGGAGTCTTTTGGGGCCCAGATCGTATCCTATGCCGACGATACCCAGCTCCTCTTTACGTGCAGGAAAGGAGAGGATTTTGATGGAGAGAGTATCCGTGAGTGCCTTGGGGCTGTTTTTAAATGGTTCCAGCTCAACAGCCTCAAGTGCAACTCAAATAAATCTGAGGTACTCTTCTTCGGATGTCCATCTGACCCAGACTGGCAGGAATGGTGGCCTGTTAATATGTTTCCTCCAGGGTGCCCGTCCCAGCTAGCAAAGAATTTGGGGATCAAGATTGATAATGGTCTGACGTTAAGATCTCAGATCCTTGGTCTTACGGGAACATGTTTTGGCCTCCTCAGGATGCTCCGTAAGTTCCTTCCTCTGCTCTCAGAAGATCATAGGAAGACGACGGTGCAGGCCTTAATTGGTTCAAGACTGGACTACTCCAACTCCAGCTGCTTTACACTAAGTGGAACACTTTGGGGTCAATTACGATGTTGTTTGAAAAGGCTCCAAATGGAATTGGGAGGAAGCAAATCTGATTCAGATCGTATGTTTCTGACCTAATCGTCCCCCATTCCGAATGACCAAGTATGATGTGAGGAAGCCATCCACGCGACCAAATCGGTTCTGTACCCGTATCAGTCAGCCCAACTCGTTCGGAGCTCAGCTCAGCTCAATGAGGCCGGCTTCTGAACGAGCGAGTACAATGCCCGATTCTGACAACCGTGCCAACTCGGTTTTGCCGAGATGAAACAGCTGTGGGAGTCAGATTTTGGGGGGGCCATAGCAGGCCCCCCTTCACCCGGGCCACCTGAATTGGCTGCAGGGGGGTACACATGGGTCCCTCCTTTCCATGCATACAGTGTGGCGGGTACCATGTGGAGTGGTGTGGCTCACTGGTTAGAGGCGGCTGACCCAGAAGCAGAGAACGGCCTGGGACCATGGTTCAATTCCCGACGCGGCAGGGTTGTGGACCAGGGTCAACGGACTCGATAATTCTCGCCTCGGTGCCTACTCTAACCAGGGATCACACTCGGCAACTCTGGGCATTAAGCTTGCCTCATCTCTACAACGGCCCCCCACAGACGCCAGGGATGCCTGGTTTCACCTTGGAGATACCCAGAAGGGAACATCTCACAGGGAAAGCCAGGACGGGTTCCCCAGTGGTCTTCAGCGCCAGGACACCCCGAGATGGGGTAACAGTGCGCTTTACAAGTATCATCATTACATCTGGTGCCCGACACAGGGTGCACGCTTTTCCCCACCCACCCTTTTTTGCAATGGGAGCATGTGAATGCGTTCGGTACACAGGATCTCTTTGAGTTCAATGGTAGTCCGACCGAACCGAGTCCGTCACTATAGGGACACATCGAAATCGGTCGTTCTGACTCACGGAGCGTGATTCGTTCTGAATACTCTGCAGAACAGAGTCGTTCGGAGGGCTTTCCTAATGAGATCATAATTGGGGCCTTTGTATTTTTCCATCGGAGCATTATTCTCTCTGCAGAGATATCCTGCAGATAGATGATACCCTGCATCACCCACCAAAATCTACTGGAGCTTCATGTAATAACAAACTCCAAGAGAAATCTGGGGGGAAAGGGGAATGGGAAGCATTACCCTCATTTGGCAGGGATTATCTTCTTCTGAGTTGGGTTGCTTTTGAGTAGTGAAATAATCCATATAATGGCAAGTAGTTATTTCAGCAATTAACAGATAAGAATAGTAGGACAATTGTCTATAGTTGGTAACATATACCTATTTATAGAGTCACCATAGTTTCAGTTAGCATTTTCCGAGTAGCTGTACACATATGTGGTGGCTCAAGTATCAGAAAAAAACAAATAAACAAGTACAGGGACCTATCCACATCACCGCTACCTCATGTACCCTATTTTCACCATCTTTGACAATATCAGACTCGAATACCAAACACAGGTCTCCTGGACAAACCACACCCTCATCAAGTACAGCATCCTCATCCCGGTCTAACGCACAGGCATCACCACCAAACCAGCCCACTGGAACAGCATCACAGACAAGCACTGGAATACCGCTCTTAAAACCTACCAACCCGAACAGAGTAAAAGGATCTTCAAAGCCATCAAGTATTTCAACAATTGGATCACCTCCTGCACCAACTCGTTGACCACCATAAAACACAGCAAAACAACAAGATCGATACACCAGTCCAGCTGGTAAAGAGAAACTGAAAATGAAGACACTCCAATGCAAACAACTGGAGCACAAATGGAGAAGCAGTTAGGACAATAAAGACAGGAGCACGTTCCAATCTACAATGACAGGCAACCATCAAATGATTCATATCACCAAACGTGCCACTCTAGCGGACTGCATCGATGCCAGCAGCAACAGAAGCAAAGAAGTCTTCAATATTGTGAAGGATTTAGCTTCACCAGCAGCTTCCTATAACTTGATCACCCATTGCAGGACCACTGCAACAATCTCTCAATTCTTCAGCAAAAAAACACAGTAATATACAGCAACTTCAACCCACAACCACACCGACAGACCTTGTCAAATGATTCTCGATCTGATCCAGAGAACCAATGCTAACCCGTTAGCACCCATTAGTACGTGTACATTAGTCCGCGTAACATTACTACGCAAGCGTTGCAACGCATGTGTTGTAACACCGCTTAGGCTTTAGTACGCAAGGTGTTACATCGTATTTGTTGTTACAACGCATGCGTAGTCGGTGAGGGGGCGTCCATTTTCAGGAAGAGGGTCTGCTGCGTGAGCAAGTTGGTGAGGGGGCGAGCGCCTGCCCTCAGGACTCCTTATTCTGCCTGCCTATGATGGAGGAAGCCGGAGGAAGCAGGAAGGGGAGAAGATTGGAACCAAGCGTGGAGGTGAAGAGAGGCACCTCGAGGAGTGAGAGGTAAGAGGGGCTGTGTAGGGTCATGTAGGGTCATGCAGGGTTGTGTATTTGTGCTTTTGTAGTGTAGAGTAGTGTTGGGGGTAGTGCAGGGTAGTGTACTTGTGTTTGTGTAGTGTAGAGTAGTGTCGGGGTCGTGCAGGGTAGTGTTTTGGAGTAGGGACAGGACTGGGGTAGGGGCAGGGTCGTGCTGGCGCTAGTGTTTTAGGGTTTAGGGTAGTGTTATGGTGTTAGTGTAGTGTAGGGTAGTGTTTTAGGGTTTAGGGTAGTGTTCTGATGTTAGTGAAGTGTAGGGTACTGTTTTAGGGTTTAGGGTAGTGTTGGGGTGTTGTGCAGGGTAGTATTTGGGAGTAGGGACAGGACTGGTGCTAGGAGCAGTGTCATGCTGGGGGTAGTGTTTTAGGGTTTAGGGTAGTGTTCTGGTGTTAGTGTAGGGTAGTGTTTTTGGGTTAAGGGTAGTGTTGGGGTCATGCAGGGTAGTGTTTGGGAGTAGGGACAGGACTGGGGTAGGGGAAAGGTCGTGCTGTGGGTAGTGTTTTAGGGTAGTGTTCCGGTTTTAGTGTAGGGTAGTGTTTTAGGGTTTAGGTAGTGTCGGGGTCGTGCAGGGTAGTGTTTGGGAGTAGGGACAGCACTGGGGTTAGGGGCAGGGTCGTGCTGGAGGTAGTGTTTCAGGGTTTATGGTAGTATTGTGGTGTTAGTGTAGTGTAGGGTAGTGTTTTAGAGTTTAGGGTAGTGTCGGGGGTTGTGCAGGGTAGTATTTGGGAGTAGGGACAGTACTGGGGCTAGGGGCAGGGTCGTGCTGGGGATGTGTTTTAGGGTTTAGGGTAGTGTTGTGGAGTTTGTGTAGTGTAGGGTAGTGTTTTGGGGTTTAAGGTAGTGTTGGGGGGGTCATGCTGGGTAGAGTTTGGGAATAGGGACAGGACTGGGGCTAGCAGAAGTGTTGTGCAGGGGTAGTGATTTAGGGTTTAGGATAGTGTAGTGGTGTTTTAGTAGTGTAGGGTAGTGTACTTTCTGAGGCTTTTGGTAGTGTTTTTAACTTTTGTATGTGTAGTGTAGTGTACTTGTATGTAGTGTTGTTTTTTTAACTTGGCAAGTTTTTAGTTTGCATACATTAACACTTTCAATGTAATGGTATGCGAACTAAAAACTTGAGTAGTAACGATTAATGCTAAGAAAAAAAACATGTTGTAATGGCATGAGAACTAATTGCATGCAAAATAATGAGTCATATTCATGCTAACCACATGGCCCATCATACCCCCAGAAGAAACAGTTGCTACCATGAAGTCCATCTAATCAGAGGCCCCATCAGACCCATGCCCCTAACAAGCCTTCTCTAGAGAACTGCAACCCTTAAGCACCATGCTTACACCCATTCTGAATGCATCCCCCCTATTCTGTGTACTCCCAAGACATTTGGAAAGACTTAACTGTCTTCCCAGTGCTGAAGAAACCCTCCATGGTTCCTTCAACCCTCGCCAACTATAGACCAATCTCCCTGCTACCATTCCTGGTCAAAGTCTTAGAGAAATTCATTAACAGACGTCTCCTCGACACCAATCAGTCTGGTTTCAGACTCAACCACAGCACGGAAGTGGACCTCAGCACCGCCACGGAAGGCAATGGCATGACTTTGGACCGAGAAGACACAGCAGCCCTCATCCTCCTGGATATCGCTACAGCATTTGACACAGTCTACCACCCCATGGTCATCCAACACCTGCATGACATCGGAATCCACGGACACTTACTCCGATGTATCTGCTCCTTTCTGACTCAAAGGACCCAGTCAGTCAGCATAGCACCATACACTTCGGATGCCCATGATCTCAGTTGCAGAGTTCCGCAAGGATCCTTCCTGAGCCTGACCCTCTTTAATGCATGCATAATCACTCTAGCCAGCATCATCCACTCTCACAACATCAATGTCCTCTCCTACGCCACCGACATGAAACTTATTCTATCCTTCATGGACAAGACGCCCACATACCGAATCAAGTTCAATGCCTGCATGATTGAAATCGCCCACAGGACGAATTGTCTAAAGCTGAACACCAACAAGACCGAAATCGTTGTCTTCGGGAAAAGCATTTCACTGTGGGACTTCACTAGGTGGTCAATAAAACTGACACCCACCACCAGCACCAACACCAAGAACCTCAGGATCATCATCTGTAGAAAACTTTCGATGACAGCCCAAGTCAACGCCTTTAATGCCGCCTGCTTCCATACGCTGAAAATGCTGAGGAATATTTTCAAATGGCTCCCAATCAGCATCTGGAAAACAGTCCTGCACATCCTGGTCACAAGCAAGCTGGACTACGAGAACACCGTCTATATCGGGATCAACCAAAAACTCACCAGAAGGCTGCCGACCATTCAGAACTCATCAGCAAGAATCAATCCCAACCTCCCATGCTACACTCACATCATACCACACTTGAAAGAGCTCTACAAGCTCCCCATACACTAACAAGCACAATTCAGACACCTGAACCACACTTTCAAGGTGCTGCACAACACTTTCCCAGTATACCTCAACAATCGCATCTATTTTCACAATCCATCCAGACCCCTGCACTCATCCGGACTCCTACTTGCACTTGTTCATGTTTACAGAAAACCTGATCTGGCAGACGAGCATTTACCTACATTGCTCCTGAAGTGGGGAATGACCTTATGTTAATATGAGCCTCCTTTGACTTCATTAATTCCGCAAGAAGATGAAGATCTGACTTTTCAAGAAGTCTCACAAGGCTCTAACTTTGGATGGTTCACACCTGCTCAGTGACAGGGTGCTCTCCTGGGTGAGAGTGTGCTCTACAAATCTGCATAACATAACAAAAACAATAATATTATTTACTCTAATGACATAAATGCATGAATAAATATGAACAATTAATCTGATAATATAGTACTTGAATCTAAAAACAGTCTCAAAGTCAAAGGGAAGTGGCTGTTTAATCACAGCGATTATGTAATTCAGAAAAGCTCCACACTTTAATAGGGTAAGTTTCAGCGGCATACTATTATTGTCTTAAGTGCTTGAAAAATCAAGTCTTTCTCTAGTTTGTTTCAGCACAATCCCCTAATGAATACTCCTTTTGCCTGAGATAATACATTTCCAGTATATTTAAAAAGAAACCGAATATACAGCATGCCTGTATACAGCATTCTTGAGGCTCTAAAAAAACACTTTCTGTGAAAATCCAAAGGAGATTCCTTTAGAGCAATTGAGAAACACTGACGCTGGGTATACATGGCCGCCACACAGCAAGTCCTATGAAATATTTCAAGAGTACAAAATCCCTCGAGATGACAGGTGCGATATTGGTTTGGGAATAAGACTTCTTTATTACATAGGTTCTATAAAAGAGCATCCTCCAATTTGTTACAGGGAACAAACACTGTCAAGTTTATACATTTGCCATGGTCACTGGTGCTGATTTCTGGTATTGATAAGAAATTTAGTAATCTAGGATGTTAGATGATCATGTAACGCTTGTAAAGCACTGCATGCCCACTTGCACCGAGGAAAGAAAAAAAGAGTGAGGGAAACAGTTACCACATCCACTCCAGTGGAGTGCTTAAACCAACCTTAAAACTGTCCCCTCAGTATGCAGTGAAAGGATATAACTCATCCAGTCAGAACACTAGGAGGTGACTGTATTGCTCTTGGGTGGCACAAAAAAAGGAATAGAGACAAAAGCCATGGAATCAGCAGCAGGAAAATGAGATAAACAACAAAACCATGCAATCATAAGGTTTACCCAAAGTCCACTCTAAATGTATGCTAAGTACTGGAATATATTGAAACCAATAGATCTTGCCAGCAGGCAGCTAAAGTTATCTGCAGCCAAGAAATAATAAAAAGGAAGTTCACAATATAATAGACTGACAATCAAACATTATCCGCAAAAACCTAACATATGGTCACCAAGAAAATAATCTTGGGTAGTGGGGAGAATCTGCAGGGAGCATGGACACAGACCAATACTTGTCCAGGTAATTATGCTTGAGGGATACAGCATTAAGATAGAGGATCGAGCATGGATATGTGACCCAACCGTGCATGACAATGATCAACCACTTGCTGCCCTTCAACAACTCCTGCGTGGCCAGGCAATGAGATCAAAGAATGGGCCTACATTCTGCCAGAGTTAGAATTCACTCAGAAATATTCTGTTCAGAAAACAGAATAATGAAGCTGTCATCAACCCGCAAAAGGCCCCCTTCCCGGTAGGAACTGCAAGGTTTATAACACTGGTGAGTTTTCACACTAATAGATACATGGTTATCGGCAGTGCTCTTATTATAGGGACAAATACTAAAATGGCTTCAGCCAATCTATGCAACTGCTCATGGTAACTATAGTTCAAGTCGAAATACTTGACCATAGGATGATTCAATTGCCTTTCATGTTTTTATGTCTAATTGTCCGTATAGAGGAACCAGCTACTACCTGAAAATAGATAAATACCCCAGGAGGGATTCAAATATAACAGTAAGTAGCTGGATGATAAGGCAGGGTAATGGACTCGGAATGTGAGGCCCCCAAGTCACTCCTAAATCTACAGCCCTTACCCAGGCTAGACAACTCACAACATCAATGTAGTAACGGCCAGAATCTTTGACTCAATGTGAACCAGCAGCAATGAATTCAAACTTCTCTGACCACACACCACGAACAATGTCTTCGTGAACAGAATGCATTCCACAAGCAAGACCACATAACCTGTGAATTGCCATAGGTCTTCTGAGATGACCACATCTAATGCAACTTGGTGAAGTTCATAAAGACTCACCAATATTAGGCTTCAGCAGATTTTAGCAGCTGCTAAAATAATGCAACAATGTTTATTTATGTTGCTCCACACTGTCTTTTAGGGCTTATGCAGTAATTTACTTTCAGTTTTTTCCGCTTCTCTTTGTCTTGCTCAAATGAAGAAGATCATAGTCTTCTTTTTATTTGCTGTTCCTTGTGACAACTCTAAATCGCTTTGAATATCCTTCTTGGGGGCGGACACATCGATAAAGGGCATAAAAATACATCTTGTGTAAAAGTGGAATAAGCAGAAAACATAAAAGGCAATAAACCCCATACACAGAACTGCCCTAAAGGCAAATAAGTGTTCTGAATCTAAGAGTGACGTTTAGCAGGATTTCTATTTTGAGTGGATCGGACTGTCTATAGTTCCATTGCCTTTGCCAGTAACAATACGTATGTAACAGCAACTATCATTAGGTCTCGCCTACGCAGCGCGTATGTGCTGCATCGGAGGAGACCTTTAGC
Organism: Lissotriton vulgaris; assembly: GCF_964263255.1. Taxonomy (NCBI): domain Eukaryota; kingdom Metazoa; phylum Chordata; class Amphibia; order Caudata; family Salamandridae; genus Lissotriton; species Lissotriton vulgaris. The sequence continues at coordinate 344,387,126 of NC_141689.1, read as the reverse complement.
CATCGGTCTCCTTTTTAAGCCACAACAGTGCACGCGTTCCATTGCTTTCAATGGCAACTCGTGCATGTGTGGCTATTCCCTTGCATGCTCGAGCGCTGACACCATATGTTTGTAATTAAATTGCAAACATATGGTGTCAGCGCTCGTTCCCGTAAGGGAAGCAGGCACAGGCCCTCTCCTCTCTCCATCCCCCCTGCTGCCAGCGCGAGGCGCAGCGCTCTTGTTTTTTTATGTCAGTCACCCCGGGGCACAAGCAGTCATCCACTTCTGTCTTTTTGCTGCGATCAGCTGTAATGATAAAAGTGGATGCCTTCTTGTACCCAGGGGGGACTGCAGGACTTCAGACACAGCTGCACATGCACAAACAACATAAGTGCGTGCATGCCTGTCATCTGTATTCCTGTGGGACATTTTGTGCTGCATGTGTTTCCTGTATGAAGGTTCTCTGCGCAGGCATACTTTCTGCAGTGTTTTCTCCTTGTTTCCTTTCTCCCCTCCAGGTCACAAGTGAGGTCCGGCACCTCATTTACTGATTTCTGCTGTCAATTAGTGGCAAATCACCTCCCAGTGAGAGCCCATTAGGGCAAGATGACCTGAAAACAAGTGTGAGGCCCCCAGTGGTCCAGGGGCTCTCACGTTAATTAAAGTGAGCCCCTTGCAGGCTCCGCTTGCGCAGCCTGGTGTGAGCCAGGATCTGAGCAGTAGGCCACTGGCAGCAGCAGTCACCCGCCCCTTGGCCCCTGCCTGACACCGTACTTGTAGTGATTAGCCCTGGTGACCTGAGGCGTATCATTTCCTTACCGCAAATCCCACGCTTGTTTCTTTGTGCTTTCAAAACCTGAAAAAAAGTGCTCCACCACTAAAACACTGACTAGTGTTTGGAATCTTTTGTATGTTTAGTTTGCCTTGTAACTCCGTGGATGTGTGCATTCCTGTGTCAGTGATTTTGCCTGTGTTCAGGGTTGATATCAATTTCTAGCTCTACTTATTTGTCTATGGCACATAAGAAGAAATCACTTTTAGATGGGTTCTATAGCTGTCTTAATGATCACACCACCGAGGTCTAATGGGATTTAGGAAGCTCCGTAGAATGTTGTCAATTTCCCTGGGTCGCTGTATGCAACATTGAAAGTCTGAGCCCCTCAGCAATTTTCAAATCCATTCTTCATACATTGGCCTGGTATTCTGATCCACAGGGACGTGGCTGGGGGGGCAGTTGAAGGTGTACGCCACGGTTTACAGCCATTAACCTGTTTCTTGTACAAGGTAACCAGTTCCTCTATCTCGGCAGAGATGCTATGTTTAGGAGCACAATATTAGCTGACGTCCCCACGCATTTCGAGCGGCGGCAGTGCCAGCGGAGACTCTAAGAATGAGGGCCAGGCCGGGAGCTTTGTGTACCGGCGCCTGAAGAGTCACGAGAACCAGGAGATGCAGCGGGAGATCCTGTCTTTGCTGTGGCTGCCACACAGGCCTAGGCCGCAGGGTGCACAGTACCACCCCACCAGGGCCGAGCAGAGGCAGCCGCTGAGGCTCGACTCCACGCCGTTCTTCATGCTCGACCTCTACCACAGCCTGGAACAGGGCGAGCTGGCGAGCTGACCCAGGGGGCATACGTGCCCCGGGGTAAGCCCCTGCTCAGCGGCAGCCACCTCAGCAGTCCTCAGGATAGCCCTACCTCAGCAACGCCAACATGGTGATGAGCTTTGTCAACCTGGGTGAGTCCCTCAAAATGTATTCTGTTGAGTTACTGAAAACACTCGTATATGTTAACTGTTCTCTGAATGATGTGTAACAGGTGTTATGGTTACCCATCGTGTTGACGCTCATGTTATCGACCTGTCAAGTATGTGGGACTGGATGACCTTACCGATCATCAGGTCATCCAGCCCAGGGCTCGAGACTTCTTCGGTGTCCTACCTGCTACCTGAGCAGTGTGGCGGGCCTCGGGTTGCTCTGGGTCTAAAAGAGCAGCATAAGACATGCTCACTTTCCCTTGGGTGGGGTAGGGGGGATGCATGGCGTAATAAGGGTGCCAAGGACCCGAAATGTGCAGTGGTGAAGCGAGGGCCCCTAATAAAAACAAGGCAAATTCCCTTCCATTTATTGGGGGGGGGGCAGAAATATACTGTTATAATGGCCTTCCTCAAACCTTGGTGCCACAGCACCCGCTGAACTAATGATGGATACACCTGACCGGTGTAAGGACTGTCCCCCTTCCTATATTTGGGGGTGGTTTGTTCGTATATATGCAGGTTCCCTGCTCGGCTGCTGCTGCTGTGGTTCCTAAGTTGTGAAGGGCGCACCTGCCCGCATTATTTCAACGACGCAGTGTGTTTGTGATGGGAGATGATGTGGGTTCGGGAAGTGGTGGGTCGGGACAACGCTTTTGTGGGACTCAAGTGACTTAAACAAAACCTCTCAAGTGTAATATTTGCTCCTAAACTGCGTTGCTGCACCACAGAGGTGCGTGACATGCACGGGTCTTGCGCGCGCTGTAACTATGTTCATGAGGATTCGCTTGGACTGCAGCCAGATTACCTTTGTAGAGTGCTGTGTTACGATGTGCATGCTGGCAATTGTACTTTCTTTTATGTATGTGAGTGACTACAAGCCCCGAACACGCGAGACATTTCTGGCTATTAATAGGCTTGAATTCAAGTGTTTATGTTGATAAGGGGCCGGTCAGCAGTCCACCTCAATAGTAACCAGAAGCTTTTGTCTCTGAATCAGAATTTCCTTTGACTTCATAAAAGGGTCTGTGCTCAGCCCAGAAGTTCATGTACGTCTCAAAATAATCTTTGGCAGTGGGCTGTAATATTCACAATCCTTGAATGAAGATAGTCTCTCCACTCCCCCCAGAAAAGTTCCTAATAATTAAAATAAATTAACAATAAATAAAAAATAAATAAAACAGAAATGTGTCCAGCCTACAAAGTACTGATACTTGACCAATCCAGTAGCTTCCAGGTCTCATTCTGCTCAACCAAGGCACGTTGGGCAATGGATAAATATAGTAAAAGGAACCAGTCAGGAAAGTAACAGGTAAGTTCAACTTTCAACAGGCGGAATGAGCATGGAACTCACCAAGCAGCAGCCTGGTTTCCTACCAATGAGTCGGGTCCAAGGAGCAAAATTAAGGTTCTTCAAAATTACCACAAACTGGTGGCCGAGGAAATTCATTTGTTTCAAATAGTGTGCCATCAATCAACTGTCTCGAGTCAGGAGCGAACACACGTTGCAGTGAAGGGGAATGGTCATTTTAGGTAAGTTCACTCCATCGATAAGATTGTCACTTTTGCAATAATGACACTTCAAACTTTTACTGCGACAAGGCTACTTTGCTTTCCTATGGGAGTTGTTCTTGTTGAAGAGTATGTAGCAGGAATGTGGAGGACATCTTCTGGAAGACCCGAGCCATGATCTGTGCCTTCTTTGCATTCTTCCATAGTGCCATAAAGCCCAGAACATTTTGTAATGATACCTCATACCTCACGCAGGAGACAGCTTGCAATGACATGCACTGAGGAGAGGAGCTGTAGGAACCCAGAAGTATAACCTGGAAAAAGAACCCCTGAGTTTAGAAAGCAATGTTGATGTATGTTGCACTACTGTTTAGGGCTATACCAGTGTGGTGCAGACGTTCAGGCTATTTTTGGTTCATAAGAGCACATTTGCCTAAAGGCAAGGTTTGTAGGCTTGAAAGTCAATTCAACGTCCATCTGCAGTTAAAGAACCCTTTAAAAAAGAGAAATGGATATTCAAAAAAGAAAAACAAAGCATTACTGAGAAGGTACAGGATAAAGCCTCACCACTGCTGGAAACAACTATCATCACCTTATTGTTTGCTTTACCCCGGTCCTAGTGTTTTAAAGAATGCTGGATATTGAGGTCCTAGGGTGGACAATGTTCCATTATATCTTCTCAGGACTGTAGGTGTTGATATCAGAAGACATGTTTGGAGACAAGGGAGAGACTAGGGCGCTGAGCATATTATTGAGCTGTAATAACATAACCCCTTCTCTAAATCAGACTCTTTTAAAAGACATCACTCTGCCAGATTTTGCTTATCGAGTCAGATCAATGTGTCATACTCTAAGTAGGCCTCGGAGTAATTGTAATTATGCCGGGATAGTCAGATTCATTTTGGTGATTCAGTGTAACTCTGACACGGAATTACTGATAATATCGCAATTACATCTGCGTGGTTGCATTGTCATGCTTGCATTGTTGGCAATCACTGGTGAATTAGCCCATGTCTATACCATAATGGGCAGCAGGGATACATTATGATGTGCTGCAGTACAATTCTGTGCATTGTGGCAAATAGTGAAAATAGTGGTACATGCAATCCTGGCAAACATGTGACCCCTTTAAGCACCCCGTTTACATACCTATGTAGATGTGCGGTCTACACAAGGAGAATACACTTCTTTTAGCAGCCAGCTGACTCAAAGATTGAATATTACGCAAGTGTGTATGTCCTCCAAAACTTAGCCCAGGAGCTAAATGTGCAATATTTTTGGTTATGAGACTAATATGGCACTTCTTCAAAACTATATTTTTTTAGAACTTGCTCCTGAACCTGCTAAGGTTTAGTTCCTGTGGTTGTGGCACCAAGAGCCTGTGTGCGGTGTTTTTGACCAGATTGGTCAGTACTAAAAACATTCAACAGCGCAGGAAAGGATTAGAGTACAACACCCTCCCTTATTATGCCTCATCCCGTTGCTGGTTATTTATAAGCAACCGTAGAGCCGGTTGGGCTGCATGACTAAATATATGAGGTCCCAAAAGCGAGACCTATTGGCTATGCCAATGCTTGTTTTTTGGAGTCGATGGTAAAATCTATAAAAGACTATCAACCACTAGTGAAAAATAATGTAGGGTAATGTTAAGGCATAAGAGCGTAAGAGTACATCAAGGCGTATTCCTGTAGTGCTTGTACACGTCTTTGCGAATTTTCCCCTAAACATGTAAAATGGGAATAAAATGGTAAAGACCAGAGAATATTTATATGCCGTTAATACAAACAAAGTGCTGTGCCCTATTTGCACTTAAATTACTAGTTAGTTTGCTGCTTGGGGTTAATTCACAAAGGCATCCCAACAGAGTACACTTGCAGTCCTATATCCCAACTCAAAAATGCTTCTATGAATCGTCCCCTAGAAGTTATGTACAGTATTACACACTTAATATTTCTATATGCTCACTTTTGGAAACGTAGTTGAATAAAGATGAATAAAAAAGAGAGGCAAAAGCATGATTGTGTTCCTTCTGCAATCAAGTTATGGTCTTCCGGGCCTATTCCCAAAGGTGTTTTGGAGTACTCGTGTAGTTCTCTTTTATGCACTCTTATATGACTTTTGATTTTTTCCAAAACATCTTAAACTGGGAAAAATGGGAATATTGAGGGAATAATTATATACAGTTAGTGCAAACAGAAAGAATTGTATCACCTTGCACGTTTAATAACAGAGAGTTGGACAAAGCATGTAAGAGTACACCCAATGTTGGGTGGGCAGATCATATACAGGTGCAGCAAACCACAAAATTGTAATTACTGATAGTAAAAGCGTGTCCCTGATGTCCTAAAACACATAAACAGAGCAACCACACGCATGCCCTTCAAATCCATGATGAGAGGCCAGGGCACCTATTTTTTCACAAATTAGTCACTGCCGTAGCCAAAACGTGATTTATCTTTCACCACCACCTCAACTTCCTGAAGGATTAGTAATCACAAACCTGACTGCTTTTTTCAGATTTCAGAGCACTAGCCATAGTGTTCATATTCATAGGTACATCAAGAAATCAAACGTGTTACTCTTTAACTCCAGTATTGTCAACAATAAACACCCGCCATAGAGTGTGCAGAAATGCCAAGTAAAGCCGATGCTCCATGCTTTATTAGTGTTGCGTGTCACATAATTGTGTACACACCAGAGTATTCTTGTAATACTACCTCCAGTGCACATAATTGCTTCAATGAATTGGCCACTTCTTGCATATTTTCATTTTCTAATCGCAGTACACCTAAATGGGAAGAAACCGACTCCCCCCCCACATTTTGCTTTAAGGGATATTCGGGGTACCCAATTATCAAATATTTTCCTTATTTCCTTTGGGTATTGGTGGCTATCATTTAAAATTGTAGCAAGCGCAAAACATTTTAATATTTCGCATAATCAAACTATTAAATAAAAACCTACGAGGCCTCCTCTGTAATCCGAAAGAGAACTGGCAAATGTACACACTTGGACTATCTCATTTGCAGGGACTGTATTTCTATGCAAATGATATCCTCCACCTGTAACCAGGGCACTTGTGTTACATAAAGGGATCCAACAGGCTGGCATCAGTGGTGAATGCTACTTTTGCATCGCCTAGTGTGGGATAATAAGGTCTCCTGGGGAACTACTGGCAATAAAGAAAGAAGTCCTGTTGGAACAGAGCACTGTTCTGAGATTGTGTTCTAGTCCTCATCATGGTGACACATACACGAGTGGTTCCACGGCTATAGTGAACACGTTGCATCCTGCCGTCCAACATTGCTTTGGGTCTGGAGCAAAAGTATGCATTGTATACAATAGTAATACCCCTAAACATCTTTTTGTGCTGACTATATATGTGTTAAAATAAATAGCAATATTTACAAATATTTGCTATAACAGTGAGTTAGTCAAATACAGTTTAGGGAAATGCGCCCAGTGCCGGTCCCCCTGGTCCCTGTAACACCCACCCCTCGCGCATTACGTACGATGCCATCACCCTCTCTGCACTCAACCCCGGCCGCCTCCAAAACTGCTACCAAGCCGCTCCTGGACACACCCATGGTCCCTTCGCCTGCCACTCCTGCAAGTTTGACTGCACCAAGACCCACACCAACCCCACTAACGCCAAACAAAGCTCTGACACTAACCACCTGAAGTGCATCCTACTCAACACCCGCTCGGTTCACAGCCACGCCATTGCTCTCTGGAACTTACTCGACACTACATTGCCGGACGTCGCCTTTCTCACAGAAACCAGGATGAACGCCTCATCAGCACCTGACATCGCAACAGCCATCCCTGACGGATACAAGATTATACGTAAGGACCGCAGCAACCAAACAGGAGGAGGCATCGCCATTGTCCATAAGAACACCATCCGCATCACGACCTGCTCCGACGACGCCCTCGCAAACGCCGAACACCTTCACTTCCAAATCCACACCGACCCCAAGACAACTCTCAGAGGCACCCTCATCTACAGGCCACCAGGACCCCGCACACAATTCTGCGAAGATATCACTGACTTCATCAGCCCACACGCCCTCCCCTCTGAGAACTACATTCTACTAGGAGACCTTAACTTCCACTTGGAAAAGACCAACGACAGCAACACCACCACCTTTTTGGACAACCTCACCAATCTCTGACTTAAACAGCTTGTTGACACCCCTACGCATTGTGCCGGACACACACTCGACCCAATCTTCACCTCCAGCAAATACATCTCCTTCTCTCACACTTCAGCGCTACACTGGACAGACCACAGCTGCGTCCACTTCAACTACAAGAAAACCACAAACCACAACAACCTAAAACCAATTCCCCGCAAAAAATGGAACAAAATTACCACGGACCAGCTCTTCACATCGCTTCTCCATAACATCCCCTCAAAATCATCGGACCCAAACATCTCAGCCACCTACCTCACACAATGGATCACTCACAGCGCTGACGAACTAGCACCCTTGAAAAAACACCAAATCAAACAAGGAAGCAAGAAAGCCCCTTGGTTCAATGATGAACTTAAGCAATCCAAGAAGTCCTGCCGCACACTCGAGAAATCCTGGAGAAAAACCCCAACCACTGAAAACCTAACCACGTTCAAGAACGCCATCTGCAAACACCACCAACTGATCCGCTCCACCAAAAAAGCAGCTTTCAAGGTCCGACTTGACACCAACTCCCATAACAGCAAAGAATTATTCAACATCGTCAGAGAATTCACCAACCCCACCGCCGGCACCAACGACATCACTCCCTCCCAAGACCTCTGCGACTCCCTAGCCTCTTTCTTTCACAACAAAATCGCAGACATACACAACAGCTTCGAAAACAAGCCCGGAGATCAGCCCACCCCACTCACACCCGAAGATAAACTCCCCCCAACATCCTTTGCGCCTGGACCCCAGTCACCACTGAAGACACCATCCGCTTGATGAACTCCATCCACTCTGGATCACCTACCGACCCATGTCCCCACCACATTTTCAACAAAGCTGACTCCATTATCGCACCCCAACTCCGAGACGTCATCAACTGCTCCCTCAACTCCGCTACCTTCCCGGAAAGCTGGAAACATGCCAAACTCAGCGCCCTCCTGAAAAAACCCACAGCAGACCCCACTGACCTTAAGAACTACCGCCCCTCTCACTCCTTCCTTTCCCCACCAAAGTCATGGAGAAAGCCGTCAACAATCAACGTGCCGCCTTCCTCGAATCAAACAAATCCCTCGACCCATTACAATCCGGGTTCCGAGCCAAACACAGCACCGAAACCCCACTCATCGCAGCAACCGATGACATTCGAACACTACTGGACAACGGAGAAACAGCTGCCCTCATCCTACTTGACCTCTCCGCAGCCTTCGACACAGTCTGTCACAACACCCTTATACAACGCCTCAGCAATGTTGGAATTCAAGGAAAAGCACTGGACTGGATTACCTCATTCCTCGCCAGAAGAACTCAAAGAGTCCGCCTACCCCCCTTCAGATCAGAAGCCACCGAAGTCATCTGCGGCGTGCCTCAAGGTTCCTCACTCAGCCCCACCCTCTTCAACGTTTACATGAGCCCCCTCGCTTCCATCGCACGACAACACAACCTCAATATAATCTCCTACGCAGACGATACCCAACTGATCCTCTCGCTCACCAAAGACCCAAACACCGCCAAAACCAACCTACACGAAGGAATGAAGGATGTAGCCGAATGGATGAAGAACAGCCACCTTAAACTGATCTCGGACAAAACTGAAGTCCTCATTATAGGATCTTCACCCTCCGCTTGGGATGACTCATGGTGGCCACCGGCCCTGGGAAACGCACCCACCCCCACAGACCACGCACATAACCTGGGCTTCATCCTGGACTCCTCCCACTCGATGACCAGACAAGTCAACGCCGTCTCTTCATCATGTTTCAACATCCTACGTATGCTTAAAAAAATCTTCCGTTGGATCCCCGCCGAAACGAGAAAGACGGTCACTCACGCTCTGGTCACAAGCCGTCTGGACTATGGTAACACCCTGTACGCCGGAACAACACCAAAGCTACAGAAAAAACTCCAACGCATCCAAAACGCGTCAGCTAGACTCATTCTAGACGTCCCCCGCCAAGCTCACATTTCCGGTCACCTGAAAGAACTCCACTGGCTCCCCGTCAACAAGAGAATAACGTTCCGTCTCCTCACCCACGCACACAAGGCACTCTACGACCTTGGACCCGAATGCCTCAACACGCGCCTGTCCTTTTACACCCCCACCCGCCAACTTCGATCGACCAATCAAGCCCTCACCGTAATCCCACGTATCCATAGATCCACCATGGGTGGAAGATCCTTTTCCTACTTAGCGGCCAAAACCTGGAATTCTCTCCCTGCCTACCTCCGCCTTACCCAGAACCACCTCTCATTCAGAAAACAATTAAAAACCTGGATATTCGATGAGTGAGCACCCTCCTTCCCCCAAGCGCCTTGAGACCCTCTGTGTGAGTAGTGCGCTATATAAATGCAGAACTTGAACTTGTATGTCCAAACATGTTTAGGGTCTATTCACCAAAGCCTTTTTTGATTACATACAGTAGCAAGTACTCCAGCAGTACCGAGTTATGTGGGGAGGTGTTAGTAGAGGTTCATCTGGCACATGCACAAATATTAAGCAGGACTCTGAGTGAGATAGAGAGACATGAAGAGGTAGTCAAAGCTTACCCAAGCTTGTTTTAACCGCATCGCTGCGGTGGTTATTTTTCCGCTGTGCTGAAAAGTGTAAATATTGATGTTACATGACGAGCTCAGCTCGTCATCAGCACACGACCACCGTGGCTGATGACGAGCTGAGCTCGTCATCAGCATCGAAGGGGTTAATAGAGGTCTCGTATAGGTGGGAGGCAGGTGATCAAATTGTAGTGACCCACAGACCACTGCACCCAATGACAACTCACATAGGTTATGCTTGAGGCTTACTTGCCTCCTTCATCCTTTGTTAACCCCTTGCCTGCGGGCTAATTCCCCCGCTGTGCTGGGTGGCGGGGGGTGCGCACAGCGCTCCGTTGCTCATGACAAGCTAAACTCGTCACAACCACACCCGTTTCTGTAGAACGTTCAGCACAGCGGGGGAATTAGCCCCGCGTGTGAGCGTTGCAGCCGTTATGACGAGCTCAGCTTGTCATGAGCACACGGCCACGTGGCTCATGACGAACTGAGCTCGTCATGAGCATGGGAGGGGTTAAAACATGGAGGATGTTCCATCCACTGTCTTAAAAGTGCATTACGCTTAATGCACTACATACACCTGTGAACAGGACCTGTTTTTGATGGAGCACCCTCTGCTACCAACTCTAAGGCCCTTAGTCTTTCTGGGAGTGCTCTTTAGGAAGCCCAGCATGTTTACCCCAATGTTCAAATATGGATATGCTTATGCTACCTGAGGAACAGCCCAAGAGTGCATCTTCACACACACCAAACTTACTTCTACACAATGGAAGGAGTGAATTTAGCACAGTGCACTAAAGATACATGAAAGACAATTCTACCTGGGCCTAAGGAGGTTGCAGCGGGGAGTCGTTAGTAAAGGTACACCTGGCACCCACACAATATGAGTCATGAGCCAAGTGAGAGAGAAACATAAACAGATAGTCAAAGCTTAGCTTAAGTTTGCTTTTATAGGATCTCATGTAGGCAGATGGTCAAGGTAGGAGTGGCATACAGATGACAACATCAATCTCTATAATTGGCTGGCGGTGTATGTGTAGTGACGATTGTGTGGCTGTTTGGAGGTGGTATGTTTGGCAGTTGCTTTGGAGTATGGTGGCTGTTGGCTTGCTGGTAAGTGTGTATGGGTTTTCTGGATATGTCTGTGTGTACGTTGGCTGATGACTAGGTGAGGCGCGGTGTGATTGGTGTTTGAGTCTTTTGGGCATATGAATGTGATGAGCCCTTAAATAGCACCAGTTTGTTGATCTTAGCGCTGTGTACTGTAGGCGGTGGTGTGAAATGGTTTGTGTGTGGTGTATGAAAGGCGTGTGAATGGCTAAGCGGTTGGTACCTTAACTTGGCTTTCCTACTCACAGATTTGTACTTCATGGGTTCAATATTTTGATACTATTAATTTATCACTACTGTTGTGGCAAATACAAACATTATTAGTCTACCTGAATATGGGTTAGGCTCTGAGGGAACAATAACAACCCCTGAAAACTGAACAACCAGAAGAGCTTAGGGTGGTGTGACTTCTGTGGACCCCATCTAGTGTTCTTACCCACAATACAAGCCTCCGACATTGCATAATTCACACATTTATTCTCACATTTCTATAAAATAAAGTTCCTTAATCTACAAAGATCCCCAAAATTCCTACCACCCAACAATCCCACACTTTTCCCAATCAAAAAGTTACACCACTTGCAGTGCTGGCTCTACCGACCATGCAAGGGGCACATGAAAATGGAGACCATCTGAAAGAAATGTGACCTTCGCATGGTCTTTGGTTTGGTCCGTACCTGTTGCAGGCAGAACTTTTGTTTTACCAAATGTATTTCTCTTCACTTTTGACCATTTGCTTTTACAATTGAATTTCTTTCTATGTATGACTTCCAAATGTAAGCCAATGTGCAAAAAAAAACATATTGTGAAATGCCATCCAAATCACGATAGCATGTATAAACCTTAGATTCAGAGGTGTACATATAGCCAATATTCTTCAATTCAGTATCTTAAACGCACTTAAAAAATACATAGCTTTCCTTCATACTCATTTTTCATTCATTAGACATTACCTAAGAAATTGCTGCATACCCTAGACACAATAAAAAAAATTATAGGCTGCAGCTCAGTTGTTGGCTCGGAGTATAGCTTGTTTTAGACTTATATCAGAAGGTTCACCGTAGCAGTCGTCTATGACTGACTGTGGTGAGCTATCCTTCTACCATCAATTGGCAAGGTAGGGGTAGTCTGGAACGACCAACCTACAAAGGTATGCTGCAACCACTGTGAACACCCGAGGAGCACTGGTGAGGCTGACAGGGAAAAGGGTAAACTGAAAATGCTTGTGGATCCCCTTGAACAGCAAGTAGCGTCTGTGGATGTGAAAGACAGGGACATGTAAAAGGTTGTTTGGCAGGTCCAGTGCTACCATCCAGTCTCTGACATCCAGGGCAGATAGAACCTGGGACAGAAAGAATCTTAAATTTGTCCTTCCCCAGGAGAACATTGAGAGGTCTAAAATAGGCTTAAAATAGGCACAAGAAAATAACAGGAGTAACATTCAATGCTGATTTCCCAGGCCAGGACTCTCTCTACATTTTTGTTTGATAAAGGAGCCTCGCCTTCCTGCAGCAAAATGGACAAACGGTCCTCTGAAAGCCGCCCTGATGTTGGTGGGAGAGGCAAACAGGTCTGAAAGGAATGGCAGTGCGTAGTCTTATAGAATTATCTGGAAGACCTACTTGTCATGTGGTATGGGCTGCAACCCTTGGAGAAATACAGACAGAGTCACCCCGCTGAAACCAGCAAAACCAACAAAACCTCAAAACAAGCCAGTTGGTGCACCCCAGAGCTCAGACCGCCAAGTGCAACTGCTACAGACTCAGACAGCAATGGCACGCCACCAAGGACCTCTCCTACAGAGCAGCTCACAAAGCAGCCCTCAGCAACTCTCAATTGCGCAACAAGGAATCCAAGAGAGCAGCCATCGCTGATGGCATTAACACTGCGGCCAACCACATGAAGGAAATCTTCAAGATTGTCAAGGAATTCCACAACCAGAAATCCACAGAGAACATCATCCAGCACTCCCAGGAACTCTGCGACAACCTCTCAGACTACTTCCACACCAAGATTGCCACCATCTACAACTTTGGAACCCAACCCACCACCCTCAACAACCTCAATCAACCAGCGAACAACAGCGGAACGATAGAAACCTGGTCTCTGCTCACCACTCAGACCACGACAACCATCATGTCTTCCATCCACTGCGGGGCGCCGACCGTTCCCTACCCCAATATCCCTTCAAACCCAGAACCAACCCAATTTGCACGGAACACACCACCATCCTCAACACCTCCATCTCAACAACAACCTTCAAAGATGGATGGAAACACGCAAGGATCATACCCCTCCTACAGAAGCCCTCTGCCGACCACAGAGGCCTCAAAAATTACAGACCGATTTCCTTGCTTTCCTACCCAGCCAAAGAACTCGAGAAAGCTATCCACCAACAGCTCACCAAATACCTGGAACTAAATGGCCAGTCAATGCCTCACAATCAGGATTCTGTGCCAACCACAGCACTGAGACCATGCTGATTGCCGCCACAGTTGATATCAGAACTCTCCTTGACCACAGAAAAACTGTTGCCCTGACCTTCCTTGACCTGCGTTTGACACCATCTCCCATCACACCCTCATCGACAGACTCCACAACAGCGGCATACAGCGAAATGATCTCAAGTGAGTTCCTTCTTTCCATTCAGGACACACACAGAGCATCCGACTGAGTACCTTCACCTCTGCAGCCAAGGACATAATTTGCGGCGCACCCCAAGGATCATCCCTCAGCCCCACCATGTTCAACATCTACATGACCCCCCTCGCAGACGTCGTCAAATCCTACAGACTCAACATAATCTCCTATGCTGACAACACCTAACTAATCCTCTCGCTCATTAAGTAGCCCTTCAAAGCCAAAACTAACGTTTACAGACCATGACCGACATAGCAAAATGGATGAGAGACAGCTGCCTCAAACTCAACTCTCACAAAACAGAAGTACAGATCTTTGAGAAGAAAACATGGGATCATAGCTGGTGGCCAACAAAACATCAACCAACACCCACACAGACAGACCATGGACGCAACCTCAGCATCATCCTCGACAGCCAACTGGCTATGAAACAACAAGTCAATGCAGTCACCTCCCACTGCTTCCACACCCTTTGCATGCTTCGTATAATCTTCAGATGGATGCCAATCAGCACCAAAAAGACTGTCTTATAGGCCCTCATGCCAGACGCTTCGACTAAGCAATGGTCTCTATGCAAGAATTTCCACCCAGCTCCTCAAAAGACTCCAGACCATACAGAACCACACAGCCAGACTCATCCGGGGCCTCCCCAAACAGACCTGCATCACCCCTTACCACAGAAACCTTCACTGGCTCCCCATCTGGAAAAGATGCCAGTTCAAGATCCTCACGTACGCATACAAAGTTCAACACAACCTAGGATCATCATAAATCAACCATCGACTGAACTTCCACCTGCCTGCAAAACACCTGCGCTCCTCCTCTCTCACCCTCACACTGGCAACCCTGCATCCATTTCGACCACAGCAAGGACGCTCCTTCTCCCACATCACTGACAAGACCTGGAACAACCTGCCCCTCCACCTCCGAACAGCACCCTCTCTGGCAGACTTCAGAAAGGAAATCAAGACCTGGCTTTTCGACTGAGACACAGCATGCTCAGAGCTCATATACTCCTAGGGCTGACAGTTCAGCGCTATACAAATGCTGATTGATTGAAAAAATCTGATTCAGCCTCTCACAGGGTGGTTGTCAAAAAAAGGTATATCCATAGGGATGCCTGAACGTCAACCAAAACTCCCATGAATCTCATCCACGTGTAGTGCCGGAACACTATGCTTCACCTAAACAGTAGATTGTGTCTAGGCCCGACCCATTGACATATTTGACTGCATCATGGCCATGCTGAATTGTCTGTCCCAAGTTGACACAGAATCCCTCAAGGACTGCAGCAGGATCTCGGCAACTGAGTCCCATATGGTTTGGGAGTATATACCCAGCAAACAGTTAATTTTGACTGACCAAAGAGAGAGACTGGTGAAAGTGAACACTCATTTACGAATGCCCCAAGTCTATTTCACTCCCTATATGGAGGGGTTGTAAGAAAGAGTTGGAGTTGATGGGAAAGCACAGACACCACCAGGCTCTTTGGAGTATGGTGGTACATCTGAAAAGCAGGGTTGCACAGAGCAGGTCTCTGGCATTGTGCTACCTATATACGTATAGGCATGCAGGAACAAGGTTTAGAGTAACTGCCTATGAAGGTATTAGTCGGGCTGCATTGAAAGGCAGCAAAGGCTCAAGCAAGGTCTTCCCAGGCTACAGAGCTTCAGTGAGGACATTGGGCTTTGCTTCGAAAGGTGGCAATTGTAAGTCCAGGACTTCAGGTGCCCGTCTTATGACCTCGGCAAATACAGCTGTCTCTTCCATTGAGTGACTAGAGGGAGACCACAGTCCCATTCCATGGGAAGTGTCCACTCAATGGCTTCTTGGTAGAAATTGTCATCATCAAACTGTGGGGAAAATTCCTTCCCATCATCTCCATCATCACCAAAGGCTGATCCGGAGACTTGGTGGATCTCTGGAAGGCAATGCTAGACAAAGAAGCCAATTTGTCTTAGGGGCTAATTTATAGTTTGGCTAAGAGGGTAGTCTGTCGCAATGGCAATGGACTACTCTCTCCACCAAATTGAAGGTCCGCCTGAATCATTTAGAGACGAGCAGACCTTCATTATGTCTACAGTGGAGACTACTTCCTCTCCTTTACCGACATGAAACTCCAACAGCCTGACAGCGTAAGGTCCATCAGAGGTCCAGCCATGTGTCTGCCCACCCGATTTTGAGTGGGAAAACACAAGTACAGTTTTCACCGTCTGTAACGGGCAGTGAAAACTGCAAAATTCCCTCCTTCCATAGCGAGGGGGCATTGATTTTTTTAATTTTCTGAAACAAAATCCCACTTTATTTTTTGTTTAGGAACATTTTAAAAAACATAAGTTCCCCATGAGGCTTTGCCATGTTGATGGAACCCTCTGTCAAACTTGCAATGCATTGCATGGAACCACTGTGGCGGCGGTTCCTGTCAATGCTCGAGAAGTCAACTGGGCTGGTGGACATCTCAGAATTTGGCAGATGGGAACTCTGTCAGGGTGCCAGAATACTTTACACTATCACCCTGATGAAGTGCACACCCATCCGCCAACATCTAAATCAGGGCCTAAGTCAGAGTGAACACAGAACAGTTGCCTTGACACTGTTCGAGGACACAACCTAGGTCGAGGTTGAGACAGATTCAGTTCTGAGTCAGACAGGACAATAGGTTTGACATCCTTCTCCGGCATCATCGATGCCTGCATGGCTCTGGCATTATTGATGCCTGCATGGATATACAGGAACTGGAATGGTCCAAGGCGCCTTACATGGATCCAACTCTGTAGGTGGAGCTGGACGGGAGGCTACTGCCATCATACCCCCCTAGGAGGCCTCTGCAGATCCTGGGGACCAAAGGAACGGCAAAGAGAGCCCACATTGTGCCAAAGTTTCATAACATGGCTTCCTCGAACACCGCAACCTTTTGCGCCATTACCAACAGCTCTGGTAATGGGAGTGCATTGGGATCAGCTTCAGAATCGTTCCTCGGCAGGGATGAGGAACGAATTGGGAGGGCACCTTGACATCCATGCAACTTCTCAGAAGGAGAGTGGCGAGGCTGGGAAGAGGACTGTTTACACTTTTTATCGGGTTTTTTCAGGCACTCTAGGAGCAAGAGTGCTCAGTGGGTCTTCTCTCTCGATTTCGAGCAGGAACAGGACTTTCATGACTTTCTCTGGTTTTCAACAACATACTTGGTTTGGTTTTGCAATCCCGAATTGCCTTCAGGTGCAGAAGTGCAAACTCTTTGCAAGACTTGGTATCATGGCCTGAACCAGACTCCAAAGGCACACCCCAGAGGGATCTGTCCTTGACATCTGCTTGTGACAGTCCCGACAAGGTTTAACCCCTGTAGATTTAGGAGTAGACATGCTCCCTTACATACTGGAAAATAATTTTGGCCCCAAAATATTTGTCAAGTTGTGAGAAAAATTCAGGAGCTAGCTCCAGATCTACACTTTCCATACAAAGGTGCGGAAAGAAAGAAACTGACGTCAACATACTTGAATGGCAATTAAATGCAGCACCAGCCACACAACAACACCCACTGTGTGCAAGGGCTATGCTGAAAAATCTTCCAGATCCGGTCTGGTGCTTATTGATATTATAAAAGTGAAGAATCTGCAGTTAGAAGTATCTATCAGAACCCATTGTAAGTATTTGAAATAATTGGCAGTGATAGGTAAGCAGACAGCTGCTCTGTGAAGCCAGAGCTATAAAGACCTACTTTTCCTGTAAAAATATTTCAGAAGGCATTTCATTTTTTTAAATATATTTGTACAATACATTTATTTAAAGAGGCTTTCCGCCAGCTTTCTTCATCCATGGATCGGTGTGTGTGTCATTCACATTTTGATTTCATCCACTACAGAATGGGGGTAGGGATCAGCCCACTTCAGCCACTGCATAATTTAACTTTCACTAACTGCATTTTACACGTTCATAAGGAGCACATCCACACACAAGCTAGTTCCCTTCTGTGCCAATGATTTTGTTTCAAATGTATTACTTTGATGTTCCCTTTGTGTTTAGAGTCTGATGTGACAGCAGGAAGCTTTATAGAGGTGGACCACAGGCCAAATTCCACACTCCGAGTTCCTGTCTCTGACCAATGCTGTTGTAAATTCCTATTGGAGAGCCCTTTATCTAACTACTGGTATTTTGCAGCACAACAGATGCATCCCTTCGAAACTTATTTTTGTTAAATTGCCAAAAGTGTCCATATTATACATGTAAATTCCTAAGAAGGCAATTCTTCAGGACATGTGTGTTCTGGGCGCAATTTCACCAATGGCTCTTTAATAAACTTTGCTCAGGAAGAAACCCAGTGTTTAGTGTGTTTAATTTACAGAACTCTTTATTTCTTTCTATTTTCTTATTACCTTTCCTCTTTCTTTCTTTCCTTCTTTCTTGGTTTGCTTTTTTGCTTTCATTACTTTATTCCTTCTTTCTTTTATACTTTTGCTCCTTTTTTTCTTTCATTCTTTTCTTTTTTCTTTTTTCCTTAATTCCGTCATTCCTTCATCCCTTCTTTTTATTTTTCAATTCCTTCTTTCCTTTTTTTTGCTTTCCTTTTCATTCATTCTTTCGTTCCTTCTTTTGTTCCCTTTTTCTTCCTTTTTTAGTTCTTTCTATCCTTCTCGATTTCCTTTTTCTTTTATACTTTTCTTCTTTCTTGCTTTCCATTTTCTTTGATTTTTCATCCTTACTTCTTTATTTTTTCTTTCATTCCTTCTTTCTTTCTTCCTTGCTGTCTTTCTTTCCTGTTGTTCCTTCTTTCTTGCTTACATTCATTCCTTCTTTCTTGCTATCATTCTTTCTTGCTATTATTCCTTCTTTCTTGTTTTCATTCTTTCTTCTTGCTTTTATTCCTTCTTTCCGTCCTTCTCTCTTATCTTCTTTCATTTTTTTACTTCTTTCTTGCTTGCTTTCTCTTTTCCTTCATTTTTCACTTTTCTGTCTTCCCCTCTCTTCCTTCTCAGTTTCCTGCTTTCATTCCTTCTTTTTTCTTTCTTGCTTTCTGTCTGTCTTTCTATCCTTTGTGTTCTTTCTTGCATTCTTTCATTCTTTCTTTCTTGCCATCTTTCTTTCCTTCTTTCTTGCCTCCCTTTCCTTCCTTCTTTCTTGCTTTCTTTCTTGTCTTCTTTGTTTGCTTCCTTCCTTTTCTCTTTCTTTCCTTCTTTCATTGCTACTTTCTTTCCTTCTTTCTTTCGCAAGGGCAAGAGGCTTCTAGCCAATGGCACAACAATTGGCTCTTTAGGTCTATGTCAGGCAAAACCCTTTGATTTCACTAAAATGATATGTATGACTTAGTGACTTATAGGGGTTTTTAACCACAAATCATCCATTTTTCTGTGGTCCTGTCATTCACATTTTTCTCCAACCCACTCGAGCATGCATCAAGAATCAATGTGTCATCCAACTTTATCCATTGGCTGACTTCACTATGAGTTATGGCATACTGCATAAGGAGCATATCCACTCACAAAGTAATCCCCTTCAGAGCCACGGAGTACTATTGCAATGTGTACATTCTTGAGACCATGAAACATCTTTACCTTTATTCACTGTTTTTTAGATTGTTAAATGTCTGACAGCTTTCCAAACAAAAACATTTTGCGATAACCATGACAAAACAAAACAAGAATTGTCATGAGGCAGGCAGATGACGCCCAACCAACTGGCTTTATCAATACTTATTTTATTCGGATATGTTTGTAAAAAGATAAAAATGTGTTGGGAAATGTAAGTAATCAAACACATTTTAAAGAAATAATGGCCTGAAAGTATGTGTTGTGTTAGTTTTAACCCTAAATAAAGAATATACAACAAAGAAGTGTGCAGAAACTACAGAACCTTTTAAGCTCATAGTGCAGTACCTGTTTCACACCTTCTAAAAATGGGAAAGTTTAAGGGAAACATTTTGAATCGATTGGGCAAAACACATACTGGACATATATGTTAATAAGGGGACAATAGATGTGTGATACTAATGCTTAATATATATTGTGTCAAATGTAATGGCTGAGTAATGGGTTGCTTGAATTGACAGTATTCCATGGTTGAATTGTTGGTGTCTTTGTATCTAATATCCGTATATGTACCGATTTCTATTTGCCATTCTTCATCCCTTATGGGATTAATGGGTTGTGCATTACCACACTTGTAATCCCATAGTAATACTGCATACGATATCGGTAATACTGGCTGTGATACTGCAATTACAGCATCAATTTTGATGTGGCACCGAGATGAGGTAAAAGTATCAAATCAATATTCTGCTAAATGCTCTCAACAGGATTTTCCTAATGGACATGTATGCTGTTTTTATTCTCAAAAGTATACTTAATTTAGAATTACACGTGCATGTATGTGCTAGTCAAAATGAGCACCATGGATCTGATTCATAAAACCTTTTCTCTCAGTAAATGTGTCTTACTTCTACTGTAGGTGTCAAGTCCTACACGTGAAATTCTTCTCAACTTCCAGGCAGGACTCACAAGACATTTTCAGTAATTTTGACTTACCCCAAACTATATTTGAACATTACTCAAGGCTCCTCGATACTCAGAGTTTTTTTTCAGTAATCATGTCTTACTCCTGGAAAAGCATGAGCACATCACACCTAATCCTGGAAGAGAGCACATCTGCTTACAGAATAATCTCTGTAAGTCAAACTTGGATATTCAACTCCCACGTCAGACAACTACTTACGCAAAAACTTCCTCACCCTATGTTCAACACACACATCTGATACATGGAACTTTACTTTTTGTACCAGTATGCACATTAGTTTGCACTGATATACCTAGTAGGGTAAGTTAAATGACACTGTTTCTTGTCCAAAAAAACAGCAAGGGGAATTTACCAGACAAAAAAAGCAAAATCCTCTGAACTCCTATTTGGTAGCTGGTGTTACTGCAAGAAGCTGCTGTATCCCTACGCTTGCTTTAAGTTATTCCATACAAACAGTGATAGAACTCATGGCCTATCACAAGGAGTATGGTGAAATGCCATTTGAATCAAAAGCAATTTAGACTCTAAAAAGGAATGTGGTGGTTTCATGTTTCCACGCCTCTCCTCATTGACTGAGGGCCTAATTTTCAGCTCGACAGACAGGGCACTCTGCCACAAACGCAGCGGATATCCCAAGAGACATATTACGTACATTATAGCCTAAGGCACATGTAATATGGCGGATGGACTTAGCGGCGTAGAATGGGTTGCCAGCGCCCGGGCCACGACAAGTATTGCGCAGCCCAATTACACAGTTGCCTAAGGTACCAGGATGCAATGAGCCTGTTATGCCGGACTCACACTTCCGTGTTCCATTTACGAGGCATTTTCTGGCCACCTCAGAACTCACTTAGACACCGTAGACCCACAGAAAACCAAAAACAACGAAGTTCAGAAACACAATCCCAGCAGAGAGTATTTTTTACAATGGGCGTGTAAGCAGAGCAGAGAGCCAAGAGTGTGCCTCCAGAAGTACTGCAAAATATTCCCGGCAGACCCATAAATGTATATAAAAGACTTTTCAGACAACAGATATAGGCCATAGGGAATATCTTGAAGACATAAAAGTCTCCTGGAAGAATGCTGAAGGGAACGCTATTGCTTAATAATACAGGTGTTGCATCACAGCCGCATTCATCTGCTGCACACAGCTAGTGACTAAAGGAAAGCATGCTTCAGAAAGGATCGCGTTTCATACTCTATTAGCCCTGCAGCAATGCTTATGAAAATATGTGACTATTCTATTTCAGAAGTCGAACACGTGTTCCCTTTTCATTTTATGTTCTGCATTGGGAGCATCCGCCTTTCATGTGGGAGGGCTCACTTGGCAGGTGTGTTGCCCTGCCTCTACGGCCTGGGGATATTGCACACGACTTCAGTGTAGAGACATGCTAATTTCAAAATCACAGCAAATGCTGATAATTTAAAGCTGCACTAATAAAACAAACAAATCAAGCACAGTAAAACATTATCGAACATATCAGAAAATGAAAAATCTAGCAGTATATCTTTACCAGCTTGGCAGCAATAAAATAGAAAAGATCTGATGAATCAGGTGATCAAAGCTAATCAATACAAAAAACTCCCACTAGACCTATATCACTTTTATATAGGCTAACAATAGCTCTATGGGGCTAGCCACAATAAAAACATAGCATGCATACGCTATTTATATGTTTATAAGAAATTAATTTTGTTCCAAAGTCATTATTTCATCATTTATATCAAAAAAGAGTAAAGGGGGCGTGGCCAAGATGGCAGAGCGAGCGGTCACACATCCCGAGTGTTCCTCCAAGCCTGCCAGCCCGGACCGTTAATCTTAGCACTTCTATCCCCTTGAAGTTCTAGCAGGGGTAAAAGACAGAGGTGCAACTCCAGACGGCTTGGGGGGCCGAAACAATTGCGCCTTGAACGACGGCAACCGTACCTTGGCAGAGCCGGCGGCAGATGGGGTGAGGAGACGGAGGCCGCAGGCACCAGCGCGGTAAACAGACAGAAGCCCCGGCGGGGCCTGTGGAGGGCCTCGGAGCCAGCGCCGACATCTGCATCGCCTGTCGCGGCGCCCGGTGACCCAGCAGCTGCCCCGGAGAGGCTGAGGCCGGAGGCGGGAGCTGTACAAGGCTCTGACGGCGGTGGCGCACACAGGCGCCGGTGGCGCCAAATCGAGGACGGGGGCGCGGCCTAGTGCCAGGTGAGATCGAGCAGGTCCATAACGAGTGGCTCCACGGGCGGGCCCGCGATACGTCGGCGGGGACTCCGAGGTGCACGGCCAGTCGACCGGCCCTCCCCCGGATATTTTAGCTTTTCTGCCAGACTTTTCCCTCAAGGAGCGCATCCTTACAGAAGCTCGAAAGCAGCAGCCCCTGAGATTCTGCCATCACCCGGTGGCACTCTATCAAGACTTGTCAGCAATCACGCTTCAAAAACGCAAAGCTTGTAAAGTCGCCACAGACTTCCTGAGAAGGAAAGAGGTTCCCTACTCATGGGGTCACCCATTCCGCCTCATCTTTAAATGGGACGGCGCTCAGCACCAACTGCGCTCCCTTCAGGAGACGTGTGCCTTGCTTGGCATCGACCAGAAGGAGGAGTGCCCACCACTTAAAGCTTCCCGGAAACCCACCAAGGATTGATGGCAGCAAGTCACCAGGTGACGGTCATCACCGCCGAATTTGAAGCCAGACGCATTGACCATTAAGAGAGACATGGTCAATGCCATTCAAGAAGTTGTCAAGGACACTGCATCTGCAGATTGAGCATCTTCAAGGGGGGAGCTTGTTACAGCTTTGTTCTAGAATGGGTCCGGGGGCGGGCGACGGGCAGCAATGTGACTGGAGTTGGGTTTCGGGAGGGGGGAGGAGGGGAGTATTGGGACAAGTTGGGGTAGAGGCTGGGACGGGGGTGGGGAATGGGGGCAGAAGGGGAGGGGAGTTGCAGTTGGGGGATCTGGGGAAGGGAGGGGAGGGGACGAGGGGTGTGGGGTTCAGGAGGGATAGCGGAGGCAAGGAGGGTGGGTAGTCCAGTGCTCCATTTTTGTCCCTTTACTCTAGGCTCATTCCCACACAGGCCGATAGGCGTCATCAGGGGAACCCTTTTCCTCCGCCCTGCCAGAGGTCACCTGACCGACGACGCAACCATGCCCTTTTCCACTACACACGATGACGCCCAACACCCTTAAAATACTGACCCTAAATGTGCGGGGTCTTAATAACCCGGTCAAGAGACGGGCAGTCCTTCCCTACTTGGAAAACGCGCAAGCGGACATTTGTCTGCTTCAGGAGACACACCTGTTGGCTCGAGATTGCCATAGACTCCGTTCACGCAAATTCCTGGTACAATACTTCTCTCCTGGCCCTACTAAAACTGCAGGGGTGGCGATTCTGGTGGCACAACACTTCAAGGGAGAAGTCCTTCATAAGAGTGCGGAACTGCGAGGCAGACTGCTGGCATACCGCGTTGCTTTGGGCGGCCTCACGTTCACGATTGGCTCCTTGTACTGCCCCAACGAAGGCCAGGAACGTTTCCTTCACTCAGCCCTCACCGACATCACAGCCACATCAGATAGACATATCATTCTGGGAGGAGACATGAATATGGTCTTTGACGCGGTCCTTGACAGGTCAGGCCAACGCACTCACCAGGCAGGGACACTATCCTCCACTTGCACAGAGAGACTGAAAGACCTCAACCTTCATGATCTGTGGTGCCTAAGCCATCCACACGAGAGGGAGTACTCCTACTATTCCAACGCACACACAACATATGCCCGATTAGATCACTTTTTAGCTACAGGACCAGTGTGCACTCTTGCTACATCTACAGACATAGGGGTCATTTCGGTGTCGGACCACGCACCAGTCATCACAACACTCACCCTAACACCTGCATCATACCCCCCTAGAGTGTGGCGACTCCGCAATACACTGCTACACAGGAAAGACATAGTAAAACATATTCAGACCGCTATACAAGGTTACCTGACCCACAATGCCAACTCAGACACCACTCTGGCGACTCAATAGGCTTCCTTGAAGGCAGTACTCCGCGGGGAATTTATTGCTCTCTCCTCCGCAGAAAACCGAGCTAGGCAAGCCAAGCGGGACGAGCTTACTCAAAGGGTGCATGAATTAGAACAAATGCACCAACGGACTGGGGCCCCCAGAATCTGGAAACAACTTAAGGTGGCACGGCAACTTCTAGCGGCTCTGGATATGGACCGCGCAGAATACGCTGCACTGAGACTCAAACATGCCTAATATACCGGTGGAGATAGATGCAGCCACCTGCTGGCCAATCGGTTGCGGGTCGCGCGGCAACAACAGAAAGTCAAGGAGATATCCCTGCCATATGGGTCCAAAGTGTCGGACGATGCGCAGATTGCGGAGACATTCCGCGATTTCTATACCGAGCTACACTCAACAGGCCCCCCAAATGTGCTGGCCGCGGCGCATTACTTAGACTCGGTCACGCTCCCTTCCCTCGCACCGGTACAGACGGAGTATCTGGAGAGAGATATCCGCATTGAGGAGGTGGTTGCTGCTATTGCCCGGCTCAAGGTAGGGAAAGCACCAGGGCAGAACGTTTTTTCTGCCATTTTTTATAAGACCTTCTGCACCACTCTGGCCCCACTCCTCACCCACCTTTTTAACACCTTCACCGGGTGGTCCCGCCTGATCTCCTCCGTGCATCCCTCTCGGTTATTCCGAAAGCTGGGAAGGACAGGACTAAATGAAGAGCCTACAGGCCGATCTTGCTCCTTAACGTCGACCTCAAACTATATACCGGCATTCTAGCGGCACGTCTAGCCCCCTATCTATCAGGCCTCATTGACCCAGATCAGGCAAGCTTTATCCCCGAACGGCAGACAGTGGATAACACCAAGCGGGTGGTCCACTTGATCGAAAAAGCCTCCCGCATACCGGGGGAGCGTATGATGCTGGCAGTCGACGCCGAGAAAGAGTTCGACCGAGTACACTGGCCCTATCTAGAACTGGTTCTGGCCAAGGTTGGGATTGGGGAGAAGTTCCGTACCCTTATCTTTAATTGTAATAGATCCCCCACCGCAGTGTTGCGGGCTAATGGCTACAGCTCGACCAGCTTTGCGATTGAGAGAGGGACGACCGCTGTTGCCTCTTCTATTCGCCTTATACATGGAACCACTCGCTCAAAGGATACGTCAAAACCAGGACGCAACTGGAATTAAGTTCGGCAGCGACACACATACCATCAGTCTCTACGCTGATGACATACTGATCTCCCTAGATCACACACGCTCTGCTCTTCCGGCCTGCATTGCCGAGCTTGACGCCTTTACTGCGGTGGCTGGGTTTATAATGAACACAGATAAGTCCACTGCATTGGACTTGTCCCGCTTCGCTTCCACCAGGGCTTTCCTGCAGAACCTCCTCCCCATTCAATGGGCGTCTTATACTGTTCCCTATGTGGGGATTCGGCTCGCCCATACACTCGCCAGCATGACGGTGGCGAACTACGCTACCCTCCGTAAGCAGATCCGGGAGGAGCTGAACCGTTAGAGACATCTTCCTCTCTCCTGGCTGGGAAGAATAGCTGCGGTCAAAATGACCATCCTGCCACAAATGCTCTACCTTTTCCAGGCCCTGCCGCTGTGACCTCCCACTGGATGGATTCGACAAACACAGGCGGACCTAGCCCAGTTTATCTTGCAAGGCCGGAGGCCCAGATTGAAGAGGACAATTGCCACGCTGGCCCCGGAGGCCGGAGGGCTGGGCATCCCTGATCTGCATAAATATTATCAGGCGGCGCAGCTACGTTATTTAGTAGAGCGGAGCAGGTGGGAATCTGGAAAGCAATGGCTCTTTCAGGACCAGGCGGTGGCAGGACGTCCACTACAGGAGATCCCCTTCCTTCCGAAGACGCATAGGCCGGCAAACCTCTATGCTTCCCATGTTACCCGGGTCCCCCTGGTGGTCTGGGATGCTACCAATAGCGCCCATGAACTGACCACATTTCCCTCCCCGCTTACGCCACTGGTGGACAACTCGGACTTTACCCCGGGTATGGAGAAAGGGACTTTTGAGCACTGGCACCCAGCGGGCTGCAGGTTCTTATATCATGTCTACGGCCCAGACAGGGTGCTCCCTTTTCCACTCTTCAGACAGGAATACGGCTTCCCGAGTCAGAACGCATGCGATACCTCCAGGTGCGGCACTGGGCGCTACAACAGCAAGTCCGGGAGACCCCGGAGGGTCGTCTCACACCATATGAACTGTGGCTAATATCGTGCACCTCCGACGCCAAACTTATCTTGGACATCTATAAGATGATCCAGACACCACCTACACAGATCCACAATCCAGGCCGAGAACGTTGGGAGAGGGAGCTGGGCAGGGCCCTCAGCCACAAAGAATGGGGAGGGATTTCATACAGAGCACGACATTCTGCGTATTAAACGGGGCTCACTGAGACATTCACGAAAATCACCGCATACTGGTATTACACCCCGGAGTGGGTGCACGAGATGGATCACATGAAGGATAGGCTCTGTTGGAGAGGTTGCGGCCAAGTAGGTAACCTGGTACACTTATTATGGGAATGCCCTCACCTCCAATCATATTGGACGCACATACTCGACGAAGTAGATAACCATTTCAAAACTGGCATACCACTCTTCCCCGCATACATTCTGCTGGGTCTCCCCAACGCATTGACATATCCATTGCGTTCTCGTAGGGACGCCAAATAGCCATTATATTAGGGTCGATGCTGCAAAACATCCTCACACATTGGCGCACCACCACAATTCCCTCCACCACAGGTTGGCTTCACAAGATGTGGCACGTGCTGGGTATGGAAAAATTGTCCCTCACCTTGGCAGGGGATAGAGACCAATTAGAAGAACTTTGGCAGCCATTTCGATCCCAGCTGCTAACGGAATTCACAGAAATCACATGTCCCCGTTACCTTCGTTTATTGCGTCTTACTGAGCCAACGACCACAGACCCTTAAGACACTCGCCACTGGCAGGACTTCACCGGCCTTGGAAATCAGTCAGCCGGGAGATGATATGAGCACTGGACAGGGGCCGGGTGGGGGTGTGGGAGGGGATCAGGGAGGGAGGGGCGTGGGGTTTGAGAGGGGGGGGGAGTTTCCATTGGGTAGTTACTAAATATGATGTTGCATATTGTTGCTTTCTCCCAGACAGGTCGGACTTTGATAATAACGCCAGGGCCTTTTTGAGCCTTTTGAGTTCGTTATTGGGCCCTATGGGCATCGACCTGTATGGTAATTGTGAACTCTGTACCTTGTTGCACTGTCTTTCAATAAAAAGATTTAAACCCAAAAAAGAGTAAAAATATTTACTATCTCTATAATTTCTTTCCACATTTCTTTTATATAAAAGGTCGACAATTTCATTTTTTGAACAATTCATATAGACAATGCTTTTTTAACATGGACAATGCTATCTGCGTTGTTCATATACACATGTATGACCCCTACGAATTGACCACATTTGCATACTGGCCTCTCCCACCAACATACATACTCATTTATACAACAAACCATATCATACCCTCCCAAGATCGCATATGCTATTATGGTCACCAAGGAGACCACAACAATACAGCCTCCGTGACAGTGTTGTGGGTCAGTTATCTCACATCCAGGTCAACGCACGTTTCGGTGGCTATTATCCTTTTTGGACCACCCTCTTCAGGACCACGAGTACAATGAAATAAAGGCGAGTAGCAGGGGTATAGCTTAAAAATGTAGAAATATTATTTCCGCAAAGCAGGAGATTGCCTGTCTGATATAGTTAGGTCTGGCAAGTCATTCAAATTTTAAACATGCTACGCGCATCCACGCTGTGCTGATATTCTGTTTGTCCACAACTATCTATCCCAATGCAGATCTTCCAAACATAGCAACATTCAAGAAGGAAGCGAAGAGCTTCCTAATGAGCTAGTTCCTTCCACAAGGCAGACGATTCTTTAACATTAAGACTAATGCCCAAACGTCAATCATGAACGGTTCCTGTTGTAGAGCCCACAGAAAGCACATCAGAACCATGTGTAAAGAAATAATGTTACTTTTACTAAAACGAATAAGAAATGCATATACAGGAATATTATATATAGTAAAGCAGCTATTTTTGTGGAAACTGATAAGAAAATCATGTCATGTACAGGAATTTTTACATAGTAATACTACTGCTTTCAATGAAAAAGATTAGAAAATCATGTACAAGAAATATATATAGTTATTTGCATTGTATAACAAATGTTCCAAATGTAACTGTTAAGCGCTCTTATACCCAAGGGTCAAGTCCGCGCTATATAAAACTCTATAAATAAAATAAAATAAGAGTCTTTAGCTGGCCACTAGTCGGACTGTTTTTAGTGTTTACATGGCACCTGTCCAGAGTACTTCCTCAGCAGTAATTACTTTCAGACAATTGTGTGACCAATATGTGATGATCCACTGCTGGAGTTATGAGTATTTCCAATTTCAATTCAGATAAAAAAAATCATAGGCTTCTCTAAGTCGCAAAGTCCAGAGAGAAGAGGGTTCCCCCTTCCTGAGCGGGCGGGTGATCAAAGCTTACACAAGAACATTTGCTGGAATTATTTTCTCACTTATTTCCTATTTATGTATGAAGAAAACAGGTTGTTGTGCATTAACTTAGCAGAGACAGAATACAGTTTGTGAGTTAGAAGTGTTTAAAGAAGTTGCTGGAAACTGTGAACCATTTTGGGGTCAGGTTTCCATGTGACACTCGACGCCAGTAAGTGTATAACAATTTGAGAGCAGACTAGAAAAGTCTGCCATTGTTCCTGTAAGATGTTATTGACTTATTAAGAATGTTTAGCTAATATTTAGGGCTACACGATAGACATAATTATATTAGGATAGATCTTGCAATAACAAAAAGCAAGATTGAGCTCGGTTATTCCAGGTCCTAAACATTAACATTTCCTATTGCAAAAATAAAGGACCTTCGAGATCATATATTTGTTTAGTTCTGGCTAATTAATCAACTTACTGCGAAGGAGCCATTATTTAAACTTCGTTATCCACATCTATTTTTCAAAGAAGAGGAAGAGAATGTGGACAGTTGTAAAACATGACGGGATAACACGAAGAGATTTATGGACAAGACAATTTCATTGGCTGGAAATGAAACTGAACTCGAACTTGCTTGTGCACCACTTACTAATCATGACTTTTATTTATCTCACTGTCTTTCCACATTCATTTCGGTCATTAATTTAGGCCACTCATCATTTTGCTTTGGCAGTGAGTACTGCACAAGCAGTACACACTTTAGTAAAACATACAGAATCTAAGGCATGCTGCAACCTACAAATCTATAGGTTCCGTGATGTAGTTTCATAGGCAAACATGCTAGCAAAGATTTCGGTGGCCATCACTAGTAAAATGCCAATTTAAAGGAAATACTGTAAGATGTTTATCATTAAAAGAATGCCTGAAATGCGAATAAAATAATTGCACAAAGCGAATAATACAAACCTCAACCAGGATAGATAACAAAAGCAGTGTGAATTGAAACAATCATTGGTGGATGCATTAGATGTCTCCTACGGGATTAATAATCCGTTGAGAGGTGTGGGAGCAGTGTATGAGTACAGGGAGAACAGTGTGAGTGCTCTCTGTGCAGGGTGAGTGGTACATGAATGAAGGTTGATAAATGTCTGAGTGCAGGGTGAAAGTGCCTCAATGCATGGTGATTGATGCGTTCAGTGCAGAATGAAAATTGTGTGAATGTACAGGGTGAGAGATGATACCCTGTAGAAGGTAAGATATGTGCAAGTATACGGTGAGTGGCATGTCAATAATATAAGTGCAGGGTGAGCGGTTTCAGTTCAGGGTGAGAGGTGTGGGTGAAGGGTGAGAGGAATGTGAGTGCTGGGAGAGATGTGTTAATGGTGTGTCAGCACTGTGTGAGTGGTGGGCGATCAGTATCTGACTGCCAGTGCAACGTCAGGGTGACTGTGCAGAGTGAATGGTGGGTGAGTCTGCAGGCTGAGCGGTGTCTGAGAGTAGGTTGGGGGAAAGAAGGGATAAGAACGAGGTAGAATAGGTTAAAAGGTGTGCATGTTTCACAGGAGAATTTGTAGGTACATATCCCCTCCAGGGGCCTCATTTATGAAAAGTGACGCATCGCTGCGTGAAAACAGCGATGCGTCACTTTTCACTGCGCACTCCTTGCGACACCAATGATGCGTCATATTTAATGTATGACGCATCATGTCGCAAGGACTTACAGATACGTCAGTATTTCTGACGCATCTGTAAGCGCAAAAGTGACGCATTGCTGGAGTGTGTCAGAAAAGTGACGCAACTCCAGCAATGCGTCCTTTCATATGGGGAAAGCCCCATGTGAAAGGGCTTGCGTCAGTCTTGCGCCTGCTGTGAGGCAGGCGCAAGATTTTGACGCAATCGCATCCTAAAAGTGACGCAGTGAAATCTCATAGATTTCACTGCGTCACTATTACGAGGCTTTTTGCGGGGGAACGCCCCCTTTGCATACATTATACCTGACGCAGGCATAATGTGGCGCAGGGGTTTAAAAAGTGACGCATCTACCTAGATGCGTCACTTTTTAAATATGGCGCAACAAGGCGCATGTTTTACGCTGCCGATGCGTCACAAAAAGTGACGCATCCGCAGCGCAAAACTGTCGCAAGGCCTCATAAATGAGGCCCCAAGTGTTTATAAGGCCGTAACTATAATTGTGTAACTAGAGAGCCCATCCCCTGAGCAATCATTGGAAATCCTAGGGTACCCTTTGTGTTACAAGGGAACAGGCGGAATGTGTAGTCTGTAGCTCCCTTAGCCAGATCAGGGGTTTTTACTCAAAGCACTCGTGTGTCTGGGATTTGAAGTGTTACATGTCTCCATACAGCTATGGCCTTTAATTCCCAGGATGCTCCAATGCCACTAATGGCAAACGGCGTGTGATGATGCATGTGACATGGAGCCAGCTGGGGCCCATTTTAAGATATTTTAATACAATAGATTTCATAAGCACAGAGCTGTGCAGGCAACTCCTAAAGATGAGTACAACGATGAGTGTCCAGTTCTGAACAATATACTTGTGAAATAGTAGTTTGTGGATGTCTAGGGTGCTTGGGTATGGTATTTTACAATTGATGGGACATTATCATGCAGATGCAAAGAAAGAGACTTAATCTCAAGGTATTACTGATGATTGGAACTCCTGATAAAACACAGGGAGCACAATATCAATCCGCCTCAATGGTGGGTGAAAAGTCCTTGGTGGATGTTGTCCTTATGGGGCAATCATAACACCACATGTCCCTGCAGTTGTATTATACTACAGAGGTGAGAGGGAGACTTTTGTGCAGTCAGTGTTTTCCTCATGTGTGTACGTTTCTATCCTAAATCATATGGTAAGAAGAAACGTTGTGTGGAATGTCTCTATTTTATTACACTTAGTGAGTGATGTATTGGAAAGAAAGGCATGTTGTGCTGAAGATTGCTCTAATTCGAAATTGGGCCATTTACAGCAGCAATGGTATATTCCTGCTAATGATCGTGATGTGCTCTAATATGTCTTCTAAAAGGAGCAATGTGTTATACAACAAATTAATGCGCTGCGTTTAAGTTACGCAGTGTATAAAAAATGTCTCTCAGCACCTGTATTTTTTCTGAGGTGGCAACTAATATATGCATCAAGACTGTGTCAATTTTATGTTCTGTATTAAGGCGCATGTAAGGTAGCAGTATATGGAAAAGAACAACATGAATATATTGCATTCTACTTTCATTTCTAGTTGATAGCGATCACTTATGCATTATGGTGATCGCACAGCAGTTAAAAACATGGGGAAACATGGGGAAAGAGACCGGGTCTCTGCTGTTTGATCACTTACTTGTCATTCGTGTGCCCTCAGCATTCCAACCTAGATAACCCTCATCCATCCTGAAGAGAGGATATGTTGTTGAAAATTGTGACTTTTTAAGCCCTGCATAGTTACTTCTGAATTGCAGAATTGGTATCTGGTGTGAGGTATGGAGAGACTAACCATGAGAAAAAGGTCCTAAAGTTCCCCTTTCTTTGCATAATGACTAGAACGGTCCACAAACGTTGTCGTCTTGATGATAGTAGACATGGAAGTAGCTGATATAGTGCTATATTTTTTAAATAATGGGAAACAAAAAATAGAACAAGTGCTGTGCATGCAAAACCTCAAAAAAATTGTTCCACAGAAATGAATGGAAACAGTACTTCGGCACCTGGAAACTGATAAGAGAAGCAAACAAGGAAACAAGGAACAACACTGGAACTACCGTATGCACAGTAACCAATGGAAAGCAAGGACAGCAAGGGGGCTGGATGTAAGTCCCTTTTAAGATATATTTAATACAGTAGATTTCACGAGCACTGTGCAGGCGAAACCTAAAAATGGGTAAGACATACCTTAGCTTTTAAAATAATTGATCTTCTCCTGCAACACCAGAGTACCCATGCAGGCAACCGCCACTGCCACACCTACCATGACCATGCTGGAACAACTCTACTGCCTCCTGCTCAATGTCCGATCATTCTTCAAACACGCCACTGAGATCTGGAACACCATCACCTTCCTTACACTCTGCGTCGACTTCCTCACTAAGAACTGCTTTAACCCGGCTTTCACACCAGACTTTGGCACTCTACGCCCAACAGCTACAAGAGAGCACACCAAGACAGCATCAACAAACACAGAGGTGGTATCTCCATCATCCACAAATACTCCATCCACTACACCACTGCCGGGGATGCAACCACACCTAATATGGAACACCTCAACTTCCTCCTTAGAATAGATGGCAAAACCACCATCAGAGGCACCCTCAACTACAGACCATCAAGCTTCTGCGATGTCATCCCCAAATTGATTGCTCCCAAAGCCATCAACAATGATCACTAAATCTTCCTCGGAGACCTCAACTTTCACCTGAATGATGACAACACAGCCAACTTCCTCGAAAGCATGAACAACATCGGCCTCACACAGCTAGTCGCCCACCCCACACACATTGCAGGGCACACGCTGAACCCTATCTTTGCAGTCAGCAACAGAATCAAGTACAGCCATACCACCTAGCTGACCTGTATGGAGCATGCTATAATCCATTTCACCTTCATAGCAGTCCCCAAAGCCACCAACAGACCACACAGTACCTCACAACACACTTGGAATAAAGTATTTGAAAGCCAATGAATTGACGGCCTCGACACCTCCCACCACAACAAACCTGGAACAGACTTTCAAGAACTTCACCACCTGGATCTCCGAATGTGCTGACAGAGTCGCCCCAATCAAAACCGCCAAACTCAAGAGATCCACCACACGTGCCAGCTGGCACATCATGGAACTGATAACCCCAAAACGCAAATGGAAGCAACTGGAAAGGAAAAGGAGCATTATCGAGGAGCCCACATATTGAACTTCCTTCAAGACATCCCTCAACCAGTGCCACCGAATACCTGAAACAGACATGTAGGAACGCCTCAGCCAACCACAGAAAAGCCAACTCCAACCACAGAAAAGAACTCTTTAACATTGGTAAAGAATTCTCCAACCCCTCAGCGACTGAAAACACCATCACTCTCTACCAAGATCTCTGAGACACCCTGGCGGACTTCTTCCACAGGTGCACAGTCAAAATATCGATTTTTTTATTTCGATATACAGAAACATCGAGTTGAGAATATCGGCAGTGGCAAATATCGACGTTTTGTATATCAATGTGAAAAATATCGATTTTATGTTTTCAGTGAAATATCGATGTAAGTAATATCAAAAGTAAAAATATCGACATGTAAAAATATAGTTTTTGTATGTTTTTTGAAATATTTTATAGTTAGTGTTAAGTATTAAATTGTGTATAAAATGTGTATAATAATGTTTTTTTAAAATATTGTTTTAGAAGTGGGATGTTGGGTTTATAGGGGTTAAGGGTGGGGAGTGTTTTTAAAAAGTTAAATAAAATTTATAAAAATGTTAAATTTAATTCTGAAATTTATTTATTAAATTTCGAATTGTGAATTAAATTTTAGGAGTGGTATGTAGGGTTTATAGGGTATAAGGGTGGGGAGTGTTTTAAAAATGTTAAAATAAATTTATAATTTTTAAAAAAAAATGAAGTATGAAATTAATTTCTTAAATTTCGAATTTCAAATAAAAAAATTTGAATGGGATTTTGGTTTTATAGGGAATAAGGGTGTGGAGTGTAATAAAAAATATTTATATATTTTTTTAAAGTAAAAATATATTAAAATTAAATATTAATTTTATTTTCTAAATTCATTATACATTTTAATTAATTAGGTTTAGTGTCCAGCACATACCCCAATTAAATTTAGACTGGAGTGGGAATAGTAAATTAATTAGGCTCAGTGTCCAGCACCTACTCCAATTAAATTTAGAATGGAGTGGGAATAGTACAATAATTAGGCTCAGTGTAGAGCACCTACCCCAATTTAATTTAGACTGGAGTTGGAATAGTAAATTAATTAGGCTTAGAGTCCAGCACCTACCCCAACTTAATTTAGACTTGAGTAGGAATAGTAATTTAATTGGGTTCAGTGTCCAGCATCTACCCCAATTTAATTTAGACTGGAGTTGGAATAGTAAATTAATTAGGTTCAGTGTCCAGCACCTACCCCTATTTAATTTAGGCTGGAGTTGGAATAGTAAATTAATTAGGTTCAGTGTCCAGCACCTACTCCAATTAGGTTTAGATTGGAGTTGGAATAGTAACTTAATTTAAGTTAGTGTCCAGTGTCTACCACAATTTAATTTAGACTGGAGTGAGAATAGTAAATTAATTAGGCTCAGTGTCCAGCACCTACTCCAATTAAATTTAGAATGGAGTGGGAATAGTAAATTAATTAGGTTCAGTGTACAGCACCTACCCCAATTTATTTTAGACTGGAGTTGGAATAGTAAATTAATTAGGCTCAGTGTCCAGCACCTACCTTAACTTAATTAGACTGGAGTTGGAATAGTAAATTAATTTAAGTTAGTGTCCAGCATCAACCTCAATTTAATTTAGACTGGAGTGGGAATAGTAAATTAATTAGGCTCAGTGTCCAGCACCTACTCCAATTAAATTTAGACTGGAGTAGGAATAGTAAAGTAATTAGGCTCAGTGTCCCGCACCTACCCCAATTTAATTTAGACTGGAGTGGGAATAGTACATTAATCAGGCTCCGTGTCCATCACCTACCCCAATTTACTTTAGACTGGAATGGGAATAGTAATTTAATTAGGTTTAGTGTCCAGCACCTACCCCAATTTAATTTAGACTGGAGTTGGAATAATACATTAATTAGGTTCAGTGTCCAGCACCTACCACAATTTAATTTAGACTGTAATAGGAATAGTAAATTAATTAGTTTCAGTAAACAGCACCTACCCCATATTAATTTAGACTGGAGTGGTAATAGTCATTTAATTACGTTCAGTGTCCAGCACCTACCACAATTTAATTTAGACTGGAGTGGAAATAGTAAATTAATTAGGTTCAGTGTCCAGCACCTACCCCAATTAAATTTAGATTGGAGTTGGAATAGTAAATTAATTTAAATTAGTGTCCAGCATCTACCTCAATTTAATTTAGACTAGAGTTGGAATAGTAAATCAATTAGGGTCAGTGTCCAGCACCTATTATAATTATGAAATAGTATTTTGTGTTTATGTAGAGTTGAGTTGTAAGTACAATTTAGATGTGTAATTTTTCAGTATAGTGTAATAACATTTTTATGGTAAATATATTTGAAATATATTTCTTTAATGTGCTACAAGAATATATTTTTATATATATTTTATTAAATTGAAATTATATATTTTAATTATATATTAATTATAAGAAAAGGGGTGATAGGTAAATTCAAAATGTTATTTTTTATTGAACAATAGGAACATAATCACAAAATATCAGTATTTGCATGAGATTGTATTAATTACATAGAACACTTTTTTTTATCAATATGTATATTGCAACAAGTACATTATTGAAAACAAATAATATAATGAAGAAAAATATATTTCATAATTGTCTATATTTTGCAAATATAGTATGATTTTTTATTTAGTTTTTCAGAACAAAATTTTATTTTTTATTGAGAGATTGCAAGAAAGACGCAGCACTCCGAACACCGGAGTAGCTGCGAGCATATAAGCAATATTCACTGAAAGGCAATGCATATAATAATTTAAAGGAACACAATTACCTCAGCCCTCCCACTCTCCTGCCCCCCACTAACTTCCCCCTCCCGGATCCCACCCTACCCCCCTGTACGATGTCCACACATTCCTAAAAAAAAAAAGGATCAGTTATGAAACATTCAATGTATTCTCTCCCTCACCCAGGATCTAAGCGCATCTGTCCTGCATCCATGTCATGTTGCACTGGCGGCTCCAGCCACAGTCCTCTGTAATCTGCCCATCTCCTCCATATTTTATAGTGCTTCCTGGGACAGCCTCGGGCCTCAAACACTGGACGCTCCAACCCCATGCAGTAATCTAAACTCTTTTTCCATACTCCCACCGGGAGGGCCCTGGGGTCCTTCCAGGCTTGAGCCACATCTCTCTTAGCTACTGTAAGGCCAAGAAGCAGTAAATGCCATTTATAGACGTTACCACCCACTGGTTCCATAACATGGAGAAGGCCCAACTGCGGCGTACAGGGAAGCTCCCAACCCAACACTTCGGACAAACAGTCCCAAACACCTGTCCAGAACCTCTCCAGTGCACCACATGACCATACCATATGCATAAAAGTGCCCACCTCCTGACCACACCTCAGGCATTCAGGGGACGCAATCAGGCCAGCTCGCCATAGCCTCTCCCTAGTATAGTAAGCTCTATTCAAATATTTGAATTGGATAAATCGTAGGCGTACGGCAATGGCCGCTCCCCTAGGGGCTGCAAGGGCTTCTCTCCAATCCTCCTCTTCTAGCTCACTCACGTCCCCCTCCCACGCGGTCCGCAGATTATCTAGCGAAGGGGAGCAATGTGTAACTAACGACTGGTAGATGCGGGATATCTTCTTATCCTCCAATTCTCCCATGAATACCTTAGCCTCCAGGGGGCTGAATTCAGGCAAGGAGTCTAGGCCCTCTAAGGCGGGGGAGATGGCATGTCGGAACTGTAAATATTTAAAGAACTTGGTTCGGGGCATGTCATAGTCATCCCTCAGCTCTTAGAACGATTTAAGGGTCGTGCCTTTCATAACATGGCCCAACACCGATATTCCTATTGCATCCCAGCCGCGGAACCCCGGCAGGGATGCCAGAGCCGGCAACCAACCATTCTGCCACAATGAGGTTTCCTCCGTCAGTCTGTTCCACCATCCCATGGGGCGTAGCGCCTGTCGCCAAATCTGGAAGACCACCTGAGTGACAACTGGGAGTTTCTTCCTCTTCCCAGCCAAATACAATATAGTGTGCAAGGTGTCTGGTTCCATTAGATACCTCTTAAGGGCGTACGCTGGATCTCCCCAGACCCCATACCACCACTCGTTCAATATCAATAGGTGAGACGCCTGATAATAGGACAAAAGATCTGACGGTGCCAATCCACCGCAATATGTGGAGAGGAAACAGGAACGGTACGCCACTCTCACCGCACCCCCGGCCGGCCCAGAGGAATTGGCCTAACATCGAGTTGACCTGACGAAACCACTGCGGCGAAATAGGGTAGGGGTGGTTCTGCAGTTCGTATAGTAGACGCGTTAGGGCCACCATCTTGAAAATGGCCGAGATGCCATAAAGATTCAGGGGCATATGGGACCATGTTTTCATCTCCGACCGGACCCGGTCCCAGACTGGAACGACATTACGCTCCCAAGAGACCCCAGGTAAGTCCGTCAGGAATACTCCAAGATACTTAAGGCCCCCGCCGCCTCCTGCAACTCCGACGCCCAGGACCCCAGTGCCGTGTTATCTCCTAGTGTCCACAGCGTGGATTTCCGCAAATTTAGATGGAGCCCCGACATTTCCTCGAACAACCGCATTATTTCCAGGACCCTCGGCCCTGACCTATTTAGTTCCGTGAGAAAGAAAAGAACATCGTCAGCATATAGCGCAATTCTGTCTGACGGTCCCGCCACCCATTCAAAGCCTCGCATTTGTGTGTCTATTCGTACCCACGTCGCTAATGGTTCCATGGCAAGGGCGGACAGATACGGCGAGAGGGGGCACCCCTGCCGAGTGCCCCGTCCGATAGGAAAGGCATTGGACACAGCCCCAGCTACTCTCACAGAGGCCGTCAAGTCGGTATACAGCAACTTCAAGTACAATTGAAATTGGGGCCCAAGATTCAGGCGAGGTAGGAGCGCATGTAGGTAGACCCAACTCAATCAGTCAAAGGCCCTATCTATGTCGGCCAGCAGCAGTGCCGCCTGGGTTCCTGTGGCCCGCGTCATCTCTACCGCCACCTGTGCACGCCTAATATTTTGCCCCCTCGCTCTATGAGGCATAAATCCCGCTTGGTCCGGGTGGACCAGGTCAGTGATATATGGAAGGAGGCGATTGGTGAGTGCTTTGGCCAATATCTTTGCCTCAACATTCAGAGGCGATATGGGTCTATAGGATTCATGGTTTTCGGGGGGCCTCCCAGGCTTACAGAAGACTACGATTTCGGCATGTCTCCAATCCGCCGGTAAACGGCCACAATCCCTGGCCGCCTCCAATGCTCTCTTACAGTATGCCCCCAACTGAAGATGATATTTCCTAAAGAATTCGCATGGGAACCCGTTGGGCCCGGGGGCATTCCCAGCATTCAGTTCCCCAAGGGCCGTTCCTAGTTCCTCATCCGACAGAGGGAGCTCGAGACGATCCCGTCCCTCCTCCGAAATTGCCCATGTCGGAAGGTCTGCAAGAAATTTGTCAATGGACTCCTGGGAGGGATTCTCGAGGGGCATACTGGGCCGCATAGTATTGCGCAAAACTGTCTGCTAGCTCCTCAGGGGCTGACAAGGAATCTCCGGTCTCATCCCGAAGACCCGGTAGGGCCTGCGTCTGGAAAGTGCCTTGGCAGAGCCTATACAGCATCGTGCTGGACTCATCACCCCATTGGTATATTCTGCTCTGCGTAGCCAGCCACAACTGCTGTGACTCCTTGAGGAGTAAAGACGCATAAGCCTGCTGCATTAGTAGTAGCTGTTGTACGTAGCCGTCATCCCC
Source organism: Lissotriton vulgaris (assembly GCF_964263255.1). Taxonomy (NCBI): domain Eukaryota; kingdom Metazoa; phylum Chordata; class Amphibia; order Caudata; family Salamandridae; genus Lissotriton; species Lissotriton vulgaris. Next base: position 344,347,689 of record NC_141689.1, on the reverse strand, counting down.
CGTTGCAGTGCATCGCTCCTCTAAGTCACAGACCTGATCCCCTGCCTGCTCCAGGCCCTCTCTGCGTGCCCTAGGGCCGCCGCACACCAGGCAATATCTACTCCTCGGAGTGTGGGCTTCAGAGCCTCCCGAAGGGTCATGTCGTCCGTCTCCGACCCATCATTGTCCTCCCAATAATGGGCTATGGCCTCCCTCATGTGAGTCTGGTAATCGTCTTGTTGTAGATGCCATGTGGAGAGACGCCATCGAAACGGTTGCCGCCTCCTATCCAGGAGAAGGTCAACAGTAATCGGGGAGTGATCGGAAAGGCCTCGCGGCAATATAGACGTCGAGTCCACCCTCCCTATCCGAGCGTGGGGAACAAATAGGTAATCTAATCTTGAGAAAGATTTATGTACCGCAGAAACATAGGTATATTCCCGGCTATGAGTGTGCTGATAACGCCATGTATCTATCCAGCCCATTCCTCTCACCATATCACTCAGTTTGGTGGGAGTGTCTGCCGCTTGCTCACCCCCGGGCCTATGGCGGTCCATCCAGCTATTTATAACATCATTCCAGTCACCCCCGATCACAGCCATCACGTCTGGGATCTCAGCCCATATGGTAAACAGTTTTTCAACAAGTGACCACTGCAACGGGGAGGGGCATATACACTTCCGAAGACCACAGGTTCATCCCCAATCATTCCTTTGACAAATACATATCTGCCCTGAGCATCCACCCATTGTTTCGAGTGGACATAGGACACCCTGCGGTGTACCAAAACAGCCACTCCCCGGGAGCCCCTCGCAAACCCTGCATGATATGCCTGTTGGTATCCATATCGCTGCAAGGGTTTTGGTGCCCAGGAGATGCATCTCCTGCAAAAGCAGGATATCTGCTCTTTCTTTCTTCCCCTGCCGCAGAACTGCGCCCTCTTTATTTTATCAAGCATACCCCTTACATTCCAGCTCACAATTCGCAGCCACGCCTTGGGAAGTGCTGGCCCGGGATCTCTAACCACCATCTAAGGGTTGAAAAACCAATTGCATGGGTGTCAGGGACTGTAAACGTATACATGTCTGTAGTGGAACTTGATGAGACATCGTGCTGCAGAGAACTACCCCACCCCCCCAAACCCGTGTCTCCCCCACCTCCCCACCCCCATCAACCCCCTTCCCAACAACCCCTCAACTCCCAACCTCCCCCCATACCTCAGCAACATTGAAGTACCTGTCGCGGTGTAGGTGCGCGCCGACCCCCAACGGGAGGTCGGGGCGCACCCACCCCAATGGATCCCCATGCACTACTCAACCAATCCCCAACTTACCCCCCGGAGGTAATAAACCTCTCTGAACTCGGGAAACGTGTCCGCCCGTCAGACCGTTGCCCTCCCCCCTACCCACCCTCATCCCATTTCAGTTAGTCATAAACAGTTCAACATCAGATATGGTGAACCTCAAGTTCTTCAGTCGTCGCCAGTAGGAATTACACAACATCTCGTGCCTACCACATAGGATTGAGCATGTAAGGTGTCTTCAGGTCTACCCAAGCCCTCAAGGATCCGGCTTCCGAGTGTCCGGGGCATCAGGCCCCTTTTCTAGCATCTCCTGAGAAGGAGAACGTTTTTTGGCCCGGGACCTCCAGTTGCTCGTACTCCGCGATCTTCGGGAAGTCTGCTGCAGCGCCGCCGCCAAGGATGAATCCGAGTCGTGTCCTCGTGGAGTGTGCACTCGAACTCTGACAGTTTCGCCGGTCCAGGTGAACACCTCCTCCGGTGTGTTGAAGAAAAGGGTACGGGACTGATACACAACCCGTAAGCGGGCCCGGTAGAGCAAGGTGTATTGAATCTTCAGGTCCCGTAGCCGTGCCTTGGCCGCTGTAAAGGATTGCCGTTGTTGTTGCACCTGTTTAGTATAATCCGGGAATATTAGAATCTTCTGGTTGTCATACAGGAGGGGTTCTTTTGCTCGTGCTTGTCGCAGGATAGTGTCCCGATCATGGTAATTGAGCAGCCGAGCTATCACAGGTCGTGGGCGGGCACCAACCAGCGGCTTCTTGATGAGCGTTCTATGCGCCCGCTCAACTATGAAGCAGCGTGAGAGGGAGTCTGATGGCATCCACCCCTCCAGCCACTGGGTCAGGAAGGCCTCCATGTTGTCCTTCTCGCAGCCCTCTGGAAAGCCAATGAATCACAAGTTGTTGCGCCGAGCCCGCTCTTCTGCATCTTCGACCCGGAGCACAAGGCCCTTTTGAATCCCTTACATACTGGCCACTTTTTTCTTTAAGGTCGCTACGCCATCCTCCACCACCAAAAGTCTAGATTCGGCTTCTGTAATGGGGGTCACGGCATTCCTCAGGTCTTGGCGCAAGAGGGTGACATCAGCCCCCACCGCTCCGATCTTCGCATCCAGCATGTCCCTAGATTGCGTAATTGCCGCCATGAGAGCTGCATTGTCCGCCCCCATGTCTGGGGGCCCCCATATGCTCCTGTTCCCCCACTCAGGCTCACAAACTTGTCCATGGGCCCCTGTTTGAAGCCCCTCCGCTATTCCCGCCTCTGGTCATGGTTGGTCGCGGCTGGGCGCCTCCGCCCGGTCCGACTGGGCGTATCACCCGGCTTCTGCCGTATTGTTTGAGGGAACCACGTCCCAAGACTATTGCTATCCTTCTAGGCTCCGAGGGTGTCCTTGCCACGCTGTCTGTATCCCCCTCAAGACTCGCTGCCCCTCTATTCCACTGCCAATGTCAGCCGCCAATGCCTTCAGCGCCTCACAGCTCCCTTCCTGTAGTTACAAGTTGGCGCAGTAGCCATGAAATGCCTTTTCCCAGGGATCAAGCGCCAGGCGAGGCCAGCCTTCATGAATCTTGAATGGAGAGCTTGTATAGCCGCTCCGCAGCGCCGCTCCGCAGAGCCCCTCCAGCACCCCTCCGGTCAAGGCTGGTGGACTGTGTTGTGACTGCGTCCGCTATCGCCCTCTGTTACCTGCGACCCAGGTAGGAACACATTGGCTCACCAAAGAGAGATTTTCCTGGGCCCGTGCTGCGGTCCGACCTGACCGCCGAGTGGAGGGTGCCACCAGCCCGGGCAAGCCATGCATGTAGGGTGTCTCAGCGCGGCGTCCCCCCCAAGCTGCTGCGCCACATGTGAGACCAAGAGGGGGGCCCGCGGCCCGCAAAGTCAGGGCACTCAGTTGTACACGGAGGGGGGGAGAAGAACGCCCGCCCCACAGCACCAACGCGGTCCTATGTCACCGCCGGAAAGGTGGTGCCCCCCTCCCGCACAGGCCGCCGTCTCGCTGGGTCTCTCGCCTCTCTCTTTAGGCCCGCCCACCTCACGGAAGGATCGAGATGGCCGAGGCCACGGCGCATGCATGGCGTCTCAGCCGCCAAATTAAGTCCCCGGCTGCGCCCCGCTCTCTAGGCCGCACCGCTTCCCTGCCTCCTGCGCTGCTCGTCCGCTGTCGCTGATGTCCGTCCCACATCGGCGGCGGTTAGGATCGCCTGCTTCTTTGCCCGGATTCAATGCGGCCGCGCCGCCCTGCCGCCCGGACTCGCGGCACCCAAGGTCCCGGCTTCTCATGGCGGAGTAGGCCTCGCCGATCCAGGCTCCGCTCTGCAGTTTCCGGTGCCCCGATCACCCCCACACTGCTCACAGGGTTCGCTGACCGACAGGGACTGCAGGACACCCCGTCGTGACTGTTCCGGGTAGGGGAGTAGCAGGATAAATGGTCGCATTTTGTAACGGCGGCATGGAGCTCGCTCAGGCTGCGTCCGCCATGCTGGCTACCTTGGCCCCACCCCCCATGATTTTTAATTTTTTAATCTCATTTTGTAAATTGGTACATATTTTTTAATAAGTACAATTTTAATTTTGTGACAAATGTTTACAAAAGTTGTTATTTATTTCCATAATATACTGTAAATATTTTACAATAAAGTTCACAAAACAATAACATAGTTCAATTTTATTATACAAAGTAAATGTATTTGTAATATTAATATTAATCATAAAATATCAATATTAATAATTATTACACATAATATTTGTATATTCTATTTACATTTTACACAATGTTTTTAACAATAAAAAAATATTAATAGAATGATTATTATTGTTTAACATATATATATACATATATATACATATATATATATATATTTATAATTATAATATTAAATATTATTATGTCATAATATGTATTATTATAATTTTACAATACATAAAAAACATAGAATACTTTTTAAAATATAAGGTACATTTATAAATATTTTATTACAATGCAATCTTATTTTTTAAATTACTATTTAACATAAAATAAATTGTTTAGTCATTTACTCAACATTTTTATAGTTGACATCTTTATTTTGCCCTTTAATTTAGTAACCGCTTGTTGTCTTTTTGGGATATTTGGGAAGAATGAAGCTAGTGGTTGGGAGCTGTTTCACATCTGAGAAGGTAAGAGTAATTTTCTTTTATATTTAACTATTTTAAGTGTGTTTTGAAGGTAGTAGTGTTGTGATTAGGGTGTGTGAAGTTGTGTTTTGGAAGTTATGGTGTTTGTAGTTGTTTATTTCGGTATTAATTGTTAACGTTTGCAGCCTAGTTAGAAAATTTGTATTTGTGTTTACTTTACTTTAATATTGTGTTAATGATGTTTGTAGTGGTTTATTAAATTGTTCTATTTTTAGATTTGTGTGGGTGGGATTGTTTGTTTTTCTATTTCAGTATTTTGGTATCACAGAGCCTTGTGGTTTTTTTTAAAATGAAGAGTGTATTAGTTATATCAACTAATATTTGTTTTACACTTCCTTTATTATTCGGGTTTCCTGGTGCGGTTTTTATCATTTTTTTTAACTTTTTCGGGTTTTTTATGGTTATTGTATTGGCAATTTTTACCTGGAGGATCGAGTTTTTTGACACAGGTGTACTTTTGCATTTTTTTAGGGTCTCTTTTTAACATTATGGATTTTGATCTACCAGAATTATTTTGGATGATGTGGATTTTCGTATTTCAGAAGTGGAAAATGTAAGTTTTTAAATATATTATTGTCAGAGGGAAATCATGTTATTTTAAATATTGTAGTTGTTTTGTTGTTTTGTTGTTTAATAATTTTGTCTATATATATGTTTTTATAAAATAAAAAAATATGTTAGATAAAATATTTATTTTGTTGATTTAAAACAAGACCTGTTTTTATGTCAAGTATTGTTTGTTGAGATTAGTTAAAATAGTTTCATGCTTTAGACTAGAGTTTTTGTGAACATTTTTAAGTACTCTAGGCCTCTTGTTGAAGGATGTGAGTTGGGCGGTGGCTGAGCCCTGTTGCCGCTTTCACGATATTGGCTGTCTTTCACTGTTTTTTACCCTGAGATTGTGTTAACGCTCCTGCACCGAGCTTTTAAAAACCTTAATTTTAAATCCAGCTTGGGGGCAATCCTTACCTGGAGGCTGTGTCCTGGGCTCGATCGTCACTCCTACCCGCCCTGGTCCGATGCGGCAACCAGTACCGTTGCGCGGAGGGCGGGGTAGGGAAAGCCAGGCACTTCCGAGGGCCGGTTAGCGGTCTAGTTGTTGTACAGGCAGGCATAAAGGAAGGGGGCCCGGACGACGAGCTGCGGTGAGTTGGGCGGTGGCAGAGCCCTGTTGCCGCTTTCACAATACTGGCTGTCTTTCACTGTTTTTCACCCTGAGAGTGTGTTAACGCTGCTCAGCTCCTGCACCAAGCTTTTAATCCAGCTTGGGGGCAATCCTTACCTGGAGGCTGTGTCCTGGGCTCGATCGTCACTCCTACCTGCCCTGGTCCGTCGCGGTAACCAGTACAGTTGCGCAGAGGGCGGGGTAGGGAGAGCCAGGCACTTCCGGGGGGCCGGTTAGCGGTTTAATTGCTGTGCCGGTAGCTATTTACTGAGCTGCCCCTGCGGCCGTGCTGCGGCCGTGCTGCGGCCGCGCGCAGCAGGCCGTCGCTGGTGCGCCAAAGGCAAGCCCGTCTGCGGCCGGATGGGGCCCGGGCCAGAACCCCTGGTCGGGGCAAAATAAAACACCAGTATGGATCTCTAGAACTACATGATTTACGTCCCCTTTACGTCCCCACATTAAGGACTGCTGCAAGCACAGTATTGCGGGTGGCAGCATAAGGGGGGTTGCAAATTCTACCCATTTACTCTTCATTTACTCTTGGAGGAAAGAGGGAGGTGGAGGAGGATACTAGTGAGCTCAATTGTCGCTTAGTGAACTGCCGGTCCCTCAGGAAACATAGACTGGAGGTCTATGACCAGCTGGTAGACGGCCAGCTCGATATTGTATTTCTCACAGAGACCTGGCTGGATGAGGAGTCGGCGCTTGATATTGTAGAAACTGCCCCTAAGGGCTATGTGAATAGCCATCTTGACAGGAGAGTTGGTAGGGGGGCGGCATAGCGTTTATTTATAAACACCTTCTCCAATGCACTCTGGAAGATATCAACCTGCCCGATTGTGAGGTGGGAATTTTTACGCTTACGGTGAACCAGTTTTACATCGTCAAGGGGGCTTTAATCTTTAGATCTCCTGGCCACGTTAAGGGCTTCTCGGCCAGCGTGCTGGGCTACCTTACGCAACCAGCATTGCGATATGAGAAATTCATGGTGCTCGGGGACTTCAATTTGCATTTTGAGGACAGGGCCTGCACCACGGCCACTGAACTCTGTCAGGAAATGGCCACACTGCAATTAGAACTTAGATCCAAGACCCCTACCCACATAAAGGGACATCTACTGGACCCACTGTTCGCGAATTGGGAGGACATTGTAGTTTACCCCCCTCTCCCTGTCGCATGGACGGATCACTACTTAGTTTCCTATCCGATAATACGCCCTGGGCCTAAGAGACCGGAACCTGGCAGTAAGACAGCAGTCTGCCGAAGGTGGGGGGGCTTCTCGCAGGGACTCTTTAGCAAGGCCCTGGGGCAGGGGTGCCCGTCTGGGGGTAGTGATGTTGAAACTGCATGTAAGAACTTGGAGAGACGTATCACGGAGGCTCTGGGCTGTACGGCCCCATGGGCTAAGAGGAAACAGTACAGAACTCAGAAATCTGCCCCGTGGTACTCAGAGGCCTTGAGAGCAGCGAAAGCTGAGTGCAAACGATGGGAAAGGCTCTGGAGGGTAGACTTCTCAGAGAAGGGGAAAGGGCATTATAAAGAGGCACTAAGGAACTATCATAAGCTAATTAGAAGGGCCAAAGCTGCTCACTATTTGGAGTGAATTGACTCAGCCAGCAGCTCTACTCGGGAGCTATTTAAGGTCTATAAGGAGATATTCTCCACTACTAGTCTAGCTGCACCAGATGTGGGCTCAGAGGAGCTCTGAAATCAGATAGCTGAGTTCTTCTCCGATAAAGTGGAAAAAATTTACCCCACCTTCCCTGAATCGGCCAGAGCTGAAGAAGAAGGGCTGGAAGAGAGACTTGTGGTGGAGGGAGGGGGACTGGAGGAATTCTTGATGACCCTCCCGGAACAACTGATTAACATCTGCAGTTACATAAAGTCCGGATCTCCCAGGGACCCGGCTCCTCCGAAAAGGTTGAAAGGGAGTTTGGAATGCCTGGAGCCCTATATAAGGCATCTGGTAGCGACATCTTTTAGAACGTGTCGTGTGCCCGGATGCTAGAAGGAAGCTGTGGTTCTGGCGCTCGCTAAGAAACCGCACATTGGTTTAGACCAACTAGATAACTTACGCCCAATCTCACTTTTGCCGTACTTTGCGAAGGTGGCAGAAAAAGTGGTGAATGAACAACTGACGGCCCATATTGAGAAATATGATCTTCTCCACCCCACCCATTCCGGTTTTCGAGCAAGGTACTCGACAGAATCAGCTCTACTTTTTGCCACTGAATCCATCAGGCAATTTGTGGATGCAGGTCAAACGGCGGCCTTGATCCTGTTGGATCTAAGTATCGCCTTTGACACTGTAGCTCATCACACGGTGGTGCAATGTCTGAGGAATGGAGGGGTGTCTGGCAGTGCCCTGAGTTGGCTAAAATCTTTCTTGTCGGGGCGCTGCTTCCAGGTGAGACATGGCGAAATTATTCTAGAGTCATCAAGCTGAACCAGGGAGTGCCGCAGGGCTCGACCCTGAGCCCAACCCTGTTTAATCTCTATGTAGCTCCTGTCGCGGAGATTGCGGAGGGGTTTGGGTTCAGGGTCGTATCCTATGCCAATGACACGCAGTTGGTGGTCTCCCTGACCCAGGCACCAGAGACGGCCTCCTCCAACTTCATGGCATGCATGCAAGAATTGGCTGCATGGATGGCAAAGAACTGCCTGAAGTTGAATGGCAACAAGACGGAGGTGCTTGTGATGGGAAGGCCCTGACTGTGTGGTCATCGGCATGGTGGCCCCTGAATTTGGGGACGATACCTATGCCCTGTGCGCAGGAAAAAAAATTGGGAGTATGGTTAGATCCCTGTCTTTCCTTTGACTATCAAACCAGGCGGGTGGCAGGTGCCTGTTTTGGGATCTTGAAGGTCCTGCGTAAAACCCTGGACCTACTGCCTGTGGAGGCTAGGAAGATCCTGGTCCACGCCTTGGTGACGTCGCACCTGGACTATGGCAACATCCTCTATCTAGGCGCGATGACCAAGTGTATGCTCCGTCTGCAGGGAGTGCAGAATGCGGCAACCCGCCTAATCTTGATGCGCCCGAGAACTTTGTCTGCTAGGGCAGCTCGGGCTGCACTACACTGGCTCCTGATAAAAGAAAGAGTCATTTTCAAGGCACTCTGTGTCTGTCACCGGATCTTGCAGGGAAATGCCCCTTCGTATTTGTCGGATCTTTTGACCCCTTATGTCCCCACACGTCAGCCGAGGTCAGGTGGAGTAGGTTTGGTGTGTGTACCTGCTATCAAGAAAGCCAGGATGGGAGGCCGGTCTTTCCGCCTACTGGCTGCCAAGCAATTGAATGCCCTCCCGATGGATCTCCGGATGAAGGCCCAGGAGAGTTGCTTTAGGAAAAAATGTAAAATGTTCCTCTTTCCCCGAGGGAAGTAGAGTGGTGGTAGTGGGTAACTGAATTCTGGCAATCTCTAGCGCAGCGCGAAGACACACTGGTCTTAGTGTAACCATTGCGCTTTATAAATGTGCCTATTATTATTATATTATTATTATTACTTGTTGCTGAAGATACTGATATATTTGAGTAGTTTGTCGAGATAGTTTTGGTTTTAATTGAATGTCAGATTGTTCCATTCTTAATTCTTGGGAGCTTTGTTCTTTTTGTATGGCAAGTAGGAGTTTCTGTAGGGTAGGAGTGCTTCGTCCTGTAGAAGATAGGAAGGCATTATGCCAACTCTCAATTGCGGTGTTTGTTTTGGCTTCTTGGTTAAGTGTAGTTAGGTACACATTCCACCAAGGAATTTGGAATTTAGGTTGACATCTATTATTATTATTATGTTTCTTATATAGCGCCAGAATCGACCCCCAAAGGGGTATCTCCGCGCTTGCCTTGGGAACCCGTCCTGGCTTTTCCCTGTGAGATAGCCCCTACAGGGCATCCTCAAGGTGAAAGCCAGGCATCCCGCCGCGGGGGGGCCGTTGTGGAGATTAAGCAAGCTTAATGCCCAGAGTTGCAGAGTGTGAACCCATGATTAGGTCAGGCACCGAAGCGAGAATTATCGAGTCCATGGACATTTGAGCTCAAGACCCTGCCGCGTCGGGAATTGAACCCTGGTCCCGGTCTGACCTCTGCTTCAGGGACTGCCTGCTCTAACCAGTGAGCCACACTTCTCCACTTCTATGGCCTGATATGTGTAATCTCCCCACCCAGGTATCCTCAAAATAATCTAGGAGGGGATATAGTTTTTGTTCATTTTGTTGGTGAAATGGACTTTCAATAGCCACATCTGTGGCTGGCACATAGGCCAGGGCTTTTAGGTGTTTTATTTGGTATGCAAAGGTAATATTTGTTGCATATTCCACACTAAGGGTCCAAATTCGATCTGGGTCGGAAAGCTCTCCGACCGAGCCGGATCCGGAGTGTTTTCCGACCGAGCCAGAGTCCTGTAGTCCGACCGAGCGAGTCTGGCATGCTGCCGGACTCGGTTCGGTCAGACTCCCATAGAAGTCAATGGGAGCCGGTCGTACGACGCGTACATGGGCTCCCATTGACTGAATTGGTACGTCTCGCACAAGGGCACCCCCTACAGTGGGTATACGTCGGTGCTATCCACACCGTACATGCTTGTGTCCGGGTCGTAAGGCTGTGGGTGACAGGGGGTTTGGCGTGGACCCCCAAAGGCAACTTCCTGGACGTTTTGCGAGCCAGAAACTTCAACTCGCACCAGCTGTCCGACTTGTGCATCGTACTGGCTCGATCGTAAATCGCATCCATTGCACGTCACGGTTTACTTACAGACGAGACGTACGGAGCGGTTTGGACCCAGAAACGACTCGGTCGGTAAATTTTACGTTGCTTGCATCGTACTTGCTCGCTCATACAGCTGTACGAGTCAAGCGGAAAACATGCATATGGCTCATACTTTTTCCGGCCAGATCTCGTTCGGTGCCCTTCCGAGCGAGATCGGAATCAGCCCCTGAGTGCAGATTTCTGTAAATGTCTCCACAAACATTGGTTGAAGTGGAAGTAACATCCTTGTATAGATGTGTTGGGGTATAATTTGAGGATAGAGTTTATCATGGCTTGTTCAAAGTCTGTTACTATTATTTGAGGGAAGAAGTTGTTTGTTTCTTGCTTTATTTTAGCTAACATTTCAGTGTATGTTGTATTTTGTTTGTTTGGTAACAAAGCATATATAAATGGAATGCAAGTGTTATGATATTGCCCATGAATACTGTACAGTTGGTAGAATGGTTTAGGGCATATGCTAAAGGTGCCATCCATCATCAATGTTTGACTTTGTTTGCTGTAGCAAACATAATAATCCTTTTATCTGTATTTTTGTTATCAAAGAAAATAAAAGGTTCATCATTATGTGTTATACTAAGTTCTGGGGGAATTGTGACATCCTGAAAAGTTTTAGGTGTAGGTATTGCTGGTCTTGCCGATTTTTTGGTTCTAGCTATTTTTCTTTTAATACAAGCTATTGTTGGTAATTGATCTCTTGCTTCTCTAGGTTCTTTAGGTAACAATTCTTTAAGTATAACACTTGTTGGAAGTTCTGAGGTGCTACTTCATTTCTTTAATATTTTCAAGGGTTGATCTCACTTCAATTTCAAAGATATTTGCAGGATTGGTTATGCTCCCTTGAATGTAATACAGTTGTTTCCGTGGTGGTAGCATGACCATAACATTTGTTTGAGTAATATTTTAAACCTTTCCAGTTCACTTTAAGGCCTGTTTGCTTCTCTTGGGTGTAGACGTACCCCATATAACACAATACAAATTTCCCTTTCTTAGATGTTATAAATTGGGCATCTTCAATCATTGTGAGGTGGTAAAATCTATACAAAAATGTACATGAAAGTATATGTAAAAGAATATTATACATTTTGTATGAATATAAACCAATGCATTTTCTTTATGTACTTACCAACTGTTATTTAGTTGTAAATTAATGGAGATGTTTTCTTGTTCAATTAATGTTGTTTTTTTATGTGCTCTGTGAAAAGAAAGTAAAGCATTTTTTTTCAATTTTTTTTAAACCTTTATTGTACAGTTCAATAAAATTACAAGCACAGGCCAACAACCGCAGTGGCCGGCCACAACACAAGAATAAGACCCACTATATTATCAAATGACACAGCTCTTCAGCCGACAACCCTGAGGTCCGGCAGCGAATAAGGATAAACATTGTATTGAGCTCACAACACGTTACAGGATAAGACGATGGTTTCATTTTATGTTTAACCCCCCCCACCTAAAAAGCAAGGAAAAAGAAACAGACATATCTGGTACCATACATTCAAACACTATGATAAAGTGAGCAGGTACAAAAATAGGATAATCACAGATCAATTTAGAGGGAACGACCGAGGCGCCTGCGCTAGCAAACACAAAACAGGATGTACGCCAAAGCAATCTATAACCCAACGCAGTCTCCCGCACACAGACCCCGCCCACCCATTGACGCCAGGATAGAAAAAGAAGTACGGTTACCAGATACCAGAATACATACGAAATCAGTATGATACCCCAACGTTATGTAAGGAGAGCGAAAGGAAAGCATGAGATAAAGAAACCATAAAAACTAAACTAACTGACAAAACTATAGACCCATTCCCCCACCCTGCACCCCTGCATGTGGCTTTCGCCTAACCCCAACTAGCAGCGTGCCTGTCGCCCCGACTAACTAAACTACAAAAATTAAAAGAAGAATGGAGGAGGAGAATGTCATACAAACGCCCGGTCACCTTTCCCCCTCGCCTGAAACGAACAACCCCTGCCCTAAGACCACAGAGTACTCAAAAATATTATAGACAGAGCCAGACAGGGGGAACGTTGAACACCACCCAACCTCCCGCAAGCATTACGTTAGCGAATCCCTGGTCCTTTAAAGCCCCGAAATCACACCCAGACCAACAGTCTCATCCTTGACCCCTCCGATCTTTCATGCGGACTCTGTCCGGTAACACCATCACCGCCCCAGGAGAGTCAAAGTTTGTAGGAAGTTCAATTAAGATTAATATGAGACCAGTCGAACACATTGAGTCTCTACAAGCATCCGCCACCAGTAAGATCTCCCTCACCGACATGCAGTCCAGATATCCTTTCCTCCGTAGATGTAAAAGAACCACAAGGGCGGGAAGGGACGGTAGTGACTTTCGGTTTTTGCTAGTCGTAGTCTCAAGGGGTGAAGAACCAGGTAGCTCCACAATAATCCGCTGCAATGGTGAATGCAGCGATACCCCCAGAGAAACAGTTCCGCAAGTATTCTGCAAACAGGTCAATGGCATCAAGACTTTATCGTGTACGGGGTCTCCATCCTCCTTTACTACGGGGATCGTGGGAGAATCAGTTTGTTGAAAGTCATGCAATAGAACAGTGCCCAGACTTGGTCGTCCAGTTTCGATGTCACCAGCGATCATTTTATGGACAAGGGTCTCCAGATGCAATTGAAGTGCCCCGATGGCAGCCATTATGGTCTTCAAGGACGGCTCACAGTTCGTCCGATCCACCTCCACTCGCTCAGTTCCAAGCATGGGCGGGTTCCTCAGAGAGCCGGGTGTGTCCGGGAGAAGAGGCAAGAGCGGAGCGAACGGCAACGGAGGGTGCATTATCGGTCAGCAGTACGCCACCGCGAGCAAAGGCCCCAGCCCAGCAGACCCGGGAGGTGGCGACCGGGTCGCCGGGGACGGGGACTCCCCCCCACAGCCACAAACGAAGCCTATCACCACTCCTTCAGTATAAAACAGACCAGATGCTCACCACCAAAAACAGGCCAGGATAACCTCCAATGCAAGAGACTGGACCCTGTCTGAGTCTCACGGCCGATGGTATTCAACTGCAACCCGGCTGGGCAAGTACTCGAGGCCCCGGCTCAGAAGCTGGGTTAGGCCGAAATCTTAAACACGACACAACTCCGGCAATCTGGGCGATAAATTTCTCGGGACCACACCGTTAGATTCAGCAACAGTTCATCCACACGGGGGTCGGGCATAAAATCAGGATATCTGGCAGGATCATCAAGCAGCAGACGGAGGTCGGCTGAGCCAGGACCCTATGTGGCCATCTTGGTTTCTACGTAGCTCCTCCTCCAAGTAAAGCATTTTTATTTTATGTTTTTAATTTATATGAGGTGGTGCTGATTTTTAGGATAAAGTATAGTTTTATTAATGTTTAGTTTCATTTTATAAACGTTTTAAAGAAAACTTAAAAGTCTAAAAAGGGTCGTTTTGGTGGTTAGGACATTTTAGGTGTTGAGTTCTCTTTTAGTGAGATTTAACAAATTATTTTTGAAGTATACTAACTTTTTTAGTTAGCTGTTTTGCAAGGTGAAAATGTTGTTCACATTTTTGGAGTAATATCTGTTGTGGAAAGATAAAATATACAAGTTAGTATTTTTAGTTAGGAATTGAAATCTGGGTTATATTTTAAGTTAACAGTTTATTTAGAAGTGCTAATTTACTTACTTTTTCTTAGGTGTAGTAGGCTTGATTTTAGAGGAGTCTTTGAGAGAGGTGAAAATCCGGCAGAGCTTCTCCTTCCTGAATTATTTTTGTGGAAGTTGTAAAAGAAGCCATTTTTTTTGTTTATATAGGGGCCGATTCAGATTCTGGAAAATGCGCTCCAAATAGCTGTACGGAGCCTATTTCCTGTACGAATCGTACACAATCAACGTCCCCGTACGTACGATCAAGTACGATCCAAACCGAAAGCATATCCACGTACGAATCGTACCAAACACCATACGACACAAAAATACATATGATTTGTATCCGGTCCACGCAGTACGCTACATCGGTAAATAAACAAGCAGCAGTTTCTGGCCCAGCAAGTACGATTCGTGTCGGCGACACTCCGCACAACCCTTTTTCTACAGGAGCTGAAAACGTCCGTAAAAGCAGAGTCCGGCCCGAACCGCTGGCCCGGTACGCGACATACACGCCATGAACCCCATCGTCCGTGTCATCCCAGTCCTGTACACCTACGACCTGGTGCATAGAAACCGACAACGGTGCAGACGGTGAGAACAATGTACCGCAACAACGGAAGTGTACCTGTACGGTGTGTCATACACGCTCGCGTAAGGAACCATTAAAATAGTGATACGAGCCGCACACACGCCGTGAATGTTGGGGTACGGTGCGTCACACGCTCCCGTATGCCACCATTACAATAGTGAAATGAGCCGTACACACGCCGTGAATGTTGGGGTACGGTGAGTCACATGCGCTCGCGTATGGCACCATTGCAATAGTGATACGAGCCGCACACACGCCATGAATGGTATGGTGCGTGACATATGAGGGCTGGGTGGATATGACTCTCAGCAGTGCCCAACAGTGTGGGGCTGGGTGGATATGACTCCCAGCAGGGCCAAACAGTATGGGGGTGGCTGGATATGACTCCCAGCAGTGCCCAACAGTATGGGGGTGGGTGGATATGACTCACAGCAGTGCCCAACAGTATGGAGGTGGGTGGATATGACTCCCAGCAGTGCCCAGACATAAGAGGGGTGGGTGGATATGACTCCCAGCAGTGCCCATCAGTATGGGGGGGTGGGTGCACAGGACTCTCGGCAGAGGCCAACAGTATGGGGGTGGGTGGATATGGCTCCCAGCAGTGCCCAGACATAAGAGGGGTAGGTGGATATGACTCAAAGCAGTGCCCAACAGTATGGGGTGGGTACAGAGGACTCCCAGCAGTGCCCACACATAAGAGGGGTGGGTGCACAGGACTCCCAGCAGTGCCCAGATATAAGAGGGGTGGGTGCACAAGACTCCCAGCAGCGCCCAGATATAAGAGGGGTGGGTGGATATGACTCCCAGCAGTGCCCAGACATAAGAGGGGTGGGTGGATATGACTCCCAGCAGTGCCCAACAGTACGGGGTGGGTGGATATGACTCCCAGCAGAGGCCAACAGTATGGGGGTGGGTGCACAGGACTTCCGGCAGAGGCCAACAGTATGGGGGTGGGTGGATATGACTCCCAGCAGTGCCCAGACATAAGAGGGGTAGGTGGATATGACTCACAGCAGTGCCCAACAGTATGGGGGTGGCTGCAGAGGACTCCCTGCAGTGTCCAGGCGTTAGAGGGGTGGGTGCACAGGACTCCCTGCAGTGCCCAGACATAAGAGGGGTGGGTGCACAGGACTCCCAGCAGTGCCCAGACATAAGAGGAGTGGGTGGATATGACTCCCAGCAGTGCCCAACTGTATGGGGGGTGGGTGGATATGACTCACAGCAGTGCCCAACAGTATGGGGTGGGTGGATCTGACTCCCAGCAGTGTCCAGACATAAGAAGGGGTGGTGGATATGACTCCCAGCAGTGCCCAGACATAAGAAGAGTGGGTGGATATGACTCCCAGCAGTGCCCAACAGTATGGGGGTGGGTGGATATGACTCCCAGCAGTGCCCAGACATAAGAGGGGTGGGTGGATATGACTCCCAGCAGTGCCCAACAGTATGGGGGTGGGTGGATATGACTCCCAGCAGAGGCCAACAGTATGGGGGTGGGTGCACAGGACTCCCAGCAGAGGCCAACACGTTTGGGGTGGGTGGATATGACTCCCAGCAGTGCCCAGACAAAAGATGGGTGGATATGACTCACAGCAGTGCCCAACAGTATGGGGGTGGGTGCAGAGGACTCCAAGCAGTGTCCAGACATAAGAGGAGTGGGTGGATATGACTCCCAGCAGTGCCCAACAGTATGGGGGTGGGTGCAGAGGACTCCCAGCAGTGCCCAGACATATGAGGGGTGGATGGATATGACTCCCAGCAGTGCTCAACAGTATGGGGGTGGGTGCAGAGGACTCCCAGCAGTGTCCAAACTTAAGAGGGATGGGAGCACAGGACTCCCAGCAGTGCCCAGACATAAGAGGGGTGGGTGCAAAGGAGACCCAGCAGTGCCCAGACATAAGAGGGGTGGGTGGATATGATTCCCAGCAGTGCCCAACAGTATGAGGGTGGGTGGATATGACTCACAGCAGTGCCCAACAGTGTGGGGATGGGTTCAGAGGACTCCCTGCAGTGCCCAGACATAAGAGGGGTGGGTGGATATGACTCCCAGCAGTGCCCAGACATAAAGGGGTGAGTGCACAGGACTCCCAGCAGTGCCCAGACATTAGAGAAGTGGGTGGATATGACTCCCAGCAGTGCCCAACAGCATGGGGGTGGGTGGATATGACTCACAGCAGTGCCCAACAGTATGGGGTGGGTGGATTTGACTCCCAGCAGTGCCCAGGCATAAGAGGGGTGGGTGAATATGACTCCCAGCAGTCCCCAGACATAAGAGGGGTGGGTGGATATGACTCCCAGCAGTGCCCAACAGTATGGGGGTGGGTGGATATGACTCACGGCAGTGCCCAACAGTGTGGGGGTGGGTGGATATGACTTCCAGCAGTGCCCAGACATAAGAGGGGTGGGTGGATATGACTCCCAGCAGTGCCCAACAGTATGGGGATGGGTGGATATAACTCCCAGCAGAGGCCACCAGTATGGGGGTGGGTGCACAGGACTCCCGGCAGAGGCCAACAGTATAGGGGTGGGTGGATATGACTCCCAGCAGTGTCCAGACATAAGCGGGATGGGTGCACAGGACTCCCAGCAGTGCTCAGATATAGGAGGGACATCATCATCAGCATACCACAACTACATGGGGGTATGTGCACATCCCTAACATGTGAATTTTATGATAGTGCCATAGCAACACATCACTTACAGCAGTGTCCCTCTCCACAAAGGATGGATTTCTGTCACACACTGTGTGACACACCACATGTGGGTGTGATGTCAAATTACACATACATACCCACCCATGGAGGTTGTGGGCAACATACACACCCTACCATCATGACACAATAGTGTATAGTCATGTAACAGCCCACCAAACAAAGAGAGCGAAAGGGAACACACACTGTCACGTATATCCCTGGGCTGATATGAATGTCCAGGTGGTGGTCAGACCACCAAGATGTACTCTCTCATGGAAGGAATAGGGTTGAAAAACATTAGATACAATGCTAAAAAATGTGAGTCATGTGCCCAAATACCCTGCAGAACAATTTCCAACATAGGGGTAGGCTGTGATGACACATATGCATAGTGGTAAAAAGGGTGAATGTGTCCATGAAGGCATTTGTACATACTCAATACACAAGTACAGTGAGTAGCATGGATGGCACAGACTAATGAGCAGTACACATCGGTGAGAAGGCTTGGGCATTGCTGAAGGGAACCGTCACCAAAAGAGGAAATGTGCACACTTGTCAGCACAAGATTCGTGCAACTGTCTTTAGTGAAGATCTCAGGTGTCACAGAGGAAGGAACACTCCTTAGGACAATGTCTCTAGCCAAAATGAACCCACACAACCAATGATTAATTGCAGAGACATTGTGATGCCACATAGATACCAAGGTCCACCTCATTACCATCATCAAAAAACACATCACAG
Organism: Lissotriton vulgaris; assembly: GCF_964263255.1. NCBI lineage: Eukaryota > Metazoa > Chordata > Amphibia > Caudata > Salamandridae > Lissotriton > Lissotriton vulgaris. Next base: position 344,329,662 of record NC_141689.1, on the reverse strand, counting down.
AACCCCAAAACATTACCATGACACCAACTCCAGGGCCCTCAGCAACAACAGCAATTACCTGAAATGCCATAGTGTAGAATGCAAAATAAAGGCTTTATTCAGCTTCAAATGAAAATAAGTTCAAAAATGAGTCCCAGCTCAAACAAGGCCAATGTCCAGTCCACAACAAAGTCTCGTAGGGAGAAGTTGGGGAGGTTGTCTACCCCAAACTTGCCTGCACAGGAATGACCTAATGGACTGTTGACCCTTGGGGAGCATTATCCGGGTCAGGACCAGGCACCGCAGGGACAGTAGTGGGAAGGGTAGGTGTTGTGGGTGCAAGGGGGGAGGTATCTTCCTCAGTGGCCTGTGCAGCGCCAAAGGTGGAAAGAAACTCAGCACTGCACACTGCTGCCAGTTTACCAAGCCCACCACCTGCACCTGAGGACACTATGGGAGTGGAGGTAGAGGGCTGTGAGTGTTGCGGACTTTCTCTTTGGCTGCGTGTCTGTGATCTGACCCCAGTCCATGTGGGTGTGCCTGCAGCCCTCTGAGATTGCGTGCCAGGAGATGTGCGCTTACACTTCTGTTGTGGTATGCTGGCTGTGTCCGTTGGTGTGCGTGATCGTGCCTTTCTGCATGTGCTCTGGACAGGTATGGGAGAAGGGGGGTGTGGATGGGTCCGAAGGAGGGGGGGACGGACCGCTGCAGGAGGGAAACTGCTGCCATCAGTGAGGAGTCCATGGACGTGAGAATCTGACGTTGGTCAGACATCGTAGCTGACATGCCCTCCATGAATGACAACAACTGGGTCAGTATTTGAGTCTGGCCATGGAGGACAGTCAGCATTGATGACTGACCAACCTGAATCTGGCGGAGTAGGTCCACAGACTCCGCACTGAGGGCAGCAGGGAGACAGGGGCAGGGGCTGCGGGGCTGGCACCAAAGGAGACATGGGGGATGCACGGACAGAAGGGACCCTAGCAACTGGGAGGGTGGAGATGGGTCTGGAGGAAGCGGGAATAGACAGAGTGATGTTGGATGGTGTCACAGCGTATTCCCCCTCCTCCTGGGAGTCAGAAGCGGATCCATCAGTGTGGTAGGAAGTGTCGCCTTCCAACAGTTCCGCAGCCTGACTCCCCTCACTCTCCGTGCCACTGGCTCCCTCCAACTCCTCAGCTGTGGTGGCACTGTGGCTGGGTCCCTCCTCTTGGTCAGTGCTCATTTCTCCTCCTGTCTCTGTTGATGATGCTGTGGGTAAGGAGAAGAAACAAAAATGCATCAGTCACCTGTACACATCTGACACATAAGCACAAAATCTCTAGGTGACATTGCATATCATGGCATGCATCATGAGTAACAGCCAGATAGCTCTGCACATATTTGAGACTTGTACTGGTTGGTATAGACACAATGCTATTTGGACACAAGGATACAAAGAACACACCAGGCCACAACTTGATTGAGAATTACACTGATAAGCTTCTGTTTGTTTACAGGACAGCAGATCAATACAATGAAGTGATGCCACCTCAAGTTCACAAAGAAATAAACAGTTGGGGTGCCCCTCATGGCAAACTAAGACACCTCACTCCTCAAGGTGACACCACAATCAGAGCCCTGCAAGTACATTTGGGTGAAAAATAATGTTACGAATTGTTGGCATCTTGGGACTCACCATACTTTACACATTCAACATGTATTTAATGTGTTAATTTGCCATCTTGTGAAGAGAACACGTAAGTGCCTGCATGAAAGATGTCTCACAATGAAATGCACACAAAAACATTTACACATTCAGTGAAACAGCTGGCACCTAATAAGATGAAACACAGTTAGAAACAAATGGCGTGGCAGAATAGGCATATACATGGACCAACGGAGGTCTTGATGGCTTGACACACATTAGTTTGTACAATTGACAACAAAGAAGTTTCAAGTACTCAAGACCACTGTGGGGACATGTATATGGAGATCAAGGCACCATTTTAATCACTAACACTGGCCTCCTTCAAAAGCTGCCTGCTTCTGTCAAAAAATTGCAAATGTCGTTTTGTGTGCACTACCTTGTGAGACAACTATCATGCAGGCACATAAGTGTAACTGACACAATTCGTCATATTTACACATTCAAAACATTAATAACTTTTAACAAGTGTTGGGAGTGCCAAAGTACAATCATTAATGTGAGACAACTTGAAATATGTCTGTCCTCACAGGGGCATCCATTACCTGATTATACAGTTGTTAGCACATAAGACCTACTGGCTGTCATGTGAAGTGGGGCACATGTCCCAAATCAGGACAATGCTTAAGCTAATGGGCCTGCACTTGTAATGAACAAAATCATTGCTGCATTGTGGACACACCCTTATCCCCAGGCAAAATGTCAACACAGTAATGTGCACACTAAGACAAAAGAGGGTTGCACCAGAACTACATACATGTGGCAAAAATGAATGAGGCACAATCATGTCAGGAACCAAATAACATAGGCTGTCAAGCCACAAATGAAAGCACTGGAATGACAACAACTGGGTCAGTATTTGAGTCTGGCCATGGAGGACAGTCAGCATTGATGACTGACCAACCTGAATCTGGCGGAGTAGGTCCACAGACTCCGCACTGAGGGCAGCAGGGAGACAGGGGCAGGGGCTGCGGGGCTGGCACCAAAGGAGACATGGGGGATGCACGGACAGAAGGGACCCTAGCAACTGGGAGGGTGGAGATGGGTCTGGAGGAAGCGGGAATAGACAGAGTGATGTTGGATGGTGTCACAGCGTATTCCCCCTCCTCCTGGGAGTCAGAAGCGGATCCATCAGTGTGGTAGGAAGTGTCGCCTTCCAACAGTTCCGCAGCCTGACTCCCCTCACTCTCCGTGCCACTGGCTCCCTCCAACTCCTCAGCTGTGGTGGCACTGTGGCTGGGTCCCTCCTCTTGGTCAGTGCTCATTTCTCCTCCTGTCTCTGTTGATGATGCTGTGGGTAAGGAGAAGAAACAAAAATGCATCAGTCACCTGTACACATCTGACACATAAGCACAAAATCTCTAGGTGACATTGCATATCATGGCATGCATCATGAGTAACAGCCAGATAGCTCTGCACATATTTGAGACTTGTACTGGTTGGTATAGACACAATGCTATTTGGACACAAGGATACAAAGAACACACCAGGCCACAACTTGATTGAGAATTACACTGATAAGCTTCTGTTTGTTTACAGGACAGCAGATCAATACAATGAAGTGATGCCACCTCAAATTCACAAAGAAATAAACAGTTGTGGTGCCCCTCATGGCAAACTAAGACACCTCACTCCTCAAGGTGACACCACAATCAGAGCCCTGCAAGTACATTTGGGTGAAAAATAATGTTACGAATTGTTGGCATCTTGGGACTCACCATACTTTACACATTCAACATGTATTTAATGTGTTAATTTGCCATCTTGTGAAGAGAACACGTAAGTGCCTGCATGAAAGATGTCTCACAATGAAATGCACACAAAAACATTTACACATTCAGTGAAACAGCTGGCACCCAATAAGATGAAACACAGTTAGAAACAAATGGCGTGGCAGAATAGGCATATACATGGACCAACGGAGGTCTTGATGGCTTGACACACATTAGTTTGTACAATTGACAACAAAGAAGTTTCAAGTACTCAAGACCACTGTGGGGACATGTATATGGAGATCAAGGCACCATTTTAATCACTAACACTGGCCTCCTTCAAAAGCTGCCTGCTTCTGTCAAAAAATTGCAAATGTCGTTTTGTGTGCACTACCTTGTGAGACAACTATCATGCAGGCACATAAGTGTAACTGACACAATTCGTCATATTTACACATTCAAAACATTAATAACTTTTAACAAGTGTTGGGAGTGCCAAAGTACAATCATTAATGTGAGACAACTTGAAATATGTCTGTCCTCACAGGGGCATCCATTACCTGATTATACAGTTGTTAGCACATAAGACCTACTGGCTGTCATGTGAAGTGGGGCACATGTCCCAAATCAGGACAATGCTTAAGCTAATGGGCCTGCACTTGTAATGAACAAAATCATTGCTGCATTGTGGACACACCCTTATCCCCAGGCAAAATGTCAACACAGTAATGTACACACTAAGACAAAAGAGGGTTGCACCAGAACTACATACATGTGGCAAAAATGAATGAGGCACAATCATGTCAGGAACCAAATAACAGGCTGTCAAGCCACAAATGAAAGCACTGGCCACCATCACAGGGGAAGTGCATGGTGAAACATTGACCAGCCAATTCTCACCCACAGATCACACCTGGCAAGGCCAAATCAGGCAGGGCCATTAGGCCTCTCCTGCACAACACCCCCATCCCTCAGTCAATGTGATTGATACAGCTCAAGAAGTGAGAACTCAGAATCTGGGTAACAAAAACTGTACTGCAACAATTCCAAAAGTAACCCAAGCTCACATCATGGGGCAAGCCATACATATTAGTCACAAACAACCAACAACATATTGTTGTGAATAGGCATACAGGCACTGCCCAGTGTGAGTATGCACAAGCCAAATCGTGTATCCATGTCCAGTTGGCACATGTAGCAGACACAGGAAAAATACAAACTATGCCATGTACCAATGCCACAGAGGCAGACCCATGCTGAACCCACATCGAATGGGCACAGTATTGGATGACACACATGATTAGGAGGCCAGGGTGTCTCAGGGGACTGTAGTGGGCACACTGATCCATGGTCCTGGAATGAGCTGACTGTACCATGAGTAACCGTCATGGCACTATGCATTTCTCCCAACTGATGTACATCATGTCTGAGAATACATGGGTCATGCATGCTGCAAGGGTGTGCAGTTGAAACCTCACACTCCTATGTTGAGACTCATCATCAGTGCAAAGAAATATGAAGCTCAAACACAGTGCACAGGTCATGGCACAGGCAAGGTCCCTACACATGCCACAGACCACCCTCCCACATTATGCACTAATCAATGTACAGTCTAATTATCTTGCACCCTAGATGAACATTTGCAAATGTGAATACACACAAACTAAAGGGACACATGTGAAGGAGGGGATGGGATGAAAAAGAGCACCAGCTGAATATGGGGAATTGAAAATACACTGCACATATAACCTGTCTGACCAGACACCCCAACTGTGGGAGTCTATCATGGCTTCAGAGCACCTCAAGAAGCAGGTGACACACAGCACAATAAACAGCCATGTACCTACTTCCTCCTTGCTGCTGTCTCCCCTGCAACTGCCTATCGAGGTCTGGAAAGACCACTGCCAGGACCCAGAGCATGTGGGGGGTGAGGTGACGGCTTCCGCCATGCTGGTGTGGAGGCTCCATCCCCAGCTGGACCCGGGCGATACGCCGGGTCCAGCACCGGATGTCTTGCCACCTCTTCTGGATGTTGTGCAGCCGCCAGCAATGTACCCCCATAGACCTGAAAGCCCTGACAATCTCCAGCCATATCTCCCCCTTCTCGTGGGCAGTTACATGTCAGGAAGACAAAGTGAAACAACATCACTACACCTGCTCCATTTCCCAGAGACACACACTTGCACAACATTGATAATGTGAACAGGGAATAGGATGCTGACAGGACTTGCATCATTGTCCATGTGCATAAGGCCTGTGGGCAAACCCCAATGCACTACATGGCATTGAAAGGCAACAGATGGCGTAGCGGGTGCAACACACTCACTGATCATGGCACACACTGGTCAACACATGCAACTGCAGGGTGTGGGGCAGCATGTGGCAAGCAGTTACATATCCCACTCCACTTACGAACCCTCAGCAGACCAGACAGACACACTTTGGCACAGATCACTCACCTGTCACTGACAACAGCGGATACAACCCTCACTTTGCACATGTGCCACTTGACAATGAGGTGTCACAGGTGTCATGCTAACTTTGCAAGTCAGGCACACAGCACTGCTTACTTGTCACATCAGATGGCTATAGCACCTGCATACGCCATGCAGCAGTGGTGCAACACCTCGCATACACACTCACCCAGATGACAAGGAACATTCACACACTTCAATGTCCATGATGTTAAACACATTATTTGTACAATATCACCACAGTTCCACACAAGTCATAAACATCTGTGAGTACAGTCAGCTGTCACTCAGGGGGGAACTTTGTTACACCTCAGTAAATTTGGGAATAAAGCCACCAAGGTGTGACACGGCTAAATGTGTCATTCACTATGTATTGAATGTCACAGTAAGCATAATGCAAGTGAGGAGTGAACACACATGAACTACATCATGCTCTGCATGGGAGACACCACCATGTACACCCCCGGGACTCAATCACAACCACATTGCATGTCTATCCCACCAATACACAATGCCTATTGTGACACTCACACAACAGGTGCACAGTCAAAGGTAGTGCAGTCAGCACGCACCTGCTCCCCTGGTCTCCCATACAGCTTGCTGTACTGTGGTAGGAGGGCATCCAGCAGGGCCTGGTTTTCCTCCTCAGTGAATGATGGGGCCCTCTCCATAGTACGCGACATAAGAGTCCAGGGAATGCAGAGACAGCAACAGTGTGGTCCACTCCAATGTTGTGCAGACAAGTGCTCTCTCAGGGCTACATGCAGGCTTAAATCAGTGCTGCTGAGGGGCTTTCAGTTTCAGGAGTACAGTGTGATAGGCCAGATTAGTTTGGTTCCTACGTTGCATCCTTTCCCTTTACACATAAGGAACTGACACACATTTGCATGGTTTAAAATTTGAGCTTCAGCTCCACAATCATTTTGCAGCATTGTATATTTTTGCCCAACTGACTTTTGCAGGACACCTGAAGCACACACTCAAATCTTTGTATCCATGACAATCAGGCTGCATTCAGGCCCTACTACTCGTCTCCTAGGTGTCCCCTAATTATTTTTTGAGATCCACACATGTGGACGGTGTGTTTCACGTCGCGTATGGCACCATTGCAATAGTGAGATGATGCGCACACATGCACGTAATGTTGGGGTACGGTTCACTCGCTTATGGCACCATTGCAATAGTGAGACGATGCGCGCACATGCACGTAATGTTGGGGTACGGTTCGATCGCGTATGGCATGATTGCAATAGTAAGACGATGCGTACACACGCACGTAATGTTGGGTACGGTTTGCACGCATAAGGCACAATTACAATAGTGAGATGAAGCGCAGATCCGCACATAATGCAGGGGAATGTTGCGTTTCACATGGTGCGTTTCACATGCAGTTGTGAATAGAGGGGTACGGTGCATTTGACACGCTGCGTTTCACGCGCAGATGTGAAGGCAGGGGTACGGTGCGTTTGACAAGGTGAGTTTCACACGCAGATGTGAATGCAGGGGTACGGTGCGTTTTACATGGTGTGTTTCACATGCAGTTGTGAATGCAGGGGTACAGTGCGTTTCACACGGTGCATTTCACATGCAGTTGTGAATGCAGGGGTACAGTGTGTTTGACACAGTGCGTTTCACATGCAGATGTGAATGCAGGGGTACGGCGCGTTTCACGCGGTGCGTTTCACACGCAGTAGTGAATGCAGGGGTACGGTGCGTTCCAAACGCAGATGTGAATACAGGGGTATATTGCGTTTCACACGTTCACACATGGCACCATTACAATACTGATACGAGGCGCACACATGGCAGGGATGTAGGGCTACGGTTCAAACAAGGATGTCTATCCAGTTCTTGTCATTGCATACTTACATGTGCAGGCCATAGGTGTGGCAGGCAGTAATATAGCACAGGGCATCTGATCTTGTTGCATAATCAATGTGTGCTGACCTGTTGACACATGTCATGTGTGATGGAGCACTATGTGGCACACATCACCTTGACACTTGTCACATGCGTACCATTATGCAGATGTTGCCATGCACATCAACACTGGGATGGCACAGTCAGCACTACGGGCACCTGTCTCATGATGCCAGGGACAGGGGCACTTTGTCACTTGACATTTCACGCTCAGCATGACCCTATGTGACCATGTCCGGTGTGTGTCATGTTGAACATTGAGCTTGCTGTTTGTGTTCCGTAAACTGCACCTTCTGTTGGTGCATCTAACATGGGTCTGTGTTGAGATGGGAATGGTTTCACATGTACGCATACCATGCCACATGTGCATTCCCACGGCTTTTGGGTCTGATGGCATCAGACACCATTTTTTCCCAGGCATACATGTCTGCATCCTGACTATGGCTCTGTTATTTTGTTGTCACATGCACACCTCAATGGCAATGTGTTTGAATTGTACATTTGCCATTCCATGTGAGCTGTGTGTGTGCCTTGCAGTCAGATGTCTGGATGGGTTGACAACCTTCCATTGCAGGTTTGGTGACGTGTGTCACTCCAGTGATATCTTGGGGTGTTCACTCATACCACACCAGCAGCTCGATTCAGAGCATGTCATGTTTTTTAAGGCAATCAACAGGTGTATCTGGGTTTTCGTAGGAGTGCCAGCAAGCTGTCATATGTGTCCTGAATGTATTGCACACGCCAGGCTCCATAGTGACCTGATGTGTTTTTCATGTGCTATGTACATTGCCATTGATGTTGGCTGACAGTTATCTCCATCATTCCCAAATATTTCCTGCAGGGCACCGCCTCTACCAAAGCCATTTCCAGACTTGGCTACCATGAGGGAACGTGCCTGCATCCGATGTTACAGATTCACTCGACAGTTGATTCAGGACTTGATGAACAGGCTGGAACCACATCTCCAACCGGAACACAGGTATCCTACTGCGCTGACCCCCAAGCTGAAGGTGATGGCAGCCCTACATTTTTTTGCAACAGGTAGGTTTCAATTAACCATAGCTGATGTTAGTGGAATGTCCCAAACCATGTTCAGCCGTGTCCTGCGTGATGTTTTAGCAGCCATGTTGGATCAGATCGATGAATTCATCAAATTTCCATCCAACTCCTGAAGAGTTCAGAGATGTCAAGGGTGAATTCTATGCCCTGGGATGGATGCCACATGTCATTGGGTCCATTGATGGGGCACATGTTACTTTGGTGCCACCACAGGTTCAAGAGCAGGCTTACCGTAACAGGACAGGAAACATTATCGTTCAATAAATGCCCTGGGGGGTGTCTTGCTAACATGCTGATTTCCCATGTTTGTGCACATTTTCCAGGATAGGCACATGATGCATTCATCATGAGGCGTAGCTGGGAGCCCAGAATGATGCTTCAGCTGCGGAATTATCGGACATGTCTTGTTGGTAGGTAAACTCTGTTTGTCCTGTGTGTTTCAGTATCTTTTGCTCTGACAGCATCTCCTGAACAACTTATTGATATGATGTATATTTGTAGGTGACTCAGGATATCCCAACATGCCATGACTGATGACACCTCTACGAAACCCAAGAACAGATGCAGATCTGCGGTACAATAATCCACACGGGCAGACCAGGCGAGTGATTGAGCGGACGTTTGGCCTCCTGAAGAGCCGATTCCGGTGTCTCGATACGACCGGCGGATCCCTCCCATATGCCCCGGCCAAGGTCTGTAATATCTTCATCGTGTGCTGCATGCTGCACAACATTACAGTTGAGAAGGCAGTGCCATTCATCCTGGATCCTGAGGAGCAGGAACATCCACCAGCTGATGATGAAGGGCTTGGTCACGATGCAAGTGATGAGGAGGAGGAGGAGGATATCCGGAGTCAGCTCATGCGCAACTTCTTCTCATTATGGTGAGTCACTGCGAATGAGTGGTAAAGCTTGTAGCATTGAGTGACATGTGTTGCAATGTGTGTGTCCAGCAGACTGTATGCAAAGTCACTTTGATGTGTGTTGTGATGTGTCACGCAAGTGCTGATGTCATGCCACACAGAAATGCGCAATGACTTAGCTTGAGATTTACATGTATACTACATTGTTCGTGTTTTGTACATGCCCATGTCTTTAGCAAAGATTTTTAATGGTGAGCCCCTGTGTGTCTGTCATTCCCAGGTTGCTGTGCTTGTTCTCTGTTTGTGTCATCTCAGTCCTCCTGCTATTCCTCATGATGATTGCAACATGGGCCGAATCAGCATTCCATGCACGGACATGTGTAAATGTCAGTTTGGGTAAGAGCTCCAAACAGGCTGTTTGGGGTTGGTATGGTTTGGGAATGTGTGGGAACTGTTTCTGTGCATGTTGTGGAACCATCCATACATGTCTCGTCACCATGGATCAAATTGCATGTTGCCCCACTCCAATGACAGGATAGTCACCCTTCTTGAAAGTCATCTGTTGTGGAGTATTGACTCTGGTGAAGGCATCAATGTGTGCCAACCTTGACTCTGACACATTGCGGATACCACGGGTTGGCATTGTGTGGGACATCACAACCACAAAATCCATGTGGAATTGCAGCCTCACTGTGTGCAACAGGATGTGTTTGGTTCATCCACTTAATTTTGTGTGCCAGTACAGTTTGATTTCAATCAACCATGTCGTGAAGGTGTGGGCCAGCGTATGTCCCACATGTTCTTTCAAGTGTCCTGTGAGTCTGTTCATATGGATGCGTTGCTCCTTGTGCCAGTATGTCATGTCACTGTCATGTTGCTTCCTCAGGGCCGTTGGAGAACACTGCTTTGCAAGCCTTCTTGGTCAGTTGATGTTAGCTTTCTATTCCCATGATGCCAGGAATGTTGCGCTGATGACGTCACAACGTTGTGCTGTAGCAAATGTAAGCGCTTCCGTGGCACCAGTCGGGTGACGTTTATCCCAGGATTCTCTTGGGGTGTGCTGCATATCCTGGTCACGGTAGGGGTGGTTTTGTGGCATTGCTCCTCATTACTCTCTGTTGAGTTCCGGACCTGCAGCTTGTTATGTTAGGTATTTCAAAGCCCAGTTGGACGAGCCAATGACTGTCTCTTGTGGGGCTTCCTTGTGTTTACATAATTCCCTTCCTCGTTGGATGAGCTTCTTAAGGCTCTTGCGGGTGATGTGTAATTTCCCTTCTTGACCCTCACTGATTCCCTGGAGTAACTACTGATTGTTGGCTTTGTGTGAGTAGCACTGCAGCGCGTTAGTATTTTTGTTGATTGGAGCATTATTAATTTACTGTGATTACCTTGATTAGTGCATGGCTCTAATTGCATTGAAGCAGCCTGCAGATCATTATACATCCTTCATTTACCTGCAAAACTCTGCTACCTTTTATGTGTCCGTGTTCCATCCTCAGATCTAGTATCATTTTCATTACTGTGATGCCAACTAGGACACAGTGGCTGTTGTTTTCCTTTACAGGTGTAACTGTTACAGTATAGGTCCTGAGGTATTGACTGACTCAGTGGCAAGAAGTGTTGAATTCTTATGGATCTCCTCTGGACTGACCACAGCTGCGTTCACTTCACCTACAACAAGCCGAAACCCACCAACCACCACCAACCAACTCTGCAAAGAAACTGGAACAAAATCACCATCGACCAGATCTCCTCATCGCTCCTTCTTTACACCCCAGCCCACTCTTCTAACCCAGACCAAGCCACCGCCAACTTCACCCTATGGCTATCCAACACCGCCGACATCCTAGCACCACTGAAAAAACGTCAACGCAAACCTGGCAGCAAGAAGGCCTCATGGTTCAACGATGATCTTAAGAAGTCCAAGAAACTCTGCCGCTCCCTTGAAAAGGCCTGGAAAAAAGACCCAACCACTAGCACCAAGGACGCCTTCAAAAACGCCACCCGCACACACCACCAACTTATCCGAAAGGCCAAGAAAACAGCATTCAAGGATCGACTAGACAACAACGCCCACAACAGCAAGGAACTTTTCAACATCATCAAGGAATTTACCAACCCCTCGGCCAACTCCAACGACATCACCCCTTCTCAAGCCCTCTGCGACTCCCTGGCTCTATTCTTCCACAACAAAATTGCAGTCATCCATAACAGCTTCGACAACCAACCCGGAGACCAACCCACCCAACCATATGCTGAACATTCTCCCCCCTTGAACACTCTTAATGACTGGAACCCAATCTCCACTGAGGACACCATCCGCCTGATGAACTCTATCCACTCAGGATCCCCCACAGACCCATGTCCTCACCACATCTTCAACAAAGCAGACTCCGTCATAGCACCGCACCTCCGAGACGTCATCAACTGCTCCTTCAACTCCGCCACCTTCCCGGAAAGCTGGAAACACGCTGAACTCACCGCCCTTCTGAAAAAACCCACAGCGGACCCCACCGAACTCAAAAATTACCGCCCCATATCGCTCCTTCCTTTCCCAGCCAAAGTCATTGAGAAAGCTGTCAACAACCAACTCGCCGCTTTCCTCGAAGCCAACAAATCCCTCGACTCCTCACAATCTGGCTTCCGAGCAAAACACAGCACTGAAACCGCACTCATCACAGCAACAGACGACATTCGAACTCTACTGGACAATGGAGACACAGTCGCCCTCATCCTCCTCGACCTCTCTGCAGCCTTCGACACAGTCTGCCACAGCACCCTTTTACAACGCCTCAGAAACATCGGAATACAAGGAAAAGCACTTGAATGGATCACCTCGTTCCTCACCGGAAGAACCCAGAGAGTCCGCCTTCCACCATTCAAATCCGAGGCCACTGAAGTCATCTGTGGCGTACCACAAGGATCCTCACTCAGTCCCACCCTCTTCAACGTATACATGAGCCCCCTTGCGGCCATCGCTCGCCAACACAACCTCAACATCATCTCCTACGCGGATGACACTCAACTGATCCTTTCTCTCACCAATGACCCCAGCACCGCCAAAACAAACCTACACGAAGGAATGAAAGAAGTTGCCGAATGGATGAAACAAAGCCGTCTGAAACTGAACTCAGATAAAACAGAAGTCCTCATCTTAGGTACATCCCCCTCTGCATGGGACGACTCTTGGTGGCCGGAAGCCCTTGGAAAAGCACCCATCCCGACAGACCACGCACGGAACCTAGGCGTTATCCTGGACTCTTCACTCTCAATGAACAGACAAGTTAACGCCGTATCCTCATCCTGCTTCAACATTCTTCGCATGCTCAAAAAAACATTTCGCTGGATCCCCACCGAAACCAGAAAAACAGTCACCCATGCTCTGGTCACGAGCCGACTGGACTACGGAAACACCCTCTACGCAGGTACTACCGCTAAACTCCAGAAGAAACTCCAACGAATCCAAAACGCCTCAGCCAGGATCATATTAGACATCCAGCGTAACGAACACATCTCTGGCCACCTGAAAGACCTCCACTGGCTACCCGTCAATAAGAGGATCACTTTCCGACTGCTAACCCACGCACACAAATCACTCTACGACATCGGACCAGAATGCCTCAACTCACGACTGTCCTTCTACACCCCCTCCCGCCAACTACGTTCTTCCAGCCAAGCCCTCGCCACTGTACCCCGCATCAACAAGACCACCATGGGAGGCAGATCCTTCTCATATCTGGCAGCTAAAACATGGAACTCACTCCCCACCTACCTTCGCCTTACCCAGAACCACCTAGCTTTTAGATAGCAACTTAAAACGTGGATATTCGACAAGTAATCCTCCTCCCCTCCCAAAGCGCCTTGAGACCCTCTGGGTATGTAGTGCGCTATATAAATTCTCTGACTTGACTTGACTTGACTATGCTTGTTTGCCTTTGTTTCAGATCTCCCTCCCTGCTCTTCCCTTCCTTTCCTTCCCTCACCTAATCTCCCTTTTGAGAAAGTCATTTCTACTCAGACCAAGGGGCTATAGGGAGATGGACCACTATAATAATCGCACCTTTATGAGGATTTAAGGAACCAACAGTCCCAGGCAGTCGCGTGCACATTGTCTCACCAGCATTACAGGTACACTCATTGCATGGCTGTTATTTTCTTCTGAGCAATGGCACTGGCATGGACATTGGCTAAAGCAGCATGGCCTCAACACAAACGTTATCCATTTGTGTAGCAAATGTGTTCCCCACAGTACAATGTGCATAATTACTGTCACCGCAGATCTCTTGCCAGTTTGCATGCGTCATCTATGGCAAAATTGACAAAGATTGTGCATATGGGAGTATGTGTACTGTGGCAACATGCATGTATTTTATCATAGCTAATGATCCATATTGTGCATGAAGTACATGGTTGTGTATGTATTGTTGCAGCTTGCTACCCACAAAGGGCAGGCAATACCTGCTGACGCTGTGTGTCCTGTGCACAGCTTGCCCTTTTGGTGCCTGATCCTGTGCCCATCATTTATGGTGAGTGTTCATCCGTTTTTGTTCCGTGACCCATGAGTAACCAGACACTCCTTCCTTTCCATACACCTGTTACATAGTGCCTTTTAAACCTCCTTGTCTTTGTGTGCTAGTTTTTACATGGTGTCTCACCCCTTCTGCCGTCATGTGTTCACTCATTCCTGCTGCTGCTTTCCCTGTGGCACCGCACCACAGAGTGCCCTGATTCTGCAACACACACGCCTCCCATATGCTCCTCCCTCCCTCCACCCATTGTTAATGCAGGCAGCAGCTTGTCAGTGCCACTGTTGCGCCACCTCCGTGCCAAAGGCAGGACCGTCAGCGCCTGCAACGTGCCCAGTGCAAAGATCTCTGGTCTTTTCATGACGCAGGTAACACAACAGACTCATGCTCCAGCCACCCTCCAAACATTGAACACCAGACAATCATCCACCTGCTATCAGACAACTCCTAAGCGCACCCATTACAGCTTTGCAGGATGTGTGTGCAACTCCTACTGCTAACAACGCACTGCCCCACATAACAGACCATGTCCGTACAACCAGGTCATGTGCCTCCTAATGCACACCCGCTACATACATCAGCACTCTGTCACCTCATCAACACGACAGCCCCACACATCGCCTTTATTACAGCTACCTGGTTGAACGAATCCTCAGCACACTACATCAAAATTGCCATCACAGACGGATACGAGATCACCCACAGGGACCACACCAACACTCCAGGACGATGAATTGCAATTCTTTCTGACATACCCCCCTCAGAGTCACATACAACACCAAGGAAACACTCAGCATTGTCAAACATCTGCACTTCAGGTTTCACACCAACCCCTTGACTACCCTCAGTCCAACTATCATCTACAGATCACCAGGCCCACCGCACAATTCTGCTAAGCCATCTACAATTATAATAATAGTCATGTATTGAGCGCACATCTAGACCTTCGTATTCAGGCTGCCCTTGATGAAACTGCCCCTTGGTCGAACAGGGGACCCACGTGGCGTACTAAATCCGCAGCGTGGTTTAACAATGACTTAAAAAGGGCTAAAACAGCCTGTAAGCATTATGAAAGAAATTGGAGACAGGGGTACCTGCCAGACCATGAGAGGGCATATAAACTGAGTCTTAGAGGGTATCATGCCTTGATAAGGAAAACTCACGCAGCCTACTACACTGAGCGGATTGACAAGACTGATTGCTCTGCTAAAGAACTTTTTGTAGTATAAAAGGAGTTATCCTCACTGGCCTGTCGTAATTTGACGGTGATCGGGTTAGCGTTAAGCTTTGCTACACGCATTTCCCTTAACTTGACTATGGTGTTCGGAAGCCATTTTGAACACACTGGCGGCCATTTCATATGAATGCGTCGCCTCGTGGCCAGCATATCCTTTATCCTTTCTCTGTATCATTGACCACTTGAATTTGCCCAGCAACAGGCTATTTTTAGTACTGGTCAAGCACGCGCATGCGCAGTTAACCCCTCTGTACTAGTGGATAGTCATCGCGTAGGAATGTCCCTCCAAACTGACCAGTGGTGTTGTAATTCCTCCCATGAGTTGGCTAATATCCAAAAATGACCATATATGTACCTAAAATTTAGCAAAATGTGTTCCGCCTACTCTTTTATTGCTGTAAAACTGTATAAAAGATGTCTCGCACCGATGTTCGGGGTGATACTTCTTGCATTACCGAAGGGTACTGTAGGAATGTACCACCTCCCCATGGGGTCTTAATAAACTTGTCTTTTGCATTTTCCAGTTTCCGTGCCAACATTCGTATTATGGTGTAGGGGGTTTTGCGGAAAAAATAGGCCTGGAGAACCCAATACCACAAATCGGCGACCATGAAGGGACTCATCGGCGACATGGATGTCCGAAGGAGAGGTCGTGACGAAGGATTGGAAACTCGCCATGGACGAGTATGCTGCCACTGAGCGACCCGAGTCTTGGCACCCACAGTGTTTTCTTCCTTTCCTTCTGATCTGACCTTCCAGGTGGCGCCGGTCCTCGACTGAGATCCTAATAGTTCGAGTTGTCGTACAGTGCCGGTTTGGCTGATTCGATTAAAGAACTTGGCAGTTGGAATCTGGATATCTGAGAACTTGGTAAGCTTGTGATTGGTAAGATAGTCTACGGACGTTTACTGTGGCTTTTTGAATATGTTTTGAGTTAGCTAACGTTTGGTTCTATGATTTGAATTATATGTGCAGTGCACTTCACATAGGCGGGCGTGCGGAGATATTTCTCTAAATTCGTTCCTGTTTGAACGGCACACCTTGTATATTAAGTGCCATTTTTGTGATATCGCGTTTTCCTGATATTTTGACATGCCCGTTTTAAGCACACTCCGAGGAATGTGTTGTCTTGGAAAAGGTACCAATTATCGATTAAATGAATCTCAGCCGGCTCCCCCAGAGGGGACCCCTAATCGCGAAATGTATATAAAATTTGGCATTCCCCCTATTCTATATAGTACATTGTGGCATAAGTACACAAAAACTGATCCCGAATTGCAATGGCCACTACATGGGTCGTTTGATTTACGAAAGGTTCAGTATGTGGAGCAATGTTTGTTTCAGCGTAGGTCTAGACAAGATATGTTTGATTGTGTACGTATGTGGGAGAAAGCGGTGCGTGAACGAATGAAGCGTGAAATAGCCTTGGCAGACAAAGAGCAGCGGAAGGCTGCTCGGGATAAGGCTTTACAGCTGGAGGAGAAGGAGTTGCAGGAAAAGAAAGAGAGGGAGGCACGGGAACGTAATTTGCAAACGAATGGTCAATTCCCTATTCGACGTCCTCTTTATCCTGTCCTTACTAATGAAGTTGATGATTTTTCATTATTAGATTGTTGCCCGCCTCCGTACGTTCTACCTACGGCCCCAGATGCGGATGGAGACGATCAAGGGGGTAGTCGTGTGAGGTTAAACGCCAGTGAAGCCACGGAACTACGTAGTTTTGCCCGTAAACTTAACTTGAATAAAATAACTATGACAGAGATTAATGACCAAATGAGTAGGTGGTCTGAACGAGAACGGTTGTATTTTTTGAGTCAGTTTGGAGATGAAGTTGTAGAATGATCCAGGAAAAATTCAACTGATTTAGAGCCTAAGGATATATCAGTTAATCGTGAGAATATGCGTAAAGGTCTATTTGTTATTTCAGATGCGGATGGGTTTTTCCAACGGTTGATCCAACTACGGGATGAGGCGTCAAGGTTACGGGAAGCGAGGAAAGAATCAGGGACGCCTGCGCCGGGATCGACGGAACAATCCAAAGAGTGTTCTATCTTTGGAGCAGATAAGAGTTCTACGATTCATGTTATGCCTATGCGTGAAGCTGCACCTTTGTATGTCCCTCCTAAAGGGCAAGGTACAAGTGATGATAAATTGTCCAGGGATGCAAAGGGTTATTTCGTGTATAATTGGGTTTATACACCTTGGAATAGAGCAGATGTTATGGCACTGAAAAATGCTTTGCCTGACCCCCGTAAAAATCCGGCAGCTTTCTATGAAGGAGTGGAAGGGGCTATTTCTTTGTGTGTTATGACGTTAGTTGATATTGACCTTTTCTTTGGGTTAATATTGCCCCCTGATATGTGGAGGGCAATTCGTAAATTTGATGATGTAGCGATCCTGGGAGCGGATTGGAAAGCTTTATCCCAAGCTGATTTAGACAGGGAGCCTGCATGTAAGCCATGTCAATTAATTTTAGATCTCCCGACGGCTATTTTGAATACATTAAAAATGCTCGTTCCCCCTAAAAAGATTGATTGGACTATGCTAGCATCTTGCAAACAGAAAGCAGATTAGTCGGTCTCTGACTTCTTCTCACGTTTTGAAGAAGCATTTCATGACTACAGTGGGCAATTATTAACAGATGATATGGGTAGGCATTTGTTCGTTGACAAGTACTTAGCGATTAAAGACTAGTGAAAGTTCTTGGACCACGGCGACCCCTGCTTCTTTACTGACTATGGCTCAGTATTATGAACGACAGGAAATAGAGGCTAAAGAAAGTACTGATAAGAAAGCGAAGGAATTGAAGACGAAAGTGATGTTGGCTCAGGTTTATGCTACACACCGAGAGGGAATGATAGAGGTAGACGTGGTTCGTACGGTACGTCTTCTGGCCGTACCGACATTGCTGAGGATCAATGTGCATATTGTAAAGAGTTTGGACATTGGGCCTCAGATTGTCCGGTACTTCGTGAACAACGTAATCAGCGTGGTCGAGGAGGTGGAAGGACACGGAATAGTTATTCAGGAGCGAGGGGTGGAGCAAGTGATCGCGGCAGGTTTGAAGCGAGGGGTCGTGGTCGGGCTGATGATAATGCTTTTGATCGACGGAATCAGTACCAGATATCGGAAGGTGAGAATGTGGAGTCTCAGGACTATGTGCATACATAGGATTGCGTAGGATGGGGTGTGGAATCGGTTGAAGTACCTGTAGATCAAAGAGGTCCATATGTATCAGCGGGCGTTTTGGATTCTACTGATCAGTTCCTGGTTGATACAGAAGCTACTCGTAGTGCTCTGTCTAAAAACTTGGTTCCAAGGGCTCCCCTGTCTGGCGAAACGATTACATCCATAGGGTTCGATGGAACACCCTCTCTTAGCCCATTGTCACAACCCCTTACATTTTACATTGACAGATTCTTTGGTCTGTGCCCGTTTTTATTGTCACCAAATACTCCAGACAATATTATGGGAATAGATTTGCTCAAATACTTCCGAGCAACAATACGCTGCGCTCCTGAAGGAGTGCTTGTTATTTTGAATGACAATTACCCAGATGTAGAGAGATTGTGTACTATGCAAGAAATCGAAGCGCTGGCCTCCCTCCCACAAACGCTATGGGCCACTTCAGACACGGATGTGGGACAGATGCTTAGCCCCCTAATTCGAATAACTGTCAAGGAGGGAGTGCCTCTGCCTCGTGTACCACAGTACAGAATTTCCAGGGAAGGTGAAGTTGCCTTAACTCATATCGTACACGATTTGATTATTGCAGGTGTTGTGGAAGAAGTTCCCTATAATGTCTGTAATAGCCCTATTCTTCCGATCTTAAAGAAAGATATTGATGACAAAGTCTATCGATTTATTATTGATTTGAGGGAAATTAATAAGATTGTAGTGCCCCAGTACCCGGTGGTGTCTGATATTACCACCTTACTTACTCTGATTCCGCCCACTGCTACCACATTCACCGTGATTGACCTAAAAAATGCCTTCTTTTATATTCCCATCCATCCCGATAGCAGATATCTATTTGGTTTCACTTTAAATAATAAATCGTATAGATTTTGTCGAGTTCCTCAAGGTTATACAGAAAGTCCTAGCATTTATAGCCAGGCTCTAAAAAGACAGCTCGATTCTTTTGATTTGCAGCCTGGAGTGGCTCTCATTCAGTATGTTGACGATATTCTACTTGCAGCAGACACGCATGAACAATGTGAGGAGAGTAGTCTTGCTTTGCTTTCCTTTCTTGCTCAGAACAATCACAAGGTTTCTAGGAAAAAACTCCAATATTGTAGACCAAAGGTGACCTACCTCGGTCATCTTTTGTCTAAGGAGGGACGTGCATTGACATCTGATCGAATCCAAACCAGTCCCCCGCACCCAGAGAGATGTGCATGCTTTTATAGGCCTAACGTCTTTTTGTAGGCAGTGGATAATGGGGTTTTCACACATTATAAAACCTTTGTTAGCGTTATTGTCCAAAACTACACCAATGCCCCTTGAATGGGCAGATGAGTGCCAGAATGCGTTTGAGCAATTGAGACAAGCCCTTTGTTCTGCACCAGTGTTAGGTACACCAGACTACACGAAGATTTTCACATTGTATGTACACGAGAAGGATGGGTGTGCATTGTCAGTCCTAGTGCAGACACACGGGGATAAACAGAGGCCCTGGGCGTATTTCTCGGCAATACTGGACCCCGTAGCACGAGGATTACCTGGGTGTTTTCGAGCAGTTGCAGCAACAGCAGTGGCCATACGGCAGAGTAAGGGAATAGTTTTGTCACATAAATTGCTGGTGTTAGTTCCCCATGCGGTAGATGCTCTGTTAAATCAAACTAAGACCCAGTATCTCATGAGTGCACGTTTAACAGGATATGAGCTCACACTGTTGGCACCGCACATCACACTAAAGAGATGTGCTACCCTGAACCCTGCTACTTTATTGCCGTATCAAGTTGCTGAGGGCCAGGAGGAAGAACACCATGATTGTGTTTTCCTGACTAAAGAACAAACAAAGGGTCATGTCGACTTACAGGATACGCCACTTTCAGATGTGGATGGGGAACTGTGGGTTGATGGATCGTGTTTAAGGCTGCCAGATGGTACAACTTCCGCAGCATATGCGATCACGACACTAAAGACAGTGGTAGAAGCAGCGCGAATACCACAGAAATCGGCCCAGGCAGCGGAACTGATAGCCTTAACAAGAGCATGTGAATTGAGTACTGGCTTGCGTGTGAACATTTACACTGATAGTCGGTACGCCTTTGGAGTAGCGCATGATTTTGGCCTACTCTGGAGAGAGCGAGGGTTTCTGACTTCACATGGAGCGCACATCATGCACGGAGATCTAGTGCGTGACCTTCTGAATGCGCTACTCTGTCCAAAGAAAGTGGCGATAATCAAATGTAGTGCACATAAGAAAGTGACAGACAAAGTAGGACAAGGAAACGCCTTTGCAGATTGCATAGCGAGGGAAACTGCTATGTTACGAAATGCCTCTCCAATGTATGTAGTGAAATCACAGGCTGAGCGATGGCATGATGCTAGAGAGGAGATACTAGACATTCAGAAATTAGCGTCTGAAGCAGAACTCGCAACCTGGGCAATGGAGGGAGTGTTGGACGATGAGGGTTGTTGGAGAAGCAAAGATATGGAGAGATGGAAATTGCCTGCAGCTTAATTGCAGACAATGGTCCAAATGACACATGGATTGGCACATGTTGGAGCTCTCGCAATTACTAGATTGCTTATGCGAGTCTGGGAGCATCCTGAGATTGCCAATACGGCCAAAAGAGTAGTGCAGACCTGTCTGATGTGCTTGCAACAGAATCCTGCTAAAGGGACGTATACTCCGAAAGGAGGGTTTGTTCCACCTACTGCACCGTTTGAAGTGCTGCAAATGGATTACATCCAGCTTGAGCGTTGTAATAACCTTAAGTATGTTCTAGTGGTGGTGTGTGCCTTCAGTAAGTGGATTGAGGCCTTCCCCATGAAGGATAATACAGCCCTGACAACAGCTAAGGTTTTGCTCAAGGAGTACTTCCCACGCTATGGTGTTTGCAAATTTTTGTGGAGCGATAATGGTCCTCATTTTGTCGGGAAAATTGTGGAATATGTGATGAAGGGATTGGGAATTCAGCAGAAATTCCATGCTGTATTCCACCCGCAGTCAGCAGGTCTTGTGGAAAGGTATAATGCTACTCTGAAATTGAAGCTAGAAAAGATCGTGGCATCCACGTCTTTGAAATGGCCAGATGCTCTGCCTCTAGCATTGTTATCTATCAGATCAGTGCCCCATTCCCGAACTGGCCTCACACCCTATGAAGTGGTGTTTCGAAGGCCTATGAATATATTGGGAGTTCCTAAGCCTCGATTGTGACATGATGTGCCTTGTATAATGATGAACGATTATTTGGCACGATTAACAAATGATTTACTTTCCATTCATCAACAGGTTCGAGAAGCGCTCCCCGACAATTCCATTGAAGAGGCTCACAATCTTCGTCCTGGCGACCATGTGATGGTCCGGTCCTTTGAGAGAACAAGCAGCTTGAAGCCGAGGTGGCGTGGGCCCGAGCAAGTGCTACGTGCAACACGAACGGCTGTGCAAGTTACTAACAGGAAACGATGGGTGCATTCGACTCATTGTCGTCGAGTCTCTCCGGACCTGGTGAGCCCAACTGTGCTGTCTGATTATCGAGACATCTTGGACGAGGAGAAGAGCCCAGCTGTCACGTCTATTGAATCGGAGGGAGCCTTCCCGGACCACACCGTTTTTGGAAAAGAAAGATACAATTTGCGACCAAGAAAAGCAGTTGTTTTGTGCGAGACTGGTTGAGTTACCGCTCCAGGTTTGTGAAACGGAAGCCGGGAATATCAAGGGGGGGATCTGTTCTGCCAAGTGTAGCGACACCCGTCTTGAATCTCGGAGAAGAAACGAACGGCTACCTTCGAGCTCAGCACTCATATTTTTATTTTTTAGTTATTTTGTTAGACATTCTGAACTTTGAACTATGGCATCTTCTGCAATGCGAAATAAGAGAATCCTTGGGGCAGTACTCTTTGTTATGACAATTGTGGTGATAGCTGTGATAGCTTGGGTAGTAGAACTTCTGGAGCCGGCAAGAGAACACTTATTGCCAACTACCCCAATTCCATCTGAACATTTTCATTTTACTCTGCCTTATCATGAAGAACGACACAGACAGACTTATCTGAACAATAGCTTCATCCAGATTCTGCATCACACTCATAACATGACGAACACTTCGAACTGTTGGGTATGTGGGATGTTGCCTGGACATCAAAAGAAAGGAGGCACTCCGCTTATCCCACTTCCTTTTTCCCATAATGGTTCTTGCAATGCTTGGTATACTCTCTTATTTACTTTGCGATGGCCGACAAAAGGTGGACTACTTTTCAGACTCAACAAGGTCTGTTTTAATGATCGAGATGGTTATCCACAAGCTGAAGGAACTAAGTTTGAATGGGAAGAATACCGGCCCGACAATGTATCCTAGCCACGAATCTATAGTAACCAACGAAATGTAAATATGTCTAATCTACATGTAATTACTGTTATCGATGCAAAAGCCGACTTGTGTGTCCGAAATAAAGGTACAATCCCAGTAGGAAGAAGTGAATGTAACACTACTCTCACCTTTGACACTCCGAATGGTATCACCTTTGTGGCTTCATGAAACACGTATTTTATCTGTGGAAATAAAGGTTATCACGTCTCCCTATAGGTTGGTTAGGAACATGTTATATATCTTTTGTATTACCCTCGGTGTTCATTGCCCCACCTATGTATCATAATGATTTCATTCTGTATCACGACTTTATACTGAATAGAGTGAAGAGAGCATTAGCTCTCGATGACGTTGATCAAACTGACACTTCTCTGCAACAGTATGTTGATTTTAATTTAGGCCTCTTCTCATTTGTTGGAGCTGCTTTGAACAGCCGAAAAATAAGACGATTGACACGTATTGTAGAAGCTGTTGCTAATGAGACAGTTTTTGCTTTAGGGAACTTAACTGAGGAACTTCAGATTACCAGAATTGTGACGCTCCAGAACCGAATGGTTCTAGATGTAGTATTAGCTGACCGTGGGGGTGCATGTCGTATTATCGGAAGTGGTTGCTGTGCATACGTGCCAGATAATTCACCTTCTGTATATGATGCAATATCTAAGTTACACAAGATAGCTGCTGAGACACATCCTGATAATGGTACTTGGACACTTTCGGGGTGGTTTTGGACGTTACTTAGTACTTGGGGTTGGAAGTTGTTGACAATCTTGTGTGTAATAATTGGGATATTATTTTTCCTATGTCTTTGTATTCAATGCCCTATGTTGTGTTCCATATGCCTTTCTGCTTGTATTACATCCAGACGAGCTATTACCAAGAATGAACAAATGATTCATAGAGAAGTAGCAAAAATTATGTCCATTGATATAGAGGATGAATACCCTGATTATGTCCACTATGAGGTAGCTTCAGCTGAACGCTAAAAGGGTCGTCTTTCATAATTTGACGGTGATCGGGTTAGCGTTAAGCTTTGCTACACGCATTTCCCTTAACTTGACTATGGTGTTCGGAAGCCATTTTGAACACACTGACGGCCATTTCATATGAATGCGTCACCTCGTGGCCAGCATATCCTTTGTCCTTTCTCTGTATCATTGACCACTTGAATTTGCCCAGCAACAGGCTATTTTTAGTACTGGTCAGGCACGCGCATGCGCAGTTAACCCCTCTGTACTAGTGGATAGTCATTGCTTAGGAATGTCCCTCCAAACTGACCAGTGGTGTTGTAACTCCTCCCATGAGTTGGCTGTGTTCCAAAAATGACCATATATGTACCTAAAACTGAGCAAAATGTGTTCCGCCTACTCTTTTATTGCTGTAAAACTGTATAAAAGATGTCTCGCACCGATGTTCGGGGTGATACTTCTTGCATTACCGAAGGGTGCTGTAGGAATGTACCACCACCCCATGGGGTCTTAATAAACTTGTCTTTTGCATTTTCCAGTTTCTGTGCCAACATTCGTATTATGGTGTAGGGGGTTTTGCGGAATATGTAGGCCTGGAGAACCCAATACCACAGGCCTTTCTGGAAGAACGAGTGGTGACTTCTTTGCAATCCTGCAATCAGATTGCCGACTTTTTCCACAATAAGGTACAGGATATTTACTCTACTTTTCCTAGTACGGCCAGAGCTTGTTCCGGTGGCAAAGGGCCGCTGGTGGAGGGACCTTTGGACACTGACAGCCTGTGTGCTTTTATGGCCCCGGACGTAGACCAGCTGATTAAAGTGGCCGGAGGTGTGAAATCTGGCTCTCCTAGAGATCCGGCCCCAGCCAAATTTTTAAGAGGCAACATGGAAACGTTAGCGCCGTATATCAGGCATCTTCTTACATTGTCTTTTGACTCTGGGAGGGTACCGACAGTTTGGAAACAAGCGGTGGTACTCCCACTTAAGAAGAAACCACAGATCAGTATAACTCAAATGAGTAACTTACGGCCTATCTCACTCCTTCCCTATATTTCTAAAATAGCCGACAAATTGGTTAATCAATGACTTACAGCTCATATTGAAACCCACCAATTGTTACATCCTACTCAGGCAGGTTTCCGCGCTCTCCACTCTACCGAGTCGGCGTTACTCCAAAAAGCAAAGCAAACACACTTGGATATTTTTCGCTGACATTTGGGTGGATGGGACAGTCTTAACAATAATAGTGCTTAGAGAAGGGAATTATCTTACTGAAAACCGTGATATTCAACTGCTCACTGTGTCAGGCTTTTGGTCACGGTGACAAGGGTGTTGCTCAGGGTGAAGGGACCGGTTCAGGCTAAAATGCAGACTAAGGCCTCAGACATTAGAGTAACGGATAGGTTACAGATATACTTCACTTGTAATGTGAAAGTTTATACATTGCCCCCAGGCCCAGACTGGCCGTTGTGGGCACCGGGCAATCCCCTGGTGCGCTGCAAGGTTGGGGGCCGGATTTTTGGCCCTGGGGCCGTTTTTGTTACAGGGCCGTTGTTGCAGCATAGCTGCAAAATCGGCTCTGTAATAAAATCGGCCGAAAACCGGCCCCACCAAAGAGCTCGGTCGCACCCCAGGGGGCTGGCTGAGAACTTTGCCAGGGCCGGTTTTGGGTCTCAGTCCGGCCCCCCCTGTATGTAAAGAACCACTGTGATGGCAATAGCAATATTGCCTAAATGTAAAACAAAACACAAACCCATCCCAAAATCCACATTGTCCAGTTAGGCACAGCACCTTTTTCAGGAGAGTAAACAAATTCCCCTGATGCATAAAGCACTATTACAATGCAAGCATTAACAGTGCCAAGCATTGGTAATGATACCAGAATCCACATTGGCTCAAGATGAGGTTCTCACTCTCTTTCCTCTACTTTCTTTTATTTGCTCCCCTGTGAAATGGATCCAAAAAAGATAATCACTTTTGCTGGAAATCAATGTCGTATTTTTCTGTCACTTTATTCCAAAGTGCAGCATCGGGAATAAAAGTTTAACAATATGAAAAATAAATAACTAAATAAAGTAAGACAAAGTGGTAGCAAGCTGGCCTGATTGATTTTATTCACACCCAAACACATTAGCACCACTTTTACAGAGTTTGCCAGTGAAGCGCTATTTTTGTTGTTTTGGCTTTGTTTTCCCTGGGCTTGGAACTAGTGCACCAATCCTAGAGGTACTGTAATGTGAGGGTTGAAAAATAAAATTTGTACTGCTGCTGCTCTGCATCTAGGGATGTTGTCTTTTTTACCATACTGCTTCTGTTTTGTAAGGATATAAGCAAATGCCATTGAAATGGGTCCATTCAGGGCCCTGTAGTCATGTCCTTAACTTTTCAGGCAAAAGCACTCACTGATTTCTGAACAGTGAATGTAAAAGCGTTAAGGTAGCCATGTTGCTCCTGCTTACATTTCACATGGTTTGCAAAATTTTGAATTCCTTATGATTGTTTGCTTTTTCCAGGATGCTGTCATTTTTTTTATAGGCCACATATTGCTCTTGCCTTGTGCGTAATTTAAATTGAGCCGCATCGAGGTGTTTATAGCTGGCAAGAATTGGGTTGTAGTTGAAGCCAGTCAGAGTTTTTCTCAGAGGGGCAGTATGGTGTTCAGTGGGGGAGAGGATGTGGCACTATGGCCAGAGCTGCTGAATTTGGAATTGGGGAACCAGGTTCAGCCTTAATATTCAGTCCGCCAGACCACTCTCCTGAGAGAGCACTATCTCATGCTGGACCTTAGAAAGCTTCGCAAGACATTAGAAGCCCAGGTGTCATAGCACCAGCAGGTGGACCCTAGCATAAGTGTAGGTTAACCTTCAAGGCTTGTCCACCACTATCCATACTGAAGTTCACCTCCAGTCTTGCGGGCAGGCCTACGAAGCAGCACACCCTAGAAAACAGTGACACTGTCACTGAGACCACAGGACCCATGAGAAGGGCCAGCTCTAGGGCGGTGCAACCGGTGTGACCGCACCAGGTGCTGACTTTAGGTGGAGGCATAATTTTTGAAAGTATATTATGGTTTTAAAAGCGCTTGCTGCCTCCTTCCTGGTCTCCAGCAATATTCGGTAACAATAAAAATGTCATGATGACTCTGGTGAATAATGTTCTTCCTAGAGAGAGATCGGAATTTTGTCTAATGGAAGATTTGACTCATGGAAAGGTAGCTCAGAGGATTAATGTACCTGCTGCAAAGAACATATAACATGCAGATCACAAAGTGCACATAATATAAATAGGCCAGTGGGCTACTTCTTTTGTCAGAGAGATCCTTTTGTTACTTGCAGTTTATAAGTTAAAATCCTAATATAGAACAGTGAGTCATTAACTGTCATCCACTCCGCAGCAACACACAGTCACATTTTTTGTAAACTTTTGATGCGTTTGAGCTGTAAACAATTTATTAGTTCAAATGGTCAGATCATGCAGCAGATCTTGCATTATGAGGCAAATATGGCAGAGCCATTATTATTTAGAAAACATTTGCAAACTAGGATATTTAGCCATTCATGTGGAAAAGGGAGGAGAAGTGCTGATGACAGAATCTCCATGGCTCGGAGACAAATGGCTTGTGCTTCCACATTTTATCGTATTTGGGGACATTCTGTGATTAGAAGCCTATTCCACTTTGGGAATACATTTTACTGTCATTAACTCATTATAACCTTAAATAATAATGTGTATCCATTGGTTGATAAAACTGGGCAGTGAAACCAAACAAAAACTAAAAATTGGGAGGTTTGCGCATTCTGGCCACACCTCTGGCTCCGCCCACTGATCCAATCCTTGGGTTATTCCCGTCCTCTGATTCTCCGCCCACAGTTCCCCTACTTTTTTTTTACCACACTTCGACCACTGATATATAAAGTACTATACCTATGACATAAATTACAATAAACTGTTGACTAGCAGGTAGCCCACTGTACGGCCTGATTAATGAGTCATTATCATACTGCTATTAACAGGCACAGGGTCTCTGTCTGCAGAGGCATGGCTGGGTGCTCACTGTCTACTCAGATTTAGGTGGTAGTAAATATGTCAGAAGCTTAAGCAAGCCCAGGAAAAAAGGAGCGCACAGTAGGATGCTCACTCATCGGGACACCATGGAGTCTGCATGATGGCATCTTATTGAGCCCAGTTTTCTGCTGAGCTCAGCTGCCAAGCTATCCCTCAGTGCCAGGGATCCAGGAGCTATATTTGGTACAAAGATGGCTACATTCAGAAGTATAGTCAAGGGGAAATTCTGTACTACATTAATGAGCATATACTGCAGTACCGTAATGACATGTTATTCAGTACGTTGATACCCGTTTTGTTATAATACTATAAGAGCTATATTATCTAGTTCAACTATTCCCTTATTCTGCAGTGAAAGAATATTGCATTATGTGGAACAACGATGACGCTTTGGTGTAGAGAGGGTAGAATTATAAATAAATTAGTGGTATGTTCTGTAGTGAAATGATGGAAATCTCTCTCTCTCTCTCTTTCTCTCTCTCTCCTTCTCTCCTTCACTCTCTCCATCACGCTCTCTCTCTCTCTAAATCCTTCACTCTCCTCTTTCTCTCTCGCGCCCCCTCTCTTCTACTCTCTTTCTCTCTCCCTCCCACTCTTTCTTTCTCTCGCCCTATCTCTCCCTTTCTCTCTCTCCCTCTCTTGCTCCCTCTCTCTCTATCTCTATCCCTCTCTCTCTCCCTCATGCGCTCTCTATTTATCCCTCTCAATCTCTCTCTCTATACCTATCGTCTCTCCCCCTCTCTTCCTCTCTCTCCCTCTCTCTCCCTCCCTCTATCCCCCTCTCTATCCCCATATCCCTCTCGCTTCCTCTGTCACTCTATCCCTTTCTCTCTATCCTTTTCTATCTCTCCCTCTTTCTATCCCTCCCTCTCTCTTTTCTAACCCTGTATTTCTCTCCTTCTCTCTCTCTCCCTCTCTCTCTCTCCCTCTCTCTCCCCCTCCCTCTCTCTCTCCCCCTCTCTCTCTCCCTCTCCTCTCTCTCTCTCCCGCTCTATCTTCCCCTCCCCCCTCTCTCTCTCTGTCATTCTCTTCCTCTTTTTCTCCCTTTCTCTTCTTCTGTCTTCCTCTCTCTCTCCCCCTTCTCTCCTCCCCACGTAAAAACATAGCCAGACCTATTGCCACAGTTAGTGCTTGTTCATGCTCCCAGTGTTTCTATATAATATTATTAGTCAATTAATGTATTATGCAGACGTCTTCATTTGTTTTTCATGAGTGTTCAGACCTCTTGGCGGATCCGCTTGGAGGTTGGGCTAAAAGGGGCAGGGAGCCTTGTCACTATTAAGAACATGTGTTCCTGGAACACCTGATATTGCACAAACTGCTTAAATTCAGAGGAATAATTGTAATTATTATTAAGAGATACACTGCATGGGTGTGATGATTCCATAGCTTCTGGCCTCTGTGCCCTAGGTGCTAGTTATCAGATGCTTATGTGTGACATTTTCACAGCTTCTGCCCTCAGTGCCTAGGTGCTTATGAGTGACATTTCCCCAGTTTCTGGCCTCGTTGGCCTGTGTGACATCACATCTCAGTGCTTTATATGTGACAATGTGAGTGACAATTTATTGAAAATACAAAAAAAGAATATCAGAATGCAGTTTTTATGATGTAAAGGTATGACGTTGAAACAGTCTTAAAAAAAAGAAGCCTAAAACGCATAGCACTTTTTGTTGAAAAGACAAGAGTGGCCTGAAGGGTGTTGTGATCATCACTGTACGGACCCTTAAAGAGTCCTGGGCAGCATTGTATGCAATTTCACATTTTTTGACACCTACCGAAGGAGTCTGTCGGTTGTGATTTCACCCTGTCTGTACTGTGCGATCTCTGAGCATGTCCTAGGGAGTAGTCTCTTGACTCTCTTCTTCATTTGGCATCCTATTCTGTTTCACACCATGTTGAATATGTAATGAAAAATGTGCTTTAAAATTCCCTATTTTGATCTGTTGTTTTCCAAAATCTTCTAGTGGGGAGAACCCCCCCAAACCCCCCTAGTAGGGGTCAGCCTCGCTCGCTGTGCTCGTTCGCTACGCGCCGGACGGGGGCTGGTCTGGCAAAATTTGCCAGTGCTGCTTTCAGTTCCCAGTCCGGCACTGGTGGCTTTCTTTAAAGTATTATTACAGCAGAGAACAGAGGGTTATACGCAGTGAGAGGTAGAGGAAGAAAATGTAATGGATTTATTCAGAGCAAGCTCCATTTTGTTGTTAAAGACCTCAAGATCCTCTTCTAATGGTACAAGAGAAACACTCGGAAGAAAATCTACCCCAAATACATTTGTCAACTACCTTGGCAGAAGGTAGTTAGCATGCAAAAAGCATGCACATTAGGAAAGTAGCAACTTGTTAACTACCATGGCAGAAGGTAGTTATCATGACAGGAGAACGCTCAGTAGGCAAGTAGCAACTTGAGTGGGCCATGTAGCTGACTGACATAAATTAAGATCAGAAAGCGAGTTGCTCAAGCAGGCAGTATCAGGGTTGGTTGGCGCATCTGCTCAAAAATTAAACACCCTAGTACCAAAAAACTGGAATGACTGAGACAAAAAGTGCAAAAATAAACTTCCACAATTATGGCTAGCATAAGGAAACCTATAGCACACAATGCCTGGGATGGAAAAAGAGGGAGAGAGAACAATAGATAATCCTAAAATCTCTGCCCTGGAAGAAGAAATAGGCAAAAGCAGAGGCATTTATGGATAGGCTTTTGTAAATAATGGCTAGATTACCATAATTCCCATCAAGCCAGGGTAGGTGAAACACTTTACAACTTCAAGACAAGCAAATGCTAGATCAGGGGTGAAAGCTTCTATAGTCCAAGACTCTAGTCAAGTCAAGTCAAGTCATAACATTTATATAGCGCACTACATACCCAGAGGGTTTCAAGGCGCTTAGGAAGGGGAGGTGGATTATTTGTCAAATATCCACGTTTTAAGCTGCTTTCTGAACGCTAGGTGATTCTGGGTGAGGCGAAGGTAAGCGGGGAGTGAGTTCCATGTTTTGGCAGCCAGGTATGAGAAGGATCTGCCTCCCATGGTGGTCTTGTTGATGCGGGGTACAGTGGCGAAGGCTTGGCTGGAAGAGCGAAGTTTGCGGGAGGGGGTGTAGAAGGACAGTCGAGAGTTGAGACAATCTGGTCCGATGTCGTAGAGTGATTTGTGTGCGTGGGTAAGCAGTCGGAAAGTAATCCTCTTATTGACGGGTAGCCAGTGGAGGTCTTTAAGGTGACCAGAGATGTGTTCGTTGCGTGGGATGTCTAATATGAGCCTGGCTGAGGCGTTTTGGATTCGTTGTAGTTTCTTCTGGAGTTTAGCGGTGGTACCTGCGTAGAGGGTGTTTCCGTAGTCCAGTCGGCTCGTGACTAGAGCGTGGGTGACTGTTTTCCTTGTTTCGGAGGGGATCCAGCGAAATGTTTTTCTGAGCATGCGAAGAATGTTAAAGCAGGAAGAGGATACGGCGCTGACTTGTCTGTTCATTGAGAGTGAAGAATCCAGGATGACGCCAAGGTTCCGTGCGTGGTCTGTCGGGATGGGTGCATTTCCGAGGGCTTCCGGCCACCAGGAGTCGTCCCATGCAGAGGGGGATTTACCTAAGATGAGGACTTCTGTTTTGTCTGAGTTCAGTTTCAGACGGCTTTGTTTCATCCATTCGGAGACTTCTTTCATTCCTTCGTGTAGGTTAGTTTTGGCGGTGCTGGGGTCCTTGGTGAGAGATAGGATCAGTTGAGTGTCATCCGCGTAAGAGATGATGTTGAGGTTGTGTTGGCGGGCGATGGCTGCGAGGGGGCTCATGTATACGTTGAAGAGGGTGGGACTGAGTGAGGATCCTTGTGGTACGCCGCAGATGATTTCAGAGGCCTCGGACTTGAATGGTGGGAGGTGGACTCTCTGGGTTCTTCCGGTGAGGAACGAGGTGATCCATTCCAGTGCCTTTCCTTGGATTCCGATGTTTCTGAGGCGTTGTAAAAGGGTGCTGTGGCAGACTGTGTCGAAGGCTGCAGAGAGGTCGAGGAGGATGAGGGCGACTGTGTCTCCATTGTCCAGTAGAGTTCGAATGTCGTCTGTTGCTGCGATGAGTGCGGTCTCAGTGCTGTGTTTGGCTCGGAAGCCAGATTGTGAGGGGTCGAGTGATTTGTTGGCTTCGAGGAAGGCGGCGAGCTGGTTGTTGACAGCTTTCTCGATGACTTTGGCCAGGAATGGAAGAAGTGAGATGGGGCGGTAGTTTTTGAGTTCGGTGGGGTCTGCTGTTGGTTTTTTCAGAAGGGCAGTGAGTTCAGCGTGTTTCCAGTCTTCTGGGAAGGTAGCGGAGTTGAAGGAGCAGTTGATGACGTCTCGGAGGTGCGGAGCTATGACGGAGTCTGCTTTGTTGAAGATGTGGTGAGGGCATGGGTCTGTGGGGGATCCAGAGTGGATGGAATTCATCAGGCGGGTGGTGTCCTCAGTGGAGATTGGGTTCCAGGCGTTAAGGGTGTTAACGGGGGGAAGATGGTCAGCTGATGGTAGGGTGGGTTGCCTTCCGGGTTGGTTGTCAAAGCTGTTGTGGATGTCAGCAATCTTGTTGTGGAAAAAAGAGGCTAGGGAATCGCAGAGGGTTTGAGAGGGGGTGATGTCGTTGGAGTTGGCCGAGGGGTTGGAAAATTCCTTGACGATGTTGAAAAGTTCCTTGCTGTTGTGGGCGTTGTTGTCAAGTCGATCTTTGAATGCTGTTTTCTTGGCTTTTCGGATCAGTTGGTGGTGAGTACGGATGGCGCTTTTGAAGGCGTCCTTGTTGCTGGTGGATGGGTCTTTTTTCCAGGCCTTTTCAAGGGAGCGGCACAGTTTCTTGGATTTCTTGAGGTTGTCGTTGAACCATGAGGCCTTCTTGAAGCCAAGTTTGTGTTGACGTTTTTTCAGTGGTGCTAAGGTGTCGGCGGTGTTGGATAACCAAAGGGTGAGGTTGGAGGCGGCTTCGTTGGCGTTAGAAGAGAGGGCTGGGGAGGATTGAAGGAGTGATGTGGAGATCTGCTCTGTGGTGATTTTGTTCCAGTTTCTTTGCAGAGTTGGTTGGGGGTGGTTGATGGGTTTCGGCTTGTTGTAGGTGAAGTGAACGCAGCTGTGATCAGTCCAGAGGAGATCCGTAGTGTGGCTGAAGGAGACATGGTTGCTGGAGGTGAAGATGGGGTCGAGAGTGTGACCTGCGATGTGGGTGGGGGAAGTGACCAGTTGTTTAAGTCCGAGGTTGGCGAGGTTGTCCAAGAGGGTGGCGGTGTTGCGGTCGTTGATCTTTTCAAGGTGGAAGTTGAGGTCTCCCAGAAGGATGTAGTCTTTGGAGGGGAGCGCGTGTGGGGTGATGAAGTCCGTGATGTCTTCACTGAATTTTGCGCGTGGTCCAGGTGGTCTGTAGAGGAGGGTGCCTCTGAGTGTGGTCTTGGGGTCGATGTGGATCTGGAAGTGAAGGTGTTCGGAGTTGGCGAGGTTGGCATCAGAGCTGGTTGAGATGCGGATTGTTTTCTTATGGACGATAGCGATTCCACCTCCTGTATGGTCGGTGCGGTCCTTGCGTGTGATCTTATAGTCATCAGGGATAGCGATGGCGATGTCAGGGGCGGAGGAAGCGTTCATCCATGTTTCCGTTAGGAAGGCGACGTCAGGAGAGATGGTGTCTAGTAGGTTCCAAAGGTCAATAGCGTGCCTGTGGACCGAGCGGGTGTTGAGAAGGATGCATTCTAGGTGGTTGGGGTCGGGAATCTGTGGTGTGGTCGTAGCGGAGATGTTGTCGGTGCCGCTAAATTTGCAGGAGAAGCAGGAGAACGGTCCATGGGTGCGTCCAGGAGCGGCTTGGACGCAGTTGGGGGCGCGACCGGGGTCAAGGGCTAGGAGGGTGGCGGCATCGTAGGTAACGCGGGGGGGCTGGGCAGCGCGAGGGGCAGGGGGTCTGGCGCTGGGCGCGGTCCAGGCGCGGACGGGCGCAGACGGGCTTACCTTTGGCGCACCTTCGGCGTGGCCGTAGCGCGTGGATGCTGCGCGTGGAGACATTGGCCATAAATGGAGGGTGGAGGGGGCGGAGCGTGGGAGGGTCAGCAGCTGGGAGGCGGTAGCGGGGAGGAGGGGCAGGGAAAACAACAACAGCAAACAAGATGGAGGTCAGAGGGGAGGCGAGGCAGGGGCAGTAGGTCGCCAGCGAAAATAAATCCAATAATGCACGTTGCTGCCAGGTGGGCCAATACAGTTAAATGCAGTGCAGGGCGGGCGGCGCTATAGTCACAAGCGCTAAGAGCTATGAGATTAAACAAAACACTGCGCAAATTTGTGAAATGCAGGCGAGCCGATTTTAAACACGGCGCTATTTAGTCTAATGCAGGCGATACCACTGAAATAAAGAATGCAGGCGATACCGTGAAGTTGATTCAGCAGTGCGATCCCCAGGAAGATAGCAGCAGTACAGGGAGAGGATACTTGGTCAATTGGTAAGTACAAAAAGTATTAAATACTTATGAATAGGGCAAAAGATTAAAAATTCATACAGATCACAAACCTTTAGTGTCAATTCTTTATTGCACCAATGTACACTATATAAGGGCTGTGGCAAAACTCAGTATTTCTGGTTTAAGCTTGTTGGAATATAGTTTGATTGATATAGTTGATATAGTGTGATTGAGCAAGTCATGAGGCTCAAAACAAAAGGAGCTAATTGTTTGCGGAGGCACCACTGTGAGAAATATACATCTTGGACAAGGATAATATTCAGGATAGTGAGAATAAGGGGGCTAATGTATGCTGGCTGGAGGGTTTTAGAAAGAAAGTGGAGGAACGCCAGGATACAGAGATTACTAAAGCTATAGAGTTTGTGAAGAAGGGTTGGACAATGGAGAAGAGCATGACTTTGGCATTGAAGTCATACAGGAAAGTGAAAGCAGAATTGTCTATTTAGACAAGACAAGCTGGCATAGCTTGGTGCTGTTAGGAGCAGATTGCTGTGCATAACTCAGGAGGATCATTTGGGTACCGCCTTAAAAAAGGAAAGACTGAGGGACAGATACCAATGGCCACATATGGACCATGATGTTGAGTAGAAGATTGTTAATTGTGTGGTGTGTACGCAATCTGATAAGTGTATGAAGAGAGATGTTCAACGAATAGTGCAAGTAAGTGTTCCAGATTGTCTGGGCAAAATGATCATTGACTTTCTAAATCTATTTCACGCTGTGTCAGCAGCACAAATGAATGTCTTTTTGTTAGTGGTTCACAGGAACAAGTAGTTGAAGATCCATTTTATTAGTGATCTCAACACAAAAAGTGTTATTGAGTTCCTTAATGTTCCCTCACATGAAGGGTGCCCCAGTGACAATGTGCCTGGCAATGGACTACAATTCACTTTAGGTGAGATGCAGAATGTTCTGTCTATTTTCAAGGTGAGACATAGAGGAGGCAGTCTATATTAACCTCAAGATAATGGTGTATGGCGAAGAGTGCTTATCATGTTGTGTTAGGCTTGGCATCTTTGGCAAGGTTCCCCCTGACTTTTCGCCTCTACCTCCTGCATTTAGCAGAAACCAGCAAACCTGTGTAAAGCAGAGTGCACTGAAACAAATGTCCTCTTGTACAAAATTCCTGGCCAAAGTATTTTTTGCTGCCCAATAAATAAAATAAAAAAGATAATAAAATTCGAGGTGCATGATGAAATTATGTAATTCGACAGAAATATATCAGCACGATTGTAATAAAAGGCCCTAGAATAACAGTACAATGTGTTTGTTTAAAGTCCGAACTGTGTCAATTGGGTACTCTCATTGCTGGACAAACTCATGCTACTGAAGCTGTGTTTTCCCTGATTTCCTATGGTCTACTTTACCATACCCCCTCTTTTGCATTCCCTTTTGATTGCCTAATGTGCCCCTGATTTGAAGACCATTGTGTATTCAGGCAGACGCACATGACACACAAACCTTACTGACAAGCAGCAAAGGGTTCTGATATGTGTCCTTTGTAAAGCTGGTGTTTACATTTAATCTAACTTGTTTTCTTCTTGCAATAAATAAGGTGACATCACCAGTGCTGGGACAATATCACACTCCAACAAGCTTCTATGCAATGTGCAATATAGTCTTCGACAGTGGTTCTGCAGCACTGTGAATTGTATGCAAACACATGACTCTTCTCCACTATATTGTTAAATATAAATGACCACGCTGTCATTTGACAATATTAATTTTCCTGAACTCCGAAGAAGGTTTCAAAAGAGTTTCCTGTTGAGTTGAATTTGTGGCTCGCATCAGGGCTCCTCGGACATTAAGCTTCACACACCATACATTAGCCTTTTTAGTGATTGTTCAAATATAAAAGGAAAGTGTGACTATATATCTACCGATTCCTGGAATGTTTTGGACACAAGTCTGCTGCACATGCCTAGGCTCAAATATTTCCTGTTTCTGCCAAGAAGGACATTCAGGACCAACATGAAGGTCAGTCCTGCTCCAGCATGCAGAGCTGCAGGTGGCGATGAAAGTCATTCCAGCCAACCTGTATCTGAATTTAGGGTTTTCATCACAGCCACATCTCAGTGCACATTCCTTTCTGCCATCCTGGTTCGCTTTCTTATTTTCTCTTCCTGTGCCTCCACCTCCCGACCATCATCTTAATTTAAGGTTTTCATCACAGGGACATCTCTGCGTGCATTCCTTGGGGCCACAGGCACTCGGAATTCCCTCCCTTGCATTCTGTTCTGTGTCTACAGCTCCCAACCCCCATAAACACTTTGCCTACAGACCCACAACTGAATATACACAGTTCAGTGTTAATGGTCACATGTCAGATAAGTACACTGGATTTTTCTACAACTCGCCCTATCGTGGTCATTAAATGTGCAAATTGCTTTGTTCTGCGTTTAATGCCCAGTTCATTTTGTTGTGCTTTATTGTGTGTGTTTCAACTTTCATAAGATGCACAATTTATACCCCTATTCATCTTTATCACACCAACTTGTCAGGTCTTAAAACTGTGGAAAATGTATTAGGCTTATATAAAACCAAAAACATAGTGTTGCTCTTTTTATTTACCAACACACCGAATAGACCTCACCAAGCAACAAGTGGCTTTGGAAGCAGGGATAAGGAAGGATGCTATCTTACACCTCTTGCATCTTGAATCCTTAACAGAATGTGTTATTATAGGGTTTATTTACTACCTGTGTAATAAGGCTATCCCTCTGAAAAATGCTAACAGATGCTGGTACTTTTACTTAATTTAACTTACGCTTTAAAATAGCGCTACTTACCACACTGCCTCGTTGTAAATAACAAATGTTGCGGTACACAATCTACCGCCCGACTAACCAAAATGATCGCATATCTTTCCGGGATTGGAAGCTGGGGTTCAGCTCACTGAGCCACCCTGACATGGCGAGTAATGAAAAAGTGTACTTCAAAAACGAAAGGGCTCATTTCAAGTCATTTTCAAGATTATGATATATTTTTCTGGATGCACAGGTATAAATGGCCACCCAAAACATTATTCTTAAGTAGTTACGTTGCTAGGAGTAGACCTCCACTGCACTATGGTGACCACTGTGGACATTGTTTTCATGTTACAGTATCCATGCTGTCCTCAGGTTAGGGTGCACTTGCCTCATGGAACTAATGCTTTCAAATGTGATCACTTCACTGCTGAGATTAGGGTTGGGATGGAAAGCAAAAAAAACCCTGGCAAAAACGTTCAAACAAGCCCCAGACTACGTAGGCCGCTACTAGAAAATAGGCTGGTTTGATCATTACAGCCACTGATGCTCTGAAAGCAGCACCCACGCCCGTAGCCCACCAGGATGCCACAGTCGCACAATGACCAGTCCGGGCCTGGCTGACATTTCTTTATCCTAAATTCGCTTTGTTTTAAGATTACTATTTTGATTGGTTAGTTAGCTTAAAGCAAACGAATTATGTTGCACCATTTCTCACATCTGCATATTGAGTCACGTTGGTCATCAGATTTGGTGTGTGTGGCAGTATTTTGACAGCATGTTTCTGAAACGGGATAGCAGAAAGTCACGCTAGACTCCACTCCACCTGAAGGGAGATTGATCCGAGAAGGAATCTCCGTCGTCAGACCCTTATGTCCTCAGGTATCTGACTGCAGAGGAGGGCGCGCGGGGAGGGCTCGAAGGCGGTCCCAGCGTGACTCAGAGACGAGAGCTGAATCAGGAAGAAAGCATGCAGACAATCCCCAGACTGGTCACGTGCGCGTGTCCGAGAAGCCCCAGGTAACTGTGACTGACGCAGCTGGCATGCAGGGTTTAGATAACCTGGGCTCGCGCTGACCTGTGCTGACATTACCTTTATTAATGTGATTGCTCCTGGGTTTTCATCCCGAGGCATGGAATCCCATACCCAGCGGGCGTGGTCATGGGTGTTGGCTTTCCACTCTTTGTGGTGTAAACAAGCACAAGTATTTCACCAACAATGCTTTTCCTACAGTGTCGACGCGCCCTAACGCCAGGGCTGCTCCTTAATTAAGGGGTTCCAGCCTTTGAACTAGCGGGTGAAACACTGGACAGGGAACGGCTGGACTCAGCAATGCAAACCTTCAGTGTCGAGGCGTTTAAAGGACCGTCCTGTTAGGCAAATAATGGAAAAAATGACTGTGCAGGACTTTTAAAAATAATAATTTAAATAGTACTTTAAATAATACTTTATCAATGTTGTAGATATCTGTTCTGTGCAGTATGTGACGTTTATTACATGAATTCATGACTTTTCTTGAAGATTACAGCTCTGGAATGGCGGTGCACCTGTCTGGCCCGAATACCTCTTTCAATCCTGCCCACTTACATATTACTGTATTTGACTTCAGGTTGTGTGAGCCATGTCAGCCACGCATAATATGCACAATTTTATATAATAAAATAAATACCCTACTATCACTTACAAATTCATGTATTTGCAAGCTTTCATGTCCAGCAGATCACTTCGCCCAGCTGGCAATGAGGCTTTAGAAAAGTCTATGAAGGTATTGTTAGACATGTCTTCCTCATGCTACCCTGCAACTCCTGTGGCACAAAGGCCGACATTCCAGCAGCAAGGCTTAGTGAGATGTACTACTGCAGAGCAAGGCTTTCCATTACAGAGCACAGAATGAACGCAGCGCAAAGGACTCCATGGTCCAGATAATACATACTGGATCCTAAAAACAGCAGCATCTTCAGTATTTTCCAAAAGAAGTTGCTAAGGTACCAGGATAACTGAGTCTTTCATAGAACAGGTCTGCATCTCACACACTGAAGCACATGAGAAATGTGGAGAAGTGTGGCTCAATGGTTAGAGCGGCAGACCTTGATGCAGAGGTCTAGCCCAGGACCAGGGTTCAATTCCTCGCCTCGGCGGGTCTTGGGCTCAAATATTGCACGGACCTGATAATTCTCGCCTCAGTGCCTATTCCAATCACGGAGTCCCACTCTGCAACTCTGGGCAATAGCTTGCTTAATCTCCACAACGGCCCCCACAACGCTAAGGCTGCCTGGCCTCCACCTTGGGGGTGCCCAAGAGTGGACGCCTCACAGGGAAAGCCAGGATGGGTTCCACAGCGGTATTCGTTCAAGCTCCTTGAGACACTTGCGGGTGAGTAGTGCGCTATACAAGTATCAATTTACATTTATCAATTTTTACATTTAATGTAGGGGAGCAAGAGATGAAGTTGAGGCACTTTTGTGCGCCTCATTGAAAGGGTGTGTGGGTCTGGGACAGAGTCAGACACATGCTGTGCTCGAATCTGAGTCTGTCATATGCCAGACACATCAATGACAATGAAGAGCTTATGACAGACTCAGATTCGAGCACAAAAAAAAGAGACAACATGCAGAATTAATAGCACTTCATACTGAAAGAAGCATGTCTTTTCCTGGCAGGAGACTTCCCGCTCAGAAGTTTTACCAAATAGAAAACACTGTCCTATATAGTACAGGGTTCTGAACTCTCAATGTAATGAGTGTTTTATTGGGATGGGAGAGCCTGTGCGGTTCACCTTCAGGCAGCCTTTATGGTATGCTATAAGTGATACATAATTTTAACCACACCACAAGCTATTCATTCAGAGATAGTACAAATGGCTTAACGGCTAGAGTGGCGAACCTTGAAGCAGGGCAACTAGATTCGAGTCTGACGGGAGGCTCAAACATCCTGTGATTGGGGCAATCACTTAATTTCCCTGTGCCTAAAAATGAATGTGTCTGTCTGTAATGCAATCGGTGCTCATGTAAAGTGGTCTGATAGCCTCGGGTCGAGTTCGGCTACAATCAACTGCAGAAGAAATATAATGAACAGGTTACAGGCTATGTTGAAAGTGAAAGGCAATTCTAGGTGGCCACGTATGCAGACGACACCTTGCTATACGTCCTGGATCCAGAAAATAATTTATCAGCAGTGCTCAGAGAAGTAGTACACTATGGTGCACTTTCTGAACTGAAGGTGAACTGGACAAATTCATTGGCCTTCCCCCTTACTCCGGTCACGCAGGAATTCGACATGGAATTTCTGCTGCAGTGGACCATATCTGGGTATACGGTTGCATACCGATTCCGAGATAGTGTTCAGAGAGAACTACGGCGTGGCCGTTAGCAAACTGGAGGATGATGTAGAGGCCTGGTGCCGACTCCCGCTTTCTCTTGTGGGTCGCATCTCCGTCATGAAGATGGTAGTACTCCCGAGAATGCTGTTTCTGTTCACAAATCTTCCGATGGTTCTACCTTGCGTATTCTTCCAGAGACTGACTCAAATTATGATAAAACTTGCGTGGGCGGGTAAGCAACAGAGGGTGCGGTGGAAGATTCTCACGTTGCCGTACAGTATGGGGGGCCCCAGACCTGGAGCTTTACTACAGGGTGGCACAGGGGTCGCACATGCACCTCTGGGTGCACGGAGACGAGCATATCCCCCATGTTCGCATGGAAAAACTATTTGCAGACTCACTCCCCCTAACTGCAACGATTTTCCAACATGTGGATCACAGAACTGGTACTCTAGATTCCATCAAAGCCACCAACCACGCTTGGCATAGTCTCCTGCAGCACCAGGGAAGGGCATTGCTGCACTCGCCAAGTATGCCGGTTGAATGGGCCTGATAGAGCACGCAGGTCACCCGACCAGTACTGTTACTAGTTATGCACACTAGGGCCCATGAAACAAGTTTTCTCCGTGATATTTTAATCAGGTAACCCACACACTACTATCAGCAGTTCGGTTCCCTTCTATTTACTACCATGTACCTGACTTCCCAATCCTCGTTCAGGTACCTAAGACCACAATGGGTCGAGGAGCTAGCTGTGGAGAAAGTAGACAGCACAAAATACATACATTTGAATTGTATACTCTTATAATAACCACAAACGCAAGAAGTTTCAAAAACCTGTATCTAGTTATCGTTTTCTTCGAGTTCAATGAGCCACAGGTTAACACAAATCAAACTATCTATCACTAAGATTAAGAAAATAATATAACAATTAATTAAGGTAAGAAACATTTGAAATTTTAGAAATAAAGGGGAAAAATAAGGAACACGCTAAATGTAGATTAACAGATTTTGTAAACTTCACTAAAGGCGGGTAAGAAAAGGGAACATACTATTCAGAGCAGACTTTCAGTTATCACTAACAGCCTATGGGAAACAAAACTTATGCAATCTACTTATCCAGATGTGCTTTATTTCTAAAAGGGAGTGTAAGAGTGGGACAAACTGTATATGCATACGAGATTCTGAATTTGACTAAAGGTAGGGAGAGAATGGAACATGATAATGCATAAGCTATGCGAAAGACTTATTTGATAGGGAGAGAAACAGGGTAAAAGACAAATTGATAACTTTGCTTTATTCAGAAAGGGAAAAATGAAACTTAGATAGACCGTCACCCACGCAATTTATATTTACCTAGGACAGAATGAAGGCCAACCCTGGCCACGGGTCGGTTGGAAAAAGCGGGAAGGGACCCTCAAGGACTTAGGTTGCCAGTAGGCGAGCAGGTACAGCTCATGGACAGTCAGGACAGGATAACCTCAGGATTTGGATCAGGACTGGGCTCACCAAAGGGTACGAACAACACCTGCAGCTTCGGATGCAACGCACGTGCTACCCCCTCTCTGTATGGAATCTGCCAATAACCCCGATTGGGTTCTCGAACCTCCTAGCTTCGCCAGCACTTAAAGTTTCCCAACCTCCGACTGAGTCTGGGGCAATTACGGACAGAGTGCTCCGCAGCTCTCTGTATCAATCACCTATAGAGTTCGTTGGGTCAGTGACAGGTCAGCTATTCGGACAAGTCGGACAATTTCTCTAGCTAAACCTGGGCAAATTATACTGTTTTCGGGACAATGTACCACCCACAAATGTTGCAAGTGATAGGTTCCCTAATTTCTGATTGGGCAAGTGAGGAGGTTAGGTCATGGTACCTCCTCGAATTTGGACTTTCTCAGACTAAATATTAATTTTCGAACCCACCCCTTACATTCCAGTTCCCATGACAAGAGAGGTTTTAGAAATCAATAGTGCACTCATATAGCAATATACAATTGTTGCAACTTCAGGTAACTGTTCGTTTTCTTCAGCCAGGTCAGGGAGCAGGTTCCCATGAACATCTTTGCTTTAGCTGCCAGCTGGCTGGGTTCCTCTGCTGCGTGACTTTCTTTTCCCCCGTCACATGACTGGTTCTACCCAGACTTCAAGATGGAGTAGCGGTGCTTCCCAGACCCCCCCGAGGATGGTACATGAAAAGTAAGCGAAAACAAATTAGAGACATAGAATAAAATGAATACACTGTATACCGTGAAAGGCTATACTATACCCCTTACTTTATAATAACTATAGCATTAGGAGTTAGGCAGAAAAAACGGCTTTGCCAAAGCAGCAGTGCAAGCACGAAGCATGTGAGAAACAAAGCGGCCATATTTAGCAATACTGCGCATGAGCGAAAAATTCCCTCCAGAACTGCGAGTGCGTCACGTCACTGAGTATGACCGACGCATGCGCAGACTAGATTCCCGCAAAGCAGCAACCATGTTATTTGCAAGCTTCATTAAGTATAAGTAGACACATAGGCAATCGTCACTGGGACACCCCCGTGTAGTGTAAAATGCAATATTAGAAAGACAAAACATGTTGAGTTAATTTCATTAATGTTATTCGAGGTTCTTGATATAAGCAAGTCGCGTCACATGCGAATACTTGCTCTATCAATCCCCTCTTTGATGATATTTACTATCATCACTATAACTGGAACCAGATGCCAACTTGTCACAATTCTTGCATTTCAATTTTTTCAATCATTCTATTCATTTTCTCTTTTATTTCTTTATTAGGATGAGAATTTTCATTTTCTTATAAATTTGATTATTCAGTTCCTCCAGTTCCAATTCATCCACATTCCTCTTCACTCCTCTCTTATTCACAGTGTACTTTTTCTGATGTTTGCGACATTTACAGCAAAGAAATATAAGAAACTACTATACTAATACCCATGATTGGCAACAGTATTTTACTCAAAAGACTTTTCCCTAAGTTAGTAAACCAGTGACCTACAGAGGAAAGACCATCTGTTAGTCTCTTACAGGCACTCTCAACCTCCAGTGGTTTGAGCTCTTTTTCTAAATTTGTAATATTTTTCACATACCTTTCGATTCCTACACTTTTGTCAGGTATGTAAGTGCAACAATGTTGCGTTTTCAACATCCGACAGACTCCGCCCTCATTTGCTAAGAGGGTGTCAAGAGCAAGCCTATTTTGCAAAACCATAGATCTGATCGCAACCATTTCAGTATTGACCACCAGGAAACCTCCAGCAGTGTCGGTAGATAACCAATCCAGTACCATTGGCAATTTGCAAATTCTGTGTGTATTCAGAGAAACTCCCACTGCAGGTATCAATGCGCTGAAAATATCTCCCACTATTCCTCCAGCACTCT
Organism: Lissotriton vulgaris; assembly: GCF_964263255.1. Classification (NCBI taxonomy): domain Eukaryota; kingdom Metazoa; phylum Chordata; class Amphibia; order Caudata; family Salamandridae; genus Lissotriton; species Lissotriton vulgaris. The sequence goes on along the minus strand of NC_141689.1, from coordinate 344,285,724 downwards.
CTCTCTTTGAGCGTGCTAACTTGTTAGTCTTTTCAATGCTTCCAGTGTTCTTCCCCACATGGTATATCTTCGGAAAGACAATACCAAAGTACCAACTTCCGTACCAATGGTCCGGCAATTTGAAGTAAGCCTTGTTTCCACATATAAAATAAATTCCAGGAAACACGGGTTCTGACCCATCTTTGAATCCCCAACCCCCAATTACCTTGTAATTATGTTCGCACTCACTGGAACCAATGAATATGTTATTATAATAGCTAGTCATTTCTCTATGAAGACAGAGCTTCCCCTTATTTTCGAAATCCAGCAACAAAGCAGCCATTTCTCTACCATTTGAGGTACTGTCTATCTTCTCTGCCCATTTAGGAACTTTTTGAGTTTTATCTTTGGCCTTCCTTTGGAAGCTTTCTCTTCGTTTTTCTATCATATCTAGAAATTCTTTCTCCTTTTCATGTAGAGAACAAGTCAGGTTATTCTTGTGTGCGTCATCTATGTTAATTTTTCCTACAGTTAGAAAATAATAACCCATATATTTAGCTACATCTCTAGTCGTATGTACAGGATTCAGAGTCCTTCGAACAGGAAGTTCTTAAAAAGTCACATCATAGTTTGAATAGTAATACTGTAAGGGTCCTCGTCTGTAGAATAGACTGGTCAATATACTACAGGAGATTCCATAGGCCAAGGGTAAGTGGTGATAAGTCACACCTTCAGCTACTGAAGTAGGTAGTTTTATGCAAACATAACAGTCATCTATCTCCATTGTCTCTACATAGTGTACTAATAGATTCGCAAAAACATTTAGGTGGGTTTTGTTTCGAATTTTGTTAAAATGTAAGCCTTCCTCATCTGGTGCTTCTAAGTCTACTTGTCTCCGTTTCAATCTAAGTGGTCTGTCTAATGCATTTACACTTTTTGGAGTGTTTCTAGTATGCGATTCCACAGTGTCGTCTGGTAAATTATTATTGAGGTACAGACTCGGGTCCTCGCTCATCATAGAAGGAATGGTTATGGTCAGTCCTATCCAAAGTATTACAATTAATGCTACACTACATACACATATTTGACAACACGTTTTACACCAATTACGCCTAGGTCTTCCATTTACACTGGAATCAGACATTTTGGGCTTAGGAGAAGTTTTCAACCCCTCTTTGTAACTTTATCCAAATTCTTACACCGAGCAACTTCAGGTCGGTTCTTCTTCTTCGGTGCTCTGAATGGCAATCACCTCTTCTTCACTTTCATCACTTATATCAAGATCTTCAAACTCCTCTAGTACCAGAAAAGTCCACTCAGGACCCTGATATTTACTGTTTTGTTTCCTTAGTCGGGCACTTTTTCTCTTTGGCTTAGTTCCAGATTTCTCCCTTTCACTAGCAGCCTTTTTTCTGTCCTCAAGCTTTTCCTCTACGGTTTTCAGTCTCAGTCTCAGTCTTTTGATGGATCTGGGTTCATTTTTCTTTTTCTTGAATCTTTTAACTGGCACTGTTACTGGGCTTTCGTTTAATGATCTTTTGTTTTCATTCACTTGTGGTACATCTGCTTCTAGGACTTCTGGTTCCCTACCTATCTGACTAGTTCCAGGTCTTAAATCTTCTTCCTCTGCCTGGTCACTAAGCTGGCCTTGTTTAGGTGTATGTTGGATTTGGCTTTGTTTTGTTTCAATTTCTTCTTCTTGAACACTTTTATCTATTTCTATCTGATCAAGCACTACGAACCCTTGATTTTCTTCCGCTTGAACTTTTGCTCTATTTCCTAATTGTCCCTTTTCAGTTTCAGGAGTTCTTGGAGGTGTGTCGATAGCCTGTTCTGTCTCTATCTGTCCTTCTTCATTGTCTGACCTGACATGAATTTCGATAATCTGGTTATCCTTTTCTATTGCTGTCTCGTCCTCACTATTCCACTCTCTATCTAAATAGGTATATCTTCTGGTTCTTATGGGATCAAACGTCAGGTCAATCACTGGGACCCACTCGTCTTGACTGGTGCTTGGTGCTCGTCATCAGCTACTTCAGGACCAACGTCAGGAGACCCCTCAGCTGCAGAACCTTCAGCATCAGCTGCTTCTTCTTCAGTCACTCTTTTGGTATGACTGGCGTGGATCCACTTCGGCACACCCACACACTTCACCGCTGTTGTGGTAACAAGAACTACTTGTCTCGGTTTTCCCCACTTCGGGGCAAGGCAACTCGATCGAGTGTGTTTCTTTAGCACAACCCAATCCCCTGGGTTCAGATTATGGGCTGGAGTTGTTGGCCTGGAGACGGCGTCTTCCCCAATCTGGTGAGAGATAGAACGCACTTGGTCACCCAGTTGCTTGCAGTACTCTAGCACCAAATCATCAGAAATGCTTAGCAGTTTGTGCCCTGGCACCCATGCTTGTCGCATAACTCTTCCCATCAGTATCTCGTGGGGGCTCAGGCCTGTCTTCCAATCTGGAATACTTCTTATTCCCATCAGGACAAGGGGCAAGGCGTCTATCCAGTTCATTCCAGTAGAATCACACATTTTTTCCTAATCTTGATTTGATAGTGCCATTTATTTGTTCTACCACTCCAGAAGCCTCTGGGCGATATGCACAGTGCAATTTATGGGTGATTTGGAATGCTGCACAGAGCTGTTCTATTATCTCATTGTGAAAATGCCTACCTCTGTTTGATTCAATTGTAACTGGAAAACCAAACCTAGGTATCAGTTCCCTCAGCAACAATTTTGCTACTGTGATGCCATCATTTTTCTTAGCAGGATAAGCTTCTACCCATTTTGAAAATAGGCAGATAATGACAAGGACGTACTTCATTCCTTTACAGATGGGCAACTGTATGAAGTCAATTTGTAATCTGACAAAGGGACCTTCTGCCTTTCCGATTGTACCTGGGGTAACTACTATTCTCTTTCCAGGATTAAACTGCTGACAAGTTAAGCACCTCTGGCAAAGTGCCTCTGCAATGTTCCTGAACTTCGAATTGTACCATGCCTCGTCAAAGACACAAACCATAGCGTCCCTGCCTATATGTGCATCCCCATGTATCAGTCGGGCCATAGGAGCAAGCGAGCTGTCAGGCAATACAGGCATACCATCAGTGTAAACCATGTCACCATCCTCACTCCTCTCCTGACAACCAAACTTTTTCAATCTTTTCTTTTCTTTTGGTCCTGCTGCCCTTTGCAATTCCTTCAGCTCTTCCCATGATTGCACATCCTCAAACACCATAAGTTGGCAGCTGTTTTCATGTCCCCTCAACTTGATGTTGACTGACATTCGATAACGTGCACAATGTTGGGCCAGTTGGTCAGCATATCGATTACCTGCTGTCACATTGTCATTGCCAGATTTGTGAGCAGCACACTTGACCACTGCCAATTCTTTTGGTAACTGGATTGCTTCCAGTGATTCCTTTACAACCTTCCCATTCCTGATCGGAGTACCTGAACAGGTCAGGAACTCCCTTTGCAGCCACAATTGGCCAAAATCATGCACAACCCCATAGCCATACTGGCTGTCCGTATATATGGTTGTTCTTTTATTTTTCCCAGCTTTACAGGCTCTGGTTAATGCAATCAATTTGGCCACTTGTGCAGATTTGACTCCAAATAGACAGGATGCTTCTATTGCACGTTCTAGTGTGCACACTGCATAAGCAGCACTTAAACAACCATCCTTATGTCTTAGACATGATCCATCCACAAAAAGTTGGTAATCTTCAATAGGTAAAGGCATTTCTTTAATGTCTGGGCGTGGTTTTGTACTGAACTCAGTTAGGTCTATGCAATCATGCTCGACCTCTCCTTTCACTTCCGCAATGAGGGAATCAGGTAATAGGGTAGCTGGATTCAACAAGTTACATCGTGTAATGGTCACATTTGCTGCACCCACCAGGATCCTTTCATACTTAGTCAGCCGACTAGGGGTGAGATACTGGGTTTTAGTTCGGGTCAGTAAGATTACAACTGCATGTGGGACGTACACAGTCACTGGATGTCCCATGACAATGAATTCACTTTGCTCAAGACTCATGCAAGTTGCAGCTACTGCTTTCAGACATCCGGGTAATGCAGCAGCCACTGGATCTAAAGTGGCAGAAAAATATGCCACAGGACGTCTAGTCAAACCATGCGCTTGGGTCAGAACCGGCAATACACAATTGTCGCGTGTGTCACAAAATAGTACAAACTCTTTCGAGTAGTCAGGCATCCCCAGTGCAGGAGCAGCATACAGGCAATCTCGTAATTTTGTAAAATTTGACATGCTTTCTTCATCCCATTCTACTGGGTCCTCTGCTCCTTTCTTGGTCATTTTTATCAATGGTTTTGCTAAAACTGCAAATCCCACAATCCACTGTCTACAGTATCCTACAACCCCAAGGAACATTCTGATCTCATTTTGAGTACGGGGTAGATGCATGTTTTTAATTATCCGAATTCTTTCTGTTGTTACTTTCCTGATACCTTTCTCTATCTGGTGTCCCAGATATTTAACTGAAGTGGTACAGAACTGCAATTTGTCTGGTCACACTTTATGCCCTCCTTCCCCTAAATGGTTTAGTAAGGCAATGGTATCAACAACACAGTCATTCTGACTTTTAGACGCCACCAAGAGGGCGTCTATGTACTGTACCAGCACTGATTCCCTAGGTAGGACCAAAGATTCAAGACATTTTTTCAGAATCTGATTAAAGATTGAGGGGCTTTCCGTGTACCCTTGAGGGACACGATTCCAGACATAGACATGACTGTCGAATTCAAATGAGAAAAGAAATTTGCTGTCTGGGTGCAATGGGATTGAAAAGAATGCGTGACACAAGTCAATGACTGTGAACCATTCAGCATTCCAAGGAATTTGGTACAAGATCACAGCAGGATTTGGTACAATAGGACAGCAAGGAACCACAATTTTGTTTACCTTGTGCAGGTCCTGCACTACCCTGTACTTACCACTTGGTTTCTTGATTCCAATAATAGGCAAATTACAAGGACTACTCATCACTTCCTGTATGATGTTTGCTTCCAATAACCTTTTTACCTCAATGGCAACCCCTGCCTTCACTTCTGCACTCATTTTGTACGGTTTGGTATTTGGATAAACTGCATCTTCTCTTATTGCTATTTTGATTGGGTCAACATTTTCCATTAATCCTACGTCTTTACCAGTAAAATCCCACACCTCAGGTTTCACTGTTTACTGGAGTTCTTCAGGTAAGTCTTGTATTTTCAGTCTCTGAATTTCTGTGTCTGGCCTTATTAACATTAGTTTATAAATTCCATCTTCATCTGGGGTCTGAATTTCAACGCCTTTTGGTGTGCAAAAGATGGTGCAATTCATTTTGCACAACAAATCACGTCCTAACAGGTTCACTGGACTGGAGTCACAGAAGACAAATCTGTGCATCTCTTTGAAATTCCCTATTGTGATTTCCATGGGCTCAGTTACTGGAGTATTAATGATCTGATTAGAAACACCCACTACTTGGATTGCTTCTCCAGAGAGGGGTAGGTTTGGGACATCTGCTGTTCTCACAGTAGAACGGGTAGCATCAGTGTCCAACAGAAAGGTGACGTCATTCCCTTCAACCTTTCCTTCAATGTATGGCCCTGTCTGGTCTACCGGCAAGGAGGCGCCAAGCACGCACTCCTCGTCCTCCCCTCTCAGGCCCCGTCAATAAGGTTCATCACAGAGAAATGTATCATTCAACAGGAATTGCGAAGTTGCTGCATTTCTATCCTCCCTTCCTTCTCATACCTCGACTTCCTCACTCTGTTGTGCTCTATTGTTATAGTTTGGCCTAGGTGCGCGAGGCAGCTGTGGCTGCTTTACGTGTTGCTGAGTCTTTCATGGCCCCTCTTTCTGCACCTGTGGATTCAAATCATTATTGGCATGTTACCATTCAGCAACATTGGACACTCGTCTCTCCAGTGCCCTATCTGACCCCACCCGTGACAGGGGAACTTCTTTTTGGCTTCCTCTCGGCTCATTTTAACTCTGGGCTTCCCTCCACCCCCAGGGCTTTGATTCTGGGTATTATTATTCATTTTACTTAACTGCTTTTGTTGTTGCTCCGCCAGTTTTACTTGTGCCCACATGACTTTTTCTTTCAATGCTTTTCTTTTATTTTCCATTTCATCTTCTTAATATTTGGCGTATTTCAGGACCTCATCCATGGGTTTTGACTGCCAACAGATTTTATTGTCTTTAATCCACTGTGAAATTTCAGGTCTCAACCCTATTACGAAACGATAGATAAAGTGGGCCATATCCTTCCTCTCTATGTTATCGATTCCACTGTACGTTTTGAACACTTGTAACAGTCGCTCATAATATGAATGTACAGTTTCATCACGATTTTGGACAGTTCTATCTATACGGGTCCAGTCAGTTTCTTTAGCGGGCACCTTTCCTTTTAAGTACAGTATGACCTGGTCATATTTCCTCATCACCTCTGCTGAGGGGGCACATGTTCTTGGGTCCCTAGCGTACTTCTCACTTGGCCAATCAACTACAATTTTACATTCTGTCCATAAATCTTCATGAACTACAATGTCGAAGAACCCATCTAGGTCCTTTAGGAGACATTTTTGAACTTTTATAAATCTCTCAACCTGCCTGTACCACTCCACAGGTTTTTCTCGTAATTTTGGGAAATCATTTGTAAATGACACAATATCTTGTCTGGACCATGAAACATGTACGTATTTGCCACCTGCTACACCGCTCTTGGGATAAAATCGCTCAGCTTTGTCTGTTTCTTTTAGGACATATTCAGTGGACACATGTCGGGACCTATTGTCTTCTTTTTTCTTTGCCCACCTTGCTTTCCATTTATTTAGATCTCCCCATTTCTGTAACAGGTGCAACAACTCCCTTATCTGTACCTTTCTCCCTGACACATTCATGTTTTCCAAATCCTTGTCTGAAAATTCTGCTCTGTATGGTTTCTGCAATACCTTAGATCGGCTGACATCTATTCCCATATTAGCTGCAGTGTCCATTAGTCTCTCATGGAATGCTCTGGTATTTCTCGTAATGCTCTTACATATGAATAACAGCTCTTCTTCATTAAGAGTGTTTAGTCTGTCTAGTCCCACGTTCCCAGCCATCAGTTCTTCCAATTCTATTCTTAATTTATAAATATCTAATGGTTTTGGCTGAGGAGTTCCTTTTTCTAATTCTCGAGTCCATCGATCTATCTCCTCCGGAGTCACTACAGTGGCACTTCGAGTAGCTGAAGCTGTTTCTATCAGGACGTCCCGTGCACTAGTCTGAGGGTTCTTTCTTGGTGCGCTAACTTCTGGTTCTCTTATGGGCAAGTCCATTAAGAAAATTATAGACTCACATTCACTTGTTTGGTCATCAACAATTAGGGGCTCTTTTCTTGGCGGCATTACAGCTGGAGTAATAACTGGAGTCTTTGGACTAGCTTGTCTATCCCCATAAAGAGGAACAACTGGGCCAATAGTTACTGAAATTGTCAGGGCTTTGAGACTGGAATTTAACTGGGATATTTTCTCTATCAATTCAGTTTTCTGTTTAATTAAGGCCTCCTTTTCTCGGTCCTTTAGAACCCTTTCCATAGAAGTTTCATGTACTATTTGGGGAATTAAAGGAGGGTACAGATTCGGGGCAGTTGGAATGGTCGTACTTGGTCCCTCACCACAGGACGGTCTATAACATGGTACAGTTGTGTCGGGCATGCAAAATCCTTCTTTGTTGTTAGGCCTATAACCTGAACCTGCTGTATCAGTCACGCTGGCCCTCCTATCACTGTGTGGCCTAATAAATGGATTTTTTGAACTCAAGGACCTAGACTCCTCATCATATGGAGGTGGATTTTTCATTAATAAATCCTCCAAGTATTCGTCTTCCGAATCTCCCGCAGTCATTAAGTGTCGGGTTATCTCTGTCTTTTTCCCTCCCATGGGTTCATCTACACCTCGTACTGGGAATAGTCCTTCTACCATCATATTCTGTCTCCACTGCTTCATCTTTTTCTCTTTAGTTTCTCTCTGATTTTTCGGATAAACTTTCGCTAACCCTTTATCCATTCTGGGTCTGTCTCTCTCAAAGGCCTCAATCTCCCATTCCTCCAGGGCCTCATATTGCGTCAGTCTTGGTCTGGGGTGTAAATCATTCATTCGGGTTCTCAAATTAAACAAAATTCTGCCATTAAATGAAATGAAATGAAATGAAAAGCAACTTATAATGCGCAACTAAAACCCGAAGGCATCAAGGCGCCTAACAGACAAAAGTCATCAAAAAAGGCAAAGACAAAACTACAAGTAGGCTTTGACAAAAAGACGAGTCTGCAGAGCCTTTCTAAAGGCTTGCAAAGTGGGCAGAGACTTAATTTCATCCGGTAGGGTGTTTCACCATTTAGGCGCAAGACTCGAAAAAGCTCTGCCCCCCCACTTAGCTCTCCGAATGCGGGGCGCACGTAGCAGAGACTTCTTGGCAGAGCGTAAATTTCTGGAAGAGCTATAAGGGACCAAAAGGTCAGCAATTCCTCCCGACCTGTTTCTCGCCAAGGCTCCATATGTCAGGCAGAGAGTTTTAAAAAGAATCCTATCCTCCATCGGAAGCCAATGAAGGAGTTTCCTAGCAGCAGTGGCTGATGAACGTCTAGGCAAGTCTAAAACAAACCTCGCAACGGCGTTCTGAACCATTTGTAACTGCTGCAGCAGGCCCTTGTTAATCCCTGCATACAGCGAATTACAATAGTCCAATCTCGACCCTATCAGGGCTACCACGACTTGCTTTCTCGCTTGCGGGGACAGGTAGTGTTTGATCTTCCTTAGAATGTGGATAGCACCCCAGCAGGTGGCAATTTTTCTGTTAACCTGCTGCTGCATACTTAGCAAGGGGTCAATCAGGACTCCCAAATTCTTAGCTAGGCCCGTGGGTGCTGGGCAAGCTTCCAACGAGGTGGGCCACCATTCCGCCGACCATCTAATGGAAAAGCTAAGACTCCATTTTCCTTAGTATATTCTACCCAATTTTCCAACCATACACAGGGTTGATACCCTTTGTCAAACTTCATAAAGGATGCAGGAGTATTAGGTGGTGGAATAATAACTCCTTCTCTAGTTTTTATGGGCTTGTCTTTCTTGAAATAATTCTTCATTTTGTCTACGAGAGTCATTTTTCTCTTACTCCCATACATTCCGCTTATTTTACGACCCTTCCACTGATCTCTTGCAAACCCTAAGTACCTTGGATCAGGTCGAGTTTCTGGATTAAAGGAATGCCACATATACCTCGTAAATCTGGCTCAGACTAAAAATACGTGCTTTTGTTTACAAACGTTTCTTCCAATGCTAGCTCGCCTTGTAAATGTCAACAACCAATCAATACAGAGATTTGCAAACAACTTCAACCAATGGGTGAGCGGCCCTTTTCGTGAGATGCGGTCTCACGCTCCGGCTCTCACCCCTCCTTTACAATTCCAGCTCCGCTACACACCCACTGCTTCGACCAATACCAGCACGGCACAGAGTGACGTTAGCGCAGCTCCGCAACTGACTCCCTCCTTCACAAGGTAACGGAAACTTGATTTCTTTCTTAAAGTGCAAGTGCTCTATATTAGTCTACAACGTATAACATTCGCCACTGTACTTGAGTGTCTAGACAGCGAGAGTAGTTTCACTACAAGTAAACCTCTTCTGTTTACTTTTCATACACTACGGATAGACCTTCCTGCCTACCCTTCACACAAGCTTTAGAGAACCTGCTACTCCTTTGACTCATCCACTCTTTCCGGGATATATACTAAGTCCAAAGTTTCACTAGTGAACTCCTTCGCTATCACTCAAGCTCCGATGAACCTACTAATCCTTCCTCGTGTGGCCCTTTCTAGGTAATATCACAACTGAAGTTTCAATAGCAGACTCGTTGCAACCATTTATTCAACTGCTCATTCAGAAAACCCTAATTAGCGCTTCCAGTTCTTCCTAACCATGCACTAATGTTTTCCTCAAACCAGTGACCTCACTGCAAGTGGATTCTCCTCACCACCCGCTATTCTGCCCCCGGGGATTTCCAGACAACATATAACAATTACTAACACATTGTTAATATAAAAACATCATATAGTAGTATTTCATAAAGACATTTTAAACATTTCATAATATTTCAAAGCAATATTTTTACAGCAGATCGATCTTAAGGAGAAAAATATTTTTAGCAGCACATTTTAACTTTTACGTTTATCAACAATTAACCTATCTACCTGTCTCAACTAGTCCTAACCATACTACTGCTACCAGAAAACTACTGATAGAGCGCGCAGGTCACCCGACCAGTACTGTTACTAGTTATGCACACTAGGGCCCATGAAACACGTTTTCTCCGTGATATTTTAATCAGGTAACCCACACACTACTATCAGCAGTTCGGTTCCCTTCTATTTACTACCATGTACCTGACTACCAATCCTCGTTCAGGTACCTAAGACCAAAATGGGTCGTGGAGCTAGCTGTGGAGAAAGTAGATAGCACAAAATACATACATTTGAATTGTATACTCTTATAATAACCACAAATGCAAGAAGTTTCAAAAACCTTTATCTAGTTATCGTTTTCTTCGAGTTCAATGAGCCACAGGTTAACACAAATCAAACTATCTATCACTAAGATTAAGAAAATAGTATAACAATGAATTAAGGTAAGAAACATTTGAAATTTTAGAAATAAAGGGAAGGGGAAAAATAAGGAACACGCTAAATGTAGATTAACAGATTTTGTAAACTTCACTAAAGGCGGGTAAGAAAAGGGAACATACTATTAGCAGACTTTCAGTTATCACTAACAGCCTATGGGAAACAAAACTTATGCAATCTACTTATCCAGATGTGCCTTACGTCTAAAAGGGAGGGTAAGAGTGGGACAAACCATATATGCATACGAGATTCTGAATTTGACTAAAGGTTGGGAGAGAATGGAACATGCTAAAGCATAAGATATGTGAAAGACTTATTTGATAGGGAGAGAAACAGGGTAAAAGACAAATTGATAACTTTGCTTTATTCAGAAAGGGAAAAATGAAACTTAGATAGACCGTCACCCACGCAATTTATATTTACCTAGGACAGAATGAAGACCAACCCTGGCCATGGGTCGGTTGGAAAAAGCGGGAAGGGACCCTCAAGGACTTAGGTTGCCAGTAGGCGAGAAGGTACAGCTCATGGACAGTCAGGACAGGATAACCTCAGGATTTGGATCAGGACTGTGCTCACCAAAGGGTACGACCAACACCTGCAGCTTCGGATGCAACGCCTGCGCTACCCCCTCTCTGCATGGAATCTGCCAATAACCCTGATTGGGTTCTAGAACCTCCTAGCAAAGTACTTCGCCAGCACTTAAAGTTTCCCAAACTCCGACTGAGTCTGGGGCAATTACGGACAGAGTGCTCCGCAGCTCTCTGTATCAATCACCTATAGAGTTCGTTGGGTCAGTGACAGGTCAGCTATTCGGACAAGTCGGACAATTTCTCTAGCTAAACCTGGGCAAATTATACTGTTTTCGGGACAATGTAACACTGGACATGAATTGTGAACCCTACTGGATGTCGTGTTTCAAAAGGGATCCATGAGGTGTACACCATCCTGCAATCAACACTGCAAATGAATTGTGAACACTGCTGCCCGTCGTGTTTGGACACACAACAATGACAGCAAGTGAGCAGTGGGGCCTGGGTGCACAGGGGCTGCAATTGAGCGCGGTGCTGCGGGAGGGGTGGGATGCATCAGCCTGAGTGCGCAGGTGGGAACAAGCGATGTTGCTGTGCGTAATGATGTGATCTCTGACCTCATTCAGTCACATCTCTGTCTCATTTTAAGGACCTGCTGGACCGTACTGTAGGCCTAAGCCAGCGGGCAGCGCTACACTACAGACACGTGGCATTGGCTTTTGGGGCACTGTAGTGAGCTGATTATTAAGTGTACATGCACACAGGCTTGCGCCACTGCATTACACACGCACATTATGTTTCTAGCATGCGCTCTGTTCCTTTGTATGTGAACGATGGTGTAACATATCATTATTTAACCTTGTGTATTCTCGTGCACTCCAACTGCTCTTTGAACCACGATTACCACTAACAGTTGGTAAATCGTACTTCAAGAAGGAAGGATACACTCAACTGGTGTTCTTTATTAGGCTTGAAATAAACCATCATTTACCTCCAGACGTTTCCACCATTATATTATTTCTCCCTTTTCAGACATTGAATTGGTTGCACCAAAATGGGCGGAGCGGATGCTCACCCCGTGATGATGCCCTGGGCATTCTGGCGCCTTCCATCATGGTATCAAGACACCGTCCCCGACTGGAGACCTGATGTGCCGCCATAGAGAGGCAACCCGGAGTCAGAGCTTGCACCGGCACGTTGTTGGACACACTAGTGTTGGCAGGTGAGCAGAGAAGCCTCGGTGCACAGCAGCTGCAATTGAGTGCAGTGCGAGGGAAGGGGCTGGGGTGCAGCAGCCTGGGTGCACAGGTGCAGGCAAGCGATATTGCCGTAGATAATAATGTAATGTTTGGCCTAATTCATATCTGTTTCATTTTAAGGACTTGCTGCACCGCACTCTTTCTCGCTCTTCAGCGTCCAAGACACACAGGTGACGGGAGGTAAACAGTGAGGGCTGGGTGCAGTAGGCGTCAACACTCTGTCTCCTCCTCCCTCTCTTCTTTTGACTCTCCCTCCCCTTCTCCCTTCCACCCACTCCATCTCTGTCCCTTTCTCACTATCCTCCTTTCATTCTCACTACCTTTCTTTTTCTCCTAGACATGGCACACATACTTATGTTTCCTTTTTGTCTTACAGGTTTTGTACGCTGCTTCCATAGGAGTCCCACCCACGTATTTCATGTTATACTGTTGTTTCTTCTAATAAACTTGTGTTTCCATTTATTTGTGTTGTTTTAAAAAAAGGTTATTTTTTTACCAATAAATAAGTGAGTGTATAGTTCTTCTTTTTCTGAAAACACTTCTCTGTAGTTTATTGTGTAAATCAGATGTTTATAGGACCTTATGAGGGAAAACATTTGTAATTTTGCGGTGCACCTACCAAATATAAACCAACAGACTTTTACATAAATGAAGCCTGCGTAATTCTACAACTGCAAGGGTTCTATGCGTGTATCACTTTATAACACCATGAGTACTGCCCGTGTGATTACAGAACCAAAAAGGCACTGCTTAGGACCACCGAGGCTTCAGGTACTGGTGAGGCCTACCCTGCATTTTTAAGTAAAGCCCCGGAGGGTGGCGATCCCCGGACTTCAGTTGGCCTCAAAGCCCCCCGAACAATTAGTAAACAATACCCGGCGACGTGGCAATCCCTTAGGCTGCAAAATGTCTCTGTGCCCTCCTGCGCCTAATTTACATGTGAGATTAAGGTCCCCAGTGCTACAGGGACCCCGCAATATAATAATAGGATTGGCCCCGTAACATTACCCACCAGGGGCACATTTAAATGAATGGGTGAGACCCCGCTAATTTTTTTTTCTCAATTTTTACCATCCTCCTCTCGCTTCAATGAGGCAAACAAGGATTTTCTATCACAGTGTGGAAGCCATGCACCGCCCTGTAATAGCAAACATAAATGTCCCACGGATGCACACCCCGGGACATTGTATGAGCTGCGCCTGGGAGGTGGCGCTCCCTAGGACCATGATGCATTGGTTACTGCAAAACTACAGAATTAGTATAAACGCATACTAACACTTCTTGCACACATGTAGTACAGCAACCAGGGTGTACTGAAAAGGCAGAGGAAGCCCAAAATATAAAATATAAATCCTACCAGAGTTCGGATGACATAGTTCAATGAGCCGACGACCCTGGGATGAGTAGAAACAGCTTTACGAAGAAAACAGCTCTTCAGCACAATGCAAGCAAATTCGAAATATTGGTGAGTGCTACCTTCTTTTTACCTTCTCCCACTCGTTGCCAACTTTATGTACTGAAGAGGCAGACAGCAGTGGACCATATAAGTAGATTTATTGCAGGAAAACAAGACAGCTTAAACAGCCACCAACAGGGGCAGACAGCAAGGCAACCGTCTTCTCCAGAACCGTGTACAAACTCCCGAAGGTTCCCCTCATGACACTCCTACATTCTAACATTACATACTTACATTCTACTAGCATTACATACTGACATCCTACTATGACTTACATTAGAATACTACACAGAGCACATGACTTTACAGCAATGAGCTCTTGGTTTTATCCACGAGTCTTGAGACCGGTAGGGGTGAGTAGTTCGCTTCCCACTGCCTGTATTGTATAAACGCAAACTAACACTACTTCCACAGGTATGCTGGCAGCACCCAGAGCACATCACTTTTTAGGCTCAGAGTTTAATCCCAGAGTCTTCAGACCAGTAGGGGTGAGTAGTTAGTCCCTGTATAGTATAAACGCATACTAACACTGCTTACACAGTTATACTACAGCAGCCAGTAGGCTATAGTGTCCAGAGCCCATCACTTTACAGCAATCAGCTTGGTTTGATCCCCGAGTCTTCACACCGGTAGGCGTGAGTACTTCACTTCCAGTATAGTATAAACACACAGTAGCTGTCAGTAGCTTCCCACTCCCTGTATGGTATAAACACCTACTAACACTACTTGCACATGTATGCTACAAAGACCAGAGCACATCACTTTTTTCACGTTCCTCCTCATGAATCCTCAGGGCTGTGGATGCTATAAAGGGGCCCACCTCTGGACAACCCCAAGTTTGGCTTTGGAGAAAATCTCAGACTTTTGGGGTAATCGAGCGGGGAAGGAAAGGGTAGGGACTGCAGGGAGGGAGATCGGAGGAGATAAAGAACACAGTATAACCACAGGTTCATAGAAGTAAATCTGCATAAACATTGAGTGCTACAGCATGTATTGAATGTCTCTCCCCTTCTCTCACCTGAAAGAAAAAATAATTGGAGGCCGGTACATAGAAGAGAGCAGAGGGCAGCGGCAAAATCACCTCAACATCATAGTGTACTGAAGTGAAGTCTAGCGTCTAGCCTAGTTGGCACATACCCTCTCAGTCTCTCTCTCCTATAAAGAAGTAAAAAAACAAAAGCCAATAGTAGGTGAGGCTTGACTTAAAATGAATAATTTTCTCTTATTTCAGTCTTGGTCAAGCAAATATGAATAAAGAAAGAGCAAAAGTCACCACAAACTGATATAGATAGATATCGCCAACGGATCTGATTTCAGTAAATCTCCTCTTTACTGGACCCATGGGCATAGTAAGCAAACGTTCTTTTTTATCCTTCTATTGCACCAAAGCATATATACAAACAGGGGTTCCTCTGCGTGAGACTCAGTGTAATCGATCCATCCAACAGAGGGGTCAACAAACCTTGGAACCACAGCCAACAATAGAACACCTCTGCATTTTTTTATTTTTTTTTATTTTGAAAGTTTTATATAGCGCGAACAGGATCTTTGCAGATATCAGAGCGCTTTACACGGCTGGGAATGCCAGCAAGAGAGTGGGGTTACACATAAGTAGTACAGCACATCAATAATACAAGTATAACAGTTAAATGTGTGCATAGATAGTCAGTAGCATCAATAATCCAGGTGGGATACATAGTCATAGAGTTCGAACAGCGAGTTAAATGTGTGCGTAGCTAGTTAGTAGCGACAATAATTCAGGTGAAATACATAGTCATAGAGTTTGAACAGAGTAATACAGGTCGGAGTAGGGTCTTTCCAAATCCACGCTAATAGGTCAAGTGTATTTGGCCATAAAAATAGCTTTTACTTCTTTCTTAAAAAGTGTGAAGGAGGAGATGAGTCTGGTTTCAGGAGGGAGTGAGTTCCAGATCCTGGGTGCCATTCCTGAGAAAGAGCGTTTATATGTTTCTGCCTTCCGGAATCTTCGAGGTTTTAGCAGAAGATTGTCTGTGCCTCTAGTGTTTCTAGAGCCGCCAGAGATTGACAGCTTCTGAGTGAGATATCCGGGAGAGCTCAGATGTAGAGCCTTGTGTGTCATGCAGGCGATTTTCAAATGTATTCTGGCTTCAAAAGGCAGCCAGTCCAGTGTTTTCAAATCAGGGGTGATGTGCGAGTGTTTTTTTGATCCAGTGATGAGTCTGGCTGCAGTGTTTAGAGAGGCTCTTAGTGGTGCAGTGCTGGTTAACGGGAGACCGCAGAGGGCGGTGCTGCCATATTCAATTCGTGGGATTACTAGAGCTTGTACTGCAGTTTGGAAGTCTTTGGCTGGTAGGAAGGGTTTAAGTTTCCTCAGTGTATTGATTTGGAAGTTCGCTCCCTTAGTAGCCTTGCTGATATGATGCTGCATGTTAAGGTTGGAGTCGAGGGTTATGCCTAAAGATTTCGCTGAGTCCACTATGATGGGTTGGACAACGGGAGGTGTGATCAGCAGAAATTCTGTTTTCAGAGCATTGAGTTTGAGGTGATTATCAGCAAGCCAGGATTGTGTGCTTCTAATCGTAGAGTTCAGTAGTAAAATGTTGTTGGGGGATTGTAATTTGAGATATAGTTGGGTGTCATCTGCGTACATGTGAAAAAGTACATTGGATGCTTGAAGCAAGGTGGTGAGAGGTTCCATAACTAGGTTGAACAGGGTTGGTGATAGGGAAGATCCTTGGGGGACGCCTAACGACACAGGTATTGGAGAGGACATCAGGTTGTTACTCTTGAATTTCTGCGACCTGTTGTGTAAAAAGGAGGTGAACCACTTGAGAACAGTCCCAGAAAGACCCATTCTTGTGCTCAGAAGATCGAGTAACTTCTCATGTTTGACGGTGTCGAATGCCGAAGAGAGATCAAGCAGGATGAGGAGGCAGGTATCACCTTGATCTAGGATTTGAAGGGCGTCGTCAATTATGTGAGTCATAGCAGTTTCAGTGCTGTGTCCTGCTCGGAAGCCTGATTGATGCGGGTGGAGGAGATCAAACAGGTCGATATGTTTAGTCAGTTGTAGTTGAACGCATTTTTCCAATAATTTGGCGAGAGTGGGAATATTGGTAATGGGACGGTAGTTGTTTAGGTCGGATGGGTCGGCAGTAGGTTTCTTTAGCAAAGGTGTGACTTGTCCAACTTTGAGGGAGTCAGGGATGGTTCCTTCTTGGAGCGAGCTGTTGATGATTTTAGTCCAGAGAGGAAGGAGCAGTGGGATGAAATCTTTGACAGCGTTAGCAGGGAGGGGATCCGTGAGGTGATTGGAAGGTTTCAAGGTGTTGAGCAGTTTGCCTATTTCTTCTTCGGAGTAGGTTTCAAAGGTTGACCATGTTGCATTGTTTTTAGGTTCGGTGGGTGTTATGCAGTTGAGTGTGTTGTGGAGTATTGCATCAGCGCGGAGATCATTCTTTATGTTGTCAGTTTTTTGGGTAAAGAAGGTGGCGAAGTCTTCACAGGAGGGTGCTTCGTGCAAGGTACTGAGAGGTTGGGGCTGTTCCTTGGCTTGTGTTCTGATTAACTCAAAGAGTTTTCTAGGGCGATTTTTTGCTTGGACGAGCTGGAGGCTGAAGAAGTTTGCTTTTGAGCGCTTTATTTTCCTGAAGTAGGAGTTTCTCTTTTTCTTCAGGGTTTTTAGGTGTAGTGCAGAGGGAGCTGACCTCCAGGTGCGCTCTGCCAATCTCATGGCTTGTCTATCTTCATTGAGACTCCCGTCGTACCATGGGTTGGAGATTTTAGCGGAGACTCTTTTTAGCTGCATGGGAGCAGCCTCATTAATTATTGAGGTCACGGCGCTCAGATAGTGGTCAGTCAGGTATTGGACATCTGTAGCGCCAGCAGGGGGGAGTAGGAGGTCGCGACTGTTCGGGGGTAAGGATAATGGGTTGAGTATTTTCAGGTCTCTTTTCCAGACTTTAGGTCTGGTGGGTTGAACCGAGTTGAGTTTGACTTTTTCATTGATGTGAAATGTAACAATATGATGGTCTGACCAGTCACAGGGTTGAATAGTCTCAAGTTGAGTAGCGCCCTCTTTGGCGATGATAAGGTCGAGGATAGAGCCTTTCTCGTGGGTCGGGCTGTTGCATAATTGTGTGAGGTCCAGTGCGCTGAGGAAGCTTTTAAGACTATTTACCACTGCATCGTTAAGGTCGTTCCAATGGAGGTTGAAGTCACCCAGGTATATTTGGGTGAGCTGTCGTCCTGCGTTGGTTGAAATCAGGTCCATCATTTGTTGGGCGAAGATGAGGTGGTCTCTGGGAGGGTGGTAAATGCCATGGAGAGAGCATATCGGTTTGCCATCACTGATGATATCGAGGCAGATGTATTCGTAGGAAGTTGGGGAGGGTAGGGACAGCACGGAAACTGTCAGTACAGAAAGGCTGTTCCTGTATATGCATGCGATTCCGCCACCTATCTTGCCAGACCTGTCAAGCCTAATGATGTGGTAGTTAGGGGGGACCAGAATGTCCATTATAGGTGTAGAGGATTCGGTTAACCAGGTTTCAGTCAGGATGATTAGGTCAAGGTCCAATCTTAGGATGAGATCAGCGATGGCGGAGGAGTGTTTAGAAGCCGATCTGCAGTTTAGGAGAGTGCATTTGAGACGGGGTGTGTCTGGAGAGGAAGAGGGCACTAGAGAGAGGGGGACTTTTCTAAGGTTATTTGGGACGGATATTCTGTTGTTAAGAGTGGAGGATCTACGGGGATTTGAGTGTATTGTGGGGATGGGGAGGTGCGAGGCAGTTGTGATGTTTAGGGGAGCTTGGTCGTAGGAGCGGAGGAGAGAGAGGGTGTCGAGGTCCGAGAGAGGGTTGCATGTACGAAGGGGGCGGTTGTTGCGATTGTGGGCGGGGATCGCGGTCCAGTGAGTGCGGCGGTTGTGCTTGTTGCGATTGTGGGCATGGATCGCGGTCCGGTGTGAGGGACGTGGCTTAGGAGCGTCGTCGGGACGGGAGGGTAGCAGGTTGAGAGGGGGGGTGGTGGTGAGTGAGGCGAGTCTAGGGGGTGTGGTGAGCAGCTCTTTGATGGTGTGCATGTCTTCCTTGATGGTGTGAATTTCTTCTTTGAGTTGTAGGAGGAAGGACATAATCTTGTCTAGCGTAGGGTGAGTATTAGTGTTGGGGGTGGACGTCATGGTTGGGTGGATGACCTGGGACTTAGCGTGCGGGTGTGAGGGAGGGTTAGTGTTCATGCAGGGCTCCGTGTTGTCGTCGTGCGGGTTGGTGTTAGGGAGAGAGGGTAAGGGGGCAATGGGAGTGGATGAAGTATGGAGGAGGTTGGACGCGTGGAGACGGGGATTCATGGCAGGGGAAGAGGGCGGGGTGGAAGTGGAGTGTATGATGGTGGTGAAAGGGGAGCCTGAAGGGAAGTGAGGGCTGAGAGTGGGGGGGAGTTGAGGTTGGAGGTGGTCCTGTCGTGGGACTGGGGAGTTAAGATAGTAGATGTGGTGTGCTCTGCATGCTTAGTTTGCGTGTGGAAGTGGGGGCTGAGAGAGGGGGGGGACAGGGTGTGGGATTTGTCGCTATGTGTGTCGATCTGGTGCTGAACTAGGTTAGAGGGGTTGTGGGCGGGGTCTGTGGTGTCAGTGGGGAGAGGATGGGTGGGGGTATTATGAGAGGGGGTCACCGGGGTGGGAGTGTGGGGTCGGTTGGTGTGTGATGGGAGGTTATTTATGTCTGTGATTGCGGATTGTGGGGTGTTTGCAGCAGGTGGGTGAGTGACTGGTGTGTTGGGGGAGGAGGTGAGGTGCATGTCGTTCTGGTGCTGAGCCAGGTAAGAAGAGTTGTCGGTGGGGGCTGTGAGGTCTGGGGTGATAATACTGGAGGGGATGTGAGTGAAGGTCCGATGGTTGGAGAGGTTCTCTTTGAAAGTGGGGAACAGGTTGTCTAGTAGTTCCAGGTTCCTGTCTGTGGATTGAATTAGGACAATCCCGTTATTGTAGATAGTAATGGTGGTTCTGCCTAGGAAGAGTTGGGAAGGTGTGATGGAGAGAGTTAAGCAGTGAGCGGATTTCCTGGTGGTGGTGACAGTGAGTAGGGTGAGGAACGTTTCTCTCCATTGAGCTCTGCGAGAGGTGTGGAAGATGATATCGATGTTAAGGGATCCATTGACTGGTGAGAAGTAGGTGTCGACAAATGGGATTTCAGGGTGAGACCTCAGGAAGTTGTGTTTAAAGCGTTTAGCGGCTTTTTTGGTGAGTGCGGATGGGTAGTTGATTTTATATGTGTGCTTGCCGATGGGCTCCATGCTGGGATGGCGGTATATGTGTAGGTGAGTGTGGCGGTAAAGGTGTGGGAGGGTAGATGATAGTGTGACACGTGCGCAAAGAACAATGCAGACAGTAGGTTACATGGTACACAAGTGACCTTAGTGAGTAACAAAAATAGCCAACATATAGGGGTAGCAATCTGAGAAAAGCACTATGCCGACAGTAAATTACGTGGTACACGAATGCCACTAGTGAGTAACAAGATAGTCAAAATAATCAAGATAAGGAGGTAGCAATCTGTGCCAACCAAAAATAAACAGTGTGAATGGGTGTAGCTTACACAGTGTACACTAATGAAAGAAGAAATATGAGGTAGCAGTCGGTACAGCTTACACAATGTAACGAAATATACAAAAATATAAAAATATAAATGGCGTCAAACGGTGCATATCGAGCAATATCAATACAAGTTATTCGCCAGAACAATTTGAGGTAGCGCTCGGTACATTGACAGTGAAGAAAAGTGAGAAATGTGCAAGTTTACAAAAACGAAAATATACACAATACATATAGAGGTATAATGTTGCACTACAATGCAGGCACTTGGTCACACGAGTGTTTAAATACACAAACTAATTGTAGGTAGCAAGGTACAAGATACAAGTAGAGGTAGAAGACTGCAAAAATAGGCAGGCACTTATGAGTTAGCAGTCCGTAAATTACATGAGAGAAAAGTGATAAGTGGGTGCAGGTTGCAGCATTGTGCAAAGTGGTGCAGAGTATACTTTGAGGAGAAGTTTTGATAAAATATAAACCTACACTATATGGGGTAGCAGTCGGTGAATTACAGGAGATAAAAGTGAGAAATGGGTGCAGGTTGCAGAAATGTGTAGAGTAGTGCAGAGTACAATTGGAGGAATAGTTCTGATAAAATATAATTCTATAGATAAAATATAAAAATATAAAAATAAACATCAGAATACACATGCAAACAGTCGGTTACAAGACACAGATGGGTGTGTGTCAGAGTACAGTAGTTGAGCTTAGTCTAAAGTGGTGAGGTCTTAGTGTCAGTTTATATAGTGGAGTTGTGGTGGTTTGAGAACAGGGAAGTACAGTTCAGTTTCTATTCGAGCCGGCCCTGTTCCTGGCTTGCTGAATACAAATGCAAACCATCAGCTACATGACTCAACAATCAAAAAGTGACATTAGTGAGCAACTCAAAATATAAGAGGTAGCAATCTGTGCAGTAAAGTGAACTGAGTATAGCTTACACGAATGTACAAAATACAAGTAGGAGAATAATACTGCAATAAAAGGCAAACATTCTGGCACAAAATGCCAGTAGGAATATAATACTGCAATAAAAGGCAAACATTCTGGCATATGAAGGTGTAGATACAGAGCTGCGCAAAGTACTCGGTATTTGAGATTAATCTAAAAAGATACGTTCTTAGTGTATGTTCAGATAAGGAAAATGAAAACGACTGATCCAGGATGGCCGCCCAGGAGAGAGACTAGTCAAAGATGGCCGCCAAATGGGTGAGATAGAGAGAGTAGTCCTCTGTTTGTTACTGTTGCTTTGAGAGCAGGGAGGAGCAGTTTCGATTCCCATTCATGCAAGCCCCATTTCTAGCTTGTTGGAAGGGAGTCTTATCTGGAGTTGTTGAGGAGCCTCGTGGGCACCTGTATGTACAGGGGGGATTTATTGCTTCAGCTTAAGACCCCCGCCATTTTGAACAAAGGAGGTTTAAAATGAGTACAAGCTGATAGGGTGCAGTAAATACCTTAGTTGCGATTTCAGCTCAAAAAGTACGCAGAAATTATTGTTGAAGCTTTGCAGAGATCGGGGCTTTAGTCAGAAGTTTTGCAGACATCGAGGCTTTAGACAGAATGTACACCGTTATCGTGTGCTTCGACTTCTAGCAGGTTTGGCAGCTGGAAGGGCAGTTGAGGCAGTTGAGGCTAGACTTCGTGCTCCTATGGTGAAATCACAATCTTTACCATAGCTTGGGTCACATCCAGCCTCCGGTGTAGTAAGAACCAGTGAGTGCACACTCAGCTTTTAACCTTCCTGTGTCGACAAAAGGGGGACTATTTCAGCGATTCCCGCTTGTTAGAGGCTGTGAGCCTCGAGCACCCAATCTGATTATCAATGTCCTCTACCCGACAGCAAACCAAAGCGGCAGCCCTGTTACATCGGTGAACACACATCCGAGAGCATACATAGGACACCAGTTTTTTTATCCCTTTTTACGCCTCTCATCTGCTTGGCTCCCGATCTCGATACCGTGGGGGGGGCACCGTGCTCACCCTAGCCACACGCGCCAACTGCCAGCCAAGCGCTGGGACGTCCTCACTCTTCCGCGCTCGGCTAGACCGCCATGCCTCTCACCTCCTCCTCTGCTTCCAAGCCCACGGGGCGCCTGCTCCCTCTGATGTTGTGTGCAGGATTCAGCCCCGGAGCTGCCAGCCCGGCACAGAGCTCAGCGGGCGGGACCAGGTGCACAGGTCCCAGCGCGAGCGGGACACCGGGAGTCCCGGCAGCAATCACAGGCGGGCAGCACCATTCCAACCAGTCATCCGGCTCGGCTAGACCACCATGCCTCTCATTTCCTCCTCTGCCTCCAAGCCCACGGGGCGCCTGCTCCCTCAGATGTCGTGCGCAGGAATCAGTCCCGGAGCTGCCAGCCAGGCGCAGAGCTCCGCGGGCAGGACAGGATGCACAGTTCCCAGCGCGCACGGGACCCCAGGGGTACCGGCAGGAATCACAAGCGGGCAGCACCAATCCACCAAGTCATCCGTAGCGGTCTCTAGGCAGCCGTATCCTTATCGGGTTCCGCAAACTTGTCAGCGGGGAGCCCAGGGTCCGAGGAGGAAGGCGGGAGTGACTCGGTCTTCTCCTGCGAGTCTCAGCCTCAGGTCGGGGATCATCTACAGCTTTCTTCAGGTAAGGTAGCAAATCCAGTTACTCGTTCCAGTTACTTTTTTTGCAGCTTTGCTCAAGACGTTGCAGCTCGGGGCAAACGGGAATAAAGTCCAAAAAATGGGATCCCCAGCACTGGAGCTCTCACCGAGGGCTCCTACCCGGCGGCCATCTTGATACGCTAGAGACCGTAATCGAGGTCTCTTCCAACAGAGGGGTTCAGGACTGCCTTAACGTGTTCAGCATTCAGCCGTGTTGCTTCCGAGAAGACCGGAGTGGAGCAGCACTTGCCAACACGGAATAACAAAGAACGAGGGAATCTCCTCTGAAACGGAATTCCCAGCTCGTCATCAGCATGGAAGGGGTTAACAAAAGAGATGAGTAATTGAGATACATTCAAAGGACAAAGAGAGTTCATTCTGACATCGTATTCTTTCATACATTGAACAACACAGAGTTTAGTGCAACTATCAAAATGAGGATAGAAAATAGAATCTGACATAGTTTTAGTTCTTCTATGTATTTCAAAATTAACCCCAAACATATCATAAGATCTATAAGAAATATCAAGAGCTTTAACATCAGAAACTCTTCTGCATGAAATTAGGCAAAGAAGATTAGCTAATTCGATAGGAAGATTCTTCCTGCTGAGAAGCGAATTAACTGGCCAAGAACAGAAAAGGTCGAGAATTAAATTAACATCCCAAAGAGATTGATATCTAGGTTGAGGAGGTCTTCTAAGTCTGATACTCTTAAGTATTCTACAAATTATAGGATTTTTACCTACCGTTTTTTGTTAATTAGAGAATGTCCAGCAGAAATAGCAGATCTAAAACAATTGAGAGATCTGTAACTTAAACCTCTGTCGAATTGTTCTCCAAGAAAATTAACTATATCAACAATAGGTGCCTCCACGGGATCCAAGTCCCTTTCCAAGCACCAACGTTGACCAGACTTTCCAAATGTTGTTGTACCGGTAATGTGTCCCAGGGGCCCACGACTCTCCAAGGAGAGTTGAAGCTGTTGACGAAAGTCTTGCAAGATCGTTAGATCTCCTGACACCTTCCAAGCAAGAAGGTTCAAATTCCCTGTCTGAACAAGAGGGTGAATTTGACCGTCTGCGTCTGTGAGAAGATCTTTCAGAGGAGGAATTAGGAAGGGAAAATCGTAGATTAGTTCCAGAGCTGTTGGGAACCATGCTTGGGATGGCCAAAACAGAGTTACTAGGACAATTGAGGAATGTTCTTGTCTCACTTTCTGAAGGAGTCTCTGGATCATTGCAAATGGAGGGAAGGCATAAGCGTTGATCCCTTCTCAAGATTGGAGAAAGGCATTCACTGCTAGAGCACCGGGATCGGGCATCCAGCTGAAATAGTATACCAATCGGGTAGTCAATCTGCTCGCAAATAGGTCTATTTGGGATGGGGCCCAGAAATGATTTAGGGAGTTGAAAACAGAAGTGTTGAGTTTCCAATCGCTGTAATCCAAAATTAATCTTGGATTCCAATCTGCGCAAAGATTGGATTTCCCGGGAAGGTATTCTGCTCTCAGAGAGATTTTGTGTTCCAGGCAGAAAAACCAAAGCTTCTTTGCTAGATTGGAGAGGTCTTCTGACTTGGTCCCTCCTAGACGGTTTATGTAAGCGACAGCAGACATGCTGTCCATTTTCAATATGACTGATCTTCCTTTAAGGAAGCGTTTTAAGCTCATTAGAGCATAAAGTCCTGTAGTTAATTCTAGATAATTGATGTGGTGCAGGGACTCTTGCTGCGACCAAATACCTCCAGTGTTTTGGTCCTGTAGACAAGCACCCCAGCCATGAAGGCGGGCATCCGAATCTAGAATAAAATCTGGTACTGAACCAAAGATCGCTCTCCCATTCCATGCATCTAGATTGTCTAACCACCATGTGAGATTTTTTTGTTTCAATACATGTCTTATCTCCTTTCTGATTTTGGCAATCTTCTTGGGAGGGAGAAGGAGAAGACATTTTGTTGTGTCTACTGTGAAACTCAGGAATTCCATTTTCTTTGAGGGAATTAGAATGGATTTTTCCCTGTTTATGATAAAACCCAGACTTTCTAAGAGGTCTATAACTGTCTTGAGAACTTTGATGATTTGAGCATAATCTTGAGAAAGAATCAGGATGTCGACTAAGTGGATGATGAGACGAATACCTTTTTCTCTTAGACATGAGGCAACTGCTCTCTGTACCTTGGTGAAACACCATGGGCAGAGGAGAGACCGATGGGGAGAGCCTGAAATTGAAAGAGATGGTTTTTCCAAATGAACTAAAGAAAGGGTTGGTGTTCCTTTGCCATGGAAATGGTAAAGTAGGCGTCCTTCAGATCTAATTTGACCAGCCAGTCTCCTTCTAGCAAGAGGTCTCTGAGAAGATGGAAGACCTCCATCTTGAAATGTCGGTAGACAAGGAATTTGTTGAGTTCTCTGAGATTTATAACCAGTCTCCAACCCTTGTCTTTCTTTTCCACAAGGAAGAGAGTACTTATGAATCTCATAAATTCCATGGGAACTTCTAAAATTGCTCCTTTTTTTAGCATTGAGGAAATTTCTTCCTCTATGATTTTTTCTTGATCTAGTGTAAGGGGAATCGGTCTTGGGAGAGGGTTCTGGATTGGAGTCTGGATGAAATCTATTGAAAAACCAAGAACAGTGTTTAGAACCCAGGGGTCTTGTATAATAATTTTCCAATTGTGGTAAAAGAATTCCAGTCTCCCACCCACTTTTGGATTCGAAGAAAGGGAAGGGGAAGCTGTACTCGCTTTGAGGGGTGGATTCGGTAGGTGCTCCTCTAGCTCGGAATCCTCTCGAGAGGAAACCTCTTCCTCTGGGTGAATAGAACTGTGGTTGGTTGGATGGATGGTATCCTCTACCAAAATTCCCTCTCTTTCTTGGAAAGGGGCGTTGGTTGAACCGGCCGGAAGATTACCCCCTTCTACCGGCCTTTCCAAAAAGGTTGCTGTTGTAGTTAAAAACTTTTTAATGTTCTGGTGCGCTTTATCTAAAGCGGTAAAGGTCAATACATATTTGCCCAAACTTTTTATTAAATCTTGTCCAAAAATTAAACCTTTTGGATTAATTGAGGTTTTCTTTTCAGCCATATCGATTAGTTTAGGGCTAATTTTAGTGAGGACCACTCTTCTTTCACAATTAAGTCCCGCATTCGCGTTGCCTAAGAGGACTAGTGCCCTTTGGCTCCACCCCCGAATGGAGTGTGTATCAAGAGGGCAGCCATTAAGGTAACTCTCTTCTGCTGCGTCGATTATTTTTGTTAGGGGCCCTAGAATGTCGAGAACTTTCTCTTGACAGATCTTAAGCGATCTTTCCAGGCCTTTACGCGGGTCTCTCCCTAATTTAAATAGGTAGGTAATTATTTCTGGTTCAAGGTTAGGAGTTTGACAAACTTTACCTTCGATTGAAGGTCTGGTACACTCTCTTAAGAGATTATGAGTCTCTCTTTCTAAAGGATTTCCAATCCATTTAGTTATGAATTTAGATACGTGTTCAGATAATGAAAATGAAAACGACTGATCCAGGATGGCCGCCCAGGAGAGAGACTAGTCAAAGATGGCCGCCAAATGGGTGAGATAGAGAGAGTAGTCCTCTGTTTGTTACTGTTGCTTTGAGAGCAGGGAGGAGCAGTTTCGATTCCCATTCATGCAAGCCCCATTTCTAGCTTGTTGGAAGGGAGTCTTATCTGGAGTTGTTGAGGAGCCTCGTGGGCACCTGTATGTACAGGGGGGATTTATTGCTTCAGCTTAAGACCCCCGCCATTTTGAACAAAGGAGGTTTAAAATGAGTACAAGCTGATAGGGTGCAGTAAATACCTTAGTTGCGATTTCAGCTCAAAAAGTACGCAGAAATTATTGTTGAAGCTTTGCAGAGATCGGGGCTTTAGTCAGAAGTTTTGCAGACATCGAGGCTTTAGACAGAATGTACACCGTTATCGTGTGCTTCGACTTCTAGCAGGTTTGGCAGCTGGAAGGGCAGTTGAGGCAGTTGAGGCTAGACTTCGTGCTCCTATGGTGAAATCACAATCTTTACCATAGCTTGGGTCACATCCAGCCTCCGGTGTAGTAAGAACCAGTGAGTGCACACTCAGCTTTTAACCTTCCTGTGTCGACAAAAGGGGGACTATTTCAGCAATTCCCGCTTGTTAGAGGCTGTGAGCCTCGAGCACCCAATCTGATTATCAATGTCCTCTACCCGACAGCAAACCAAAGCGGCAGCCCTGTTCCATCGGTGAACACACATCCGAGAGCATACATAGGACACCAGTTTTTTTATCCCTTTTTACGCCTCTCATCTGCTTGGCTCCCGATCTCGATACCGTGGGGGGGGCACCGTGCTCACCCTAGCCACACGCGCCAACTGCCAGCCAAGCGCTGGGACGTCCTCACTCTTCCGCGCTCGGCTAGACCGCCATGCCTCTCACCTCCTCCTCTGCTTCCAAGCCCACGGGGCGCCTGCTCCCTCTGATGTTGTGTGCAGGATTCAGCCCCGGAGCTGCCAGCCCGGCACAGAGCTCAGCGGGCGGGACCAGGTGCACAGGTCCCAGCGCGAGCGGGACACCGGGAGTCCCGGCAGCAATCACAGGCGGGCAGCACCATTCCAACCAGTCATCCGGCTCGGCTAGACCACCATGCCTCTCATTTCCTCCTCTGCCTCCAAGCCCACGGGGCGCCTGCTCCCTCAGATGTCGTGCGCAGGAATCAGTCCCGGAGCTGCCAGCCAGGCGCAGAGCTCCGCGGGCAGGACAGGATGCACAGTTCCCAGCGCGCACGGGACACCAGGGGTACTGGCAGGAATCACAAGCGGGCAGCACCAATCCACCCAGTCATCCGTAGCGGTCTCTAGGCAGCCGTATCCTTATCGGGTTCCGCAAACTTGTCAGCGGGGAGCCCAGGGTCCGAGGAGGAAGGCGGGAGTGACTCGGTCTTCTCCTGCGAGTCTCAGCCTCAGGTCGGGGATCATCTACAGCTTTCTTCAGGTAAGGTAGCAAATCCAGTTACTCGTTCCAGTTACTTTTTTTGCAGCTTTGCTCAAGACGTTGCAGCTCGGGGCAAACGGGAATAAAGTCCAAAAAATGGGATCCCCAGCACTGGAGCTCTCACCGAGGGCTCCTACCCGGCGGCCATCTTGATACGCTAGAGACCGTAATCGAGGTCTCTTCCAACAGAGGGGTTCAGGACTGCCTTAACGTGTTCAGCATTCAGCCGTGTTGCTTCCGAGAAGACCGGAGTGGAGCAGCACTTGCCAACACGGAATAACAAAGAACGAGGGAATCTCCTCTGAAACGGAATTCTACCAAGAATATAGGCGATAACAGGGAGTTGTGCCTTAAGCACTCTTACCGCCTTCACAAGTTGAGGAAGCTGAAATGATGCTGACCGCATCAGCCAACAAACCAGGATTATCGGCACCGCAGCAATCGGGAACCGCCACTATGTTCTTTTTCCGGGTTTGATTGCATGTCACGTACTACGTGAACTGCAAGTGCTGCCGGGAACTGTAGTTCCCATTCTAGATCATCACGATCATCGGCCGAAAAGCAGGCAGTGACTACCGGAAAAGAAATCATGACAACTTTACAGCAATGAGCTGATGGTTTAGGCTCTCGGTTTCATACCCGAGTGTAGCAGCATCTCATCACCATTTCACTCTGAGCAACACCGCACTTTCGGACTGCTAGGAGTGACTACTTCGCTTCGCACCCCTCCACAGAGGTTACAGTGCTCCAATCCTCCTCTTCCCTACTCTTTTAGCCCTTTTTTCCCCTTACTAATTTCAACAAAATGGCGGCCAACACTTCCTAGTTGCAAATGCTTGCAGCGCTCGCAACCAATAAGCAGCAAGCTCGTGCTTGTAACGTCCCAGCCAATCAGATGGCAGAATTCCCAAATATCGATATCTGTAAATTTTTATATTTCTCCAAAACTACTGAATGGATTTACACCAAAGAAACAAAAGCATGCTTTTTGGACCAAGACCCCCCCTGCCAAATTTGAGGTAATTCCGTTCACCTGTTCGACCTGTTCGACCTGTAGCCTTGTGTAAAGTTTCCTATGGAATTTGCATGGAAAAAACAAGTTTTGGGACCCCCCCTTTTGTCTGGGTCCCGCTTTCCCAAACCCGCAAACTTTTAACATAGGAGCTGATGTGAATAAAAAATTAGTTTGGAAAATGTACTGAAGATTCATCAAACAACGCCAAAGTTATAAGCAAAACAAAAAATGCTCTTCCTATGGAAACTTGGTCCTAACTATAACTGGCAAACGCCAGTAGGTATTATATATATATATATATATATATATATACATATACATATATGTATATGTATATATATATACATATATATATATATATATATATATATATATATTCACTAAAAAAAACATAGGTTATAGACCATATATAGTTAGGAATTAGCATTTACAAAACCTTAATTTACTCGCACAAAACCATTGAAATTCGCATATATAGTTAGTTGCGCTAACTATATATCGCGCACCCGCAATCCACTGCTGATGATGTCACATATTACATCATTCATGACATGGTCAGTGACATCACTGATGACATCACTGATGACATCTCAAATGACATCACTGATGACATCACTTATGACATCTCAAATGACATCACTGATGACATCACTGATGACATCTCAAATGACATCACTGATGACATCACTGATGACATCTCAAATGACATCACTGATGACATCTCATTTGACATCACTGATCACATCACTGATGACATCATTCATGTGATTATACGATGAACCTCTTCAGACTCTAATATAACCTTAGATACACTCAGTGTAAACAGACACTCACAGACTGTCACTCATCCATGGAGTTACTCACACACCTAGTCAGTCATGCAAAGAATCAATCACACCTCCATTTCCTCAACTATACAGTTATACAAACTTTACTTATTCAAACATATACTAACACATATTTACTCTCTTATAAAATCCCTGATACAAGTTCACAATGATCCATACAGCCACTCACACATTCACTGGCTCTTATGCACAGTTATTTATATATGTCAACTCTCACATGTACTGTGTTTTACATATGTACTTACTTTGACATGTAGCACTGAGATATCCATTCACTCACCAATACACTCATGCAGACAGTCAACCGCCCATGCAGCTGTTTCCACATGCACTTTTGAACCCATACATCTAGTGAATCAACTGCTCACACATCTATGCACAGAGTCATACACCTCCCAGCCACCCACACACACACTCAGTTTCCCATACAAATACTTGGGCAACCAATCAATAACCCATATAGTTAATCATAAAGCTACTGATCAACACATGCAGCAGTTTACAGAACAGATATATTGATGCACAAATTAAGACAGTTTAGTCACTAACCCATGCACTCAGTGAGACACATTTAATCACTCACTCATACAGTCAGTCATGCACCTACTAAATCCTTCATCCAGACACTTATACATCCACTCATTCTTCAATATGTAAGACATATTTTAACTTTACAGAAACATACAGTCACTTGATAATGTCATCAGTGATGTCATCAGTGATGTCACTGACCATGTCATGAATGATGTAATATGTGACATCATCAGCAGTGGATTGCGGGTGCGCGATATATAGTTAGCGCAACTAACTATATATGCGAATTTCAATGGTTTTGTGCGAGTAAATTAAGGTTTTGTAAATGCTAATTCCTAACTATATATGGTCTATAACCTATGGTTTTTTCAGTGAATTTCAATGGTTTTTTAATAGCAAATATGAAAAGCTGTAAAATGTCAAGTACGTGGTAGGTAAAAACATTTTCGTATTTATGCACGCTGATGTGCTTTGAACGCTGCCCCCCCCCTCCTCTTTTCTTTTAAAAATTGGAAGAAACAAAAAGTATTCCCTTCCATAAATAACCCAAGACTTTTATTTTGTTATGGCAAGGGAACGAAATAGAGAATAAACTATAGTTGGTCACCATGGGGTTTAAAGAAGGGATGGTTCTTCACCAGATTAGATATTTACCCAGACCCTCATTCTCCAATGTGATGAACTAGGCTAAAATTCTTCTGGTGCCTGCACCCTGTCACAGAATATCACCCTAAAACATGGAATCTCTCAAACACCAGATTGAGTTGAACCCCACAGTAAGCCTTATTTCTTCAGGGCCTCAGAATTTCTTTTGCTTTGCTCATGGAAATTGTGGGATATAGGAGAGATAAGGTGTCACCATTAAGAAAGGGTAGTATTTAAATTTGCATATCAATTATGTTAAACCTTTTAGACATATGATATGCTAGCTTGAACTTATGCTTTACATTTGAAGCCGAATTCAACAGCTTAAGTAAGTAGGTTTTCGTAGTTATAACTTTAAAGGGTGATCTAGCAAGCTGTAAAGATTTTCTAAAACAGTGGAGCGTATTTAGTTTTTTAATGTACATGTTTATGAAACGATTACACAAATGAAACATTTGTGAGTTTTAAATTTCCGGAGAAGTATAATTCACCAATAGCTTTCTCTGTAGATGTTTTTCCATTAACAATCCCAGTTCCATCACCCGCCCAGGATATCACTACTGTTAGTTGTCATTGTTGCTTCTGTTTTAATAAAAAAATGTTTTAAGGTGTTTACTGTTTTTGTTGCAATGTATATATTTATAAGTTATTAAAGTGTTATAATCCTACTAATTTTTTATCGATTATTGCTCTTTGAGATATTCCCTGTCTACAAACAGAGAAGAATAGGAATATTCTGTCTCCCTTTGCAGATAGTAAAGGATAGGTAATGCGGACTTTTCTCCCCCGTTGGAATCCGTCATGCCTGTTTTTCTCCCCACTGATTGATTGATTGGCTGGACATTTATTGTTCAAAGAATAGTTCTTTCGAGGTATTCTTTGTTTGCAAATAACGTGGAATAGAAATATTCTGTCTAGTCTTTGCAAGTAGTGAAGGGTGGGTAATGCGGACCTTTGTCCCCCGTTGTAATCTGTCATGCCCATCTACTCCCCACTGATTGATAAACTAGTTCCACCCGGACCATTTATTCGAGGTACATCATCTGGCTCAACCTGAGGGTACCCCTAATAAAGAAGACATATGTAAAATACGAAGTAATCACTGTATCCTGTTAAACAGAAACTTTAGCATGAAACACACTTGAAAAGGAAGGGAAAGAAATCAAACAAAATCAGTAGGCCACTGATGAGTTTTTGACTTCGCTAGAAATAAGAAACATGAAAGTGGTGAGAGAAGCCAAGCTTGACGTTACGGCAGCCACGAGGTAGCTAGGCTCCGCCACCCCCCCACTGCTCCAAGCATGTCTGTTCCACCGCCCGCCACGCCCAATAACGGTAACATGAAATAGATACAAATCAGCAGATACCTACCCCCATTCCGGAAACTCCCGAAGTGCAACAGGTCCACGGTTACGCCCATCCGGAAGATGAGGCCTCGACACGTGCAGGGCGGGGCCCGACTAGCCGCCATCAGCCGGAGAAGTCGTGGGATGGTCGGCCCGGAATGTACTGGTCCTCCCATCCTCTTCTGGCACCCTGCAGGCCACGGAGGGGGGATGTCTTGCACATGCCACCGACCCCCCCCTCCCCTCGTATCTCCTGGTCTGCCCCGGCTTGGTGTGAGCTCCCCGTTCGGTCCTGAAGCGGCGCCCTGCAGGCCACGGGGGGGGATGTCTTGCCTCTGCCTCCGACTCCCCCTCTTCTTTCTTCAATAATGGCTGCGACAACGGTGGGGGGGATGTCTTGCACATGCCACGACCCTCCCCTCCCCTCGTATCTCCTGGTCTGGCCCCGGCTTGGTATGAGCTCCCCGTTCGGCCCTGAAGCGGCGCCCTGCAGGCCACGGGGGGGGGATGTCTTGCCTCTGCCTCCGACCCCCCCCTCTTATCGCCTGGTCCGGACATCACAGATATCAACGCCAGGTGTCGGCGTGGGGTGCGCTGGGAGGGAGAGGTGGCGCGAACGAGCCTCTCCCACCCCCCCAGGTGGGGGCCCCTCAGCTGCACCCCCAACGCTCCACTCACCCAACAAAAGGTCTCGTCCACTATTGCGAGGCAATGATGCTCCGCTCACCCAGCGGGGGTCTCGTCCACTGTTGCGGTGCAACGGCGCTTCTGAGTTCAGCTAGAAAATGAGTCCTTCGTCCAAAAACGTTCTCCTCGACTTTGAAGCTTCTATAAGAGCCACGGGGGCCCCCGACCCCCGCAGACACCCCCGATGGGGAATGACTGCCATGATCACCCACGGAACGACCACGACGTAGCCGCGGGACGTCGGCGCGCTCATGCCGGCGCCGGCCTCAGTCTTGAAATGACCAAAATCCTGCAAGACTACCAACTTGATCAGTTCCGGTGGGACACCAGTATGACCCGGTAGGAGAGATTGTTGCCTCCCACCCCACTTTCACTGATGGTTCATGTCGCCAGTCCCCTCTGCTACCCTTCAACGAAAACTTTTGGACTGCCGAAAGAGGTCCCGGTCCAACCACAAGTTGGTGGAGACATTTTGACTATACTTGGACCTTCCTGACCTCACCCAAAATGGCGCCGGTACAAATGAAACTCTCAACTCCTTGTTGTGCCCCGATTGCTCAGCCTTGATATCATGAGATATGTATGCAGTTTTTAGCACATGAATTGATATGGGATAAGACTGATTATATGTTCGGACAATGAATTGATCCGGGATGGGTATTGATTATACGTTCGAACAATGAATTGACATGGGACGGGTACTGATTACACGTTCAGAAAATGAATTGATATTAAGTTCTAATGCATCATTGATTACTGTATTTATTGAAGGTTCGATTTGTCGACACTTTTGGTACTTGCTCACAATGAATTATCGATATGATTTTGTTGCACTTGTCGCACTTTTTACTATGAAATCAACGACCACTTACTCTGTTATGTTTTCCACAAATAAATACCCCCCCCCCCCCATTTACAGTTCCAGCCTGCTCCGTGGCCGGCCCACGGGGTTGTAGGCCCGTATTTGTGCACCAACATTTTTATTAAATGTTTTTGAAAAAGCAAACGTAGTTGTAACGCGTAGATTGGTAAGTTTCGAATAAATGGCCACTGTTTCCGATATAAAAAAATAAAAAAAAAAAAGCAGGTGAAATGAAGCAGCTCGATTAGTTAAGGGTTAAAAAGTATAGTACGCAGAAACATTGCAAATATGAATGGTCCAGGTTTGTTGTATGTGTTTTTCATTTTTGTACAGCATAAAGCAATCGATAAAGATCCTGGTATTTAGCCTCTACTTTATATGCTACCTGTATCAGGGAAGTTGTTTTAAATGCCCCTGAGCCACCCCGAAGGAATGTCACCTGGCCCCCCTAGTATGAACGAAAACGACCCCGTACCACTGTAGGTTATCTCTCCTCCTCAAAGGAGAGCACGAGCTCGCCCCCACTTTACACCGACTGCCCTTTGTTTTGACCCTCCCCTGCACACGATCCATAATGCCACACTTGGGCGACCTATGCTATCCACAGGCCTCCGATAATTACCTCTCCCAGATTACCGGTCCCCGCTGGGCTTAAACGCCAAGATGGAAGGGACTGCATCCCGTGGAGATAGGCCGAGTATGTAGTAAGTAAAAGCCTTTTCGGGTTTATGCGCGCTGATGTGTTTTAAACGCTGCCCCCGCCCCTTCTTTTTCCCTCTTTTCAGCAGGTCACTTCGGAACGTCGATTAAAGTACGGAAAAATGGTGACTTAACGGCCGATGGGATGGGAAAAAGGGTTTGAATATGGTGCCTATACACAACGAGCAAACAATGACTATGTCTCTCTCTGAACCCAGCGCTTGGGAGGGCAGCCTGAAGCAGAAACTTGACGGGTTATTACAGGATGACAACATATGACTTCGCTTGGCACCCCGAATAATACAACCAAGAATGACGTGCACCAATGAATAAATTCCTACGTTTAACTAAATAGGGAAAGTTTAAGGAATATTCCGAGGTGAGGTTTACCCAAGTACCCTCCGTCTGGAGGACTAGGAATGTTGCCAATGTTTAAGATTTACCACCTCCTTCTCGCACCCTCATAGACATGAAACTCAAAGCTGCCCCATTGTTCTCCCGACTGACACCTACCGTTGCCTCAGCCTTGAAACCCATTTGCTAAAAATTATTCGAAGATCCCCCCTGAGTATTAGCCCGACCAGGTTAGTTCCCGACCAATTGACAAAGGTGTAAGTATTTGCAACCAAAGCCACCAGCGAAGGCAGCCGACGATAAGAGAGAAGAAAAAGGTAAAAAGAGCTCAGCCCCCAGATGAATTAAGTAGGATGCTAAGGATGCGCAGCATGCAGAAAGAGATCTTTTTGGCCAGCAACTGTTCTATGTTTTGTCTTGGATTTTTGTATATAATACATGTACTGTCTCCCCCCGCCCGAGTTTGTGTGTACGTAATGTATGGATCTACGTCGTCCCTCTGCCTGTGTTTCCATATTACTTGACCCCTGCTGTTCTGTGTTGTGTGCGCACTAAATGGCCTATTATTGTACACGACTCTCTCTCTCTCTCTCCCTCTCTCTCTCCCTCTCTCTCTCTCTCTCTCGCTCTCTCTCTCTCCATGTCGTACGTGTACCGAATGGTTCGTTTAGAGTGCGGACGACTCTCTCTCCGAGGGTCCCCCTGTTCCCTCTTCCCTTGTGTGGTAACGTTGCGCCCCACCGGCACAAACCTAATTGGGTGTCTTCGAACACAAAGGTGTTTGTCAAAATTGACTGGAACTAAAACGATTGTAACTTGCCATATTACTACCTCTCCTTTCTGTTTATCAATACGAATTAATTTATAACAATTATTTTTAACAATATATTTACTCGCAGTGTCAAAATGAAGGTCAACACTTCCTGATTTCCTTCGAATCGAACGTTAACAGACGTCACGCAGCAACAAAAAAAAAAAACGCTCACGCGCAGCCGCTGGAAGACAAGTATCAACATATATGAGCCTCCTCACCCACCCTCAGAAAACATAGGGGGTCAGGATACGTCTCCCGTACCCCCTTATACCCATTTCTCACATTATTTTTCCTCCATCTTGTAATTTAATTAAATCGAAACACAAAATGGCGAATTCCCGTTTCGCTACCAGATCGTGACCCGGTTCGCGAACCGGGAAGCGCTTCTACCGCGAAAAATCTATTTTTTGTATTTGCCCCACGGGACCCTTTAATAACCCCAACATCATTCCTAGGGGGTCAAGAGGGAGCTTCCTTGCCCCCTTTCATTAAATTCCCCCTTCGTTTTTCTCCTCCTCTTGTCTCTCGATCCTACCAAGAGACAAGATGGCGGCCGCACCAGACTGTTTAGAATGTTGACAGACAACGGAGAGCCAATCAGCTTCGCTTCGCAAAGCTCCGTTACGCGAAAAGTACGCGATCTGGAGCGCTATCCAGTACGCTGTCACAGATATATCTGTTTTTTTAAACGTTGATTTCTCAAAATCCACTGGAGCACATATATTGAGACCCAGCAAAGGCACATCGGGCTAACAGTCCCTACAATTTTGCCAAGTTTCATGCAAATCCATTCAGCCGTTCGAGCTAAAAGTGAGGCCAAACGCCCTATGGAAAAATGAATGGGAAAAACGCGTTTTGGGACCCCCCTTTTTTCTCGGCCCCCCCTTGACGAACCCCCCCCAAATTTTCAGGGGCTGATCAGAAACAAGATGTGCCATTTTCCTGAAAATTTCAGCCGATTCCGTCCACAAACGCCAAAGTTATTAGACATAGAATTTTCAAAAGTTCCATAGAGAAAAAATCCTAACTATATATACCTACTGGCGACCGCCAGTAGGTAATATATACATATATATATATATATATATATATATATATATATATATATATATATATATATATATATATATATATACATATATATATATATATATATACATATATATATATATATATATATATATATATATATATATATATATATATATATATATATATATATATATATATATCCAGCTCACGGTTTCCACCAGACTTGCACGAGGGAAAGAAACCACGCACTCCGGGGGTCGTTTTCAGTTGGTTTATTCAGTTGGTTAAAACCTGCAGGGACTCGAGCTGGATATATATATATATATATATA
The DNA here is from genome assembly GCF_964263255.1 of Lissotriton vulgaris. Classification (NCBI taxonomy): domain Eukaryota; kingdom Metazoa; phylum Chordata; class Amphibia; order Caudata; family Salamandridae; genus Lissotriton; species Lissotriton vulgaris. The sequence continues at coordinate 344,248,485 of NC_141689.1, read as the reverse complement.
TATATTACCTACTGGCAGTCGCCAGTAGGTAGTTATAGTTAGGATTATTTTCAATAGAAAATCTCAACATTCTATTGTAAATAACTTTGGCACCGGTTGAGGAATCTGCCTGAAAATGTCCTCAAATTTGCCTCGCGGCGCCCTGGTCCTTCCCTGAAAGTTTGGGGGGATTTGTCAAGCGGGGGCCAAGAAAAAAGGGGGGTCCCAAAACGTGTATTCCCCATGTTAATTTCCATAGGGCGGTCGACCTCACTTTTAGCCCGAACGGCTGAATGGATTTCCACCAAACTTGGCAAAATTGTAGGGACTGGTAGCCCGATGTGCCTTTGCTATGTCTCAAGATATGTGCTCCAGTGGATTTTTAGTAATTTAGGTTAAAAAAAATATATATATCTATTAGCGCGCCATGGTACGCGCACCAGGGAGCTAACCAGCGCGCTACGCGAGTTCTCGCGTGGAAAGCTGATTGGCTCTCGTGTGTCTGTCAGCATTCCAAACAGTCCGGAGCGGCCGCCATCTTGTGTCTCGGTAGGATCGAGGCACAAGAGGTGGGAAAAACAAAGGGGGAAATGACCATAAGGGGGCAGAGTAGACCCCCCTTGACCCCTAGGTTTTTTTTTTTTTTTTAAACCTTTATTTGGAGACAAGCAGGTTCAAGGGAAGTGTACACACAAAACATACAGTCACATATGGCCATTACAATGGTACGTCAGAGCCAAAGAAAAGGGAGAAACAAGGAAGTACAGGGCAGGACATCCGACAATACAAGGATCAACAGCGAATTGTACAGTATAAATTAGGAAGCAATGATCCAGCATGGGCAGGCAAGCCAATAAGACAATACAGTATAAACACATTCCGTTAGCGGAGAGCACATGAGGCAGAGGGGGCTCAGATATAAGGGACACATGAAATAAAGGTGCCGCCCAGGGAAACGATCTCAATTCCCAGTAATACACCAGTCGTAAGGGAGACTGCAGCCCCCAATAGCTCGCAGGGAAAGGAGACAGCTCAGCCCCCCCCGATACTGGAAGATCAGCAGGTGTAGTGTAAAATCCCAGCCCATCATGTTGTCATCAACCTATCCCTTCGCGGTCCCCAGGTTCAGAATCAGAGTCCTGCACAGCTCTGGTTAGGAGGTACACCTGGAGCGGACTCCAAAAGTCCTTTGGTCTGCATCGGACAGGCATGAGGTCAGAATAGATATTGTATTGATCCTGACAGTATATGAGGTCAGTCACCCAATCCTGAAAGCGCGGCACCCTACCACGACCCCAGCAACAAGCAACCCTACGCTTAGCCAGCAGCAGGGCCACGTCGACAAATCTACGGTGAGAGGCAGGTACGTCCTTAGAGTAGCCCAGTAACATCACTAAGGGGTCAAACGCCACCCCATCCTCCTCCATAATCTGCAGGGCTTCATGAACCTGAGTCCAGTATACTAACACCCCCGCACAGCTCCAAGCCAAATGCAGGAAGTCAGCGCCTTCCGCCCGACATCTAGCACACCTGTCATCCTCCGCTAAGTGAAACCGCAGTTTTCTCGCCGGGGTATAATAGTACCTCTGCACAAACTTGTAGTGGATAATTTTAAGGCGACAACTAGAAGAAACATTGGCCATAAGCCCACAACAGTACTTCCACTGCTCGTCTGTAATAGGAGCACCCAACTCGGCAACCCACTGCTCGCGCACCCGATTGGCCGGGACCGAACGCTGTCTGCGAATAGCCCCGTATAATTTCGACACCAGGTGTCGCCCATCTGAAACCAACAGCACGTGGAGGGGGAGGGTAACCCCAGGCTCCGAAGGGTAGTCTGGTAGCAGAGCACGCATGCCCTGCCGCAGTCGGATAAAGTAGAACAGTTCCAGAGGAGAGCAAGCAGCCGCACCGAAGAAATGAGCCTGCGCACGGAAGGCACCTTCATGAAACAAGTCGCCCCACGTGAGGACACCCAGCCGCCTGCACATTCGCTGAAACCCCGTTTCCAACAACAGCGACAAATCCGGATGATAAGACAGAGGCAAGGCCGGCGAATAAAGAAAGGAAACGCCCAGCAATTGAGCCACCCGTTTCCAGGCATCCACCGTGCACGTCACCGTTGTGCGAGGCGTTTCCACATCTGACACCTTGCCCAAAACCATCCCCTCAAGTGGGAGCGGGTGGGCGACCCAATGTTCAGCAGCAATCTGGGGCATGAACGGCATGGGGCGCATCCAGTGATAAGCATAATGCGCCTGAGCGCTGAGATAATATAGTTCAAAGTCAGGGACGTCGAAACCGCCATCAGCATAAGGCAACGTAAGGGTGGCCCAAGCCACCCGTGGCTGCTTGCCCCCCCAGAACAACCGCAGGAGCTCGGAACGAAGTCTGCGAAAGAAATAAGCACCAGGATGATATGGGAGGTTTTGAAAGAGATAAAGAAAGCGGGGCAGAACCACCATCTTGATAAGAGACGCCCTACCGGCCATGGAGAGAGGCAAAGACATCTTCTCTGTCCAAGGACACGACAATGCCGAGATATCGCAACTCCGAATCACACCACTCCAGAGGGTAGTCAAGGGGAAACCTGGCCACCGCAGCAGTGAGGGGGAAAAGTTGAGATTTCCGCCAGTTGATATGGACACCGGAGACACCTCCAAAAGCGACCAGCTCTCGTAAGAGCGAATTCAGGTTGTTCTCAGGGTCCTTTACATAGAGTGTAATATCATCGGCGTATAGGGAAATACCGACCTGCCGCTGAAGACAATTAAAGGCGCTCTGCTGATGAAACTGACGAATCCTACAGGCCAGCGGCTCAATGGCAATAGCAAACAAAAGGGGCGAGAGGGGGCATCCCTGTCGGGTCCCTCTCGTAAGAGGAAACGAGGGGGATAGCACCCCATTCACTACTACCCTCGCCATCGGATCAGTATATAAGAGCTTAACCCATGAGATGAAGATCCTGGGGAAACCCATCCGGCAAAGAACATCAATAAGATAGCCCCACTCAACAGAGTCAAACGCCTTAGTGGCATCAAGAAAGATAGCGGCAACCGGGACAGTGGGATCAATGGTCGATACAAGCGAAAACAAGGTGCGAAGATTGTGGGAAGTAGCACGGCCGGGCACAAATCCCGACTGGTCAGGCAATACAATAACGGGCATGAGCTCGGCTAGTCGCACTGCCAAGACCTTCGCGAGAATTTTGACATCGCAGTTGAGCAATGAGAGGGGCCTATAGGAGCCCACATCCAGCGGATCCTTACCCGGCTTAAGCAGCGACGTGATGGCGACCTCCCGCATGGAGCCCGGCAGACATCCCTCCTCCAGGGACTCCTCAAAAACCTCACGGAGCACAGGGGCCATGGTGTCCACATAGCACTTATAAAATTCAGCAGGAAGGCCATCCAGACCAGCGGCCTTCCCATTAGAGAGAGACATGATGGCATTCCTGACCTCCTCCACCTCTAGGGGCCTGCCTAAGAACTCCCGATGACCATCCGATAACCAACAAAGTGCCAACTCATCGAGGAAGCCGCCGTACCGAGTCTCACCCGTCTGCTGTGTCGTGTAGAGGTGTGCATAGTGATCAATAAAAGTACGCTGAATCTCCGAAGTGTCTCGACAGCGAGCACCATCCGGCGACACCAGTTCCAACACGTCCGACCCATGTCTTGGATGTCTAGTAAGGGCAGCGAGGACCTTACCGGGTCGCTCCCCTTCGCAGTATCGCCTCGACGTCCAATATTTCCCCCTATGCTTAGCCTCTCTAGCAGCCTCCTCCTCGTACTCGGAGAGCTTAGTACGGAACTGTGCCAGAAGATCGGGATCCGAGTCAGCCTGCATCCTGCGCTCTAAATCTCGCAAGTCAGCTTCCAAGCTCTCGAGGGTCCGAACAATCAGACGAAGTACTCCACAACTTTTAGAAATAGTGACACCCCGGATCGTAACCTTGAACGCTTCCCAAATGACCTCAATGCTATCCACAGAGCCCTTGTTTCTAGGGAAGAACGCCTCCACCTCCATACCAAGTTCCTCCTTGAACACCGGGTCAAGCAAAGCATTCGGAAACAGACGCCAAGGTGGGCGCGGTCGATGCAGCCCGGGGACGGATAGAACAACCTTCACCGGACAGTGATCAGAATACGTCCGAGCCAGATGTGTAGCCTCCCTTAGGCCAGCTATCAACCCTCTAGAGAGAAACACATAATCCAGTCTCGCCCATGAACGAGCATGTGTGGTGTAGTGAGTGCCCTCCTTGGTGGCAGGGTGGGCGTACCTCCAGCTGACGACCAACCCAGCCTCCTCCACAATCCCCCGCAACACTTCTCTAGCCTGTACATTATACTGAGGGCTCCCCTCCGATCTGTCCGACTGGGCCTGAAAAGCAAAATTAAAATCACCCCCCCACACAATGTAAGTGGCATCCACAGCAAGGACATGACCCCACAAAGTGACAAAAAAGATTGGCGTATCGACATTAGGAGCATAGCAATTAACAAACAGCACAGTGTTCTGCCCGAGCCGCCCCCACAGTAGCACATACCGCCCCTCAGGGTCCCCCACAGATCCAAGTTCCTGAAATGCAAGCAATCTTTTAACAAGGATGACAACCCCACGAGCATAAGAAGAATAGGAAGCAAACCTCCTGGCCGCAGCCCACCTCCCGCCAAAGGTGGGGGAGGGAGCGGGACGCAGATGCGTCTCCTGGAGGAAAGCAACATGAATAGCATGCCTGTCCAAGTACTGGATCACACTACGACACTTCCTGGCATCATTAAGTCCCCGTACATTCCAGGACAGAATCGATATCTGATCTACAACAGCAGTCGACATCACCCAGGTTCAGGGCCCCGCGGGACCCAATAAGCAAATACAGGGCATCCAACTACCAGCCACAGCCAGTGACAGGTCCACGCCCTAGGGCACGGACAACCACCCGCATACACTCCACTCAGTCCCCAGCCATCTCCGAACCAATCAAACAAAAACACAACAACTCCCCCCCAACCAAACCATCCATGCAACAAGCACTCAGGACAGACTGCACGCCGCGCGCCGCCAATCCCTCTCACGCGGCCCACAACTCGCACACGTGTTACGCTTGTGGAGCACTCCCCGTCACGTGGCAGCCTAAAATGGCGGCCGACGCACTCGGGCCCAAAAAGGACAGGAGCACGGACCCCAGGATCAGTTCCGCCATATAGAAAAGTGGACCAGCCTAGACAGCAGGCGCAACACCACATCTGTGCACTCAAACAACAGCAGCACCTCTCATAGCGATCCAGGGGTCCCGGGCAACCAAACATGGACAGCTTCATTCCCGCCCCATCCACCCACCTGACATCGCCCCAACTATCAGGCCATACACACCCCCACCCCCCCCGCTTCCCAACACACATCCAGTCAAACAACAAAGGACTAGAATCCAAATCAAAGGTACACATGGGGCACACCCTCCGGGGAACCTTCCAGAGGTGCACGACGCCACTCCCTCACGCCACGCCAGTGTCCGCGCCAACAAGTATCAGGCGGCCCCAGGCGCAGCGCGGGGGGGTGGGTGCCCAGAGCGCGACACCAAATAGTACCATCCTGCGGTACCATACCGACCCCCATAAGATATAAAAAACCAAAAACACACTCATTCATCACAATAAAGACATGACCCCCGCATCAGCCAAAAATCAAAACGGGCGATAGTTAGGCCACAAATGCGGAGAAGGAAGACAGTGGAACCCAATATAAAAGATACACGTCCACAGTACTCCAAAAAACAGGAAAGAGAGAGACAAAGTCCAAAGTCACCAGGATCAGGCGACCTCCTCCTCAGCCGCCGAATGTTCACCCTCCGGGTCTCGAACGCCTCCCCGATCCGCAGCAGCCCGCTCACGCTGGAGGCGCAACGCAAAGTCCTCAGCATGCTGTGGGTTGGTGAAAAAATGTTGTTTAGCCTGATGCGTCACCCTGAGTTTGGCCGGGTAAAGCAAGGCGTAGTCCACTTGGAGGTCCCGAAGCTTCTTTTTCACCCCCAGGAACTTACGACGCTGGTCCTGCACCATCGGCGTAAAGTCGGGGTACATGGTGAAAGTCACCCCTTCGAAGGAAAGGGCCCTATTAGTGCGGGCGGCCTGGAGGGCGGCGTCCCGGTCACGATAGTTCAAAAGGCGCGCAATGATGGGGCGCGGTGCAGCCCCAGAAGCCGCACTCGGGCCCAAAAAGGACAGGAGCACGGACCCCAGGATCAGTTCCGCCATATAGAAAAGTGGACCAGCCTAGACAGCAGGCGCAACAGCACATCTGTGCACTCAAACAACAGCAGCACCTCTCATAGCGATCCAGGGGTCCCGGGCAACCAAACATGGACAGCTTCATTCCCGCCCCATCCACCCACCTGACATCGCCCCAACTATCAGGCCATACACACCCCCACCCCCCCCCCCCGCTTCCCAACACACATCCAGTCAAACAACAAAGGACTAGAATCCAAATCAAAGGTACACATGGGGCACACCCTCCGGGGAACCTTCCAGAGGTGCACGACGCCACTCCCTCACGCCACGCCAGTGTCCGCGCCAACAAGTATCAGGCGGCCCCAGGCGCAGCGCGGGGGGGTGGGTGCCCAGAGCGCGACACCAAATAGTACCATCCTGCGGTACCATACCGACCCCCATAAGATATAAAAAACCAAAAACGCACTCATTCATCACAATAAAGACATGACCCCCGCATCAGCCAAAAATCAAAACGGGCGATAGTTAGGCCACAAATGCGGAGAAGGAAGACAGTGGAACCCAATATAAAAGATACACGTCCACAGTACTCCAAAAAACAGGAAAGAGAGAGACAAAGTCCAAAGTCACCAGGATCAGGCGACCTCCTCCTCAGCCGCCGAATGTTCACCCTCCGGGTCTCGAACGCCTCCCCGATCCGCAGCAGCCCGCTCACGCTGGAGGCGCTTCGCAAAGTCCTCAGCATGCTGTGGGTTGGTGAAAAAATGTTGTTTAGCCTGATGCGTCACCCTGAGTTTGGCCGGGTAAAGCAAGGCGTAGTCCACTTGGAGGTCCCGAAGCTTCTTTTTCACCCCCAGGAACTTACGACGCTGGTCCTGCACCATCGGCGTAAAGTCGGGGTACATGGTGAAAGTCACCCCTTCGAAGGAAAGGGCCCTATTAGTGCGGGCGGCCTGGAGGGCGGCGTCCCGGTCACGATAGTTCAAAAGGCGCGCAATGATGGGGCGCGGTGCAGCCCCAGAAGCCGGCCGAGGTCCCAGTGTCCGATGTGCTCTCTCAACGATGAACTGGGATGAGAACACTTCCGTCCCAATGGCGCCCACCAGTAGCCTCTCCACATAAGTCTCCATTTTGCCCACATTCGTGGACTCCGGCACACCTACAATGCGCACGTTATTGCGCCTACTCCTCGCTTCCAACTCTTCATTCTTAGCGGCAATAACACGCAAGATATTGTCCATTCTCGCCAGTTGGGTGGTATGGGTGGCCGCCGTGTCGTCATGGTCCGAAATGCGCTGTTCCGCCGCCGTCAATCGCTCCTCATGCACGTCCAATTTCTGGACGACCGCATCCATGCGCGACGATATCTTGTCCACTTTGTCCACTATAGTGGCAAACCCCTGCCTCATCTCCTGCATCATTTGGGTGAGATCCGGTGGTGGTGGGTGCGGGACACTCTCAGCGACATTCGGGGGGGGGGGACCGCGAAGTCCCGGCTTCCTGGAGCAAACGCGTCCCCTGCCTAGCCCCTCCAGAGTCAAAGGACAGTTTGGATTGTTTAGTGTCCGGCTTCCCCATAGCAGAGCGCTAGTGATGCAGTGGGGGACCAAGGCAAATGGGAGTTAGGATATAGGTCGGACAAGGGATACGGCCAAGAAGAAAAAAACTTGAGTCGTGGGGGCACGAGCAGGCCAGCGCGCCCCGCCACTCCCAACGACGAGAAATGGCCGTCACCGCTTCCAGCTCAAGGAGACAAGCCCTCAAAGTCCAAGAAGAAGATCCGTTGCGTCTCCGTGAGCAATGGTATCTAGGCAGGCAGATGTAAAGGCCGAGAGATAAGTCCGACAGCAAGGAAGGGCCAAACAGCTTGCCCGGACAGCGAGCGGGCCTGGTGGAGAGGGGAGGAGCAAGGCCTACACCCCACGTGCAGAGCCCCGGACTGGCATGAACGATGACGCCGGGCCAGAGGGCATCAGACTTCCAGGGCGCAAGTCGGGGAAGCTTGGGATCCTCGTAACTTCGGCCAGCAACCTCCAAATGTCCCAGGAGTTGGACCGTGGGTAGTCAGTCGATATCACAATAGATCTGTGGGGCCAGTTCAGGGCGCAGCGATAATAATCAGGATCCCTAGGCGGATAATAGCTCCGGGCAGCGGGAGCCTCACGACAGTGCGGCCATTCCGCAGTGCGCCCTCTAGCGCCCCCCTCCCCTTGACCCCTAGGTTTGATGTGGGGGCTATAAAAGGGCCCCGCGGGACAAAATATTTTTAAACTTTTTTTTTTATTTGCGCGGGGGGAGCGCCCGGTAAGCGCACCGCGGAGCGTACCGGGGAGCGTACCATGGGGAAAAAAAAATGATAGAATTTTTAAAAAATTTAGCCTTTTTTTATAAATTGGAGGTAGTTCTAAAAAGAACAGTTTTTTTTCTTCTTTTTGTTGTTTTATATTTTTTTTAATTTTTTTTAACATTTTGTACTTTTTTTGGCTTTTATGAACTATTTTATATTTTTTTGTTATTTTTATGGGGAGAAACAAAAAACAGGGAATTGAAAATGGCTCAACTGGAGCAAAAATAATTCATGAAAAAATTATGGATTTTTGGGGCATTTGTGGTTGTCAGCAGCACGGTTGATGAGCGTTATGCTTTGCTCACCATGGGTGATGGTCTTACCACAAAAAATACAAGAGATCTTGTATTGCCCAAACTTTTGTTGAATGTTTGGGACCATCTCCCTTGTTTCTGGTCCCGATGGAGTGGGTTGCTTTCATTTGGAGGTGCTTGGTGAAGATTGGGGAGGGTTGCTGGCCAGTTCTCTCACCTCTGCCGCAGCATAGTTGTTGGGATGCTTGCGCTGCACGTGCCGAATCATGGTGTTATTACCTAATGAATATTTCTTATTAGGGTTCCCCCTTGAAAGTTCAATGCCACAGATTTGGCAAGTCACCTTTGGCGCATTCACTTTTTTCTTGCCCTCTGGGATGGAAAAAAACTCCCATACAATGTACTGCTTTGGACTGTATGGGGTATTGTCTTCTGGCAGCCACCTCCTCCCCTCCTCCTCCTCCTCTTCTTCTTGACCACCAATGTGATGTTGTGGTGGTCCTCTTGGTGGTGGTGGTGGTGGTGGGGGTGGTGCAGATGCTCCAGCTGCTGCTGCTAATGTAGCCATTTTAAAGTACAAAATATTACTCAAAGATCTCCAAACAGGTCTTCCTCAGTCAAAGGACAAAGTCAGAATAACGAAAAAAGGTGGGGGCTTTCATCATTTGGAAAAAAAACCTGTCCTGAACCAATGAAAAGTGTTATTTTCAGGTCACATGACCCGGGCTTTCATCATTTGGAAACCAAATCTGTTCTGCACCAATAAAAAGTGTTATTTTTAGGTCACATGACCCGACGCGCTTACGATGTCACTGACGATGTCATGAACTCTGCTAATTTTGCTTAAATAAATCCTGTTGGCAAGTCAGCATATGTCGGGCTCATTCGTAATTGAGTGGGCGTTGGTTGCATGTTAATAGCCAGTATGCTGTTTCACTGGCGTTACTGGCATGCCCTCCTGGTCTGGTGTGAGGCGCCAAGTCAGCAAAACTTTGGATTTGGTACGAAAATACAGCGCACTCTCACCCCCGAGAGGTCTCATGGTATTACACTGGGACTTTTATTTCGGGGAAGGAGGCTGCAGCGTGTGTCTGCAGAGGCCCCATTAGGTATTGCAAACTACTGTCCTTGTGTGCGGAAAACGGAGGAGTGCAACGCAGTGAGTTAAGCCACTGTGCATTTGTCAGCCATTCACTGGATGGGCTGGCACATTGGACTCGCAGCACCAGCATTCCCCTGGGTACATCACGTGCACGGGAGGCAGCACAACATCAAACAGAGGCGGGAGGAACCAACAAAGGAGTGGCCAGAGACTGCTCAGGACACTTTAATTACCCCAGGTGCAAGGCTCTGAAAAGTAGGAAACGGGAACCGGCACGGATGAAAGCGCACATCTCCGCTTGAAACGCGTCTGCCTGGCGTTTCCTGAACTCTGCTAATTTTGCTTAAATAAATCCTGTTGGCAAGTCAGCATATGTCGGGCTCATTCGTAATTGAGTGGGCGTTGGTTGCATATATATATATATATATATATATATATATATATATATATATATATATATATGTATACACTCTAAAAGTTTTTAAGCATAGTTCATATACCACGTCAAGCCTAAAAGGGTGTCAGTAGTGTTGTAGAGTATTGCACGTAAGGAGTTGCTCTCCACCTAAAACTTGGGAACTACCCAAAACTTGGGAACTACCGAAAGATCCCTACTTTCTTACATATATATTGTTGTTAGGCTTTGTTTTTTTTAAATTTAAATGTTTACTCGAAGAGTTGTGTTTTAACACCGTCTCTATGTTAGAGTACTGTTTTTTTTAAAAACATCCATTATACACTTATTTAACCATTTATTCTTCCATAAACCTTTACAAATACAAATATTAAACATATTAATTTTTCAAAAAGACACACATTCACTGGCTGGTGTCATCAGCGATGTCATGAGGGATGTCACCGACGATGTCATGAGTGATGTAATATGTGACGTCATCAGCAGTGCATTGCAGGCGCGCTTGTTATAGTGAGTCCAACTAACTATAACGTTGGAATTTCTATGGTTTTATGTCCGTAACATTTCCAGCTAACTATAACTGGTGTGAAACCTATGGTTTTTTCAGTGAACATATATATATATATATATATATATATATATATATATATATATATATATATATATATATATATATATATATATATATATATATATATATATACTCTAAAAGTTTTTAAGCATAGTTCATATAGCACGTCAAGCCTAAAAGGGTGTCAGTAGTGTTGTAGAGTATTGCACGTAAGGAGTTGCTCTCCACCTAAAACTTGGGAACTACCCAAAACTTGGGAACTACGAAAAGATCCCTACTTTCTTACATATATATTGTTGTTAGGCTTTGTTTTTTTTTATTTAAATGTTTACTCGAAGAGTTGTGTTTTAACACCGTCTCTATGTTAGAGTACTGTTTTTACTGTTTCGGTCTCATATGTGGAACACACACAGATGTTGTTAGAAATGATGAAGACCTGTCTGAACAATAATATGACAATGGTTTTGACATTCAATATGAAAGTGGCATGGTTTAAATATCTAATAACCGCTGAAAACATGTGTGTAAGAAAATGTATTATTCACATTTATATTTAATTTAAACGACCACAGTTATAGTCTGTTTTCCTTTCTATAATCAACACAACTGTCACATGACTATTTAAGTTGCACTTTTTCAAAATGAAAGTTACTCATGAGCAAGGGTTACATACCCGAAACGCGTAGAGTGATGATTGCCTTTGATCTGTTCCATTAAAAAGGCTATTTTGAGATTCCAGTGTTCGTGTGTTTTTTTCTGTGGAAAGACGAAGAATCCTTGACTTTAATGTTAGAAGGTTCGCCCCCTCGCACGGACCGCTGCTGGAAGAGGCTGTGACATGGCGTTGCTCGGCGTCAGCTGAGCAGAAAGAATTAACAAATACATATATTACCTACTGGCGGTCGCCAGTAGGTAGTTATAGTTACGATTGGCAACCATAGGAAATTCCGAACATTCTATTGGGAATACCTTTGGCGCCGATTGAGGGATCTGCTGTAATTTTCCTTAAAATGGTCTTGCTGCGCTCCGCTCCTTCCCTGACAGTTTTGGGGGGATTCATGAAGTGGGGGCTGAGAAAAAAAGGTTGTCCCAAAACGTGTTTTCTCCATGGTAATTTCCATAGGACGGTCTGACAAGTGTACAGCCTGAACCGCTGAACGGAATTACGCCAAACTTGGCAAAATTGTAGGGACTGGTACGCAGATGTGCCTTTGCAATGTTTGGTGAAAATTGCTCCAGTGTTGTTTATAAAATTAAGTTCAAAAACACATATACATCTATAGGCGCGCTGCGGGCGCTCACCGGTGCGCGTACCGGGGAGCTGATTGGCTGTCGGGTGTCTGTCAACATTCTAAACAGTCCGGAGAGTCCACCATCTTGTGTCTCGGTAGAATCGAGACACAAGAGGTGAAAAAAGAAAGGGGGATATAAATAAAAGGGGGCAGAGTAGACACCCCCTGACCCCCTAGGTTTTCTGAGGGGGGCCTAGAAGGACCTTAAAGGGCTAAAAAACTTTTTTTTTTTTTTTTACATTTCGTGGGGTAAGCGCTGGCGGCGCTCCCTGGTACGCTCTCCGGTCCGCGCACCGTGAGTGCACCACAGGGAAAAACAGTGTAAAAAAATAGAGTAAAAAAATAAATGTTGAGTGTTTAGAGGAAAGTGATGCATTGCTGGAGTGTGTCACAAAAATGATGCAACTCCAGCAATGCACCCTTTCGCATGGGGCCAGTCCCATGCGAAAGGGCCTGCGTCAGTCTTACAGCTGCTGTTAAGCAGGCACAAGATTTGGACGCAACAGCGTCATAAAAGTGACGCAGTGATATCTCTTAGCTTTCACTGCGTCACATCTACGACCCTTTCTTGCGTCAATACACTCCTTTTGTATACATTACACCTGACGTAGGTATATTGTGGCGCAGGGGTTTGCAAAGTGACGCATCTACCTAGATGCGTCACTTTGTAAATATGACTCAATAAGGTGCATTTTTTTACAGCACTGGTCCGTCACAAAAAGTGACGTACCGGTGGCGTAAAAGTGACGCATGGCCTCATAAATGAGGCCTTCAGTCTTCTACTCATGCGTCATATTAAATATATGACGCATTATGTCGCAAGTACTTACAGATACGTCAGTATTTCAGACGTATCTGTAAGCGCAAAAGTGATGCATTGCTGGAGTGTGTCACAAAATGATGCAACTCCAGCAATGCATCCTTTCACATGGGGCCAGGCCCATGTGAAAGGGCCTGCATCAGTCTTTTGCCTGCTGTGATACAGGCGCAAGATTTGGACGCAACAGCGTCATAAAAGTGACGCAGAGATATCTCTTAGATTTCACTGCGTCACCTCTATGACCATTTCTTGCGTCAATACACGCTTTTTGTATACATTACACCTGACGTAGGTATAATGTGGCGCAGGGGTTTACAAAGTGACGCATCTACCTAAATGCGTCACTTTGTAAGTATGACTCAATAAGGTGCATTTTTTACAGCACTGGTGCGTCGCAAAAAGTGACATACCAGTGGCGTAAAAGTGGCGCATGGCCTCATAAATGAAGCCTTCAGTCTTCTACTCTTATTTTTTCTTTCACTTTCTCTGTTACTTCACTGCCTTACTTAACTGGTCTCACACTAACTTGTCTTTATCCAGTCTGTATCTCCACTCTTTCCAAAACATCACTGCTATTTTCTTACCCTTCCACACCCCCGTTCCTTTACTACATTTTCTTCGCATATCCACATTCCCCATGTTCACTCTCCTTCTCCTCACTCTCCTTCCCCACACTCACCTTCTTTCACTCCCCTTACTTCACTTCCCTTCTCGTCTTGTCCCTTTCTATGCTTTCTTACTCATTTTCCTCTCCTTTATCAATGCACTCCACTTCACTTACTCGTTGTCATTTTTTTAAAACACAGCTCTTTGATGAGTTAGTTCTGAAAAGAACTTTTTTTCTTCTTCTTTTTTCCTTTTTCAGAACAGGAACAAAAACAGGGAATGGGAACCTGCTCACACAGGAGCAAAAACAAAAAAAACAAATTTAGGGCTGGGAACTGCAGCAATGGTTCTCCAATGCTCGAACCATGAGCAGAACACTTTGTTCCCCATAGCAAAGTAGCTGGTCACAGTCTTTGCATTTAAGGATGCCTTTGTTAAAAGCAGGCTGAATATTCAGAACCAGCTCTTGTGATAGCCCCCTCACCGATGTTGTTGGTCCTCCGGTTGATGTAGAGGCCCCATCCCTGGGAGCCTCTTGTGCTAGAGCCCTAACACTCTCCCGGGCATAGTTCAACGTGGCGAATCATAGTTGAATTACCAAAACTGTACTTCTTTCGGGGGTCTCCACTGGAAAGTACAGCTTGGCAGATTTTGCATTCAACTTTTGTTGCATTTACTTTTTTATGCCCGTCAGGTATAGAATTTTTTTTCCAGATGAAATGTTCTTTCACCTTCGGCTGAGGAGGCTCTTCATCGATGAATTTATTTAAGTACTCACTGCTGCTGGATGGTCTGGCAGCCATTCTCTCCACAAATTCTTAGCACAGAAGAAAAGAGGTCTTGCTCTCACCAAAGTGAAAGAAGAAGTGAAGGAAAACGGTGGGGTTTTCATTAGCTGTAAAAAAAAACTGTTAGCAACCAATGAAAAGAGTTATTTTAAGGTCACATGACTTGACGCGCTTACGCTGCGTGCACCGGAGGCCTTCCGGGGGCGCTTACGCGGTGCGAACGTAGGCGCTTCCGGGGTCGCTTACGCGGCGTGAACGTAGGCGCTTCCGGGGGCACTTACGCGGCGCGCAAGAGTGACGTTTTGATAGCTTTACGAAAATGAAAATTCATTTTCATTTCGTAAATTATAAATATTGCTTTTATAAGTATGGTACTAAATGTCTTGCGTTATTATTTACTTTTCATACATATTTTTTTTAACGAACGCAGAAATAGCGCTCTCGGTGCGCTCTCGGGAAAGCTTACCGGTGCGCGCACCCTGAGCGCCCCAGGAAAAAATGATTAAAAAAAAACAAAAAACATTTGAAAAACATTATTATTAAAAAAATTAGCATTTAAAAAACCATTGAAATTCATTAAAAAAAACATAGGTTTTACAATCGTTATAGTTAGGAATTAGCATTTAAAAAACCTTTGAAATTCACTGAAAAAACCAAAGGTTTCACACTTATTATAGTTAGGATTTAGCATTTAAAAAACCTTTGAAATTCACTGAAAAAACCATAGGTTTCACACCAGTTATAGTTAGCTGAACAGTTTACTCATACAAAACCATTGAAATTTCCACGTTATAGTTAGTTGGACTCACTATAACTCGCGCGCCCGCAATCCACTGCTGATGATGTCACATATTACATCATTATAACATGGAAATTTCAATGGTTTTGTATGAGTAAACTGTTCAGCTAACTATAACTGGTGTGAAACCTATGTTTTTTTCAGTGAATATATATATATATATATATATATATATATATATATATATATATATATATATATATATATATATATATATATATATATATATATATATATATATATATATATATATATATTTATATATATATATATTTATTCCCCAACTGAATTAAATTGAGGAGCCAGCGCACGTTGTTGTGGGGGTTCTTCCCGTTTATTTCCTTGGTTACAGCATTCACATGAACAGGGACGCGTTTCAGCAGTCAAGCTTCCTTCATCAACCTGAGTTGCGCCATATTGTTGCCTCTTTTTAAAGGTTTACAATTCATTAAAATCGAAGATGCACTTCACTCCACAGTGATTGGGTCACTATAGGCATGTGAGATAATATAGTTTGTTTTTCCACAGAAGGCATAACCGGAATGTGTTTAAACAAAGCCACAACAGTGTAAACCCTGCGAAAACGAAATTCGCTTCATGGTTACTTTTACGGACTGTGTTATTCAACGTTATACCCTCCTGTTTTGTACTATTTAAAGTCAATTCCCAGCATGCTCTATTATGTTGCAAATGAAAACCCGGACTGGATTATTACGAGTCCTCCAACTGCATCTGAAGGCATCATCATTAATATCCTTCTTTTTAAAACCAAAGTCACACATTTAAGCAGTTTGCACATTCTTGCTTCAGATAACATTGGTAACTTTCATATCCTGCCAATTCCTTAGCAGTTCCTTTCTCTCCGTTTGAAACATATTCTGCATTCGGAGACAGCTCACAGTTTCGTATCAATTGCCGAAGTACAAAGGAAAAAGGACTTACAGCAGTGATTCAAATGAAGCTTGAATTTTCGTGTGTAACCAATCCTAAAAGGCAATGATACGATCCCACAAAACCACCGCATTCTTAGGTCAGTACCATCTGCGGTGTCCAGCTTCATCCTAGGAGTGATTATACCAGGGTGAGGATGTGCTTTTTGGTGGAGGAGCTCCAGTCCACGCCAAGGATGCATACGCTTCCAGCGCCAAACTCACTCCTCCACATGTGCCTTTCCCTCGTCTCCTTATATCCTGACCCCTAGGTCTGGTGCTGGGGTCCCCCAGGGACACTGCCAGGACCAAATAGCATTTTTTTTTAAACCATTGTGTGAAAATCTCAAGGGATTAGCGAATTCGCAGAAAAGAAAAAAACAAGCGCAAGTCACTTGAGCTTGAGGGTGTTGTATAAAAATAAAGGAGAGGGTGCAGGCCCCCCCATTCCTAAGGCTCTTTGTAGCCCCAGGACTAAAGCCCCAGGTCTTTATTTAAATATGGTAGGGGGCACATGGACCCCCCTCCATTGGGCTCTTTGAGCTCCGGGGACCACCACCTCCCCAGGGCTTTTTAATAATCGAGGAGGGGGCACACAGACCTCCTACTGGGGCTTTAATGTGCCCCAGGGACAACCACCTCCCCGGGGCAAAATAAGCAATGACGAGGGAGTCAAATTAATCACCAGGGCCCTGGGGGCGCCACCTCCCAGGACCAAATACATTTTGAAACTGGGAGGGGCCATGCAGCCCCCTCCCGGGCCATGTATGGCCTAGGGGACCACCACCTACCCAGGGACGGCCCATACCAATTAAAGGGTGGGCCATGCGACTCCCTCTGGAGTCATTAATGGCCCTGGGGACAGCAACCGTCAGGGCCAGCTCCTGCTATCTTCCGAGGTGCCCACCCACAGGAGGTAGCAGTTTGATTTCGCTTGGCAGGAGCTTTGACAGCTCCCACCAAGCGAGAGCCAACACTAACTCCTGTGAGAGGGCAGGTCACTGTGTGGCGGGAGGAGGGAAACGATGGGAAGAGGGAAGAAATTAGCAAAAAAAGGAAAAAACTGTGGTCAGAAAACAAGCAGAAAAGGCAAAACAGAGGGCAGAAAGTCGAGCAGAAAAGGCAATATAGAGGGCAGAAAAAGCAAAACAGAGCAGAAGAGGGCAAAACAGCGGGCAGAAATATGAGTAGAAACGGCAAAACAGAGGGCAGAAAAATGAACAGAAAAGGCAAAACAGAGCAAGAAAAGAGCAGAGAAGGCACAGAGGGCAGCTGATAGACAGGTAGCAGAGGGTAGCGGACTGCGGGCAAGTTGGACAGTATACCTGTCGCATGGGGTCGCGCTTCAGCTTCCATTAAGTAGGTCCTGTGAGTAGGGCAGGGACCTGGCTGGCAAGAGGGGGGAGACGGCAGGAAGAGGGAAGATTTAAGCAGAAAAGGCAAAACAGAGGGCAGAAAAACAAGCAGAAAAGTAAACAGAGGGCAGAAAAAACGAGCATCAAAGGCAAAACAGAGGGAAGAAAAACAAGCAGAAAAGGCAAAACTGAGGGCTAAAAACAAACAGAAAATCAAAACAGAGGGCAGAAAAATGAGCACAAAAAGTAAAACAGAGCAGAAGAGGGCACAACAGGGGGCAGAAAAACAAGCAAAAAAGGTAAAACAGAGGGTAGAAAAATTAGCAGAAAGGAAAAACAGAGCAGGAGAGGGCAGAACAGAGGGCAGAAAAACTTGCAGAATAGGCAAAACAGAAATCAGATAAATGAGCAGGTGTAGTGTAGTTCCTATTTTCCCAATAGGCCCTGTGCATTGGAATAACATAAACAGTAGTATCGATGTAGAAGTGGGGATCTTCCAGGCCTCCACTGACTATGTTAAACTTAATTGGGTTTGTTACCAACTAGCTCAGAGGTAACTGGAAACTTTCTTCTCTGAATAGGAAGTGATCAGCTTCCCTGGTACAGACAAGAAGGGATTCAGTTTTCCAACAACCGTGCAACATGACAACTTTGCTCCTCAGATCAAGAGTCAATCTCTAGGGTCGTGTGAAACAATAGACAGTTTTTTTACTCAGTCAGTGGTTGTGCAGTTTACTTTCACAATATGTAGAGAATAGAGAGACGGGCGTTGTCAATAAAAGGTAACATTTATTGAACAGCCTTTCTTCTCGTACAAGAGAAATGAATTGCCACAATTGCAAGACTTGTTATTATAAAAAGTACGTACAGTAAGATAAGTATTGTGAAATAATACTGTAAAAGCATTGATATGGTTTCTTAGCCATACAATGGTTTAAAAGGAATAAAACATATATACATTCATATATACATTAGGCTAAAATACTCAACTGGTGCTTCTAACTACGCCTACCCCAGTGTACCTGACCTAAGCCTAATACTTGGGAGGGGAGTAAGTAAGTAGCTTTAAGTTAAGTTGGTTTTGCCAAGGTTTGCTTCAAGAATTCTCTCTAAGGGTTTAGTCAACACCATACCTCTGGAATAGAATGATGGAGGTCTGGTATCTCCCTCAGGACTCGATATCCCAGTCACCCGCAAGGGTAGACTAGAAACGCCGGAGCTGGATTTCTCTGCAGGAGAAAGACAGCGTCTCTTCTCAGCGCATCGAGGAGGAGGAGGAGGGGCAGCGTCCGCGGGCAGCTTGCATCTGCTGGGCTCTTGCAGGGGACGGCTGTTCAACTCCTAAGTTCACCACACCATCGTTCGCTAGTTAGCAGCGATAGCAGTAGCGATAGCAGCTATGGTATCATCAGCATGACAGCTTCTTCAGCAGCAGCGAGATAGCTGGCAGCATCAGCTTCAGCGAAACAGCAACGAGACAGCAGCGTTTGCTTAGGGCAACATTGGTAATATTTATACCTGAAAGGTGCCTTGTTTGACGTAGGTTTTTGGGCATAAGACGTCAATAAAGATGTCACTAGGAAGTGATCGTCTATCAGTGCTCATTAGAGTTCTATTACTAATCAAAACACAGCAAGCGGGGATTTCCAGGTTTGCTGAGTTTTTATCTTGTTGAAGAACTCGGAGTGTTAATCTAGGAATCTCAGATAGTAACTTTTGCTAAGTCATTGCACTAATTGGTTGCAAAGGAAGTGGCAGGGAAAGCTATTCTGGAATGTGGCTCTGTTCGTGTGAGGCCAGAGACGAGTTTCTGAATATTGCACTTGAACGGTTATGCCAATATAGGGAATAAATGGATTTATAGCCGAATAGGGGCATAAGGTCACAGTATCGATCAGGGTCCTAGATTAGAACGCTACACAGGAAAGGCAAAACACAGGGCAGAAAAACGAACAGAAAGGTAAAACAGAGCAAGAAATGAGCAGAGAAGGCACAAACAGAGGGCAGCGGGTAGACAGGCAGCAGAGGGTAGCAGACTGCGGGAAAGTTGGACAGGATAACGGTCGCATGGGGTCGCACTTCAGCTTCCATTAAGTAGGTCCTGTGAGTAGGGCAGGGCCCTGGCTGGCAAGAGGGGGGGGCGGCAGGAAGAGGGAAGATTTAAGCAGAAAAGGCAAAACAGAGGGCATAAAAACAAGTAGAAAGGTAAACAGACGGCAGAAAAAACGAGCAGCAAAGACAAAACAGAGCAGCAGAGGGCAAAACAGAGGGAAGAAAAACAAGCATAAAAGGCAAAACAGAGGGCTAAAAACAAGCAGAAAAGCAAAACAGAGGGCAGAAAAATGAGCCAGAAAAGGCAAAACAGAGCAGAAGAGGTCAAATCAAAGGGCAGAGAAGGCAATACAGAGAACAGAAGAATGATCAGGAAGGGCAAAGCCCAGAGCAGAAAATGAGCAGAAACACAAAACAGAGGGCAGAAAAACAAGCAGAAAAGGCAAAACAGAGGGCAGAAAAAAGAGCTGAAAAGGCAAAACAGAGCACAAGAGGGCACAACAGAGGGCAGAAAAATTAGCTTCAAAGGCAAAACAGAGAACAGTAAAATTAGCAGAAACAGCAAAACAGAGGGAAGAAAATGAGCAGAAAGGTAAAACAGAATGCAGAAAAATGAGCAGAAGAGGGAAAACAGGGGCAGAAAAACAAGAGAGAAATGCAAAATAGAGCAAAATATGAGCAGAGGAGGCAGAAATAGAGGGCAGGAGGTAGCCAGCCAGCAGTGGGCAGCGGACTGCGGGCAAGCTGGACAGGAGAACTGTCACAAGGGAAGCTGACATGATGACATGCTTATTCTTTTACAGAAATTAAACCTCAAGCGGAAACACTTACATATATAAACACTTATGTAAAGAACAAATTATCCTGACCTCCTGAGCTTGACAAAGGCAAAGCAGGTGTGTTTTCTCAGCAATTCCACATTGAAAGACGATCTGAGTTGCTTCTTGGATGTGAATGCATCGTTAATCGATAGAAGCGAAATGTGTGGTGATTGTTACAAGTGAGTACTTTTTTGTCCTTACCTGGTGAGAGCAGAGTCCATGGCTCTCCCTTTAAATGACGACAAGTATAAAAATGTGCAAAATCACCTGAAGCTTTGCCTGTTTGACCCCACCCCGTCCACCCTATTAGTATGCAATGGTCTTCCCCCTTTTTCCTAGGATGATGGACAGCTTACCAAAAGGCCCCCAGCGCATTTCCTGCTAATTTTGTTGACGAGTTCTTGATGCCGAGGAATATGTGGAAATCTCCACCAAGCAATGAAGCATTTACTTCATACAGTTAAGAGGAAGGGCCCTTGTTTGGTGGAGTTTATCTCTTTGTACTCTTGTCATCTTCTCGAAAGGCGGATTCATGTTATCACAAATGCCTGGATATAAAAGCATGAGGAACAATCACATTCGCAAAACTCACACAGGTTACTGGTGACATTTCCTCGTGCTCCATATGCAGCGGTAGTGTAGAAAACCTACTGGACATTTGCCCACGGAGATTTATAAATTAATAATTAACCAGTAGAAAGTATACCACTTAAGGTAGATATTTTGTGTAAAACTGTGGACTCTTTTTGGACAAAGGGGTAGGTGCGGGTCCGTTGTGGTACAATCACTGTCACAGCTACTGACACACTCACACAGACACTTAGACACCCACTGACATACCCACTCAGACAATGATATACCCACTGACAGAGCCACTCACATACTCAAACATCCACTCTTAGACCCACTCACACACCCAATCACACACCCACCCATAAACCTACTCATATACTCTCATACACACTCATAGACCCACTCAGACACTCATGCATTCACTCACAGATGCCCTCAGACACTCACACCCACTCACAAACCCCCTCAGGCACTCATGCACCCACTCACAGAACCACTCAGACACTCTCACTGCTACTCACAGAACCATTCATACATTCATGTACCAACTCACAGACCCACTCCAGGGGCGGTTCCTCTACTAGGGCGGAGGACCATCTCCCCACTGCTTTCTCGCAGTGCGAGAAACCCTAAACACAAAATGGTAATAACTAAAAGTGATTATCATTTTATGTTTACTTTGCGCATTGCGGGCAGGCGGGTTGGGGGCTGCTCTGCTCTTTGAGCAGGGAGGGGAGGAGTGGTTTGCCCATTCCTGAGTGCACAAAGACTGTTTGGTTGGCCCTCTCAGGTCCAGTCATGCACACTCTGCCTTCTCCATGCAGCCAGCATAGCAGCCTGCATGGAGAACATGGCCACCCCATTAGCCCTTGGCTGGGCGGCATCCAGACCATGATTGGCTTAGGGGAGGCAGCCTGGCTGCCTGCTTCCTGTCAGAGGCAGGAGAGCAAGAGCCCAGCGTGGCAGAAAGGTTAGTTTAATTTTTTTCATTTCCCCACAATCCCCCCGTGGCACCCCCATGAATCCCCTCCCGTGACCCCTCGTGCCCGCCCCACATACACAAGCAATGCCGGATGCTACTATGTGACTCAGACAGATACTCCCACTCATAGACCGACTCATGCACCCACTTAGAGAACCACTCATACTCTCTCATACCCACTCACAGACTCATGCACTGACTCACAAACCGACTCGGAGACTCACACATGGACTCACAGACCCACTCAGACACTAATGCTCCAACTCAGACACTCTTGCACTCACTCACATACCCACTCATACACTCACTCAGACACTCATGCTGTAGTATAGTTCCTATATTACCCATATAATACCAGCATATTTGGATAACATAAATCGTAGGATTGGTGGCAGACTAACCCTGAGCTCCCCCACTGAGTATGTTAGCCTGTTTGCATTAGCTACCTCACAATGCCACTAGAATCTCCTCTTATTGGGGAGAGAATAGTTTCTGCCAACCTTAGAACATGACAACTCTGATCCCCCAGGATCATGGAAACAATGTACTACATTTCGCTATTAAAATCAATCAAATCGGGTTCCCCACGTGACCCTATTCCTATCAGTATCATAAGTAAATTAGAGGACTCCGCCATGACTTCCATAGCAGAGATACTGAACACCTCCATAGAGCAGGCCATAGTTCCTGCTCTATGGAAACATGCTATGGTCAGTCCTCTACTTAAAAAGCCGGCCGCAGACCCTATGATATTGGCCAATTATCGTCCAATTTCATTACTGCCTGCCTTTTCTAAAATTTTAGAGAGGCACATCCATAAGGCACTTTCAACTTATGTGGAAAATAACGAGCTTCTTCATTCGTCCCAATCTGGCTTTAGGAGTGGTTATTCCACCGAGACGGCCCTGCTCTGGGTCACAGAAAAGATCAGGGAGCTCATGGTTAATGGCCAAACGGTAGCATTGGTCTTGTTGGATCTTAGTGCGGCCTTCGACACCATTTCTCACTCCATACTGCTTGGCAGGCTGGGGGAGAATGGTGTCGAAGGCAAAGCACTGGAGTGGATTAGATCATACTTATCCCTCCGCACTTTCCAGATCTCCTCTTCGGAGGCATGCTCTGAGGTATTCTACTCTCCTCATGGTGTGCCACAGGGATCGATCCTGAGCCCTTTGTTTTTTAATTTGTACCTACGACCATTGGCCAATCTTGTAGAAAACTTTGGTCTTATTTTAATGACCTATGCAGATGGTTCTCAAATCCTGTTTTCACTTTCCAAATCTGACTCGTCTGCTCCATCTGCATTAAAAATAGGCCTTCAGGAAATATTTAGTTGGATGTCAGCTAACCAACTTAAATTAAATGGGGAGAAAACAGAGGTCCTCCTCTTAGGGAATAGTAAAGATCTCTGGAGTGATCCCCATTGGCCATCGTCATTAGGTAAACTTCCACCTCCAGCCTCTCAGGTTAGAAACCTTGGGGTCATCATAGATGACAGTCTATCTATGACTCAGCAAGCCAACAAAGTGGCAGGCATATGTTTTACCATTCTTAAATGGCTACGCAAAATTGTCTGGATGTTACCATCTACTACCCAGAAGACCGTAGTCAATGCCTTAGTGACATCTCGGCTTGATTACGGTAACATCTTGTACCTGGGCTCAAACAAAGCAGTAATAAAACGTCTGCAACTGGTGCAAAACGCTGCTACCAGACTGCTTTGCAGAATCCCTAGATCCGCTAGGATCACAAAACATCTTAGGGACCTGCATTGGCTCAGGGTTGAAAACCGGATTCGTTTCAAAACCCTGAACTACCTATTTAAAATCAAAGCTGGCACTGCTCCCAAATACCTACAGGACCTTGCTAAGCCCTACCTCCCCAATCGCAGTCTTCGTTCATGCACAGCTGCGAACTTTGCGGTACCGAGGTTCAAACGGGCCAGAATAGGTGGGAGATCCTTTTCCTATTTGGGCCCAACTCTGTGGAACACATTGCCCATTCATATACGCAAGGAGGAAAGCTATATGAAATTCAGAAAAAGCGTAAAAACCTGGTTGTTCGACAAATAAGTGCTTTGACTGTTCTCTTTCTAGTTGTGCTTTGTGTTTTGCTGGTCCGGCGCCGGGAAACCCTTTGTGGGTAGCTGTGCGCCTTATAAGTGTTATAAAATAAATAAATAAATTTCGCTCAGTCACTCGTGCTCACTTAGTTTCTCTCAGAGAGGTGCACAGAAGATACAGCCGGGCGTGTTACAATAAGTTTTTATTGCACATTTGTTCTTTTAGTGTAAAATATATGTGCTGAGACAACCATTATACAATAGCAGAGATATATGATCAGCAGTACAGTGAATATAAAAGGATAGAACAATTCTACCATTTTGCAATAGTCACGAACACATACATGGATATAAATGCCTGAGAAAAGAAAGTGTGCGTACTCCTACGATGCCTATCTAGATGTACCTAAGTGAACCTAGCATGTGAGTAGGTATTAAGCCAAGAATCCCTCTGGGTTTAGTCTAACCACATTACTCTAAGCAAGCGAGTGTTGGACCCCATCCTGGTCTTGAGTTGGACACCCCACAAGGGATGTTTAGACCGCTGTCAACTGGAGCGTCTGCATGCAGAAGCCTCAGTGTCTCTGGTCTGTGTGTCGCCTGGAAGTCTGTTCCCTCTAGCTAACACTAGCAAGAGGTGCTATATTGATATAGAAAGTATCTAAGGTTCCTTTGTCCCTTGTTACTTGTATCAGCCATTGTTGGGTTTGAGGATGAAGTATGGGATGAACCGTGTACGTAGATATGGGGAGGAAGGTGGTGTAGTCCCAGCCTGGTTTACAAGAACCCCTATGAATATTCATTCATACTGTGTCAGTCTAAAGATGGAGTCATAGAACGTCATTGTTCAGGGAAACCCTCCTTCTGCGTTCAGGACTAGAACTAGGTAAAGGTTCAATTCTAAAAGGCTTGTTACTGTATAGTGTAGGGGAGGTGATATAGGTGAAAGGGTATGATGTTACCCAGGCCTTTATTAGGGTACCTATATGAAACATAACAATGTGTCAACTGAGACACTCACTCAGATACTCATGCACCCACTCACAGACCCTCTTAGACACTTATGCACCCACAAACAAACCCAGTGAGACTCTTATGCAGCCATTCCCAGACCCACCTAGACACTCACATACCACTGAGACACTCACTCACACACTCACTCACAGCCCCACTGAGACACTCATGCACTACATTGCACATTCACTCTCAATAGGATACAGGTTACAGTTAGGAAATAAAATTTAAAACACCTTAGAAATTCACTAAAAAAACAAAGGTCACAGGGACGTTATAGTTAGAAAATAACATTAAAAAATCACAAAAATTGCGAAGGATACAAGGACATTATAGTTACCAAATAACATTAAAACATGGAAAAAAGCAAAGGTGACAGGGGTGTTATAGTTAGGCTCAGATTTCACCAGCGTTAACTATAATGTACAATTAGGGACCAAAATGTTCTTACTTGACCTTTAAACACAGCTTCCCGTAGTTTAATCCATAAGGTATCTTCCCTCTCTTTTTTTGACCTAGCCTTCACCCTACTTCTCCTTCTTTTTAATAGTACTATTCTATTGGTATCTTTCGAGCAAATAAATCAGATACTGTTCCCTTATTAATTATTTATTTCAGTGTTAAGTGAACGAAGAGAACTGGGGATTACTTTAATATTTCTTTTTGGGTTAGTTTTTGTTGCAATGGAGACCACCATACTTAAGAAATCAGCAAAACATTCTATTTCAAATCCCTTCCAGTTAACCAGATTTTCCACAGAAGCCTCTAAAATACTCTCCAAACCGCTAATTGTCCTAATATCCCAGTGGCATCTCCCTGAATTCTTTCCAAACCCGACCGATTCACTGTTTAATGACCATGGGTCCGTTTTAGATGGATTTAAAATTACAGTGATAGTTAGTACTTTATGATCGCTATATATTGTATTAGAAACCGTAAGGTCTTTCAAAAGGGAGAATGAGGAACTTCCCACTATCACATAGTCTAGGATAGATTCGCTATTATTAGATTTATGGGTAAAGTTCGCTGGTGTATCTGAGGATAATCTTTCATTTGCTATAATACCTTCAATTTCTGTCAATTCCTCAAGAAACAGTTTCCCTCTCTTATTTGTCCTAATGTTACCTGGGAAAAGGGCTTGAGGAATCCGCAAGGATTCCTCTTTGTCCATATTTCTAAACATCTCTAGGCTGGAGTTGGAGATTTTACAATTAAAGTCCCCTAACCAAATTATATGAGGGGAAGGTTCTGCAGCAATAGTTTTCTTTATATAAGAAAAGATCTTCTTTAGAAGTGTATTGTAGCAGGCATATGGAGGGATATAAGCATTTATCAAAATCAGTGGTTTACAATTTTCAACGTTATCGAACTTAGACAATGCTATTGCCTGAAAAAGGTTACTAGGGTCTATATAGTGAGCAAAATCCCATTTTATCTTATTAGACAGCAAGCAAGCCACCCCGCCCCTTGCATGGCCTTTCCGAGAAGGAGTAGCTCTTCCATCTAGCGAAAAATAATCTTTACCCGCAAATAATTTGTCTACACACCAAGTCTGTTGGAGACAGATCACATTAGCTTCTAATGTATGTAGAAATTGTAGTTTTTCAGGGCTATTCTTTATTCCGGCGGCATTCCACGATATTATTTTTAGTTCATTGCTAAAAATGTGGATGCAGTTTAGAATTACTATTAGGTCTACTCGACAAGACACCAGGCAACCAATTCCATTGAAGGCTCTCTTCAGTGGCATTCCATTGGGATGAGAGGGGGAGCGGATTTATATATGTCACCTGTCGTACATTTTTAGAAATACAGATTTTTAGGTCTTCATTTTTGGGAAGACAATCTCTGCTGCCTGGGACAGCCTGAAGTAGCAGGGGCTTATTAACGAGACTTTTATTTCGTAGTTTCTCTAAGAAAGGAGTGACATTCCTCTTCCCGTCCGCGCAGCGGGCGCGCCGGAGGCGCGCCAGAGGCAAGCCCGTCTGTGCCCGTCCGTGCCTGTACCGGGCCCAGGGCCACTCCCCCTGGCCCCCGGCACTTTGACACACACAGTACCCCTTTGCGCTATTCCTCTTCTCAGTTGTGGGAATTCAACATACCCACCATTAACACGCGGTGCCGACACTTGCCCCCTCCTAGCTGTCTTGTGTCCGCCCCTGCCCCATGCCCAGGCTGCAACTACACTCTCCGATGTCCTATGCCTTCTGCTTGTGGTATCAGCCCCACACCTAAGAGCTATTTTTGCTCGGCGCTTATTAACGCCCGCTCCCTCCCGAAACATAACTTAGACATCAGGGAATTCATAGTAAGCCAGGAGCTGGACATCCTGTTTGTAACTGAATCTTGGGGAGATGCTGCCTCCGGCCCGGATTTCTGTTCGGCCACACCGGAGGGCTTCTGTGTGGTAAAACAGGACAGAACTACGGGGAGAGGAGGTGGTTTAGCCATTATCCATAAAGCGGCTTTTCACGCCAAGATCGAACCTGTTCATCAACTGGATTGTGAAGCCTGTGCTTTTTCCATCACACTTAATTACAATCAGGTTTTCAAAGGAATTCTTTTATACCGCCCCCTGGCCCGCATACTCGCTTCCTCTCGGCTCTTGATGAATTCACGGAACTCTCCTTAGCCCATTCTGACTATACCATCTTGGGGGACTTCAATTTTCATCTGGAAGTCGCAGGAGACAAAGACACCACTCAACTTATTGCCGATCTACTCGCGGTAGGTTTACAGCAGTTAGTGGCAGCCCCTACTCATCAAGCAGGTCATACACTTGATGGTTTGTTCACCAACAACCCTAACATTTCACTTGCCACTGTTCTTACCGTAGTATGGTCGGACCACGGTGCAGTCATTTTCACCATTTTGGCTCATAACCCCATCCCTCCTCAGTCCACTTCTCGTACCCCCATTAGTACCAGAGCCTGGAAAAACCTGGACTGCTCTTTATTGTCCAATATCTTGGCTGGATCTCTTTACGAGACATCACCTGACCCCAGTCTTCTGTCAAGCAGGTACCAGAAATGGATTCTGGATGCAATTAATGAAGTAGCCCCGGCCAAATCCTTCACCTCTAACCGGGCCACGCCATCTGCCCAATGGTTCACAGAGGATCTTCGACTACAACTGCAGTATTGTAGGAATTTAGAAAGGCGCTGGCGCAAGCACTACATTCTTTCGGACAAGCAAAATTACAAAGATGCGCTAGCACCATACAAAAGATCCATTATTAAACACAAAAGCGCTTTTTTTCAGGCCCAGATTGAATCTGCCCAGAACTCTACAAGAAAGCTATTTCAAGTAGTCGATTCTCTCTCTAACCCTCCGACAGGACCTCCCATCGAGCCATCTCAAGATCTTTGTATTGCGGTAGCAACTTTCTTTTCCACCAAGGTCACTAATAGCTATTCATCTTTCTTCCTCCCTAAAGGCTCAGATTGCCCTGACCCCCTTCCTCTGTCCCCTTGACTTACACCTATCTTCTCCAACTTTCAATTGGTCTCGACAGACCAGATCAGCTAGCTTATCATTTCTATTAAATCTCCTTTAGACCTTTGCCCCCCTTCCATACTGAGCGCTCTCACTGAGGTTATTACTCCCCTGCTCACGGACTTGTGTAATTCCATCTTCCAGACAGGCATTTATCGTGAAATTTGGAAAAAGGCAGTCATCAAGCCCCTGTTAAAAAAAACGTCCTTGGACCCCGCTGACTCAGCTAGTTACAGACCCATCGCCTGCCTCCCATTCCCGGCCAAAATATTTGAAGCAGTCATGAACAAACAGCTTTTAGGGTTCATCGATTGTCACCAACTTTTAGATGATACCCAATTCGAGTTTAGGAAGGGCCATAGCACAGAAACCGCTCTGATAAAGGCCTCTGACGAGATTAGGACTATAATGGACCAGGGTGGGGCCGCGGTCCTTATACTCCTGGACCTGTCCGCTGCCTATGACACGGTCGATCACTCCATCTTGATCGACCATGTGACATCCCTGGGGGTGACCCATCTTGCCAGGAACCTCATTGCGTCATTTCTGGCCAACCGCACGCAGGCGGTGAAACTGGGCACTTTCTACTCGCCTACCTTCACCCTTCCGTGCGGGGTGCCCCAGGGCTCCTCACTAAGCCCCACATTGTTTAATATATATGTGGCGGATTTGGCAAGGGTTATAAAAGCACAAAGGCTGCGCTTAACCACCTATGCGGATGACACCCAATTGGTGTTGGCGGTACATAAGGATGGACCAGCCGTTGTTGCAAGATTCCAGGAGGGGATGTCGGCCAGTAGCTCATGAATGTCAAGTAACTGCTTGAAATGAAATTCGGACAAGACCGAGGTGATGACCTTTGGCAACCTTTCACCGGAATGGTCTTCCATTTGGTGGCCCACTGAAATGGGTTCTCCTCACACTCCGGTTGCCAAGGTCAGAAAACTCGGTGTCATATTCGATGACACGCTGTTATTCAAGCACCTTGTGAATGCAGTGGTCGCATCCTCCTTCTATATGCTGAGGAAGATTAAGAAGCTGTTGCCATATCTCCCTCCAGCTGCAGGAAAAACATTGATCACCACCCTCGTTTTTTCCAAGATGGGTTATGGCAACGCTCTCTTCCTCAACACGCAAGAACAGGTTTTAAACAAACTACAATCAGTCCAAAATGCTGCAGCCAGAATTCTGCTCGGCATCCCTGGTCACCGCCCCACCTCCTCGGCCATACGTCACCTGCATTGGCTAAGGGCCTACAAGGCCATCCATGACTCAGGACCCATGTTTCTTAAGGATGCTTTTTGGATCTACGCTCCTAAAGATCACTTCGCTCATCCTGCACCCATCTTCTCTCGGTCCCACGTACCAGAACCACTACCTGGGGAGGCAGGCGTTTCTTAGTAGCAACCCCCATGCTATGGAATTCTCTCCCTCTGTTCATCAAAACCAATCCCACTCTCATCATCTTCCGTAAACTTCTGAAAACCTGGTTATTTAATCAATAATCATCTGTCTGCTCTCTGTCCCAGGAAGTCCAACATGCGCCGAGACACCCCAGGGTAGTTGTGCGCAATAGAAATTCCAAAAACATAAACATAAACATCGATCCCCCTACTTTGTAACCCTTCTGACTATTGGAGGATATGGTTTCCAATGATTTTTGAGTAAAACCTTACCCTCGTCGTATACCCAACTTCTGAAGTCCATATCACTACTTTGGATGAGTTTCAAACTTTCAATCTTCAAAAAACATTTAAGAAGCGAAGACCTATTTAATATGAGATTCGTATCAAACAAAGGAAAGAAGTCTAGATGGAGAGTATCTATTCTTTCCCTTTTGTAGACATTATTTGGTATTTTTGGGTCATCTATTCTTCCAATCGTATCAGGGAACGGGTTAGCCAGGGGATTGAGTACTACTGACGCTTGACTAGCTGGATTCATTTGCTCCGTAATTGTAGGATGTAGTAACCCCCCGTTATGACATTTTGGGCAGCTGGCATGGGGGATATAATATTAGGGGGAAAATTATTATGAGTCAATAATAGATTTGTCACCTGATCTCTAGGTTTCTGGAACTCTTGCTCTAATTCGACAGGTCGGATAATCTCTTGGGGTATATTAGACATAGACCCCTGAGAAAGATCTTTTCCAATAGAGGTATCAAGGTGTTCTTCAAAGTTAATTTTCCTTTGTCTCTTTTTTGCAAATCTTCGAATTGGTTTCCTATTTTTGCCTCTGTTCTTTTTGAGTTTTCCATATTTTTCATTTTCCCCCTCACATAATAAATCCCGAACCCCCTCTTTCTCCTCATTTATCTGGGATGTAAAAATAGGGAATAACTCCTTATCTAACTGTTTTTCAGAAACTACCAGGATTTTTTCTTCTTGATCATGCTCATATATACAATCTTCTACTGGAGCTTTTGATGGAATTTCAGAGATAGTCCCCAACGTCACTACTGTTTTCTTTTGTTCGATCGGTTGGGAATCGTGTACAATTTGGTCTGAATCATGAGAAACATTCTCAAACTTATTCTCTGCCACCACATATTTCTTCACTTTCAGTCCTATTGGAATCAACTCCTTATTTGGGCTAGATTCCTTCCCCTGTTTGCTATTTAATAATACCTTTAGAATTTGGGTTACAGTTTCCAACACATAATCAGAACCACCAACAAATTTTTCTAGTAGCCTTAAGATGGAAGAAAGCAAGAGTTCTAGAGAAGATAAATAATCAGAGACAGGTTTTTCCTGCCTGTTGGATTGGTTAAGATGGATATCAGTGATATTAAGATCGGGGCTCGTGGAGATGTTTGACTGTGATATAAAATAATGGGATTTATTGGAAGGAGTAATACTGTATAATTCGAGTCCTGTGGGAACTATTGCTGCTGGAGTATTTGCTGGTTCTATGATCTTACCAGTATCATAGGAAATATAGCTCTTGCAGAGCTCTATATCAAGATTTGGAAGAGTAAAGTCATTACTTTGAGCCTCCAAAGACAAGGAAGGACCGAGTGGTTGTTTTAAAATTCCATCAGGGGAAAGTAAGGGTCTATGCACGGTCACCTCCACTGTTTTAAAGGTAGAACTTAAAGGTCCATGGTGGGTCAGAGGACTAATTTTAATTTTATTTTTATCCTCGAGGGATTGCATCAACAGGCCCGGGGGTTTCGGGGGGTCTGAAGTCCCTCCCTCCCCTACAGTAAGGAGATTAACCTCTGCCGTATTTGCTAATTCAGTGGGATCGACATAATTGCTGTGCTCACTCACTGTTGTTCGTCCTTCTCCGTCCCCTACTCCATTATTATCTTCAGCATTTAACCCAGCTAAGGGGACTCTATCCTTTTCCCTTTCCCATAGGCTATATAGTTGACTTTGACCTTTTAACAGTATAACGGAAGCATCCTTGTTTCGTAGAGGATTTGATTTGGTCTTAGAACAAGTCCTACCCACCAAAAGACGCCCAGACCTTAACTTTTTAGCAGTCATAATAAGTGTCAATATTTTGAAGTGAAATATCAAATAATGGAACAAACGTCACTAGCAAGAATACAATAGGATTTAACAGAGCATCAGCCAAAAAGGCAAGAAAAGTCAAAGAAAGTGTGCAATCTTTATAAATAAGTAAAAGCCACTGCCTTAAGAAATAAGTCTGGTCGTGGATAAATTAGGGTTCCTCAAATGAAGATAAGGGGTTTAGCCCCAGCCCAGCCTCCTCTGGCCTCCCTTAGCCCGGCGCAGTCCCACAAGCGTTTCCCACCACGGGGGGGCTGCAGGATCTTTAATGCACCTCCGGGCGCTCTGATGACGGCGTCAAGGTGCGCCGCCGCAAAGGATGCTGGGATAGTGAGCCCTCCGCTCAGCGGCCGCTAGTTTGGAGAAAGCGGCGGCGGGAGGACTCGCAGAACAAGGCGGAAAGGTCTGAGCTAGGAAGGCGAAACAAGGCAGATATGGCCAGTAATCCGTTCAAAGTACGAATGAGAAAAGCCTGTCAAATCTGTCAGGGTACTATCGACTTTGGCTTATAGCTTCAGGCAGTTCGGGACAGGAACCTTTGCAGCCGTAATCGGAAATATTCGCGGCTTCATTCTGAAGGCATGAGAGAAGCTTACCTCACTGGCGGCTGTGAGGTAGAGGGTAGGGGATGGGGGGAGTTGGAGGGAGGTGTTGCGACTCCAGCTGCTGTAAGGAGCAAGCTAACCGCTCCCCCCTTAGATGTTGGATGCTCCTTACCTAGTCTCAGCAGTGACAGAAGTCAGCAGTCTCTGACCCAGTCTCGACCACCCCTCTTAGGCAGGGTTAGCTGGGGTTAGCTGAGAGTCCGGCTTTTCCCCCCTATTGCCCCCTGTCACTACTTAATCCTCCACACTCCTTCCCGCGGTACTCAGGGGGATCCCAGCTGGTTTTCAAGCTTAGCAGTCTCTGTGAGCCCCTATGAGCCCCTGTGCCTTGCCTTATGGTAGTCCCAGGGATCCCGTTTTTTTTTCAGGGTCCTGCTGCAATTCTGAGACAGCTTTACTCCTTGCTGTATTGCTGTATCACCGGGCTGTGAGGACTGTGAGGGGCACAGGAAAGCAGGTCCACTGCCAGTAGTAAAATCCGTCCACTGCCTGTAAAAAAGTCAGTTCGCGGCCCCCTACAAGTGGAAGGCGAGTTCTTGCCTCATACAGTCACTCACCCATATAGCCAGTCTCACATTCACCCATACAGCTGCTCACACATCCACTTAGCTCACCAATATCGCCACTTACACACCCACTCCCTCATCCATACAGCCTCTCAACACAGCAACTCACACACTCACACAACCACTTACATACCTATTCACTTATCCATACAAGCATGCACACATCTGCCCACTCGTCCAGACAGTCATTCATACAGACACTCACTCTCCAATACAGCCTCTCACAAACCAACTCACTTAACAAAACACCCACTCAAACAGCCACTCACTCACCCATATATCAACTTACATTCCAAGTCACTCACTCATGCAGCCATTTAGACACACACTCACTCACCCATACAGTCATTTAAAATTCCTCTCATCTACCCATAGATCCACTCACTGAACCATACAGCCTCTGACAGACCTATTCACTCACCAATACAGCCACTCATTTATCCACATAACTACTCACACACCCACTTATACACCCATACAGCCATTCACACACCCGTGCAGCCACTCAGACACCCACTCACACACAGATACACACATTCACACATCCACTCACAAAATATATGTTAGAAGTAGTTTCACTCATTATTAGTACAACTAGTATACTAATTTAACTTTTGTAGGAGCTTAGTATATATGTTCAACATGCATAAACTCTTAGAAAATACCTACACTCAATGGATGATGTCATCAGTGATATAATTTGAGATGCCATTAGTGATGTCACTGACCAAGTCATGAGTGATGTAATATGTGAGGTCATAAGCAGTGCATTGTGGGAGCGTAAGTTATAGTTAGCCCAGGTAACAATAACAGCTGAATTAAACTGGTTTTGTAAGAGTAAAATATGAGCCTAACTATAACGTTACTGTAACCTTTGGGTTTCTCAGTAAATATATATATATATATATATATATATATATATATATGAAATCCAACCTGTTGCCGGCGGCAGCCGTCAGCCAGCACACACGTACACAGACTCCTTGAATAATCACCGCAAACCAGACTTCTTTGCAGAAAGATTTATTGCCAACAAATGGTGAAGGTGGCGCCAGTCATCAGACGCGTTTCGGACTTACGTCCTTGCTCACTGATGAGCGAGTGAAGTGGACGTCACACATATATACAAAATTAGTGCACATTTGAATTTCGCGCCTAAACCAAAAGCTAAACATAGTTGGTGGACTCACATGTAAAGTCGCATACCAAGCCCAAATAGCGGGCGCCATTTTGTAATGGTGTTTTTGGTGGAATACAAATGTGTGCTTAGACCATCTCATAAATCAATAAATAAATTAAATCGATTTAGTTGCATCGAGTATAATCAAATAGAGACATATCAAAAAACAAGTGTATTAAACATGCTTGCTACAGGAGAACGTTGTGGCACATTTCATAAGTAAACATAGGCATACCGTGTGAAGCCTTGCTCAAATATATGAATATGCAAATTCGACAAATTTGATAAGTGCCTGCACATTGTGACAATTGTTTGCGTGAGGTACAACGCGCTGATGTTATATATCTCCTTGTGATATGAATACAAAAAATGGAAATGAATTCATTGTGTTATTAAGTCAATCGGCTCGATGCACAATATATATAAAACGTGATGTTATCGTATATTAATTTGAGACGAGAGGGCAATGTCCGTACAAATACGTTTGGAAACACAAAACTGAGTATATCTACATATTTACAGAAGAAAATCAATTGTATACGATGGTTGTTTAGGTGTTGGAACAGACGATATATTTAATCGTATTCAAGATATGATACCATAGTTAAACCGTACCCGTTGGTACCTAGTATGGAATGTTTGTGTAAGATACCTCGAACTCGATTATGTCACACGGGATGATTACAGAAATGTGGCCAATAATATAAGAATTAGCCAACCATTAAGCTCCATAGTGATCAACCAATATTGTGTTTGTCAACGAAAAGTATTTTCCACTCGTCATTAGATATACAAGGATGGTCAAGTATTACTAATGGGACACTCCAATTACTCCAATTATATATATATAGCACTGTGCTAATCCTATGCTTAAAGACTTTGCTGCGGAAATGGCAAAATACTTTGTCCTTTTCTTTCTCGGCGTGGATGGTACTGTGCAAATCCTATGCTTAAAGACTTTGATAGAAAAGCAGACATTTGAGGTGAGCAAATTTAGTGTTGGTGGTGTTGAGAGTGCTCTATATTGGGGCTGCTTGTTAGAGGTTCACATGCTGCCATTTGCTTGATTACGTAAGCACTATGTATTGTATGGTGGACTAGGGGTTAGACACACTGTTGGTACAATACTTATTTGTTCATAACTCTTGAATAGCATCTTGCATTTGCTTAGGCTTATTGTGCATTGTACCTCTTGCATTTGCCTAGGCTTATTGTGTATTGTGCCTCATGCTTGTTTATCCGATGCCAACACAACCGCGCCCCTCACGTGTGCAACTGCGAGCGGCTTTCACGTGAGGGTGGCGAAGGTTCCAGGTGCTTGGCAGTATAAAAGGGAGTCTTGAGAACGCGGCGACGCTTCGCTTTATTTGAGCATCACCGCGAGCGCTCCTGTGTTTCCTGAAGTCCCCGACCTCCGCCCTTCCTGAAGTTCCCGACCTCCGCCCTTCTTTGGACCCGCTCGGAAGAACCCTCCAGCGTGTATCCTTTAAATAAAGCACCACCCGTTTAACTCAAGCCCAGCTTTTCATCCCGGCTTACCTGAACATCGGACCTCCGTCTTCTGCATGCTTCCTGTCAGCGCGTCATCACCGGCGGAACTCGCAGTAAGACTTTTGTTAAACCCATCCTGTCTTCCAATATTAGACTTGTGTACATCTTCCTGTGTGGAGATAAGCATCTCATTGACTTTTGGTGATTGTTAAAAGACATCTATACAACCAAGTACATTGTTTCCAGTTGGCAGAAAAAACAAACATTGGTTAAACTAAATGTACTCAATGTTTTCCTTGTGTCGAGAACAAGAAAACAAGCATTGGTTCAGATAAAAGAGTTTGGTTTCAGACAAAAGTCCTTAATGTTTCCTGTGCTGTGAATAAGATAATAAGCATTGGTGCAGACAAAAGCGATTTGACAAGAGTGCTTAATGTTTCCTATGCTGTGAATAAGATAACA
Organism: Lissotriton vulgaris; assembly: GCF_964263255.1. Taxonomy (NCBI): domain Eukaryota; kingdom Metazoa; phylum Chordata; class Amphibia; order Caudata; family Salamandridae; genus Lissotriton; species Lissotriton vulgaris. The sequence goes on along the minus strand of NC_141689.1, from coordinate 344,212,171 downwards.
AGCATTGGTGCAGACAAAAGCGATTTGAGTGGTAGAACAAACCTTGGTAAAATAAACCTTGATATACAACTACAGTACATTTTGAGCTCATTGCTCGACTATTTGGATATTTGGTGTTTCTTTGGTTTTCTCTTATCCTTTTCAGAACAGAACCCCAACACCTATGACAACAATTATCAGGTATGCTTCTGGGTTACTATCATAATCATTAACCATATACTAACAGCTTTAACCGGTTATAATATTGTACTTAGTACTGTCGGTATTTCATGTTATGTTACGTTTGTTGAAGGTATTCACGAGTTGTGAAGAGTCTCCAATAATCTGATAATTGTAGGAGTGTCAGCAAGGGCCCTAAGGCTTTAGGTAAGACCAATTAAATGCTTTAGTGGTTGTTTTCCTAATACATATTCAAAGAAAGTCTTAGTAGGTATTGATTATTGTTTATGTATATTGTACAGAACCTGACAAGTCAACATCAGAAGGCCCGGCACACTTCAGCCAGAGAAACGTTACTGGGATCCCGCAAAGACCAGTGTTTTGTTTGTTTCTCTCTCCACTTCCCCTTCCCCTTACGGAGCAATCAGAGTGGTCAAGCGTTTGTAATCCTTGTTACCTGGTTGATCAGTGAAGGATTTGGGAGTTTGCAGCATTAAGAAGAAACAAGCACAGGTGCCTCGTGGTTGGAAGCTCAACACTGCTTTCCACCTAAACTTGAGACCTACCCAGAGTTCTCTGCTACCTTTTTTTTGCATAATTTATGCATCACTCCATGCTTGAAAGTATATATATATATATATATATATATATATATATATATATATATATATATATATATATATATATATATATATATATTCACTGAAAAAACCATAGGTTATAGACCATATATAGTTAGGAATTCGCATTTACAAAACCTTATTTTACTCACACAAAACCATTGAAATTCCATATATAGTTAGTTGCACTAACTATATATCGCGCACCCGCAATCCACTGCTGATGATGTCACATATTACATCATTCATGACATGGTCAGTGACATCACTGATGACATCACTGATGACATCTCAAATGACATCACTGATGACATCTCAAATGACATCACTGATGACATCTCATTTGACATTACTGATCACATCACTGATAATATCATTCATGTGATAATACGATGAACCTCTTCAGACTCTAATATAACCTTAGATACAATCAGTGTAAACAGACACTCACAGACTGTCACTCATCCATGGAGTTACTCACACACCTAGTCAGTCATGCAAAGAATCAATCACACCTCCATTTCCTCAACTATACAGTTATACAAACTTTACTTATTCAAACATATACTAACACATATTTACTCTCTTATAAAATCCCTGATACAAGTTCACAATGATCCATACAGCCACTCACACATTCACTGGCTCTTATGCACAGTTATTTATATATGTCAACTCTCACATGTACTGTGTTTTACATATGTACTTACTTTGACATGTAGCACTGAGATATCCATTCACTCACCAATACACTCATGCACACAGTCAACCGCCCATACAGCTGTTTCCACATGCACTTTTGAAACCATACATCTAGTGAATCAACTGCTCACACATCTATGCACAGAGTCATACACCTCCCAGCCACCCACACACACACTCAGTCTCCCATACAAATACTTGGGCAACCAATCAATAACCCATATAGTTACTCATATAGCTACTTATCAACACATGCAACAGTTTACAGAACAACAGACATAATGATGCACAAATTAAGACAGTTTAGTCACTAACCCATGCACTCAGTGAGACACATTTAATCACTCACTCATACAGTCAGTCATGCACCTACTAAATCCTTCATCCAGACACTTATGCATCCACTCATTCTTCAATATGTAAGACATATTTTAACTTTACAGAAACATACAGTCACTGGATGTTGTCATCAGTGATGTCATCAGTGATGTCATTTGAGATGTCATCAGTGATGTCACTGACCATGTCATGAATGATGTAATATGTGACATCATCAGCAGTGGATTGCGGGTGCGCGATATATAGTTAGTGCAACTAACTATATATGGAATTTCAATGGTTTTGTGTGAGTAAAATAAGGTTTTGTAAATGCGAATTCCTAACTATATATGGTCTATAACCTATGGTTTTTTCAGTGAATTTTCAAGGTTTTGTAAATGCTAATTCCTAACTATATATGGTCTATAACCTATGTTTTTTTCAGTGAATTTTCAAGGTTTTGTAAATGCTAATTCCTAACTATATATGGTCTATAGCCTATGGTTTTTTCAGTGAATATATATATATACATACATATATAAACATATATCATCTGTATATCTATATAAATACAAACATAAATGCATGCATACATATACTTATATGCATACAGATGCATGTTATTTACATGAAAGTTGAAAAAACACTAATAAAAGCAAAGCTAAAAAGCCACCTCATTACAAACAGAATGGCTTTAACTTAAACGAGGGTGAGATCTATTGCATTTTCAATGCTTGTTTACTTTGGTTCCATCAAGAAGGCATTCAGATGTGTCACACATTTGCCATAAATTCTGAATGTTAGCACTCTAGTTGCACATTAGATCACTGTAGTAAAGCTACTGCTCACCAGGGACGTCTGCTGCTGGTATTCAAAGTGCATGTTTCAGTCTGCATGTCAGAATTTTTTTAATGAAATAGAAGAGGATTTGAGAAGTCACTCAAAATGATCCCTAATTTTTCTTTCTGAAGCACTAATCATACTTTCTATGGCAAAATTAACCCTCTCATGTTGTTCCTTTTTAAATTGAGTGTTTTCAGACTTACCACTTCATTCCAATCAAGATGGCTTCTGGTGTGCCATATTTTTGTCATAAGTAAGACTGTTAGCGCTCTAGTTGTTCTTTAGAACATTCTGGGACATTCTGTCATTGGGCTATACTTGGGGTACATCTGGGTGATATTTGGGCTACATTTAGGCTCTTTTGTCTCTGGTGGCCATCTTGGGAGACTGTATGTCAGAATTTTTTAATGAAATTGAAGAGGGTTTGAGAAGTCACTCAAAATGTGCCCTAATTTTTCTTTCTGCAGCACTAATCATAATTCATATGGCAAAATATACCCCCTCATTTTGTTCCTTTTTAAATTAAATGTTTTAAGAGTTACCACTTTATTCCAATCAAGATGGCTTCAGGTGTGCCATACCTTTGTAATAAGTAGGACTGTTAGCGCTCTAGTTGTTCTTTAGAACACTCTGGGACATTCTGTCATTGGGCTATACTTGGGCTACATCTGGGTGATATTTGGGCTACATTTGGGCTCTTTTGTCTCTGGTGGCCATTTTGGGAGACTGCATGTCAGAATTTTTTAATGAAATAGAAGAGGATTTGAAAAGTCACTCAAAATGTGCCCTAATTTTTCTTTCTGCAGCACTAATAATACCTTCTATTGCATAATATACCCCCTCATTTTGTTCCTTTTTAAATTAAATGTTTTAAGAGTTACCACTTTATTCCCATCACGATGGCTCCAGGTGTGCTATACCTTTGTAATAAGTAGGACTGTTAGCGCTCTAGTTGTTCTTTAGAACACTCTGGGACATTCTGTCATTGGGCTATACTTGGGTTACATCTGGGTGATACTTGGGCTACATTTGGGCTCTTTTGTCTCTGGTGGCCCTTTTGGGAGACTGCATGTCAGAATGTTTTAATGAAATAGAAAAGGATTTGAGAAGTCACTCAAAATGTGCCCTAATTTTTCATTCTGCAGCACTAATCATACTTTCTATGGCAAAATATACCCCCTCATGTTGTTTCTTTTTAAATTAAATGTTTCAAGAGTTACCACTTTATTCCAATCAAGATGGCTTCAGGTGTGCCATACCTTTGTAATAAGTAGGACTGTTAGCGCTCTAGTTGTTCTTTAGAACACTCTAGGAGGCTGCAGTAGAACACAAAGGAATCAACTGACAGTCTCTGTCCTTGTTGGATGTACATGTTTTACTGAGAATGTCAGACTTCATTTTCACATGACTGAGAAAGATAATGTGAATTTACAGAAAATATGCTTTCAGTTTAGCTTATAGATCCCCTTCCAAACCACTGTGGGAAAATCCTGAGATATTAGTTTTCTTTCAAACAATATTCATGATATCACAGCAGAAGGTTTTTTCACATGGTAAAATCACCTTAGAACCCACCACAATTCCTAAAACGAGTATGGTACCATCAACAAATGATTTATAATGTAACTAAAGTCCTAAAACCCTCTATTAACTACAATGCTTTTTAATGAGGTGCTATCATGTATCATGGTCCCAAGATGGCTGCCAACACTTCTTGGATGAAGTGCTGACAGCCAATCAGATCAGATGTGTGGTTAGGCTCCGCCCAGATATATATCTTTTTTTGAACCTAAATTACTCAAAATCCACTGGAGCACATATATTGAGACCTAGCAAAGGCACATCGGGCTAACAGTCCCTACAATTTTGCCAAGTTTCGTGCAAATCCATTCAGCCATTCGAGCTAAAAGTGAGGCCAACCGCCCTATGGAAATTAAAATGGGAAAAACGCGTTTTGGGACCCCCCTTTTTTCTCGGCCCCCTCTTGATGAAACCCCCCAAATTGTCAGGGGCTGCTCAGAAACAAAATGTTCCATTTTCCTGAAAATTTCAGCCAATTCCGTCCACAAACGCCAAAGTTATTAGACATAGAATTTTCAAAAATCCCATAGAGAAAAAATCCTAACTATATATACCTACTGGCGACCGCCAGTAGGTAATATATATATATAGATATATATATATATCTCAAAACTCCTTGTGCTCAACAAAAGCCGAGCAGCACCATGACCCGGCCACTTCCGACGGCGGTTCGTGTGAGGTGGCGAACCTAAATATATTCCACAGAATACTGCTATCTCCCAATATCCTTGCTGGACACAGTACACCACGAACATCAATTTTGCATCAAAAGCGATCTTTTTATTCAGCAAAATCCATAGGCAATTCAACTCGACGCGTTTCGGGAAGGATTCCCTTTCTCGCGAGTACCGTCAGTAAATTACAATTGGTTTAAATACACACGTGATTTTGAAATAATAAAAATAGAAAACAGAATATATGTAGATAGATAGATATATACAGTCCTGTCCACCCTTTTCCCTTTCGTGGAACCTCAGGCAGGGACCTCCAAACTCCAGAGACAAATCACGGACTCCCACAAGATGTAAGTGGGTGAAGCAGTATCAGTTTATGAAAACCATAAATTTCACAGGAGCAGTGCCTGTCATGACGCGTTTTGCTCCGAGCTGGGAGCTTGATCACATGATGCGTCTCCACACTGTGACGTATTTAATAGTGAAAGTGAGCACAACCAACTTTACAAACAAGCTTTCCTGGTTGAAAAATACCAAAAACAGACTACAGCACTGTACTAGTCGATTGCATAGATCTAAAAGTTGCTATCTTATAAATAATCAAAGTGCAACTACGCAAAATAACATAGGGAGTAGTACAAAGGTTAAAAAAAAGTGGTTTGCAGAGACAAAAGCCTAAATTATTAAACAGTGCAAAAAATAACCTGAATCCACTCTTCCAACAACCTACATAACGGTTGGTGTTATCATACATAAGGTTTTTTTGGCAAGTGCCTACATGAATGATACACATAGTAGAGTTCCCTTCATAAATAGCATAAAAGATTTTGTACGACTAAAAATATAATGCCATAACTGAAAGCAAGACATCCTGTAATCACATAACTGTCATGCAAGAGTCTCCAATAATCTGATAATTGTAGGAGTGTCAGCAAGGGCCCTTAGGCTTTAGGTAAGACCAATTAAATGCTTTAGTGGTTGTTTTCCTAATACATATTCAAAGAAAGTCTTAGTAGGTATTGCTTATTGTTTATGTATATTGTACAGAACCTGACAAGTCAACATTAGAAGGCCCGTAACACTTCAGCCAGAGAAACGTTACTGGGATCCCGCAAAGACCAGTGTTTTGTTTGTTTCTCTCTCCACTTCCCCTTCCCGTTACGGAGCAATCAGAGTGGTCAAGCGTTTGTAATCCTTGTTACCTGGTTGATCAGTGGAGGATTTGGAAGTTTGCAGCATTAAGAAGAAACAAGCACAGGTGCCTCGTGGTTGGAAGCTCAACACTGCTTTCCACCTAAACTTGAGTCCTACCCAGAGTTCTCTGCTACTTTTTTTTGCATAATTTTTTTGCATAAAAGCCTAAATTATTAAACAGTGCAAAAAATAACCTGAAACCACTCTTCCAACAACCTACATAACGGTTGGCGTTATCATACACAAGGTTTTTTTTGGCAAGTGCCTACATGAATGATACACATAGTAGAGTTCCCTTCATAAATAGCATAAAAGATTTTTTACGACTAAAAATATAATGCCATAACTGAAAGCAAGACATCCTGTAATCACATAACTGTCATGCAAATAATAACAGTAATCTAAAGATACATCCAAAATATAGCATATCAGTCAGATTAGCAGCAAATAGTCCCACAATAAAGTGCAAGTGCAATATTGTCAGAGACGGTCAAATACACAAAGACCAGATGCTAAAAGGACCAAAATGAATAAAATCTAATGATACCAAAATTGCAAGATAAAAAAATGTATATGTACAATCAAGATGTTGTTTGATAAAAAATAGTCTGTATAGAAATAAAGTGCATAGTGAAAGAAGTGCATATAAGTACTGTGCAAAATATTGAAATACTAGCAGCAAGGGAAGAACCCTGAATCGCTTAAGCCTAAGCGATCCTAAAGTGCGAGTGCAATATTGAATAAAGAACTCACAGAACAAACCACATCTAGATAGAGCATAAACACATAACACTGATACAATGCAAAAAATGACCATCATAAGGAATTACCATCGTAAAAAATTACTATCATAAACAATTTTGCAAATCTTCGTTCATGTTAAGACCATTAGGGACTCTTGTGTCGAGAGCTAAAATGAAATGGAATTTACGTTGTCTAAGTAGCTTGTCCTGATATCCTCCCCGTCCGGGGTTAGGAACTGACCCTATAACTGTGTACTCCAGATCCTTCAGTTTGTTATCATGAACAGATTTGAAGTGTCTGGCGACCGGATAATTATGGTCAGAACTCACAATGGGCCTAACATGTTGGAGGATGCATTTATGCACTGGGTGTTTGGTACTGCCAATGTACTCCAAGTTGCAGGTGCACTTCAGTTCATAAATAGTATACCAGCGCTACGAGGCCTCCGGGTAGTCTGCGCTTAATAAAACCCATTTAATAATAATAATAATAATAAATAGTATATTGGGTACGACAAGTGAGATGTTCTTGAATAGCTATCTTCTACTCACTAAATGCTGTTTATAGTGAGTACTATTCTTAGCAAACGTGTACGCACGGCAAGAATTGCATTTGAAAAAAACAGTCTTAGTGAGCCAATTACTTTTCGTTTTCACCTCAGGCATGGATTTCACAAGGGCATCCCTCATGGAGGGAGCCCTTCTGAAGGTGATAGCTGGTAAATTAGGTAGAATGGGACCAAGAATGTTATCAGTCAAAACAATGGGCCATTCTAAATAAATGATCTTGCGAATAACATTCTTTTGTAAATGTAGTTATCAACCGAATAGGACATACATCTTTCTCAAAATTCTCCTACTCAGAGTTAGTACTAGATTGCGGCTGTAGCAGGATATCTCTTTGCAGATTAATATCTTTATTCAGAGCAAGGGTCAATTGATGTTTCTTATAACCCCTGTCAAGAAATGTGCGAAATGCTGTCATCTGACATTCAGTGGAGACTGTTAAAGAACTGCAAATTCTCCGGATATGGATGAACTCGCCATATGGTATGCTATTGTTGAGGTGACGGGGATGTGCACTGTCTGCATGTAGAATCGAGTTACCAGCGGTGGTCTTACTATTGCTTCAAATAAACTTCCTTGGCTGAAACGGGTGTGCTTTTTTCAAATATTGTGCTTTATTGCATTGCTGTCAGCATGGCGCATTTTGGCTGTGTCGTCACGGCCTTGATCACATGACACGCTAGGGCACAGGACAAACAATTTATATTGACGTGAGTAAACCATAGACCAATCAGTTCATTCTGTAATGACATGAAGTAAAACCAGTTTAACTGTTTATGGGCAGAGCAGTACATACATTTGTGATGTATCAGGCATGGGATTTAATTGAATTATCTAAGTAAACATTTAACTAAACATTTGCATTCTTAAATATCAACAGCTTTCAAAGACAATACATGTGGATTTTACTTTCATAAATAATAATTTAATCTTTTCCCAATAAATACTGCCTAACACCGGGATCCATGAATTACTTCACCGAAATAACCATTACAATTATTTTTTTAACAAACTGATGTGCAAGTAAACACCCGTTACATGCTCATGTGGTATGTAATATTGGCTCATATGCCTTCCTATATCCGCTTATTGAACTCATAATTGGAAATGGAATTTAAAAGCAATGTGATTTCGCTTGGGAGGCCGTGACAGACCTTTTTTGACATTATTGTCTTGTTAATCTTTTTAGCTTCCGATATCATAATGATGCAATTTAAGATAGTATGATTTATCTGTACAGTGAGTGTCACTTAGGCCTGCTACTGAATTTGTTAAATGTATACCCTCATTGGATATTCATTATGAAGTACTAGTGCAAAAATCGTATGTATATGTATATATTCTCTGTTTGCCTATATACTACTCCAATATATAGGATCATAGGCCTTAGTTGCATGTATGTATGTCAGTCAAGTCCAATGTAAACATTATACAATAAAGTGCCAGTGCAATAGTGCATAAAGTTATAGCAGCAGAAATTCATGCATGTAAACATTATACAATAAAGTGCAATAGTACATACAATTTTAGCAGTAGGAAATCACGCAGGCAATTTACAATAAAGTGCAAGTGCACTAATAAATATATGTTAGCAGCAAGTCTTTTACAAGGGTCTTAAAATGTACAAGCGAAATTCGTATACATCCTGAGTAAGCAGCTCATATTCAAAACTATAAATAAATTGTAGAAAATAATGGACCAAATTCATTGTTTTGCCCAAAAAACAGCTCAAGGAGAAATGGGACTGAAATTAAAACACAAACTGACAATTCACATGATTAAAAGTGCAAACCTCAAACAAACCACCATAAAAACCAGCATAAAAACCATGGACCAAACCCAATAAAACCAAAAGTACAACCAGGTCTGAGAACAAGGCTCCTAAAACTGGCTAAAACACGGTTAAAATTGCAATACTATCCAATCAAGTAAAAGGTCAGAATATATATTTTAAAAATAGATGGAATTCATAGAAAATTGTGTAAATCTTCCCCTGTGTTCAGGCCATTGGGCATCTTAGTATCTAGTAGCAATATGTAATGAGACTCCAATTGTCGTAATCTTTTTTCTCTATTGCCACATTCTGGGCAACTTGGGTGATGAGTCGATAACAAAGTACCTCAAATCATTCAAATTATTATGATGTACTAGTTTAAAATGACGAGCTACTGGGTAATTAGAGTCAGAGTTGCGGAAGTATGTGTGTGAATACTTGCAATTTGGTGCTTTCTACATACTTCAAATTGCAAGAACATTCCAGTATGTATACTGCATGGTCTGTCTTTCATGTGAACAACCCTTTATTTTGGTGGGTGTGGTTTCAAGGGCATTGTAAAACTGAGATGTGTTTGTACCAAATTTACATGCTCTGCACGAGCTGCATTTGAAGAACCCATTGCGTTTAGATGACCAGGTTCCTGACTCCGTTACCTCAGGACTATTTTTGCCTAAGGCATCTCTGATTGAGGGTGCCCTCCTGAATGTTATTAAGGGGAGATTAGGCACCATTTGGGACATGGTTAAATCAGTCTTAATGATGGGCCAGTCCTTGTAAATGATTTTTCATATCTCTTTGTCCTGGCAGCTAAAAGTTGTTATTAATTTAATAGTTTCTGTGCTTTGGGGAGAATTCGTAGATCTCTTAGTGGTATTAGACACTGATCTTAAGTAATCTTCACAGCTATAGCTGTTGGCCCTGGTAAGTGCTGCTTTTAAGTCACTATTGTTATATCCACGTGCCAAAAATCTTTGTAGGGAGTCATTATGGCACTGAATAAGGTCCTTTTCTGAGCTGCAAATTCTTTTTATACGCAAAAACTTTCAGTATGGAATACTTTTAATCAGATGTTGTGGATGGGAGCTTTGTGCGTGAAGTTTTGAATTCCCTTCCTGTGGAGCTCAGTTTGTATCTGATTATTCTCAATATAAAGCTCTACATCTAGGAATTGACATTGGTGTTGCTGATTTGGGCAGTAAATTCTAAATTGTAGGCATTGTTGTTAATGATTTTGACAAATTCTTTTGCTGTATCAACCGAACCTTTCCATATAATACAGACGTCGTCAATGAAATGCCACCATTTGATAATGTGGGTTTCATACAGCTCCCTGTGATTGTCTTTGAGGACATGCTCCTCCCACCAGCCAAAGTGAAGAAACGCATAACTGGGGGAGAAGCATGCCCCCATAGCCATTCCCCCATAGCTGCTGAAACAACTCTTTGTTAAACACAAAATAATTATTATATAGGCATAGTTCAATCATACGCATTAGCATTACACTTTGTTGGTAGAAATTCTTTTACCAAAATGAAATTTCATCGCATTGAGTCCATCTGCATGTTGTATGTTTGTATATAACAAGCATATGTCCATAACCATAAATACATAATCTTCATCCCAAATTACAGACTGTACAGTTGATAAAAAGTGCCCTGTGTCTTTGATAAAGGATGGCAGATCTTCTACATATTCATGCAAAAAGTAATCTGCGTACTTGGACATAGCTTCTAAGAGACTTCTTTGGGCTGATATAATTGGTCTTCCTGGTATAGGTACAACTTTCTTGTGGACTTTTGGAATAAAATAAATGCTTGGGATTACAGGGTGATCGTTTTTCAGGAACCCATATTCATTTTTATTTTGTAATCCCTCTCTTTTCCATTGTCCCAGTTCATTGAATACCATTTCTTTTCTTCTTCTCTTTTTCGGGGCAAGATGGCCGCTGACAGGCCGTAGGAGGCAGTCGCTACCCTCCTAGCTCCTGCTCGAAGGTGAAAGATATGGAAAAAATGCCGACGAACAGTGCCTTCAGATAGCATGCAGCATTCTATAAAGTTTGTGAAACGGCTGCTTAACTGGATAACAAGAAGCGGATTGAACCTGACAATTGTTTTCTCCTGGCTTGGGTCTCCGCTTGGTCCTCGGCAATACTTGATGCAAACTATGGCTCCACACGGACCAAGACCGCAAAAGGAAAAGGAAAAAGATACTGCTACTCTAAGCGACCCTGGCCTGGCCCCAAGCTCTAATCTTCGGACAACAACACAGACCCGAACCCGCAGAAATGTAGTAAGAGACAACACAGATAATGCGGATAATGCGGACTACGAAGAAGAGCTAAAGACTGGAGAGAAACTACAAGGGAAGGATGAACTAAAGACAAAATCGAAGGAAAAATGAAAAGATAAAAAGGAGAAAGCTCAATTAAATGAAAAAAGGTGTAAAGCGACTGAACAATGAGACCGCTGGCAAAGCGGTGGGTAAGGAAGGTAACATGTGTCAACCTACCCTTCGAGAATCTTTTGCAACGCCTGCGGCAAGCCAGCCCCCAGTTACAGCGGCTACAGCGGTTGCAGCATGGACAGGGACGGAAGTAGCAACCACCTTACTACAGGCAGACACAGGACCTGATGGATCTCACGGAGTCGCGCTGGCGCTGTCAGAATCGAGCACGAAGCTTGGAGAGGATCGCTCGCAGAACGCAGGCGAAACTGACGACCGGACAGCAGAGGAAGTCTCACACTCATCGGGGATGCTGGAGAGTGAAAATACGGGGAATCAAGAGCATGAGCAACAAGAGCGCCAGGAGACATTTGAGCAGGGCGGGAGAATGCAAGCTGCCGTTTTCCTGGAAGGACGAAAAATCACGGAAGTCTCTGATGGAGGACAGCTCACTAAGACTAATGCTCTGTCTACCGGTAAGGAGAGAAGAGAGGGCGGTGAGGGTCTTGAAAATGTGCACAGTAGCGGGATTCAGACCTGTCCGATGGAGCTTGGGGGTGGAGCGGAAAGGCTGGTAACCGCGCAGATTGCCGCAGATGTAGTGGTCTTGACCCCGAATGATGTGCAGAATGATGTGCAGTCTGTGCCCCTTCCTACATCCAACATAACGCCCCTTGAAAGCGTGAAAGAACATGATGGAGCCCTAATAATAGAGGAGGGAGGCTTGACTCCACAACAAACACTACAGAATGGTTGCAATCAGAATCTGGTGATAACATTGAGAGAAGGGGAACCAGTGTCTACCATACAAACTCCTCTTGGCCCCTCTATGAATATGGGCTCCCCAAGTGATGAATGCTTTTTTTCAGTCAACGACGAGGAGGACAATAATGAAAGTGAGGACTCCATTTCTGAGAGTGATGTTGGGGGTTCCGAGACTGAATCAGAGCTGGAATCCGAGCCTATAACCTCAGATAGTGAGGTAACTCATAAAGTGAACACAAAAAGAAGAGGGAAAAGCATGAAAAATAGATCCCGCAGTAAGTCAAGAATTAGCCTGAGCCTATCTTACACAGACGTCTCTAAAAAATTAGACTGGGATTATGCAGCAACATCACAGCTCTATCAAGAAGGGGTAGCAGCAGCAGCACCTGGCTTGCAGCCTCAGCCCAATCTTTCTGCACAAGCAACAACAATGGATATACTATATACAACACTAAAACAAATGCAGGGAGAGGCTAGAATAGAGTCTCGGAGGGCAAAACACGCTAATCAAAAGATACAAGCATCTCTACGAAAAGTTAATAAACTATATACAGATATGGCATCAAGGGTTACTGAGGTAGAAACAAGAACTGAGAAATTGGAGGAAGAAGTCGGGAATTGGAACGAGTTTCAGAAGGAGCAAGAACAGATGACAAGCGATGTACACTGGAAGCTGGAGGACTATGAGAACCGCCAACGGCGTAACAATATAAGACTACTGGGGGTGGCGGAAGGAAGGGAACGGCAGGATGTGCGGGCTTTCGTTATTGAGTTGCTTAAGGGGGCTTTTCCTGAATTAACAGGTTGGGAATGGGAAAGGGAGATACAAAGAGCACACAGATTCCCTATGGTTCAAAAAAGGGCGCCACCTACTGATAAACCTAGGGCTATTTTGATATTCGTAGGGAACTTCCTTTTAAGACAGGAGATTATGGACAAAGCAAAGCCTGAAGCAAGACGAACATATAATGGTACAAGTTTTTTTGCCCGCCCCGACTTCTGTCACGCCACAGTGGAAAGGAGGTGGCGGATGAGGAAAATGATAACCCCTTTCCAAAATTTGGGCTGTGAAGCATATCTTATGTTCCCATCTCGGCTAAAGGTAATAGATAAGGGGTAGTCTAATATTTTTTTCTCCGAGATTAAAGCACAGGAGTATCTCGAGGAGATCAAGCAAAGAAAAGAAGGCACAAAGAACATGGCGGTTGCGCTAATCCGGACAAAAAAAGTTTAATAATAATTTGAATCATTTCATCATGTGAAAGGGAAAAAAGTAATGTTTGTCTTAAATAAGATAGTAACGGAAGAATGGCATAAAGAAGCAGATGGTAACTAGAGCAGGGGAGCAGGGGAGGAGTAGCGAGTGGCACCTGGGGTGACAGCTGTCACGCATAGGTCAGGACTGACCTATTTGCCTGTAAGGGGGGAGGGGGAAGGGAGGAGGGTGGGGGAGGGGTACAGGGCACTTGGATGATTTTTGCTTAAATATCTATGCACAGGGAATATTTCATGAAATATGTAAATTCCAATGGATGGAGAGTTCTCTTCCAGGAGGAGATGATAAAACATTGTTTGGTGAAAATGGTAACTTGCTGGGACAGGTAACTGATATACATTAATGGGTACACGTATAATCACTGTAAATGTTTGTGGATTAAATGATCGGGTTAAGAGGCAGCGAGTGGCAACGTGGTTAAGATCTCTAAATGTGGATTTGGTGTGCCTCCAGGAAACTCATATAGCTGGAGACCAGGGTTATTTGCTAGATCAGCTGAGATATCAAGTACTAGCCTACACTAAGCAGGGTGCAAGGAATAGAGGGGTGGCAATTCTGTCCAAACAAAGGGATCTTACAATAAGAAAAAAACTTGAAGACCGATGGGGGAGATGGGTGTGTGTATATGGCTCAACGGAAGATGACCCTGACATCTTCGATTTGTTTGGACTTGGAATTGTCCACATGGTCACCAACTATAATTTTAGCTGGAGATCTTAATATTAAAGGGGCAGGTGGGCTTGGACTGGTTTCTAATAGGGGGTATCAGGGTAGAAAAAGGAGAGTTTGGTGTTCATTAGGTAATCTTGTAAGGAATAATGCACTGATGGATGTGTGGGGGACAATCTATCCTGATAAACTGGGGTTCACTTATTATTCAGCACCACATAGGGTTTGTGCTAGGCTTGATTATTTTTTTGCGTCAAACTCCCTTCAATCAAAAGTGAAAATTGAAAAGCTACCACGTATAATTTCTGACCATAACCCTTGAGTTCTAACAGTAAGTCTTAGCAGTAAGAGACCGGATCGTATTTGGACATTTGAGAGGGGACTGTTAAAGGATGAGGCATATATAACCCATATGAAAGAGTGGATTACTGATTTTTTAAATATCAATAGAGGTAGTACGGAGGCTGGGAACGTCTGGGATGCATTTAAGACAGCTATTCGGGGGGAGACAATAAGTTACAGAGTAGCGAGTAGGAGGAGGGAAAGACAAAAAGAGGAAGATCTTATCAAAGCGGTGATAGAAGCAGAGGACGAGTTAACTAACAACGTTATAAGGGGAGCACCTCTTGATCAAGTATTATTAAAAATAGCTAAGGCAAAGATGGAGGCGCAGGAGAACGTAGCTAACAAAGCTGCTAAAAACATATTTAGCAAATAGAGAGAGATGCTACGAGTTTAATGAATCTGTGGGACGTACTTTAGCTATACAAACCAGGCAGAACGTGTCAATCGCTCAAGTGCAGGGGTTCAAGATGAAGCTGGAAGAATAGTCTCAGAAACAGAGGGTATAAGAGAAGTATTTAGAAAATACTATACCTCATTATATAATCAAGAGAACCAAACAGACACCTCTAAGATAGGCGATTATCTCCGAGATGTCCCAGTAACTAGGCTATTGGAGAATGAGGCAAAGGGACTAGAAGAGCCTTTGACTTCTGACAAGATTTTTATTGCCTTGACTAATCTGCCTTCCGGTAAGGCTGCTGGACCTGATCAGATCCCAGTAGAATTCTTTAAGACTTTTTGAGACACAATTAAACAGGATCTTATAAGTACAATGCAGCAGGCGCAGGGGGGGACATCCATCCCGAAAAGCTGGGCAGGTGCAGATATTGTCATAATTTTGAAAAAGGGTAATCCAACTGAACAACCTGGATCATACAGACCCATAACATTGATGAATGCAGATACAAAAATATATTCAAAGGCATTGGCTCTTAGAGTAGCGAAAGTAATCAATAGACTTGTGAGCATTAACCAGCATGGGTTTATACCGGGGAGAGGCACCACCCACCATATACAAAAAGTCATTACCCTTCTTGATGTTGCAGAGGTAACAGGAGGCCTGATAGCGATTATGTTATTGGATGCTGAGAAAGCTTTTGATCGGGTCTCCTGGGACTTTTTATGGTCTATATTGAGGAGGCTGGGCTTTGGAGTGGGAATGGTGAGAGCGATTCAGGTATTATATGAAACCCCAACTGCTCGCATTCGAGTAAACGCAGGATATACTCTTCCATTTAAAATAAAAAGGGGAACGCGACAGGGGTGTCCCTGCTCCCCTCTCCTGTTCGCCCTCTACATGGACCCGTATATACACCGCATACAATTAAACAATAATATCTGCTCAGTAGACAACTATGGAACCCAGTGTAAAATTTTGGCCTACGCAGATGACGTTGCGATTGTGACTTCTAAACCTACTGAAGCAATGGTAATGGTCGAGATGGAAGCTCAACAGTTTGGAGAAGTATCAGGTTACGCTCTCAACACTAGCAAAACATAGATCATTAAAAACTGTAAAGCACATTGCTTAGATAGTCGGGTGGTGGAAAGTGGAGTTTATTTAGTGGTAACAATTACAGCGGATCTAGATAGATTAGTGGAGGCAAATATAGCACCTATAATAAGTAAAGTAAAGAAGGAATTAGACAGGTTACATAACATACATTTCTCAATAGTAGGACGAACGAATATAATTAAAATGATTTTCTTACCAACATTTTTATACATATTTCGGGCTATACCTCTATTATTTGAAGCGAAATGGTTCAAAACATTGGAGCATATGATGAACCGATTTGTCTGGTCGCATGGAAAGACCCGAAGGGCATTAAGATTTATGGCTTTACCTAGGGAGCGTGGTGGATGGGCCCTGCCAGATTTAAAACTATATTACTGGGCGGCATCCCTTCAATACATGGCAGGGTTATTAGGAGGGGGAGAAAAAGAAGGACAAGATCAGTTAGGAACCTTAGCAATTTATACATTGGCTTTTGGAGATCATGCTGAGAATCTTTTCTTGAAAATCACTGACCATAGCTATTTCAGGAGGACTAAATTTAAAACAATTAAAGCAGCACATAGAATTTGGACGTCATTTGCTAAAAAGTTTGTACTTGGAAGATATAATGCCTATACTAGGTTTAAAGGGAATCCTAATCTCCCTGACGAGATATTTGCAGGGGTGGTTTTTAACGAGTGGATTAGTTGCGGGATCACGAAGGTGGGGGATATTATGGGAGCACAGGGGGTAATGCAATTTAGTGGCTTACAGGCAATATATGGGCTGGATACAACTCATTTCTTTAAATACCTGCAAATAAGAAGCTTTATCACGACAAAAACTGGAGGGGTGGAGGGATTTAATTTAAATCCCATTTTGGACATTATAGAGAATGGCACATAGGGCACAATAAGAAGATGTTATTCTGAGTTGATAGAGCATCAAGCTGATGATCTGGATAAGTTTGAGAATAAATGGATACAGAAACTGGGGGTGGAGAAGAATTGCTTTCATAGATCATTGGAATTGGGCCAGAAACTCCTATGCTCAGCACCACTTCAAGCACAACATTACAAGACTCTTTATCTATTATATCATACACCTGCCAGGATAGCACAGTGGGGAGGTATAACTGGAATTACATGTCCAAGGTGTGGCAGCGATGAAGCTGATCTTGCTCATATGCTCGCGAAGTGTACCCATCTGAAAACTACCTTTGATGAAATAGAACTATTTCTTAAAAATGCATTGAGGATAGAAATTATACTTACTCCTGCAGTGGTAATGCTCGGAATTAACCAGAGTGCTACCCAGGTATCTTATGAATATTTTATATTTATAGCTATAGCTGTTCTCAGATTATGTATTACCACTGCCTGGCTGGACCGCATACCACCCACATTTCATAAATGGTTAATGAAGTTATTGAATATATATAATCTCGAAAAAGCAATTTATGCTAGGAAAGGTGCAACTAGTAAGAAAATAGGTAAGGAAATATGGGAACCTATTCAAAGATGGAGAGATATAGATCCAGGATAGGAGTTACTAAAAGGAGAGACTCAATGATTTAATTATTTTGTTGGATTTAAGATATTATATGTTATGACTATGTTTGATGAAACTATATTAGGATTGTAATGTTAATGTTTACGTCTCTTTAAAGTGTATAGTTTGAGACACACTCGTGGAATATATAATCTGGATCTTATATTATTATTATTTCTTTTTTTTATATGTTAATTTCTATTACCCTGTATGTATTTGCGTGCCCTGTACCAATATAAAATGGGGGAAAAATTTTATAAAAATACTTTAAAAAAAAAAGAATACCATTTCTTTTAATTGTCTTATATCGTAATTGGTAGCTTTTCTGTAACATGAAACATCATTTAAATGTCGATATGCTTCCTCCATATATAGGTTTCTGGGCCAAAGGACTAAATTGCCTCCTTTGTCAGCTTTATTCACAATTATTTCAGTATTCTTTTTTAGTTTATTCATCAACGCGGAATATTGTTTATCTTTAAATGTGCATTTTTTTCTTTTGTTCAATGTCTTTCGATTGAGTGTTTTGAGATCATTTATTACACAGTCACTAAAGGTGTTGATTGCGTCCTTGGGCTTGAGAGGAATAAACGTTGATACCGGACAAAATGGACTTGTAGATTGTTCATTACTGGCAATGCCTTGGTCTGACAGTTCATCTTGTGTGGAGCCTTGGATTTCACTTGTATCATGTGCTTAAGCATGCATTGTCCGAAGAGTTAAAATATCTGACACTAATAAGTTTTACTGTGATTAGTAGTGATCTGAGTTTGTATTGCTGTTTCTTTTGCTTTTCCCAATTTGAAATGATTCATTAGTTTTAATTTGCGAATAAATTTAAAAACATCAATCCTAATAATAATTATATAAATAACAAACCAAACCACATTCACGTGGATGATGTCATCAGTGATGTCATTTGAGATGTCATCAGTGATGTCACTGACCATGTCATGAATGATGTAATATGTGACATCATCAGCAGTGGATTGCGGGCACGCGAGTTATACTTAGTACAACTAACTATAACAGAGGAATTTCAATGGTTTTGTATGCGTGAAATGTCCAGCTAACTATAACACCCCTGAAACATATGGGTTTTTTGTGAATTTCTAAGGCTTTTTAAATGATAATTCCTACTATAACCTGCCTGAAACGTATGGATAATTCCTTAGTATAATCTAATAATTGTATGTGTATTTACCCATATATATTTCGGATTTCATTAAAAAAATGAATCTGAAATTAGTATAATTCCACATTTATTTTACTGATAAATATGCACTCATGGCTCAAAGACTGACAGTTTTCACTCATGTAAACACTCTTAGATGATAAACTATACACAGCATTCATATTAAAATGTGCAAGATTTCTTATACAAGGATATATATTGCTCTTTAAGGCTCTTTACTAAAAGTCTTTTATTGTTTTTACCCTTTTACTTTTAGAATGACAGACCTATTGGCCTACTACTCATCATTGACAGCATTTACAAATGCTCAAAAAAGAACCCAATTTCCGTATTTATCCACACTTTAAAATAAAGACAGAGAGGAAAATAAATACTTTTTGTCTGTATTTATCCATAAAAATCAGTAAAAACATAAATCAAGGAGCCCTACTTATAATTTAAGAATATTTTCAACTTAATTAGCAGTAATTAACATATAAGTGTGGTAAAAGTATGACTCAGCACCTATAATACCTGACTTTCAAGAACGTTCACAGTTTGATTCCAAAGTCCATTAGGATCTTAACCCACCACTATCTCACTGTAGGTAACACCTTGCTTAATCTTCCCAACACCCCAAGCGCTGGCACACTTTTCCGGGGGTAGCTTTACGCTTTACAAATGCTGGCATTTTTTTAATTAAAAAGCATAGTGATAACAAATTTAATTTTTTTTTTTTCTTCTATAGTAAACAATATTTTTTTTATATCTTCTATTTAGATGTTTTTAATCATGACAATGACAATGCAAAGGACACAGTTTACTGGGTAACACTTTTTAAACTCTCCACCATATGTAGATAATAGGGACCTTATACGTGTCACTATGGAAATCGAAACCTTTACAGCTTCACAGTTTGTAACCTTTCCCAACAAGTTCACAAGTAAAACAGTTAAAACGTGAGCACGTGTAAAATGTAAAACGTGATATCTACATAGGCGGAGCCAAATCTTCCTTCCATAGAATACTAAACAACCAAAAACTATATAAACCACACCTATTGTGCAATTAGTTTCGATTTCGCAAGTTATTTCAGCATCGCCAATCTGTGATGCAGGATCCCTTTTCTAGCATCGGATTCTTGTTTTGCGTCAACAAACATATTCCAGAGTTGTAAGTTGTTTCATTATGGCATAGTAGATAGTTATAATTTGTGGCAATATTTAAACATTTATATCTAGAAAAAAGTGTTATTGCATGTTTTCCCTGTTTATCTGTAACGTCAGCAGCTTGTTTTCAGAAACAGATAGATTACAACAAACATTGGTCCTTTTCTGGCTCCTTTCAACTTATATATTGTGCCTTTCTATATTATAATATTGACACTGTACTTCGCTTCAGAGGTGTTGGTTACCCGTCTGGGCAAACTCTAAACATTTACAATCAACGTCACCAGCTTCCAGTTGTTAGTGTGTTTTCCCCTAGGGATTATATACTGTTAATATGTATATTATAATATTAACAGTTATGTTAATCTCAGTGGAGTTCATGACCCGTCGTCACAAAGAGTAAAAATATATAAGCAACGTCACCAGCTTCTGGTTTTTAGTCTGTTCCCTCCTTTTGATCATATACTGTGAATATATATATTATAATTTTCACAGTCATGATCTCAGAGGAGTTTATGACCCGTCGCCACGAAGATCAAACTTTTTGACCTCCCGGAGAAAAGAAGCTCAGAAAATAATTACTGCTCAAAAGTATTTCGTTATGGATGTTCTGTTAAATAGATAACTTTATTTTTCTTTTCTTTTTACTGTAACAATGGTATCAATCGTTATATTGTAATAGATTGTCCTATTGTTACAGAAGAGGAATAGGAGATTTTTCGGCTCCATCTGTAATACAGATTAGGAAACATAACAACGTACTTGATCAGATATTTTTTCAGGGACCATATTTTACAAAATAGCAGAATAAAAAATATAGCTTTAATACATACTTTGTTACTTTAAATATTTGATAAACCCTACATTTCTGAACATTATTTTCTAATTTCTATTCTTCTCATTTGCGGTTCCTATTCACCTTCTCCCTAAAGAATACATAGGACCAGTTCTGTATAATATAATAGTACCATCCAATATATTCTTAGCTGAGTATGTGAATTGTTAGCGGAACAGTGTGCGACCTCTAAGCACTACGACAGAACGTTCCTGAATTCTACAGTATACAAATTTGAAAACAATTAATGCATACATTTCTATGTAATATGAAGTTACTTGTATTTAACTGTTTTTACTTGTTCTCCTGACCTCAGATAATGTAGTGCGGGAGTGTTTTTTGTAGCACTTCTATTCTACTTTATCTAAAAGTAACTGATGCCCTCTTACATTATCAAGAATATGGGGCAACACTTTTACAAACTATAGCAGAAAAAAGGAGGGTATGGCCACGCTTAACTGATATTTTCTGAAATTGCATTTTTAATTGTCACCCCTTTCATATACAAAGCGTCCGTTTCTGAAAAAAGTTTATTTGTATTTGCTCAATAAAAACTGCTTCAAACCTAGACTGAAATTTTTTCTGCACAACCACACCTCCCCATCAGAAAAATAGACACCACATTATAAGCAAATAGTGCTCCTGGGAAGTATCCCACCCGCAAACTTGATAAAAAAAACACCGTAAGACACTGTCATTTTTCTGCTGTGACTTGTACAGCACACAGCAATTATATAAATGGCCCTTAAAACATATAAAAACATTTTTTACCTTCATAATCCCTGTCCACCACCTTGTGACCACTGTACAGAGTTAATAGTGTTTCTAACCTCACCTCTACTACTTTCTTTTCCTATACTCCTTTGGAAGAGCGTCACAAAATCACTTACAACAGTGAACCGCTCCCACCCACTAAGGAACAAACTTGTGCTCGAAACACTTTAACCAATAAAATATCATGTTGTTCCACAGAGGAGGAAGGAATGACTGCCAAAACTTCTACTTTTAATGCTCCATAGCCAATGAACATTAAGCTTTGTAAGGTCCAGCTTGGAACACGTTACCCAATGAAATGTCCATAATACTCCGCGAAGAGGGAAGAAATTGCTGACAACACTTCTACTTTCAACAGTTTACAGCCAATCAACATTAAGCTTGGGAAAGTCCTCCTTGGAGCAAGTCAGCAAATCAGATGTCCCTCCTACTCTGCAGAGCAGAAGTGAATGGCTGGCAACACTTCTACTTTCAATAGTTCGCAACCAACCAACATAAAGCTCAGAAAAGGCCTCCTTACAACATGTAAGCCAATTAGATGTCCTTGCTACTCTTCGGAGCAGAAGTGAATTACGGAAAACACTTCTACTTTCAATAGTTCGCACCCAATGAACATTAAGCATGTTGTTGGAACACCTTAGCCAATTAAACATTAAATTTGTTCCACACACACATACAGAATACGCCGTCCTACATATTAATTAATTTCCTGTAACAAAGTGACTCTATCCGTAACAAAAGTGAACACTGCCTAATAAATAAACATTATTCCACATTAAATTAAAGAAAAGCCGCAATAAGCTGGATTGTTGTTTTCCCGATATAATTTACACAATTTTTCCCGATATAATTTACACAGCCTACTGTACCCCCTCTCAACATGAGTGAAGCCCCGGGACTTGGGGGCCCCAGCGAACTGCCGCTATTATTTTTATTATATTTTCCACTGACTTCTTCTACGACTAATGGTTCCTATGGAAAACGTTTAAAACTCCAGCACAATAACTGTTTCGATTAGCAACATACTGTGGTGAACTTCTAACCTCTGTGCTCAATTAAGTGTTCCATGAACTGTTACTTTAGTAACAGGCAATAAGCAGTTTGGGGGTAGGGTTGAAAGGTACTGGCTGTACAGAACTGTTATATTTACCCAGGATTCTCTACATGACAGAAAGGAAAGCAAAGTAAGACAGAACACTGTTGCAGATTTACAAGCCCCTTGAGCCACTTTCACGTCACTTTTCCCATCTTAAAAATGATGCAACAGTAACGCAATGAACTTGTAAACATGCCCCTATGCACATTACAAGCAAAAGAAGTACACAACACATTCAATTCTTTATCGATCACAATTAGACAGTGTTGCTTGATGATTCACAATGCACTTCAAAAAATACTTCCTGCCTATTTAAATGGGAGACAACATTGTTGACATTACAAAACTTAAGGGCATATTTACAAACACGGCATTATAATTGTTGCCGCTTTAACGGCTGCAACCTACAACAAAATTGCCGAAAATTGACTTCAAAATTCTTTGTTATCTTACCGTAAGATTTTCTCAACATTGCTCTTTGCTATGCAACAGTGAGAACCACCCCCCAGAGATATAAAAATAAATGGTTGGAGTGCGCTGCAAGGCCCCCCCTGCAAAATTAGAAGTGGAAGGGCCTCAACGACCCCCCTCAAGCCCTGTGAACCACCACCCCACGGGGCTTTGTGTATTGTGGGAGGGAGGCTGCGTGGCCCTCCGCCTAGAGCCCTCGAGGGCCCTGGGGATCTCTACCCCCCAGGGCCGTCTCCTGCAGTGTCCCCAGGTGCCTATCCCCAGGACACTGCTGTTTGCTATGAGAGGGCGAGAGTCTCGTGGCTCCCGCCCTCCTATAGCAAACTTGATTTGTATTTTGAGAGACAGAGCACTGAAACCTGTTCTCACTTTCAAAATCCAAACCAGATAACTTTTCCACATGCAAATTAGCATCTCCCCATGTGGAAAGGCAAAGCCGGCTCCCTGGGGACCATGGGGGCATTGTGGCTCCCCTCACGGTCCCCAACATTTTTTATAAGACCCGGGGAATAGTGTCCCTAGATATATTAGAAAGTACTGATAGGGGCTATTTTTTTACGGTGAAATTAAAAGTTGTGCAGCGCTGAGTGCGGCCCCCTGGTGTGCACACGCTGGATGCACGACTCATAATCTGTAGGGTGCTCGACTCCAGTGACTTTGGTGCACAACTTCTACGCGTTTGGGAGCCGGCATTGCTTTTCCACATGGGGAGCTACTAACATGCAGCTCCCCATGTGGAAAAGCAACCTGATTTAGATTTTGAAAGAGAGAACAGATTTCCTTGCTATGGGAGGGTGGGATGGACACCCCGGGACACTGCAGGAGTCGGCCCTCCCACAATACATAAACCCCGGTGAGTGATGGTCTTCAGGGTTTTGGAGACCTTGCAGCCCCCCAACCATTCTTTTTGTAGCCCCGGGGGGTAACGGGCCCTCGAGTGCTCCAGGAGGGGGGCCACACAGTCCCCCTCCCACAATACATAAAGCCCCGGGGGATGGTGACCCCCTTGGCTTTGGGGACCTTGGACCCCTCCCCCCACCATTTTTTTTCTTTAGTCCCGGGGGATGACGGGGCCCCTCTGGGCCCCCCATAAAATGTAATAATTTTGCAACTGGTATTTAGCCCTCTCAGAGGCTAATTATAAAAAAAGCTGTTTTATTTTATTTATTTTACGGCAGAGTCCACGCACCCTACACGCACCTGCCGAGTCTTTTGTTTTAAAAATAAATTGTGGGCCCTGAGGCTCCTTATGGGACCCCCTAAGCAGGTTTAGACAGTAAAATTATTTCTACCCTGCCCCCTTTCTACATTTTGCACACATATTCAACTGACTTCCTCAGCCTCGCTTCTACCTAAGCACAAAATGGCTGCCAACAGTTCCTGCTTTCAAATGTTGACAACCACTTGACAGCCAATTAGCATTCAGCGCATGATCGGAAGGGTGCGCTTATGGTACGGTTGACAATGCGCGCAGAATCCGCGGATCCACCGCACCCATAGATATATAAATGATTTTAACTGTCATTTTCTCAGGAACTACTGAACCGATTGACACCATTTAAGCAAAAGTCTGAACTAAGGGCTACCTCTTTGCCAAATTTGCTGTCATTCCGTTCAGCAGTTCAAGCAGTAGCTGTGGCTAAAGGTCCTATGGGAAATTGCATGGGGAAAACATGTTTTAGGACCCCCCTTTCGTGTTGGCCCCCACTTGACTAATCACAGTGAAACTTTCAGGAAAGGAGCGGACCAGAGCTGGCCAAAAGTTTGGAAAATTTCGCAAAGATTCATCAATCGACGCCAAAGTTATTGGGAATAGAATGTTGCGGATTTCATATGGATAATAGGTAAGTGTGGGCGGAAAATCCGTTCCGCTCGCGGATTTTGCAGATTTTCGGCAAATTCGCAATCCGCGAGATTCGCAAATTTCCCGAAAAATCCGCGAGTGGAACGGATTGGGTCAAAAGTTGAAGCTGACTTTTGTACCTATTTTAGAATGGCGCCGGCAAGCTGCCAGCAAGCTGCCAGAGCCATTCTAAAACAGTTACAAAAGTCAGCTTCAACAGGAAGCACTAGTAGATAAAGTAAAGCAGGTGCTCGAGTTGAAGCTCAAATTCAGTTACACAATCATTAATCACCCCAAACTTGGGGTGATTAATGATTGTGTAACTTCAAACACAAAAATGAAAAAATCAGCAAATTCGCACAAATTCGCGAATTTTGCGGATCGCGAATTCGCAAATCCGCAAATTCGCGAATCGCAAATTCGCAAAATTCGCCCATGCTTAATAATAGGTTATAACTATAACTACCTACTCGCGACTGCCAGTAGGTAAGATATATATATATATATATATATATATATATATATATATATATATATATATATATATATATATATATATATATATATATATATATATATATATATCATGGGAATAAGCTCCCTTATGGAGCGAAACGCGTCATGTATGACATTATCTCCGTCACTTTTTGTTGTATGGAATAAAATTCACTCTGCTTTTTCACTTGAACAAAAGTTTGGAGTTTCCTTTGCTGCCTGATGCTGTGAGTGCTTTCGTAGTCATTGGAAAGAGGACCTTACCTGGTTTTGTCCTCGCCGTGGAGTGGCGAGCAGGAACATTGTTGAATATATCCATTACTTTTCTGCTGCCTGTGCTGGAGCACCTTTCTTCACTTCCCTTCCCTAGCATTCACATGTGTATACATATCTATATGCCGATATATATATATATATATATATATATATATATGTATATATATATATCGGCATATCTGCATATAGATATGTATACACATGTGAATGCTAGGGAAGGGAAGTGAAGAAATCTGCTCCAGCACAGGCAGCAGAAAAGTAATGGATCCAGCTGCCGCTAGTATACTGTATGGTACTGGCCATGGAGCAAGCTGGGGCTGCGGGGGCCTTGTAGCTCCCTGCGAGGGACACTTAGTGGGATCCTCGGTTGGACACCAGGGCGCCCACCAAAAAAGTAAGTGACTGACTCCCACCAAGAGAGCTGGCAGCGGCCGCAGGGGCCCTGGCACTACCCTGAGGCCCCCAGTGAAAATGGAGTTGTGGGTGCCCCGGGTGGTTATAGTTTGATTAAAACGTCTGTTAAAACATAGGGCCGTATTTATGAGGCCTTGAGACAGTTTTACGCTTCTGTTGCGTCACTTTTTGTGACGCATCGGCATTGTAAAACATGCCTCCTGGTGCGCCCTATTTACAAAGTGACGCATCTAAGCAGATGCGCCACTTTTAAATTCCCTGTGCTACATTATACCTGCATCAGATATAATGTATGCAGGGTGGACGTTCCCACGTAAGTATAGCCTCGTAGAAGTGACGCTGTGAAATCTACGAGATTTCACTGCACCACTTTTAGGGTGCAAATGCATCACAATCTTACGCCTGGTTCACAGCAGGATTAAGACTGACGAAGGCCCTTTCACATGGCTTGCCCCATGTGAAAGAACACATTGCTGGAGTTGTATCACTTTTGTGACACACTCCAGCAATGCGTCACTTTTACTCCTACAGATACGTCAGAAATACTGACGTATCTGTAACTCCTTGCGACATGATGCCTCATACAGAAAATATGATGCATCCATCATGTCGCAAGGAGGGCGCACTGAGAAGTGACGCATCGCTGCTTTCACGCAGTGATGCGCCACTTCTCATAAATGAAGCCCATACTATTTTAAACATGCCCTAAAGAAACTCTAACTCACACCCTTGCCATGCACTGTCAAATACCTCAGATATTACACCACTAACAGCATGTTATATGACATCATTGATAACGTCACTACAACATCTGAAATGACATCATTGATGACAACACAGGGCATGGCGGGCGCAAGTTACTTTAGGGCACGAGTTATAGTTATTTGAGATAACTGTAACTGCTGAATTTCAGTAGGTTTGTTAATTGTTTCTTTAAAATAGTATGTTTTAACTGACATTTTCACCTAACTATGACGTCCCATTATCCTTTGGCTTTTTCATTGAATATATTTACCTATCCCACATTCAATATAGTGACACCACACCACTTATAAAACCACATTGGTAAGCAATAATGGAATATCATACATTTTTGACACTGTGCATTTAAGATTAATAGAATATGCACACCAGATATTGACAGAGCATACCAATGTAAAAACAGGAAGAATCATGATGGCCTGTAGCTTTTTATGAGTTTTGGGGCTGAGGGGTAAGCAGTGTATATGGAAAGGGGCGACCAATCGGTCCCCCCGAACTTATGGCAGAGTACCACGATCCCCCCGGGAAGCCATCTTGGGCGGGAGGCGAGTCTCTGCTGGTATGCCCGAAGCGGCGTAGCCGGGGCGCGCCTTTTCCCGCCCTAGAGTGGGTTGGCCTAGACACTGACGCGGCTGGCCACGCCCTTGGGGCAGGCAGGGGCGGGTTTACGCCCGCCCTGAAGACGGATAAAAGGAGGAACGAGACCAGAAAGCATCCTCTTGTTCCTGTGCTCTGAAGCTGCACCTCCTCGCTGCACGTGAGCTCGAGACGGAACGAAGAGCCAATTTTGAGCGTTGTAATCTTTCTCGTTTGTTTTGCAGATACTCTGTAGGAGAATGCCGAAGAAGGCGGGAAAGCGAATGACTACCGAACAGATGCTGCGTGTTCTCATGAAGGAGAGGACCGACCTAAAGAGGCGGATGGATAAAAATGAGGAAGGAGGCCCGAAACGTCCTTTGGAGGGTACGGCCCCGGGTGGAAAAGGCAAGAGGCCCAGGAGAGGAGCAGCTGGGGGAGATACCCTGGGTCCCAGTGTCCCGCTCGAAGCACCCACTCCTGTGCCGGAGGAAGGGAATCCGATTCCCGTGGTGGTCACCCCCGTGTCCGAGGAAGATATGCCGCCCGAGCTGTCAGCACAATTAGCAGCGTGGTTGGGTAAAAGTAGCGAGGGCGCCACGGCTGTAGACGCGCAGGTGTTAATGAAGCAACTGCGGGAAACTCGTGAAGCAGCGAGGGTGCCCACGCCGGCCGCGGCTGTAGGGAAGCCTCAGGGGACGGTTTTAGTCGCAGAGACAGCGTCCAGTTCAGGTAAGCGGCCATTGCCGATTGCGAGGGAAGAGTCGGCACCCTCTCGAAGGGAGAGGTTGGGTCAGCATGTTCCTTTAGCTATTAAAGAAAAGATATGGGCAGGGGAATATGTGAACATCTTCTCGTTGCTTACTGATCATTATGAGATGGAGCATGTTAAAAATCAGAAGGATCTCATGCATCCGAGTGTTTGGCGCGCAAAGATGGCCGCCTTTAAGGTTAATGAAAACATTGGCAATTGGGGCAAGGCATGGGGGATTTTCACATCGATCTTGGGTGAACGGAGGCCCGAATTGCTACCCGAATTGCCGAGTTATCAGTCACGGATCATGGGGTACTCGGTATCACACGAGGGTAATCATTGGTTTTGCTATGATAATCTTTTCAGAAAAGCAAAAGAACATGATAAAAACTTAACTTGGGATTGTTATGACTCTGTGTCCTGGTCCAAAATGAAGGAGACTGGTATGTTGAAAGTGCCATTGGTAGGGAGTAATGTGGGCGAATCCTCCCGTCAGTATGCGGGGACGCCCTTTCGATCAGGTACGGGTACCGACAATCACTCGAGGCCTACCGGTAATACAGGTAAAAAGGGGGTGTGTTGGAATTTTAACAGGGGTAAATGTACTAGGCCCCAGGGATCGTGCAAGTTTAAACACGAATGTAGTGGGTGTGGGCAATCATCCCATCCTGAGTCCACGTGCAGAGCCAAAACGGGTGATAACGGGGGTAGAGGAGGCGCCAAACAGGTCTAACATAGTCCGAGGGGCGCCTTTACCTACCCCGATTGATACCTTGGCGATGATTCCCTGGCTCAGTGAATACCCGGATCGTGCTTCTGCTGGGGTGTTGCGGAACGGTTTTTCATATGGTTTCCGCATCCCAGTAGGGGACTTTCAGGGTGTGGAAAGATGCAAAAATCAGATATCGGTCTTGCAGCATACGACCGTGGTACAGGAAAAGATCCGGAAGGAGGTTACTCGAGGTCGAGTCGCTGGTCCGTTTAGTGTACCCCCGGTGGCTAACTTTGTTTGTTCGCCTTTAGGAGTGGTCCCCAAGAAGGACCCGGGTGAGTTTCGGCTGATACATAATTTGTCAGCCCCACGTGGTCTTTCCGTAAATGAAGCGATAGACCCAGAAATATGTTCGGTGCGGTACGCATCTTTTGATGAGGCCGTGGCCATTTTGAATCGCCTGGGGCCCAGTGCGCTGATGGCAAAATCTGATATCGAGTCAGCGTTCCGGTTGCTCCCGGTACATCCAGACGATCAGCGGCTACTGGGTTTCACGTTTCAGGGACAGTATTACATGGATAGGTGTATGCCGATGGGATGCTCTATTTCTTGTGCCTATTTCGAGAAATTCAGTTGTTTCCTACAGTGGGTCTTTACTAGGAAGACGGGTTTTCAACATGTTATGCATTATCTTGATGATTTTTTGTTCCTGGGGGCAGCTGGGGATTCGGAATGTGGACAAGCTTTGGATGCATTTTGTGTTTTAATGAATCAGTTTGGCGTGCCATTGGCACCAGGTAAGACGGTGGGTCCTTCGACCTGCCTCGAGTTTCTGGGGATCGAGTTAGACTCCAGAGAAGGTTGTTTCCGTTTACCAGGTGATAAAGTGTTAAAATTCAGGGCATCCCTGCAAATGTGTATGAGTGAAACTAAGGTTAAACTGCATCAGCTACAGCAGTTAGTGGGGCAGTTGAATTTTGCCCTAAGAGTTATACCAATGGCCCGCCCCTTTTCCCGTTCGATCGCTCAAGCCATGGTCGGACTGAGGGAGGGCCATCATCGCACAAGGCTCTCGGCCGAGGTCCGCCAGGACATGCGCATTTGGTTGGCATTTCTGGCGGATTTCAATGGTCGAGTCGTCTGGAACAAACCAGCCGTGTCCTCCGAGGAACTGGGGCTATGGACAGATTCGGCAGGGAGTATAGGTTTTGGTGCCATTTTCGGTACTCGATGGTCTGCACAAAAATGGCCAGCATGGTGGCGAGACAGTGGGCTGACAAGTAACATTGCCTTCCTGGAACTCTTCCCCATTTTGGTGGCCCTGAGAACGTGGCCTGAAGGGTTCAGAGATCACTCTGTGGTATTCTGGTCTGACAATATGACCGTGGTTGAGTGTATCAATAGCCAGGCAGCACGATGCAAATGGATTTTGAGACTGGTCAAGGAAATTGTATTATTATGTATGCAATTGAATGTACTATTCAAAGCGAGACATGTCCCGGGGATAATGAACCAGGCGGCTGATGCCCTTTCTCGTTTTCGTATGCAGGCTTTCTGGGGTTTCCTTCCCACAGCGGACCCGGAGCCTGCACCCTTTCCCGAAGCTCTCTGGTCTCTCGGTGCCCCGAGCTTCGTAACCTCGTGGGAGAGAGTTTAGCACCCAGGACGAGGAAGGCATATGAAGGGGCGTTCCTTTCCTATTTAGCCTTTTTGGGGACTGCTAGAGGGGAGCTTTGGGGACAGGAGGTATGGGTAGTGAATTTTTTGATGTCTTTACATCGGGCAGGGAAATCGGTGGCCACGGCCCAGAGGCATCGGGCTGCCATTTCTTTTGTTGCTAGGGCTCACGGGATACAGGACCCGACAGCGTCTTTCACTATGCAAAAAGCGCTACGAGGGTGGCAACGCCTTGAGGGTAGCAGAGTAGACGAGAGGCGCCCGATAGGTTTGGATAGGTTGGCCCAGTTATTATCCAGACTCCCTACAACATGTTCATCTCACTTTGAGACAGTGTTATTCCGAGCTGCTTTTACGCTAGCATTTCATGGAGCTATGCGGGTAAGCGAATTAGTGGCGAGGAACAAGCAGGATGTTACGGGAGGGTTGTGCACAGAGCACGTTCAAATCAGAGGGGAGACGATGACGGTCTCGTTTGTAAGGTCCAAGACCGATCAAAGTAGGATGGGCGACGGCATAATTATACACAGGATTCCCGGGTCGTCCATGTGCCCAGTGAGGTGTTTAGAGGATTACTTGACACAAAGGGTGGCATCATGGGGGGGGACCTTGTTGAGACACGCAGACGCCACCCCACTGACAAGGTTTCAGTTTCAGCGGGTGCTTGCGATGTCAATTACAGCTGCGGGCTTGAACCCGGGCGAGTTTGGGACCCATTCCTTTCGGATAGGGGCTGCTACTGAGGCTACAGCCAGGGGCCTGAATGTGGAACAAGTTAAACGTGTGGGGCGTTGGTCCTCCAACTGTTATAAAAGGTATGTGCGTTTGCACATGTTGTGAAGCTATAATGATGTACTCACGCTTCTTGTTTTTGTTTGGTTTTCAGTTACGCAAGCCTACGAGGCGGGGCGGACTATGCTGTCGACCCAACACCGGGCCAGCGGTCAGACATCACCGGCTGTTAAAAAGGAGGTGTGGGTCGTGGGCCACTCATACGTGAGGCGTGCCGCGGACGTATTCAAGGCAGGTGACATGGTGCACGTGGCTGGGGAATACGGGTACAGTGTGTCCTTCTACGGAAAGGGCGGTCTCTGTATTGACCAGTTTCAATCATTTTTCGAGGGTTTGCTAGGGCGGACGAGGTCACCGCCGTCTGTAGTCATAGTACATCTTGGGGGCAATGATTTGGTCACCACTGGTAGACGACTTCTCCTGGAGGCGATGCTTTCCACTGTAAGTTGGTTAGCGAGGAGAGTTCCAGGGTGCACAATTGCGTGGTCCCATATGATCCCACGAAAAGTGTGGCGGGGGGCTTTTTCTGTTTCTGCTTTAAATCACTCTGTGAGGAAAATTAATAACAAAGTAAGTAGGTTGTTCCGTTCCAATGCACTGCATTCTATCGCGCATGGATGTATTAATGATGACACTATGTACTTGGGGGATGGTGTTCATTTATCTCGGATGGGGAATGAGTTACTCATAGGAGACTACATAGCTTGGCTGAAGACGTTAAAACATGACCTTTAGGTAGGAGTTTGGTGGGGGGTCCGGATAGCCGGTCAACTATCCGGACCTGTGGCGGTAAGGTCATGATCGGTGAGCACTAATTGGAAGATCCCTATGAGTGGGCGTCACCCATTACGGATGGGGGCGCTCGGGGGAGGTGGCCATTGGCCCCTCAACGGGGAGGCGGTCCCTTCTAAGGATGGGTCGCCGAAAGGAAAGGGAAGGCGGTCAAGGCCCCTTCATGGGTAGGAGGGGTTACAGCCCCCTCCTGGGGAATTTCCCGGGGCCAGGACGTCTGCGACGGCAGATGTGGTAAGTTGTGTGGGGTTTGGGGGGGGGTCTACGCTACCTTCTAGATACCTCACACGAGTCCTCGTACGACCTTTAAGTGGCGTCGAGTTTTATTGGTGCCCCCGTCAAGTCAAGGGAAATTGGTAGTTGCACTTGAGGTATGCCTCCGTGCCGCCCCTCTCAAGTGAGGGGGATATGTCTGGGTTAGGGATCTTGACACCGGTTACGACCTTGCCGTTGGCCCTTAAACGTTAGGATGTACAATTTCAAAAGTTAAGTAAATGTTTGGTAGGATGTTAGTTCGGCTAGGAGAACCTTTGTATTAGAGGATATGTTAAGGTTAGCCAAACATCGCAATGTGGTAATGAAATTGTACATAATATGAAACTGTTGATTTAATGTTTTAATTTTGTTTCATATTTTAATAAATACGGCCCGGGAGGGTCACTCCCTCCCGTCTCCAAAAACTTCAGAACTGTTTCCGGTTTCCCATCCTTGGGGATTGTGTTGAGAGGGGGTGGCGGGTATCTCAGCCATATGGAAAGGGGCGACCAATCGGTCCCCCCGAACTTATGGCAGAGTACCACGATCCCCCCGGGAAGCCATCTTGGGCGGGAGGCGAGTCTCGGCTGGTATGCCCGAAGCGGCGTAGCCGGGGCGCGCCTTTTCCCGCCCTAGAGTGGGTTGGCCTAGACACTGACGCGGCTGGCCACGCCCTTGGGGCAGGCAGGGGCGGGTTTACGCCCGCCCTGAAGACGGATAAAAGGAGGAACGAGACCAGAAAGCATCCTCTTGTTCCTGTGCTCTGAAGCTGCACCTCCTCGCTGCACGTGAGCTTGAGACGGAACGAAGAGCCAATTTTGACCCACCCACCAGCCCCTGAAGACAGCGAGTGGTTTTTAATAAAGTTTGATGGATAACTCTGATTTTCGTTTACAGGTTGTGGTATTATCGTGAAGATGTTGAGTATGCAATAAAGAATGATCGATTTGTGTTATGTTTTGCGAATAAAGTAATTGTGCTTTAGTGTTCATCAGTAAGCATGCTTGGAATAAAGTTGTTGTTGATACTGTCTGTTATATTTAGTCTTTAGTTATTTAGTTATCATTGTCGTATTTATTTTGGTCGGGCGGTAAGGTCATGATCGGTGAGCACTAATTGGAAGATCCCTATGACTGGGCGTCACCCATTACGGATGGGGGCGCTCGGGGGAGGTGGCCATTGGCCCCTCAACGGGGAGGCGGTCCCTTCTAAGGATGGGTCGCCGAAAGGAAAGGGAAGGCGGTCAAGGCCCCTTCATGGGTAGGAGGGGTTACAGCCCCCTCCTGGGGAATTTCCCGGGGCCAGGACGTCTGCGACGGCAGATGTGGTAAGTTGTGTGGGGTTTGGGGGGGGGTCTACGCTACCTTCTAGATACCTCACACGAGTCCTCGTACGACCTTTAAGTGGCGTCGAGTTTTATTGGTGCCCCCGTCAAAGTCAAGGGAAATTGGTAGTTGCACTTGAGGTATGCCTCCGTGCCGCCCCTCTCAAGTGAGGGGGATATGTCTGGGTTAGGGATCTTGACACCGGTTACGACCTTGCCGTTGGCCCTTAAACGTTAGGATGTACAATTTCAAAAGTTAAGTAAATGTTTGGTAGGATGTTAGTTCGGCTAGGAGAACCTTTGTATTAGAGGATATGTTAAGGTTAGCCAAACATCGCAATGTGGTAATGAAATTGTACATAATATGAAACTGTTGATTTAATGTTTTAATTTTGTTTCATATTTTAATAAATACGGCCCGGGAGGGTCACTCCCTCCCGTCTCCAAAAACTTCAGAACTGTTTCCGGTTTCCCATCCTTGGGGATTGTGTTGAGAGGGGGTGGCGGGTATCTCAGCCATATTACGGGTTTGCATTCTGTTGCAATCTATTCTACTGTGTCGGTGAGCCTCTCGTTGGAAAAAGAGGTTTGCAATACAAGTGTGCAGTGTAAATTAGTAAAGTAGTTCAGTTTATCGGAACAGGCCATTGACCTACGAGCTATATCATTATTATACTAACTTAACCAGCAGGGTGTAAATATATTTGTTAAAATGCATAGGAGTATTTGAACAGGCGTCCTGGACAGTAATCCCTGTCGCCTGTTCTACATACAGAGCTGTCTTGATGTTTTCTGTTGAAAAGCTGTAGTGGCTCGCCCTTCCACAAACCCTGACAGGAGAAGCGAGACAAACGGAAAGAGCTGAGGAGATAGCAATCAATGGAGGGAGGCCCCGTCCAGTGAGGCATTGCAGGTCATGTCAGCCGAGGTCAAGGAAGCGCTTGCGGTGTCCAGCACGTCAGATTTATACTCTCAACTGCCAGATGCCAGGCCGCTGGCCGGAAACTTTGCCACAGTAACGGATGGAAAATAGTATTTGCTTAAGGAGGAGGGTGGGCCGTGTTTAGTTAGACCTGCGTGTGCGGGTCCCGCTGGGCAATTGTCGACGCCATGTTGTGTGAAGACCGGTCAGAGCGTTACGAATCTGGATTTATGTGCAGAGCCTCTGCGGGAGGGGGGAACTCTCCTTGCCCTGTACGACCTCTGTGACCTCCAAAGAAGCGGACGAAAGCGCAGGGACTCAAACTTTCTGGAAGGAAGAAAGGCCACCCCTGCCTCTTGTTCAGTCGAATAAGACTGCCTCTTATCGCCTATTATCCACCAAAAGATTTTTATTTTTTCACGTGCTCGTATTTTCTGCACACGCGTGATTAAAACCTTTTTTATTGATTTAGATTGAGTTAAATACGCCATCCTGCCTCGTCGGATTGCATTTACCTGACGTCCAGAGTGAAGGATGCAATCGTATTTTGCTCGTCTGAGTTCTTTGTGAAGAAAACGCCAGCTCCGAACGGTGTGTCTGCCGAGGAGTAACCCACACCTAACGGATCTCATTACAGAGAGTGTCTATTAGGGAGCAATCATTGTAATAGAACATCGTTTTAATGAATGCACCTTTAATTATTCATCAAGTTGATTAAGTACTGCTCAGCGCAGCCAAGCGTACCCAAGGGTGATTATACAACGGACACAAACTCACAGCACGCATGGGCCTATTTCTGCCAGCGAGAGTATCGCTTTCCAGTCCCTTCGGCATGTTTGTTGTCTTTCATTGAGTCCCTGCTGAAGCCATATCAAAAGACAAATGCCTTATGGGAGACAGGCTCTGAAACAAAACAGGAGGTATTTATTAAAAGGATTTGCAGTTTGAACGCCCAGGTGGGAGTTTTCCCAGATCAGTTGATTAGCACATTTGCAAAATTGGAGGCATCGTTGATAAGCTGACAGCCACTCCAAACCAATCAATAAACAAGCTTGCAAACTAGAAAAAACAGCAAAGTACTTCTACATGCAACCATACACGTAATGTTCCACACAGACCCACAACGGGATCTGGTTAGCCACTATCTAACAGAATCCATTGCTTATCAAATTATTAGTCGAGTATAATCTTGCAGGCTTCTAGCCAATATGGTACACCTTTACACATTATGAAACACAACAAAACATAATGACCACAGACCACTTCTGTTCCTATCGAAGAGGTTTCCAGAACTGTAAAGAGCACCCGCATTCCGAAAGGCACTGTTCTGGGCTATACGTTTACCCGTAATCCACATCTGGGTCTTCTGCTGTCCAAGCAAACAAAGGGTGACTATTTTTGAAAGCCCAGATGGCACCACACACTGGAATATGTGGCAGGTAAGTGCCACAGAGAAGCTGCTATCTTCACAGGAGAAAATAGTCAAAGGCGTAGAGAACCTCCTTTCAGATGAAGATTTCGCAGCGTTAGAGGGAACCAGGAGTCAGGAATTTAGGCGAGGAAGTTTCAAGAGCTAGGAGTCACAATCAGCAAGGGGGTTACGTTCGGGATTGGGCATAGTCTTGTCACCAGGTTGTGCGCTGTACATGTGAGATATCTTCTCGGCTTGACATTCCGTGTGCAGCAGTGCCCCCCCTCTGGAAGAGAAAGAGGAAGACAGAGGTGAGGGGGGGCATTCTCAGGCTTGTTCCAAATGTGCGTCAAGGGCCTCCCACATGTCAGTTTTGGCGTTGTGCTCCTTCGAAAAATTGCCCGTGATGTTGTCTGCACCTCTGAGGAAGGTGACCCAGTTTATCCAATTTTTGAAGGTGGCTTTGGCAGTGTTTTTCCAGTTTGGTAATATGATTTTAACTGCCGCTGTCAGTAGGATGTCCACTAGGTCTCTTTCCTCTTTGTTTCCTAGGCTGTGTGTCATGAACCCTGTGGCTAGATCTACGAAAGTAATTGGTATGTCCTTGCCTGTTCCGTCGTTGATAAGGTTGTTTACTTTCTTCTAGCAGTTCCTGACTTTTTGGCATTCGAAAATAAGGTGATCCAGGCTTCTATTCTCTCTTTCACTGTTCCAGCATGTTCCAGTGTCTCTTATGCCTGTTTTGTGGAGCCTCGCCGGGGTCCAGTAGGCTCTGTGAAGGAGCCAGAATTTCGTTTGTGCCAGTTGCGGCGTGACTTTGTTGCTTGTCGCTGACTTCCACAGTTTGCTTTTTTCCTCGTCATTGAGGTGTCTCGTTGTTAGTGCCTCCCATGTGTTCATCACTTTCTTGTTCAGTGTGGATGTTTGGGGGCATGGTAGTTTGTATATTGTTGCTGTGTGATGGCTTGTGGTGTTGAGGGTGTCCATGTATTTGATGATCGTTGGTGGTGTCTTGCTTAGGTTCGCCTTTGTTGTGGCCGTCTTTATTTTTAGAAATGTGTATATGTATATCTATGTTTTAATTAAAAAAAAATTGAAATAAAAAAACAAGAGAAGGTGTGAGGAGACAAGAGAAAGAATACGGCTTTGGTGCAAATCACCCTCTAACCAGACTGGAGTTCTTTGAATAAGATAAGAATGAGAATGAGTATAAGAACAAAACAACAATACTATTACTACGGATAATAATGCTGATGTCAATTGCTTTCATACAGAACTTCATGCCTTACTTTCTGGCCTTTCTATGATATGTAAATAACAGTATTTCTTTTACTCAATTGAATGGTACTGACTTCACCTACATCAAACTGATGACCTGCAGATCACTGCATGTTTCAGCAGAAAGTAGTTAACACATTTTCAATCATGGAAGGACTTAGAGATATATTACGTCATGAACCCTAAGCCTGCAGTATCATTTACCCATTTGAATTGCCAGCATTGGGAGCATCCCATAAAGTTGTGAGCTCTCACAGTGCACCTCACATCCCCCCTGAGGCTTCCTCTGCTATTCCTCTAGACATCTTTCGGCACTCAGGATTTCGAACCTTGATTTCAATTTTGAATTTGGCCGTACATGGAATGACCTCATCCTTCTTGAACTCAAAATGCAAAAAAGGAGCATAGCATAGCATTATGAACTCTGTAAACACATAGTAGCATGAGGCTGAGCAACTCCACTTCCAGGCAGTGCAGAAAGGTTAACATGAAATAGATGGATTGGTAGCCTCTATAACTGATCCATTCAGTTCAGTGGTAACATTATACATGGTTGTAATTTCTGTTGGCAGTTTCAGCAAGGAGGATGGTTTTATGAGATGAACTGTACATTTCTTAAGCATGAGCCGTCCATGTTGGAAGAAAGACTTAAGCCTCTCCCCCGAATGGAGAGAGCCAACAATTATGGAGGATGTGGTGGGCCAGTCATAACAAGACTGCTGGCCATTAGATAATGCCTCTACGTTGGGCAAGGAGCATCATCTTTTTGTACCTGGGGAGTCTGCCTTTGCTCTGTGAGAGATCTTGTGATGACAGGAGTTGGCGGTGGGCGTGGCATCTGCAGAATGCAAACAAAAGGTGTGGTAAGGCAGGACGTGGACTCTTTGTCCTGCCCTCCTCACAGCAAGCACTGATGCCTTCGGCCACTGCATGACCCACAGCAAGTATACAAGTAGCTGCAAGCAAGATTTCCGTTTCTTCTCGCTGCTGCTGCCTGCTTCTGCACAGCAATCCTCAGAGGTGGTAGGTGACAGTGTCAGCCCCTTTAATGTTAGGACCCAACTCTTGTCTTTGGATGCGGGGAAGTTTCGGGCTATAATTAGTCTCCAACATGTGGAGGCACTAGTTTTCTCAATTCAGGCAGTTTGTTGGCGGAGAGGTCCAATGACTGTGGGAGCATTTGTTGATCATTATTGAAGCTCTTTGAGTATTGCTTGTGGTTGTGCTAATCTCCACCTTTGACTGGGGGAACATTTGTCCTTCATTATTGAAGCTCTCGCATTGTGACACATTGTCATGCTTTTTTCTTGCTTACTACTGTATTGTTGGCACTGAATTTGCATGTTTTATTGTGCTCACGATGTGCAATTCGCTGCCCCCCACTGCGACAACTACCGAAGAGATAGACAACTGCAATTAGTGTGGTTTAACCAAGGGCATAGCTTTTTATTCACAAAGTCAAATAGTCTCATTGCGAAAGGTGAACCATAGTTAAAGTGATATTGTAGTTATGAGAATACAGGACATAAAATCAGCAAAAGACATACATTATTGTTATGAGAATGCAGGACGTAAGGCAGAAAAACAGCTCAAAGATTGTGCAAGCAATATAACAGTTGTCTCCACCTTCTATTACAGCGCAACATTTCAAAATGCGAAATGCTAGAGGCCACTTTACCTTATCCATCACCCACGCCCTCAACCAAGGACATCCAGGGCACACATGCTCCGTCATTCTTACCTTACCAATGGAAGCCAAAAGATATTGCCACTTGTAAAGAGTGGCTGAGACAGAATACTCACTGTGCATCCTATGTTTTTATTTATGACCTCCTCAGTACTGCAAATTCCGCCTGACATGTAAAGAGGCCACTCTCTGTTTGTTACGCCACCTTGCTCTCCATAACCACAAGGTCTCTTTAAAAAAGCTTCACAAGTTGACCTCGCACACCAAAAACTGTATAATAAACACGATATTAGTGCTTGATAAACATTTGTTTTGTGACATAGATGGAATCCAACTGTTCTCCCAAGAAAATTTCAAGTCAGTTTTCTTCGTTTTATTCTTTCTTTTATTATTCAAAAACTCGCAGATAAAAATATCCAACGCGTTTCGTCCGAAACCGGACTTCTTCAGGGCTTAACGCAGTGTATTTTTATGCTACACGTCCCATCCGTCTTGGTAGGTGTCTGAACAATAGGTTTTATAATTGTGTAGTTGGCAGATCTAATAATCATCCATTCGTTGAGATCCAGTAGAGTAAAAGAAGAATAAAGTATATGCCATATGTTCGGCGTCGTCGTCGCGTATGTATGCGGTCGTCTGGTCTTCCGGTGGACTGTTCCCATGGGGCACAGGGTCAGAGCTGATTTGCATATCGCCATTGTCTAACCCGGGGTGGTGTGGAGTGCAAAAAAATGATGGATTTGGGCCCAGATCTTTGGACTGGGTTGAGTGTGTGACATTGATCCACATTCGGTCCATCACCTGTTGTTTTTGCATATTCTGTCAATGGGACTGCCAATTCTGCCCTTGGAACATTTCGAGATGAGGCGAAACAGGTCTGCCAATACCAATACCCTTTTTTTCTCAACCAGTTCATCCACATTGCTATTACCACCGGATGAACCCAGTGAGATGGTGGTATTTAACTCAACTTCTTGACAAACATTTACCAAATTTCGCGCCAGAAGGCTACTACCTGCCATGCCATGCCCCGAATCTCAATCCACCCCCATCACAATCATTATGTGATGCCTTGTCAGACTTTTTCTTTACTAAAGTCAACGATATTTATCAAGCATTCAATCTTGACCAGGTCCACAGTAGTGCTTCCACTCCTTTGACCACTTCTTTGACTACTCCGACTAGTACCACTATGACCTCCTTCAATGCCCTCACCACTGATCAAGTTAAGAGCATTTTCAATACGATAAAAGCTGGATCAGCTCTGGACCCCTGCCCCACCTCTGTACTTGCTACAGTACCAGACACAGTCATCCCCATCATAACCACCCTCTGTAACACTATTCTGGCATCCGGATCCTACCCCGACGCTCTGAAAAATACACTGATTAAACCTCTGCTTAAAAAACCTGGGCTAGATAAAAGCGAATTGAAGAATTACCGTCCCATTGCAAGTCTCCCTTTTCTAGCGAAGGTCATAGAAAAGGCTATGAACCAGCAGTTATCAGCCTATATAGAGAACAATCATCTGCTGGATGATACACAGTTCGGCTTCCGCAAACACCATGGCACGGAAACCGCTCTCATCAAAGCAGCCGACGATATAAGAGTCATCCGCGACCAAGGAGGTACTGCTGTATTAGTCCTCCTTGACTTGTCAGCTGCTTTCGACACGGTCGACCACAAGATCTTGGTCGACCGTGTCGAGAGGATGGGCATTCAGCTCACTGCTAGAGATCTTCTGGCCTCCTTCCTGGCCAACAGAACCCAGGCGGTTACACTGGGCCCCTTCCAGTCGGCCGACCTGTCGTTACCGTGTGGGGTCCCACAAGGCTCATCCCTGAGTCCGACACTATTTAATATATACGTGTCGGACCTCGCTAGTGTCATCAAAGCCTACGGGATGGGCCTGACCTCATACGCCGACGACACCCAGCTGGTCCTGGCCATAAAGGGCGATGGACAGAAGATGGCGGAGAGATTTCAAGATGGGATGTCTGCTATTAGTGAGTGGATGGCAAGAAATTGCCTGAAACTCAACTCCGATAAAACGGAGGTGGTTATCTTCGGTAATCTCTCCCCAGCCTGGTCGGCAACTTGGTGGCCAGCGGCCATGGGTACTCCTCCCTGCCCCACGGTCAAAGTTAGAAACTTAGGTGTCACCTTTGACAATCAACTCAACTTCATGGCCCATGCGAACAAGGTGGCTGCCAATGCTCATTTTAAGCTACGAATGGTAAGGAAAATCACACCTTACCTTCCAGATTCAGCAGCAAAAACACTAGTTTCCTCGCTAGTGCTGTCTTCATTAGACTACTGCAACGGTCTGTTGCTCAATGCCCAGAGCAGAGTCATCAAAAAATTACAGACCGTGCAGAATGCCGCAGCTCGCGTACTTTCAAAAAAACCTAGATTTGCACCCATCTCGGACACGCTTAAACAATACCACTGGCTGTCCATTCACAACAGGGTCAAATTCAAATCTCTGTGTACGGTTTTTAAATCACTTCAGGATCTAGGACCCCGATTCCTCAAAAAGCAACTGATTCCTTACAACCCCCCGAGAATGCTCAGATCCACCTCTCTTAACCAACTAGTGGTTCAACGCAGCCGTACTACTTCTTGGGGCGACCGCCGCTTCTCAATCGCAGCCCCTAGACTCTGGAACACCCTACCCATTCACATTAGAACCAGTCCCACTCTTCTTCAGTTCAGAAAAAAACTGAAGACATGGCTTTTCAATCAGTAACCCACATCTCCGTACTTCCTGTCTAGGGTGAGACTCTAATGCAATTTCAGCGCCGAGACGCCTAAGGGTAATTGTACGCGCTCTATAAATGGCATTAAATAAATAAAATAAAAAAATAAATAAAAAAATACCTGATGCACGAAACACTCTGAATGTTATAAATGTGCGGGGCCGTGTCTGCATCCATGGCTTAGGAACTAAGAAAGTTAGTACTAGTATCTGTGACATCACTAAAACTTTGAACTCTACGTCTCCTCCAAAGTTGGTGGCGTCCCCAACACTTACTTTATCTGTGGCACAGAAGCTTACACTTGGCTCTCCCGTAACTGGTCTGGTACCTGCTATCTGGCCTTCCTCCTTCCACCAACGTATTCTACCCATGGAGATTACTACCTGTTGATGAAGGGCACTTTGCGCCACTCACGCAGGGGTGTCATATCGGCTGAGGATACAGTAGGCCAGGAAGCCGGGGACTTCTTTAAGGGTTTCCTCCCATTCTGGGGCCCAATGGCAAACAGTCGAGCTATACGAGGACTGACCAGGGTCCTTGAGGCCACCATCACAGAAACAGCTGGTGCCCTCTCCAACATCACTGCAGAGCTACAGGCAAATTGCCTTGTAACACTTCAAAATCGTATGGTCCTTAACATCATCCTCACTGATCATGGTGATGTGTGTAAATTGATTGGCTCCAGATGCTGTGTATACATTCCTGATCACGCACCCACAGTATATGATGCCATCCAACGTCTGCATCACCTTTCCTCTGAAATTCATCAGGATGAAGGCAACTGTCCTTCACAGGCTGGATCTGGGGCCTCCTTTCCCAATGGGGATGGAGGGTCCTCATCTTCCTTGCCTTAGGAGTGTCTGTCCTAGTCTCCTGCTGTTTGTGCATTCAGTGTCTGTCAATGCTCTGTGCAACGTGTGTTCAGGCTCTCAAGCCTCAACCTTCTAACATTCACAAAACTAATATGAAGATCATGCTTCAACAAGAAAAAGATGATCTTATGAATATCGACGTCTCCTAGAGTATTTGCCACTTAATGGCAAAAGGAGGGTCTGAGGAAAAGTGTCCTTCTTGTCGGCATCCATTTTGTGTCATGACTCCATTGTTTTTGCAGTGCCGTTTCATGTCAAACACCTCTGCACGACCCTCCTGGTCATTTCTGCTGATGTCTGTTGAAATTCTAGCTGTCACGACTACCCTGTCCTTCCTGCTCAATGTGGTTGAGCCAATTTCAAAAAAGGGGAACCAAGAATCGGCCTCACCACCCTCGGTCTGAACTCCTGTACACATCCATCCTGTTTCGCAAGACTTGGTCACGCCACCGTCCGAGAACTTGTTTCTTTCACATATCCTGTTGTTCAAGATCTCTCTGTTCCCTCACGTACATATACTGTTTTTCAAGACCTGTCCGTAATTTTTGTACCATCTGTTGCAGCCCCCGTCCTGCCTGAACAAAGAATGGTGTAACTGCATTTTTGACTCCGGGGCTCCAAACTCCCCCCCCCCACCAAAACTGGTTTCTTAATGTGGGAAATGTGTATATAAGGCCTGTAAGTTGTAGAGTGAAGCAGCAGTCTCCTCTCTCTTGTTTCTAACCAGCTTGGGACTCTGTTCCATAGATTGGGCTATTCGAATAAAACTTGGCTCTTCCTGCAGACGAAGGCTTCCGTGTCTCCTTTTACTAAAGAAGGAGGGTATGGAAGACTTGGGCGGTTCACCAGTAAGTGGGTATAAACTGTCCTTCAAATAGCAGTAATCACTTTGGGTATACTTAAGGGCAGTTTTAACAGTGATCTGGACCCCTGGCTTATCCAACAACATGTAGCATTCGGGCTTCGAAGCACATTGCATCATCCAGAGGTGCAAAGCCCTTTGTTAAGTGGCACCGATGCTCTGGGGGCACTGTCACCCTTTTCTTCCCCAAATGGACTTCGCACCAGTGAGTTTGGTGTATTGCATTCACAGAGCACAAAAAGGTGAACCCAAGCCACAGATCTTTACACTTTTATCATTGACAGAAAAGTTTCAATCAACGAGCCCAGAAACCTAGTGTTCCTTAGCAAGTTCCAGAATTAGGATGAGTATCCTATGTTCATAGGAATATTGTGAAGACTAGCATGGTGGTCATATAAGAAAAATGTTTGCTTTATTTGTTATACAAGTCCAATT
Organism: Lissotriton vulgaris; assembly: GCF_964263255.1. Taxonomy (NCBI): domain Eukaryota; kingdom Metazoa; phylum Chordata; class Amphibia; order Caudata; family Salamandridae; genus Lissotriton; species Lissotriton vulgaris. The sequence goes on along the minus strand of NC_141689.1, from coordinate 344,168,027 downwards.
TGCAACTTAGGTCTCAATCAAATCACAGAAGTTATAACCAAAACAGAGAATTAAGTTATAACAATAGAAGAAGAAAGGAGATTATTGATTGGATTACTTGCAATATATTCAGTATATGTACTGGTATGTCTTGACAATAAAACTTACAGATGGCCTAACCTCCATAGACACAAACATGGTGGAGTCAGTGACCAATTGGATTCAAGACCTGCTGTCGTTCAGCATTACACATATAATAAAAACAAATTATATTTTCCATTGTATCTCATGTTTTAGAACAGATAAACCAAGAAGAGGTGAAAATAGAGTATGAGAACATTTGTGGAATACCCACATGGAGACTGTGGCTCTGGGACATACCAGGATGTTGAAGTGCACACATTTGTATTCTAAATACTGTTCGTAATAAAGTAAACTGGGCAGGGTTTATAGCATCTATGTACAGACATGTCTAAACAGCAAACTGAAGTATGGATTACTAAACGACAATTTAAACTCCACTAACAGAACTGAACAATTCAGAAATTGGGTTCAGTATTACAGGATCAAGGGGCTAACCAGAATAATGAAAGGCAAAGTTCTAAACTGAGACCTGCTTCTATTTATATTAGATTTTGATAAAGTAGTATTTGTTTACAATTTATGAAACATGTAATGAAAGAACACAAGTGGTCATGCCCACTATTATGTTGTATTTTTGTTAGCTTTTGCAGAAATATAATTTTGGGATATTTATCAGGAGATTTAATGTAACAAAAAACCCTTATTAAGATCTATCCTGCCACAATGAATCATGAAGTCGCTGCAACTAAATCAAAACCTACTTATATCACAGAAAAGAAAAGAATGCACAATTCACTGCACCAGAAAAACTGACTGCCTGCACAGTGCACATGGCTCAATGACTTGGAGCAAAGCACATGAATTCTGAGTGTTATGGCAGACCAGCTGACTTGTACTGGCATTATCAATCTAAAACAGCTGAAAGGCTGTGTATGTATGTTTTTATTGTTTGGCTAATGATATGGAAGATGGGTCATTCATTGTTGCATGCTCTGATTATATATTCCTAATTGTGAGTGAATAAAGATGCATATCATTAGCAGTCTATGCATCCAGTCCAAGCAGGCCATTTGTAAGAAAGTGGGTTATTGGTTGAGGGTCCTCAAAGTCCTACTGAGGCAACAACCACAATCCTTGTCAGGAGGAACCACAAAAGTCATTAAATTAACCTGTGCTTAACCCTATGCTTGGCACACAAGGAGTCAGGCTTAACTTAGAATCAATGTGTAAAGTATTTATGCAGCACACAAACAGCAATTAAGTGAGAAAATTACACTAAAAAATAGAGTACATTTTAAGAAATAAAATTACTCCAACACCAATTAAATTCAAGCAGTAGAACCTGAGTTATGAATGTAATTTTTTTAGTGAAATCTAGCGCCTAAAAGCTCAAAGCACCAACTGTGGGAATCCGGTCGCGCAAGACCGGGGCAAAGTCAAAAGTTAAGGTCGACCAGAATGGAGCGCTGTTCGGATACAAGGGGTGGATTGGGCCTGGTCTTAGCTTACCTTTAGCCTTAAAAGAAATTTCGAGAAAAAGGTTTAGAGAAGGTAGAATCTTAGTGAGGCAAGGCAGTAAGCTAAGCCGAGAGGAGGTCATCGACAATGGGAAGCCACTGGATGAAGTCTGGGTGAAGTCATCAATGATGTCAGGAACAGCTCCAGTTGTGAAAAGCTGGATTTTCGGGCTAAGGAGATTATCTTTGTGAATGGGGTGCTGGTCTTCATAGAGCCTGAGGAACATTTCTGCTTTCGGACGTAGAACTTTTTCCGGAGCACAGATTCACAAAGCAGAATGAGGGTGCAGCAGGCTTTAGGTGAAAAGGGCTCCACGGGGCCAGATACGTCCACCAGGAGGTCCCACTGATGGGAAGTTGCTGCTGCAGAGAAGAACGTAGCAGGAGCAGCACTGAAGGTAATTCTTCAGGAGATGCACCTTCTGCTGCTCGGCTTGGAGATAGGTCCTGGTATCCTGTCAGTTCTCAGAGCAGTTCTTGGTGAAAACATTTTAAGTCCCACATTTTGGATACTGGTAGGAAGAGGCCACTCCAACACCACACCATTGGTTCAGGACCTGTGGGGGCACCATTTGGGGGAGGGAGGGTAGAACTCAATCCAACAGAGGCCTCAGGAGCTTGTTATGTCCCGGTAGCTCATGCAGGAGGCCAGCCAACTAGCCCTTGGATTCACTCTGGTGGTCCTGAGTTCAAAGAGCAGGCCGAGGTCTCCTACTTCAGACAGTAGGGCAGCAAGACAGTCTTTTCAGCAGGAAGGCAGCAGGGCAGTCCTTCTGGCAACAGGCCAGCAGGGAAGTCCTTCTTCTCAATCTTCCACAGATCCAGGAGTGTACTGAAGAGTGGTCTTGGGAGTCCAACATTTTTATCTGGTGCCAGCCTTTGTGTGTGCCAAGACATCGTGTCCTACCCCCACATCTGGTTCAGGAAATTTTTTCCCCTCCACTGTCAAGGCTGAAACTGTCTGGGGTGACTAAAGACTGGTGCCAAGTTCTTTTGTGTGTGCTGAAAGCAAGCCATTTGAAGTGTAAGTGTTGCAGGTGTGGCACAGCATAGTTCTGTCCCCAGCTATCCTGGAAGGATGGCCCATCCTGCCCACGGCTAGCTCCCTTTGTGTCACTGTCTGAGAGGAACACACATATCCAAACAATAGAGTCATTCACAGTTATGTGATCTTTTTTTTTTATTGGGAATATACGTGCAATGACAAGAATAGAACAACATTATGGAATTAATCCGGACATAAAAAAAAACCAACAGTTCTTAAATGTCAGACTCAATACAGATATACAGTCAATAGATAATACAGCGATAAATAGATACTCAAGCAGCACAATAAAACAGGACCAAATTCATCTTATTTACAACTCATAAAAGTATGATCTTAAAAGCATACGCCTAGAGATAAAAGCCCATAAAAATAAAGATTTCATCTAGACTGTTACAACTTAGACCGCCTCCAGTCTGTGACAGGGGCCCAGAACCTTCTTCCAAAGTCCCGTTTTTTTAATCCCTTTTGTTCATACAGACAGGACTCAATATTGTGAATTCCAAGCAACCTAGAGAGCCACATTTGGAAGGATGGAGCCGTAATATCCTTCCATCCTGCCGAAATTAACAGCCTGAGCACAGCCACAGATATAAAAGTCAATGCTTCTTCCTCTTTCCCCAGTTTTAAATTAGAATCAGTGCCCAAGATCATTAGGGTAGGGGATAGATCGATCTTATGACCTAGCAGCCCCTCCCCAAATTTTTCAATCTCGTTCTTAATTGGGGTTAAAAGGTTACAGTTAAAAAACACATGTAATAGGTCTGCTTGACCATCCCCGCACCTTGGACATGTGTTGTCAGCCTTGACACCCCATGCAAATAATTTCACCGGGGTATAGTACACATTGAATACCATTTTTGTAATGCAGGGCTCTTAAGTTTGGGGCTCTAAAAATCTTTTTATTCAACAATAGGGCCTGGTCAACATCTATATCTGGATTTCCCAATTTTCTAGCCCAAGCTACCTCAGTCTTATCCACATCATCTTGGATCTCTGAAATAAGAATGTTATACAGGATCCTAATTTTTTTACACCCTCTAGTCAGTGCATCCAATAGGGGACTAATAACGGGAGGTAGTGGTTTTGGTCTCTGTGCCTTCAATGAGCGTGCCAGTTGGGTGTAAACAAACCAATGGTTGTCAGGGATTCCAAAACTATTTTGTAGGGCATCAAATCTTACTATCCCCTCTCCATACATTAATTGCCACAACGTTTTAATACCCAACCCTCCCCATACTTTGAAAGTCCTATCTGCTTTTGTTGCTGAGAGGAGGCTCGAGTTATAAATATGTAAATATGGATTGATTTTGGGGATGTTACAGAACTTTCCACAGGCCTTCCAAACTCGCCAGACGCTGTCAATAATCTTATACCTCGCCTTCTTGTAGAATCTACGGTCAATTTTGCATAGCATTAAACTCAAAGCCTTTCTTCCTAACAATAACTCGAATATAGAAGGGGGTCGCTCAATTTCTATGCTTAAGTCATTATGATACGTCTCTGGCTGAAAAAGCACAGTCATTTGGGTCAGAAGACAGGTCCAATGATACATACTTAGGTTCGGCAGAGCCAGACCCCCCCTATCTTTCGGGAGAGACAACAATTTAGTGGACCGCCTTACGTTCCCAAATTGCCAAAAATATTTAATAAACATTGATTCTAGATTCGTAATTATTTTCTCCTCGAGAAATAATGGTATGGCCCGAAATAAATATAATACCTTTGGAAACATTGTCATTTTGACAGCATTCACCCTCCCAATCAATGATAAATGTAGCCCGTCCCACCTTCTCAAATCGGATTTAATTGATTTAATAAGTGGTGTATAATTTTCTTCCCCAATTTTATCAACAGAGGCCTTAATTGTCACCCCGAGATATACAGCTGCGTCTACAAATCTAGGATCAGATTTCACAATGTTTTTCGTAAAGATAATCTGGGTCTTCGCTTTATTTTGTCATATGGATACTTCATTACATATATGGCGTTAAGTTAGCATGAGTGTATTACATGTTTAAACAGCCGGTTTGCCTTCGGCTTCAGTTTTGCACACGACACATACTTGTTGTTGTAGCTTTCACCCTAGAAGCGGTGAGGTGGTTTATTAGAGAATAATATGTTATTTCTATGCTATCAGCTTTGCCTGGTACACTTGGTACAACTGTCTGCACACTGAGAGCTACACACTCTAAGATTAACCTAACACAAGGTTGCTGAGAGGCCTGATCCTCGCACCACATTAGACATAACACAAATAATGTTGATGCCAACATTTTGGGCTCTACGCGGGTTTAAGATAGAGTTACACGGAATGAACGTAGACACTTGGTGCTGCGCATGGAGAGAGCTGGTAGCTGTTGATGTGAACTGCTCCTACTGACATTGAGAGGTATGGGGCCGCCCTGCTAAAGCCCGAATGAGACCTTCTTAGATATAAAATAATATACTAGATAGGGTGCGCGAAATATAGGTGATATCGATTCTATAGGTTTTGCATTATAACATGCTAGCACCTTTTGCTTACTATGGATTAGTGACTATGCTGCTAACTCTGATTTTTATAATCTGCATTTTGGTATTATACAAGATACTGCGTTTGAGAACTTTGCATTGAATAATAAATATTTCAAACTTGCATTTGTGTTCTTTGACTCCCAGTTTTGGTTTGAAATGATTATATAATGAAAGAGTGTTCATGTGTTCCACGATTCCTGAGGTATTCTAAAGATCATGTTCTGGTTTGTCTAAGACATGGTTCATTCCATAATGATCCATGAGACACTGTAGCTAGCTAGGTAAGGAGATTTCTGACACTGAGATGAGTTTTGGATCATCCTAACTCACTGAGGTTCTAGATCTCTATGCACAGTTCTGTGGGAGAACGGAAACCCTGCTACATGGCGCCCAACGGATTGGTTGGCCGTATTTCATGACACTCGAGTAGTATATCATTCAAACCTTAACACCTTCATTCCCGTTTCCGGTAAACGGTGGTGTCGGAAAAACCTACCTATTTTTGAAATAGGTCTTTTCAAGCTTGAATTCTACTTTAAACGGTTTCTTTGAATTACTACCCAGTTGTGCTAAATCTGCTTTCATTCCGGAAAAACTTGAAGACACTACTGTTCGCTAAATCCCTCGTGTCTTAATTCCTCCGTCCCTGGTCTCTCCGCCTCAGCACAACTTAGCGCTTGGACGCCCCCGGGCAGCAATCGCGCTCAATAAATTTATTTTCATTTCATTTTCATTTCATTTCACAAAGTGTTCTTTGTCCTTTTTTCACTTCCGGTGCTACCATGGCCGTGGAAATAGCGCAGCATAGCCGCGTCGCGGTTCGCGACCACTTGAGGGCATATAATGTCCCTGCGGAAGGTTTGGCTGTGGTTCTAGTGGTGAGTGCGGAACATGCGTACCCGTACGAATTGTTTTATTCCTGGGTGACGTTTCCGGAAGTAAACGCTAATTCGGGCGTCTACCACTCGTACACTGCCTCGGCTGTTCCGGCGGCTTATGCTCCGTACAGAGCACTGGAAGTACCTATCGATGCTTGGCAGCACGGAGTTTGGTTTGGTGGCGTCCTACCCCACTCTTTAACGGCTCCGAGGTTAGGTCCGTTGTCCATTCCGGGCACAGCCTGGCCCGCCTTGGGCGGATTTACTCCTCATCCTAATCGCGCCACTTGTAATGTGGGTGATTTGCGACGTCTGCATGACGTCGCGGTTGACGTGATTAGAGCGCTTGTTCATTACATTGGTCGTAATATACATGGCGCTGCCCCCGCAGGTGCGCAGCTTCGAGCGGAACAGGCTGGTTTGAAAATCAGTCCTGTCATGGTGAATTCCGTAATGGGCAGAAAGCCAGAAAATAAGGATGATTTTCCTTACTGGCTTGCCGAGAAATTCGACCAGCTGGAGGCTGTGTTTCCTAATACGACTCCGGGTGAAAAACACCGGATTCTTACGCTTAGTTTACCGAAGGATTTAGCCCCTGAACTTGCTGACTGTGAAACATGGGGTAAGACTTTTGCAGCGGTTTACTCGAGGTGCTTTGGCACACCGACAGTGTCGAACCTGTCTGCGATCCTCAAACGTGTTCAAGATGATCACGGACCTGAGTCGGCGGTTGAGTTGGGTATGCGCCTGAACGGTTCATTTGAGACAGTTTGCGGTATTATCCTTGCCAATGTAAAAGGGGATGCTGTGAACTTTCAGGTGGCCAATGGTCTGGCGTTAATTCCCGATGCCGAGAAACCCCGTCAGCTGGCAAAAATTATTGTGGCGGCTTATAAAACGGTTGGCCGCAATTCTAAGGGTGCAAAGGTTTTTCTTGAAAAAGAAAAGAAGCAGCCCCAGGGACAGTCTTCGGAAACAGGTGGACAGCCCAAGTCCAAAAAACAAAATTGGCCTAAAAAGCAGAATCAGGGTAAGCAACAACAACAACAGACACAGGTTTCGAGTCCGGCGCCTTCACAACCTGCGCAGTCAGAGCGAGTTTATGAATTGCGCGATCGCGCCACGATTAAATCGCCTGAAAGATATCAGGCATCTGACCAACGCTCTCCTCGTTCCTTTCAGGACTCATCGGCTCCGTCAACCGGTGGTGGAGGGGGCGGCAGGGGCAGGGGTGGCCAGCAAGGACGTGGCCAGCCCCGCACACGAAGTGAAGGGGATCAGCGGGACGACTCTACGCCAAAGAGACCGCAGTTTGCCAAGAAGAAAGTCGCTGCCTTAACGGCGCATCGATATGCCCCAGATAGTGAGAACGCGGCTTCGGAATCTGACGTGGGCTCTGACCTTGCTGGACAGCGCGGCGGAGATTACCATAGTGAGAGAGGCCCTCCGTCCACTGTTGAAGGTGACAGCGACTGAGACTTTTATTGTGATTGAAACAGCTGATACACATGTTGCTCCCCCTGAAAGACTTTTTGAAATTGTCCTGTTAATTGAAGGTGACATGCAGCGAACTGTAAAAGGGGTATTTTGGGAAAATCTTTCGGATACGTATGACATTTTGCTTTCGGAGGCTGACTGGCCCCCACCTTTTGTTCTCGCAGCTCCGCGAGGGGAGGAGGTAATCCTCCCCAGTTTCGCGCGCACTGTGCCGAGAGTGGAAGCGCTGCATTTTGCAGAAGAGTGGGCTCTGGCGCTTGCGCCGGCTGTGTACCGGAATCAGTGTGGCTGGGATAAATTGTCCCCGAGCCATGAGATTCCGTTACGGTCACAGCCGCAGCCACAACCCCAATATCCCATACGGCGTGAAGCTAAAGCTTCGGTCGCGGCTATCCTTGAGCAATTGGAATATCAAGGTGTAATTGAAACGTGTGTGTCACCGATGAATAATCCCCTTTTTACTGTTAACAAGCCGGACGGCTCATATCGTCTGGTTTTGGATTACCGGCATTTGAACTCGCATTGCCGTAACTGTGCAGTACAGAATACTCACGGCTCTGCCCTAGTGAATAGTCTTGAGCGTAAACGGTTCAAAACCACGCTTGACATTTCCAATGGTTTTTATGCACATAGATTAGATGGTCTAAGTTCCCAATGGACCAGTTTTACATGCGGCGGCGTACAAAAAAAGTTTAATCGACTCCCAATGGGATATAAAAATAGTCCTGGAGTGTTTTCCGCCCGCATAGTCTCTCTTTTAGAGAGTTTCGATCCAGTTGCATGTTCATATGTGGATGATATTTATCTCACAGACGCCGAGCTTTGGGTGCATCTGTGTCGAGTAAACAGCATAATTTGTAACTTTGCAGACATGGGTTACAAGTTTAACTTTGCAAAATCGCACATTGCGGAGTACACAGTGTTGTTTCTAGGTTATGAACTTAACCATGAAGGAAAGGGATTGGCTCCTCAGTTCCTGGAGAAGTGCGCGCAGTTGCGCTCTCCGACAACGCTGAAAAAATTACAGTCTTTGCTGGGTTTTTTAAATTTCGGAAGGACATACATTCCGGAATATGCCCAGCGTATCAAGCCTTTATATGCCTTGGTACAACCATCTTTTTCCAAATCATGCTGGCTGCCTGAGCATTCAGCCATTCTGCAGTCCTTGCAGGCTGATATGCTAGCTTCTGACTACTTACAGACTCGTGATAACCAGACCAACCTGGTGATAAGAATTATCCCTGGGACGGTGGGTTTCACGTACCTGACTTTTAATGAAGGGGATACTGTACCTATTGCTTACAAGTCACACTTGTACACTTCGGCTGAACTGCGTTTTTCCACTGTGGAGAAAGTTTTAACGGCTGTGCAGATGGCAATTCTTAAGGAACGTGCCCTATCGCAGGGAAAGCGCATGTTGGTTGTCACCCCGTGTCCAGCCTTGGAGGCGGTCACGAAAGCCAGTGTACCAAATTCTAAAGCTTTGCACCCTCGGTGGATTCAGTGGGCTACATCCTTGACATCTCAGGATGTCACGTTTATTTTTGACGCCGCTTTACGGTCGCAGGAGTATTTACAGTATGAATTTGTTCATCCTGCTCCTTTAGCAATGCGACCGTTGGAGGATTTCCACTGTATCATTTACACGGATGGTTCGGCGCAGGTTGCGCATGGCTCTAAACATGCCTACGTTTCCGCTTGCGCCATTGTGGTCGGTGCCATGGTGAACGATGAGTTCAAGTCCAGCGTCGTGCACACGCAGACGCTTGGGGACTGCACCGCACAATTAGCTGAGCTGCGTGCTCTAATGCTTGCATTGGAGTACGCTGATCCTTGTGTGACGACTTTAATCGTAAGTGATTCTTACTACTGTGTCCAGTCTTACAATGAGAACTTGTTCTTTTGGATTCAGAATGATTTTCGTGATTCCAAAGGTAGCACAATAAAACATAAAATGATCTGGGTCCGAGTGGCGGAACTTAAAGAGAAACTGCCGCTCGTGTTTGTGATTCATACTCTCGGCCACCAGCGCGTGGGAGTCCACGCTGTTGGCAACTCGCTTGCTGATGAAGCAGCGAAGTCAGCGGTATCAAAATACTTAGTTGCAGCGGTCACGAGGTCCAAAAGCAAAATAGATGATGACATCTTGGCGGCTGTTGCTGCCACGGCGAAGGGAGGTAAATATCCTGCGGGGTTCCCTTTGAAGTACACATACCACTTAAGTCCCGATAAGGTTCCTTATGTGAAAATTCCTGAAGTTGGAGAGCGTTTAGTTCCCAACTCGGATCGCAGAGCTTCTCTGATTACAGCGGCTCATGAAGGTGTGGCGTCTGCGCATGCGGGCGTCTCAGCCACTGTATCTCAGCTACAACAGAGGTTCTGGTGGCGGGGACTGTACAAACAGACGCGCGATTATGTCCTTATGTGTGACATTTGTCAGCAGATTAAGCCTTCTACTGCTGCGCGTCCGCCTCAGACACAGTTGTGCATCTCTAATAAACCGCTTGGTTGCGTTTATTTGGATCACTGCGGTCCTTTTTCTTCTGATACTGCTTATAAATACATCTTAGTAGCAGTTGACTCATGCACACGCTTTGTATGGGTATGGCCGCATCGAAGCGCTGATTCGCGAACTGTCATTAAGGATTTGCGTGTCTTTGTGGGAATCTTTGCTTGTGGTACTTTCCATTCGGACCAGGGTCCGGCTTTCGCCTCTAAGGCGTATAAGGATGCTATGGTTTCGTTGGGAGTACAGGTGAAGTTTTCAAGCCCCTACAGGCCTGAGGGCAATTCTGTAGTAGAAAGAATGAACCGCGACTTAAAGCAATCTTTGACAGCCCGTGTTATAGGCACTGGTAGAAACTGGCTGACCCACCTCTATGGCGTGCAGCGTGCGCTTAATAATCTCCCTAGAAGGTCTCTGGGTGGGCGGACCCCATACGAAATGCTCTTTGGTATCAAGATGTACGTCCCTGACCTTGATGGTGCAGACTGCCAGGCCCAGGCCGCGGCCTTTTGGCGTAGATGAACATTGCAATGTTTTACAGGATCTACAAAAGACCAGAGACAGTCTTGCAAAGGAACACTTGCCCTCCACATCGGATGATGCGTTGCAGATCCCGGTAGTTGGCTGGCTACCCCAAGTTGGAGAACTGGTTCGAGAGAAGATCGATAACAAGAAAGAGTTTGGTCCCTCATATAGACCGCCGGTTCGAGTCCTTGGAGTGAAGGGCACAAGAACAGTCATTTTACCACCACTTCCAGGTCGTAAAGAAAACAGATTTATTTCTATTGACAATGTCAAGACACACAGGGTGGCCGATTCTTCATAGCATGACACCGGCTGCATCCTGTCCTTCCATGGTGAGGAACTCTGTGCTGGCTATTACATCTGGTACAGATCAGGAGGTGTCCCTCGAGATGCCTGCTTTATCCAGTCCTTTATTAAATACTATTCCTCTTGCTAACATTGATGAGCTGACCTATGCAGATCCTGCTGATTTATCTATGTCCGACCTACATGCCCGTTTGGCTAACCAGTCCAGATTCTCTTTTGACTCTGATTCGGAACTTTCAAAGAAACCATCGACTATTGCAAAATATGCCACGTTGTTTAAAAAACATTTTCTAATTCCACCTTGGACATACGTTTGGCTGATACTATTTTCATTTTATCTTTTTATGTCAATTGGTTTTGTGTTTTATTTTTTCCGCTTGATCGATGGCCATTATGTGATAGAAAGAACAGGAATTCGGTACCTTAATGGAACATTGGCCCCTCTGTCCTCCTCACATTCAGTACACAGACTAAAGAGAGACTTACATTCAGTACAGATTACTGCTTGGCCAGTCCTTGATGGGATTGTGTGGGATGCGGTTAGGTTTCAGATACATGGCCCCACAGAAGTTATTAATGTTCCTAATGTGCTTAGAGTAAACATGGGAGATGTGATTAAGCAAAATGTCCGTTCTGATGACTGGGATCTTCAGGCTGTAGAAGCATTGTTCTCTGATTTGAAATATTATGCGGCCTTTGATGCTGAGGATTTGTACTTAGATTCTGTCAATTATGGTGATTTGTTTTGTTATCAACATTATGGGAATCATTTCTTACACAAGACAAGTTCCAGGAGGGTTCCTGTGAATTACACTCAGTGGGAACATTGCCCTACTCCCTTACAGGGGAGCTCAAGTACATTTCTGGGAAAATACTCTTATTTTACAGATTTTAATCAATCAAATCCTGAATCGTTTTATTTTAAAGTGAACCAGAAATTCATACCCAAAGTTAGACTTACAGATACAAAATTGCTGTATTCAAAGTCCTTTTTAGATAGGTTATCTGTGGATGGCTATGAGTTATGGAAGGATGCTATTGACCTTAAATCGGTTTGGGGTACCAAAGATTGGCAGGTACAAGGCACTGAGGCTTTGCATCGTGCATGTCTCATCCCGAATCACATGTTGTTTTTAAATTCTACTGTTTCTCAAACAACGTGTTTTGGATTGGCTACATCTAAAAAATTAAATACCCCTACTATCCCTGACTTAGAAGAATATTCAGGTTGGAGTAATTTCACTACAATATCCATCAATGGGATACAAGCACTTTTGCAGAATTCCTCCTTTAATATTTCCCATTTTGATCCGGAGGGGTGGCTTTTGTGGCAAAGAAGCACTGATGCTTGCCAACGTAGATTTTTGGGTTTGTCTGAAGGTTTTACACACATCAGGCCAGATCCCAGGTTTGAAACAGATCACACTGTTACTACTTATTCAGTAGGCAAATTGTGTCAGACATGGTTACAACATTCCACTTTGGCTGCAGTTAAACTGCATCTGTCCCAGTTGAATGAAGATATAGATCTAAATGATTTTATAAAAGGCCCAGCTAGGGGTAGATCTAAACGCTTTCTTTATGCTATATACAATGAGATTTGGAAATTTTCACAAGTTGAGGCAGCAAAACGCCTGAGAGCTATTGATCAAGCAAATTTGGAAAAAGTGCTTGCAGTGGTCGATAACAGTATTAACATGCTTTCTTCCAGAATTTACACATTGGATAATATTGTTTCTTCTGTTGTTGACATTGTACATGATGAAGTGTCCACGTTATACCATGGACAAAATCAATTGCGTTCTGTAATGCAGTTTGCATGGACGCTACAGACTCTTAAGGCTGGTCGAGTTCCCTGGACCTCATTGAACGTTTCATCCCTCTTTGCTCCTTTTAATCTTACTGAGAAACAGCACATGCTTTCAATGCGTGATGCTTCATTTTCTATGCTACATATTGAAAAGCTAGAGTCCTTGCCTTTCTCTGTTGCTGAAACCACTACTGCCACATGGCTTATTCATGGATTAATTACATTACCATTCCCTTTATATAAATTTACTAACTGTATGCGTTATATTGCTATAGGACGATATGAACCGCTAGGCAATGCATTCCTACATGAGGCATGGTCATTACCATACACATACAGATGTCTGAAAGATGGACAAGAAGTGAATCTTAATGGTGAGGAATGCACACAGTCACCTGACCATTCATTAATATGTAGACACATTCAGTTACACGGGTCTTGTAATCAGGACCGCCCAAATTTAGCTTGTGTTTTAAAAGGCACGCCGGTTCCAGCAGTAGTTCCCACATTTACATTATTAGCTAATGGTAGTTATTTGCTTTTAAACAACGAATTATGTTGTGGTTTATTAATTGGTGTGGCTTATATAGTTACTGTATCAGAGCGTGTAGTGTGCTGCAAGAACGTTCTATACCCACCCACGCATGGCTCTTCAGATGTATCCATCTGGCCACGAATCCCAACCTTGGAAGCAAATTCAATGGTTTAAGCAGAATAAGGGCCCTTTTGTCTCAAAAACAAGTGACCCTGAGTTCGGCCCGGGAAACTTATGTCCTTCACATAGCCAACACCCGCACAGAGGTGCAGGCGCTCTTAAACACTGATTTGCCATTTCATTTCTGCGAGCTGGTACACCAGATTTTTAATGCTTCTTCAACGACTGGCCTTGCACATTTTTTTAAACTGGTAAGCAGTGGCCTCGTGACTACGTTTGAAAAAGTTTTTGGTATCATTCCCACGTTTTTCCACACTATTTTTTCGAGTTTGTTTGGTGGAATACCTGTTTTGCTGGCTGTGGCCGCGGGCTTTCTGTTGGTGTTTTTCTTCATAAAACATGGATGCCCATCCTGCGCAAGACGCCATTCAACGCCTCCTGACCCTGTGTCGTAATCGGATGCTCAATTACTATGGAACATTGCCGCTTGCAGCATTAAGCACGGCCTATAGATTGTCATTTCGGTTCACCGACTTCACGTGTGTCCAACCTGTGTTTCACTGCCTGAGCTGCGAGTTCGATTGGGCCATTGATTTGTGCCTATGCTTGAGGACTGCTCCTGACGTCGATTTTGATCAGCTAATGCGTCCCGTAGTGGCTCACGAGCTGATCTGTTCTGGCGAGAGAGTTATGGCCTTGGCAGCGATAAATGGAGTTCTGGGCCAATGGGAGATCTCTGCCGCGGCGGATGCCTTTCTGACACACAGCGATCTGGTGAACCCACCGAGTTGTCCTCTGACGTTACAGGAGGATCCGATGCTGGAGGAGCACGTATGTTCTTTCCCATTGCTAAATTGGATTGCTGAACTATTTTCGGATGATGGCAGTGATTTCATGCTGGAGGCTGTGGCAACTTTCTTTGCATATACTTTCCAATCGTGAGATGCCTGGGAGGAATGCTTTGTTGTGAAATATGACTTTCCCCTCGCTGGATTGGAGGGATGGACTATGTTCAGCTGATGGAGAGTACAATCATGTGATGTCGCTGGGGATAACGTCAATGTGGCACATGACTTTGGAAATCGGATACGTGCCCTGTTTTTTCTCTTACAAACATTTGAATTGATGAAACCTGGTCCTACGTTTCATATTTTTGAGACCTGGTGGATGACTTTTGGTTCAAAAGTTTTGTTTTTATTTTTAGATTTGAGGCCACTGTAGGCATTCATACATATTCATTCATACATAATTTTAGCTTATTTTAGCTCAAGATCATTGAACTTTGCTTTCAATTGTTGTGTCTGATTTAGTATTGCCTTTTCCCTTATGTTTGACGGTGCTCGGACCAATGGGGGGGTGTCATATGGATACTTCATTACATATATGGCGTTAAGTTAGCATGAGTGTATTACATGTTTAAACAGCCGGTTTGCCTTCGGCTTCAGTTTTGCACACGACACATACTTGTTGTTGTAGCTTTCACCCTAGAAGCGGTGAGGTGGTTTATTAGAGAATAATATGTTATTTCTATGCTATCAGCTTTGCCTGGTACACTTGGTACAACTGTCTGCACACTGAGAGCTACACACTCTAAGATTAACCTAACACAAGGTTGCTGAGAGGCCTGATCCTCGCACCACATTAGACATAACACAAATAATGTTGATGCCAACATTTTGGGCTCTACGCGGGTTTAAGATAGAGTTACACGGAATGAACGTAGACACTTGGTGCTGCGCATGGAGAGAGCTGGTAGCTGTTGATGTGAACTGCTCCTACTGACATTGAGAGGTATGGGGCCGCCCTGCTAAAGCCCGAATGAGACCTTCTTAGATATAAAATAATATACTAGATAGGGTGCGCGAAATATAGGTGATATCGATTCTATAGGTTTTGCATTATAACATGCTAGCACTTTTTGCTTACTATGGATTAGTGACTATGCTGCTAACTCTGATTTTTATAATCTGCATTTTGGTATTATACAAGATACTGCGTTTGAGAACTTTGCATTGAATAATAAATATTTCAAACTTGCATTTCTGTTCTTTGACTCCCAGTTTTGGTTTGAAATGATTATATAATGAAAGAGTGTTCATGTGTTCCACGATTCCTGAGGTATTCTAAAGATCATGTTCTGGTTTGTCTAAGACATGGTTCATTCCATAATGATCCATGAGACACTGTAGCTAGCTAGGTAAGGAGATTTCTGACACTGAGATGAGTTTTGGATCATCCTAACTCACTGAGGTTCTAGATCTCTATGCACAGTTCTGTGGGAGAACGGAAACCCTGCTACAATTTAATAAGTACCCCGAACTAGCACCAAATTTTTTAGTCAAGTCTGGCAAGACCTCCATTGCTTGCTGGGGATCGGATGAGAATACCGCGATATCATCCGCGTATGCTAAAACTTTATTTTCATATCCATTAAAAACCACTGGTCTTAACCTGGGACACCCTAATATGGCCTGGATTAGCGGATCGATATAAAGGGAAAAAAGAATCAGGGAGCACGGGCACCCTTGACGGGTTCCTCTCTTTATAGAAAACAAATTCGATTTCTCACCCATAATCGTCACGCTAGCAACTGGATCTTGATACATCTCCCTTAGTGCCCTAATGGTTTTCTGCCCAAACCCTCTTCCTGCTAAGATGTCCCAGAGAAAGCGTCGAGCAGGATCATGGCCATCTCCCCTCCCGTGGCAGCATGGGCATCAAATAAAGCTATAGCTCTGCTGGTATGATCCGTTGTGCCATGTCCGGGTACGAACCCATGCTGCCAAGGGGAAACGAGACCGCCTATGATCCTGCCCAACCTCAAAGCCTAGATCTTAGAATATAACTTGGTATCAGAGTTAATGAGCGAGATAGGTCTACATGACCCCGGATTCTCACTGGGTTTCCCTTTTTTATGGAATATAATAATGTTCGTCTCTTTCCATGAGTCCGGGATCTGCCCAGAACAAACAATCCCATTAAAAAGATCTACCAGCAGAATAATGATTTCAGATTCTATGCTCTTGTAAACCTCCAGGGGAATGCCGTCAGGGCCTGCAGCCTTCCCCGAGGCCAACTCATGTAGGGCAGTCTTAATCTCCAGTTCGCTAATATCCTTGTCCAGTTCTTCTTGTAGTAAGGTATCAAGGCGCGGCCCTGAATCTTCAACACTATCCTGCTGTTCTCCGTCCCTAGCCTCCTCATCATATAGTCTCTGATAGAATTCTCTAAAAAGATGTAAAATCTCTTTAGCTTCAGTATATTCTTTACCACTTTCAACTATCTTTGTGATTACATTTTTGGACTTCTCTTGCCTTAAACGGAGAGCGAGAGCTCTACCGGTAAGTTCACCTGTTTCATAGCGGTTGGTTCTAGTAGTCTAATAATCCCCTATTGCCTTTTGGATAACCAAGTTCTGTAATTCTGCCTTAATAGCAGAGAGAACATTATAACTATTACGTCCATCTCCACCTGATGCTAAAATCTTGACATGCTCTTCTTCAATAATTGATAACTTCTCCAGAAATTGGGTTTCCTCCATCCTATCTTCTTTCCTCAATTTTACTGAAAAACTAACAGTCTTGCCTCTCAAAGCCGCTTTGAAAGATTCCCATACTATATTACGAGAGGCGCTGTATCTATTAGCATCAAAAAATGCTTCCAACCACTTCTTGATATGGGCTACAAATCTTGGATCTGCCAAAAGTCTCCTCTCAAAGGTCCAAGAGGATTTCAATCTTTCACCACCACCCCTATTATACAGGATTACCAACGGGTTGTGATCCGAAAGTACCCTCGGTAACCTAGCGATGGTAACTCTATTGATTTTTGATGAAGAAATAAACAGATAGTCCAATTTGGAATGCTTCTGGGCTGGATTCGAGAAGTAGGTAAAGCCCGGGTTTTGTGGTTCCTTGGTACCCCAAACATCGGTTAAAGCCAACGATCCCATAAGTGCCTTAATCGCCCTGAAGACCCTGGGTTTTCGGCCGACATATTTTGCTTTATCGTCCCAGTTAGCTGAGATATTTAGATCTCCGCAAACTATTAGAAGTCGCGGCCAGCCAACTAACTAAATCTCCAAAAAATCAAAAATCTCTGCGTCATTCCGTTAGAACCATAAATTACACACAGAGTAAGGCCAATTTCCAACTCTGAGATAACCCATCTCCCATAGCTATCTGCTTTCACCCTTTTGACACCCCCCAAGGACTTTCTAACCAAGATGGCGACCCCCCTGATCGTTGTAGATTGTGAGGAGCAGGCGACCATCTCAAAGCCGTTTAAGAACAGAAGATTCCTCTTCGCCCAAGGGAGATGCATCTCCTGGAGACAGAGCACATCTATCTTATTAAATTTAACAAAGTGGGCCAGTCTTTGTCTCTTCCTCCAGTCATTTAGGCCACCCACATTTAATGTACAGATTCTAAAGTCTATCATCCTGACTTTTGTTTTGATGTCCCTGTGAGCCCTGTCGCTTGATTCTATTAATTTTGATTGTCTGCTCTTTTTGTCCAGATAAAACAGCCAAAACAGTAATGCATTTTATATTCCCATTTTCCATTTTCATCCTTCCACACCCCCCTACCCCCCTCCCCCACAAACCCCCCCTCCTCCTCAACTCACCTACCTCTGCCCCCCACCCCCCACATTGTGAGGCGCGGAGCTCTAGTCTGTGCATGTGATGTAAGTGCAGTGTTTATGGCGACGACGGCTAGAAATACCTTTCTAGTACCTAAAGACCAAAGAAACCCATAAAGAGAGGAAAAAAAATCATTCAAAATTTTTGCACACACAGAACCACTACCAGTGACCTAACGATGCATCAATTTATACCAATTATACCATTTGTAATATAGATAATATTTCAGTTTATCTGGATCTCTTTGCCAAGGCTATCTAGATACTCCTTAGCCTTCACTTCTGAGGAAAAATACAGTGTTTTCCCTTCATTAATGACTTTTAACTGTGCAGGGTTAATCAAATAGGCTTGAAGTTTCTTATCCTGAAAGGGCTTTATCAGCCCCCTAAGACGCCAGCGTCTTTCCACAGTCACATGGCAAAAGTCTGGGCGGACCTAGAACAACACCATTTCTACATTTCTCCTGGCATCCGGTCTCGCCTTATCCGCAATCGCCTGTCGGAGGACAAAATTACCAAGAAAAATCAGTACTGCCCTGGGTTTATCCCCTTCCTTGGCATTCCTTGTTAACTTGAAGGGAAATCGGTGCACTCTTTTTAGCTCTTTTGGCCATTCCCAGCTAGCCAACTCAGGAAAGGCTTGTTGAAAAAGCTTGATGATATAAGCCCTTATGTCCGATCCTTCGGCCCCCTCCGGAATTCCTAGACTCCTCACACAAGCTTTGTTCTTCATCCTCTTCTGACCACTCCCCCGCCATCAGAGACCGAGAAGAAAGCCTCACTTGGTTCACTCTCCTTACAGTTACATCTTCTATCTCAACAACTGGGGGTTCTAGCAGGACTTCCAATGAACCAGGTGGTTCTTCTACTCCCACAGATTTAGTCCCCCCAGTACTCGACGTTCCCAAAACCGGAACCAAGTTCCCCCACTATTAGGTAACACCTCCTTTGCACATACATCTTCACCCAGCAATCCTTCATCGGGTATTTGAGTTAGGAGGGGTACAACAAGGCTCGGTGATGCATTATGTTCATCCAAAGGAGTGCTCTCTCCCAAAACCTTATGCCCCTTCTCCTTACCTGCCTTAGCCAGCATATCCAGAACAGAGGCGGTAGCCAATCGAGTTTTGGGGGCTCCCTGCTGTCTCTTCCTCTGGTGATCTTGCGGGGGATGCTCTTCTCCATGAGCTACGTCCGATATCTCCGTCTCCGCCTCATTTGTAGGCGCTTTTTTCCTGGCATTGCCTGTTTTCGAGCTGATGTTTTGTTTAGGGGCCATTTCGTCCCTGCGCCACCTCCACTGCCGATAGTCAGACCGACCACAATCCCCAGTGCACTCCAAGTGCACCAAGCAAGGTTTCCGCTTCCTCTCCCGATTCCGCCGGCACCACGTCAAACTCCGCGGCTGATTCCGAATCTGATTCCGAATCTGCAGCTGACTCCGCCCACCTCTTGGCTCGTAGCAGCCGGGAATGACAGCCTCCAGCGCCCGCAGCACCACCCTCAGAAGCTGCCTCGAGCGAGGGCCATCCACATTGCTCCACTCCAGCGCCGGATAAGACTCAGAGCAAGGTATGCGTGAGCCTTTCTTTCTCCTTATTTTAGCGGGTGGTTTGCTCTGCTGTGCTATACCGTGAGTTTCATCGATGATAGCATCCTCGCCGCAACAGCTCTGCACCGGCCACTCATGCGGCCGCCATCTCCACAGTTATGTGATCTAGGAGGACAATGGCAGGAGGCACAAATGGCTAGGCCAAGAAAATGCTAACTTTCTAAAAGTCAAACAAAATACATGATGTGTCGTCACACATCAATGTCCAATAGCTCAATAATCAATAACCAATCCAGTGCTCTTGTCAGTAATCATTTTCATCCATTTGTATCTCTCTTCCATTAAAAATTCAGATGGAGGCAAAGTGTTTTGAAAACCTTTTAATGCTCCCAGAGTGCCTATCCGAGCTTCTTTCAACAGCTCGGTAAAATATGTTTCAGTTTGAGTAACCAGGTGTAATATCCACCCAATGCATTTCAGGCAACATGCCCTTCGTCAGAAGTAACTGGAATATAAAAACAGCCCATAAGATACCATATATAAGTTGATGAACATTACCAAGTTCATTAAATATGCTCTGCATGCCGTGATCAAACACTTGTTATGCTGAAAGTATGTGTGCCTCTTGTTAAGTGATGAAATTAACCTTGCTGTGAATGTGCACCGCAACACTGACAAATCAATAAAGCACCGAAAAGTGAATGAAAAGAACATGAAAAAAAGAGTAATTAAATCCTGTGCTGGGAACAAACACTGTGTGTGCACAAACATGCATCGAACACCCACCTCAATAATATTACAAGCATCTGCTCAACTTCTCCTCTGATTCAACCCTACAACCATCAGTGGAGCTGCTTGTGAGTGAAAAGTCGTCCTTCTTGGTACACAACCGCAAACAAATGAGGGAATATCCTTAGTGAAGGCCACACCGGCGACCTTTAGAAACCTGCTGTGCAACTCTCATACAGCGTAGGAACCATGTGACCCAAAAGAATGCTCTTGAACAAACTTGTTGTACCGAGCTGTTGAAAGAAGCCCGGATGGGCACTTAGGGAGCATTACAAGGATTTTGAAACATTTTGCCTCTGTCTGAATTTTAAATGGAAGAGAGATACAAATGGATGAAAATGATTATTGATTACTGACATTATCACTGGATTGGTTATTGATTACTGAGCTAATGCCTTTAAAGCAGTGCGACTTGACATTGATGCGCGACGAAGCACCATGTATTTTGTTTGACTTGCAATTCGTGCTAATGGGACAGAGCCCTTTTCGAGCACGCATGCAAAGACTTGAAATGAGCATCATCTAAAAAATGTTTACATTTGTTGAAACTAGAAGGGAAGGAGTGCGGACTACCTATCCTTGTTTATGATAACTTTCTAAAAGTAGCATTTTCAGAATTAAAGAGTTACAGTTCAACTTTATCATTAATAGGGATTTTGAATTACAATTCATTCATACAATTCATTCAAAGTCTTAACATCATATTTCTATGTTTTCCTAATCCAAAGTTAGCACTTATTAAATTCAATAAGGTAGCGTACTGTAAGTCAATGAAAGAGATGGCCGTTACAGTAGGACATGTAAAACTTAAACCCACATGTCCTACTTTTTAAGTAACATACACCCTCTTCAAAGAACCTTTAGGGCCTACCTTAGGTTGATTTATATGTACTAAAAAGAAAAGCTCATGCCTAGGAAAAAGTATTTTGCCAGGTCGAAACAGCAGTTTCAAACTGCAGTACAGGCTGCAACGGAAGACCTGAGACACGCTTTAAAATGATACTTGAGTGAGTGGCACAATGAGTACCATGTTTTAGGGAGAGATCAAAAGCCATTTAGCACTGGTTAGCAGTCCTAAAGTCAACAAAAACGAATTGAAGAAACAGGAGTAGAGAAGGCACAAGGTTTGGGGGAATACCACACCAAGGATGTCAGGTCTAACAACATTCACATATTTTCTAGTGGGCTCCACTAGAGGGGCAGCTTTTAGGGCATGATGGGCTGCCATCATCCAATCCTGAAAGTGCCTATTGCGCCATTCTAGCCACAACCCCCTGCTGGAGCCTGCACCAAAGCAAGAGGCTTTTGCTATACTCACATGAAAACAGTCCCAAGACACTGCACCACAACAACCACAGCTCAACACAATAACATCACTTTTCGATATGCAACATGAAAAGACATCAGCAAAAAAACCAGAACGCAGCTCAACCACTATAATGTATCATAAAACATCCTTGTCATACATTACCAACTCTATTAATCTGCTTTACATATTGCAGTGGGAAAAGAAGTTTGCACCAACCTTTGCTTGAACTTGCCATCAAGAACATGAAATAGTTTCATTCAAATGTTTTGTGATCGAGCTCTACATTGTCAAAGGTGCAGATGCCATGAATGCGTTCTGTCCAGTGCATGTTGGAGAAGTAGAGCTGCAGCCACCGTTGCAGCTCTGTGTAGTAGTAGTAATAAGCTTTATTCGATTTTTGAATTAAAAATCATAAAAGCATCAACAATACAGAAATACTAGCAAAAAAAAATAAAAAATACAAAAACCATGGACATTCCATTTCATAGACACAATAAAAAGCCATCATTCAACAATTATTGTGCAAAATTCAGTTACCATTAAAAAAACTTAAGAGTTTGTCCTATGTAATGTGAGGGGAGCTCGGGTAGAAATCATATAGATCCCAAATGCGAATTGTGCCTTGTTTTTCACTTTCATTGGGGGTACAAACTCGTAAAAAGGGGGCAACATTGGTGTTTTTAAATTTAATAAGTACCAAGTCCCCAGCAATACATTTGGGCAGCGTCCCTAACCATCCCACTCTCCTGACACTCAAGATACCCCCGTCTACCCCCGGCGGCAACGGTCTATTCTTATTTAGCCAATAGGTGGCCTTATTTAACAAATCCTGCTGGGATTCGCGTGTTCCCTGAGTGAGGGCAGGGACCCCGGAGAGGACAGAGACATACGGGGCAGCCTCAGGGGGCAGGTTGATATGTGGCATTCTTGCCAGTGCGGATCTAGCCACAGTGTGGGTTTTTGGTGCAGGTTTGACAGATACTTTGGGGCCTATATGAATAGGTGTGCGTAATGGCTGTATTTGGATGGCCCCATTGCCAGATTTATACGTTTCGGGGGCGGTGGTAGGGTTAGGACAGACGCATGTGGCCATAATGGTAGCTGGAAGCGGGAGCTTTCTTATTACTGACTCAATATTGGTCAGCCTTTCCCCTAAATCATTTATTTTAGTAACCAAGGGAGAAATAGTAGCAACCAGCAATTGCTCAATTTTGGCCAATAAAGTCGTGTTGGGAGAAAAAAGAGGGTCCTCTGGTATGTCCGCGGCCGGGTCCTCGATAAATGCTATTGGATTAGCAAGTGATGGTATACTTGTATTGTTCCCAAAGTTAGTTTCGATGTCATGCTTCCATCTATTGTAGGAACCCAGGGGCGCGGCATTTACTTGGCTATGAGCTTTGTCAGTGAGGCCATTAGCATTAAGACAAAAAGAGTCCACAGTTGGGGAGGTTATAAAATCAGGGGTGTACTTAGTACCGCACAGGGCGTTGAGATCCTCCCATATGGACATTGTGTTTGTAATAGTTAAGGAATGTCAGGCAAAACAACGAACTGTTTAGGCACAATACCTCCCTCTGTGATGGAACCAAGCGGGGTGGCCCGTTCCGGCCTCCACAGGCCTCGGAGGGCCACAGAGGGCCCGCCCTTTGCCCGGGCTTAGCCCCGCGCTTCGTCCCGCGTGCGTCCCGCGGGACGGAAACAGGGAGTGTATGTATTAGGCAGGTAGGCGGGGCCGGCAGGGGAAGAGTACCAGCTGTGGGTGGTCAGGGAATGCTGGTACTCGCAGTCCCCGGCCGCCGCACCCGGCGAATCCCCGTAGGCAGAAAGAAAACAGGGGCAAACAGCAGCAAGCAGTCCCCAGGGGGAAGAACGGCTCCTCGGATCTCCTAGAGGGTCAAAGTCCCGACCCACCTCAAGCCGCGAGTCGCACCCGCGGAGCGGCGGCGGCAAGAGGTATATTACAGCAGGCAGGCAGGAGGCGGGGCCGGCAGGGGAAGAGTACCAGCTGTGGGTGGTCAGGGAATGCTGGTACTCGCAGTCCCCGGCCGCCGCACCCGCCGAATCCCCGTAGGCAGAAAGAAAACAGGGGCAAACAGCAGCAAGCAGTCCCCAGGGGGAAGAACGGCTCCTCGGATCTCCTAGAGGGTCAAAGTCCCGACCCACCTCAAGCCGCGAGTCGCACCCGCGGAGCGGCGGCGGCAAGAGGTATATTACAGCAGGCAGGCAGGAGGCGGGGCCGGCAGGGGAAGAGTACCAGCTGTGGGTGGTCAGGGAATGCTGGTACTCGCAGTCCCCGGCCGCCGCACCCGCCGAATCCCCGTAGGCAGAAAGAAAACAGGGGCAAACAGCAGCAAGCAGTCCCCAGGGGGAAGAACGGCTCCTCGGATCTCCTAGAGGGTCAAAGTCCCGACCCACCTCAAGCCGCGAGTCGCAGCTCTGTGTATTTAGTACATTTGCCCAGTGTTATTTGGCACATAATTAAATTGAACTGAAATTTGCATAAGAGTCCAACAATAAAGTAAGGATACTATATGGAATTCGATTGCCTGTGCACTTCACCTTACAACAGCTGTGTAAGAAATGACAGAGGGTGCACAACCAATGTTCTTCTACCAGATATTTTATTGTTTTGGACACAGTAGAAAGAGAAACATTCCAAAATCACGCTTTTGTCTCTTCATGTTGTTGAATTATTCAGGCCAGCCTCTGCCGTGGTTGCTTCAAAGTTCATTTCTTGAAAATAAATGGCCTTCCCTGAACTCATGGGAGCTCAGCCTGTCTCAATCATGCCATGAGATTGGGAAGTCAAAGATTCGCAAGTGATTTGTGGTGAAATGTTTATTTCGAAAGTAAACCATGAAGCTTCTGTGGGCTTGTGCTCCAAATATTTATCTTTACTTCCTCCGACATAATCTAGTTTGGTACTAAGAGTAGCTCGCCGAGCCCTTTTGGGCTCTACAAAAATAGATGCAGAACCTGACCACATATTAATAGAAGCTCTCTAACTCTGGGGGAATAAAGAAACACATTAAATGACTCACGAGGTACTTGTATGCAAAACCACAGACACTGAAGGTTAGGTATAATTATTAGCCTAGATGGATGTATTAAACCCATTTCCCTTATTATTACAACACAGCATGCACTACATAGGTATAATCTTAACTTGTTTAACAAGTAACATCAGTGACTTCACATTTAATTCAAGACGGCCCTTGCAACAGGCAACGTTGGTTGCCATCCAAGCTGCCTTGCATCCAGAAGAACTTTCCATATATTCTCTCTCTCACTATCTGTCCATCACTTTTAAAGCAGGAAGGACTTAGATACAAATCCAGACCTTGTTGTTATGTTGCTTTGTGTATGCTGTTGTATTATTTTCTGTTGCTTATGTTAGATATGTCAACACATACTGCTACGCTTACAGCGAAAAGCAGTCAAAAGCAATCCATGCCCTCACAGTTCCCATGACAAGCACTGTTGCGTGTCGTTCAATAGCATTGCTTCAGCACTTCAGCTACTTAAGCCACAAGCCAGCCCAAAACTGTGGTGGAGACCATGTTTCAAATTAGCAGTGGCAGTGCTCACTTTATGTCATACACCCCTCAGACTCTAGAGCTTGCAGAGTTTGTAGGGCCCGCCTCTGCACATTACTAGAATTGTTTTCTCAAGTGATGACAGAAGAAAGAAACAGGAAATTGATACTTAAAGATGAACAAAAAACTCTCACACACATTATGTTGCCAGCTTCATCATGGGGGTGATGGAGCAAGGACTCGTAGAAAAGAGACTTGCTCAGACGCAATCTTCTCAAGTAACCTTTAACCCGTATTAACCTCGTATTGTGAAAATTAATATGCACCACATTATATATATATTTATATTTAGGAAAAGAGAAGCTTGCCTATGTGTCTTATTAAACAGTAACTCGAGTGTGATTCTGAAATGGCCACTAACTGAAATTCTTTAGTATACATGCGTCAACTGCGTCTACGTAGTATGATGTACTTTTGCTTGGAGGGAAAATCTAGAACTTGCGCAGTTGCCAACAAGATGGCTATTATGAAACTCACATGCTTGACAGCTGCTTTGCTTTGCTGAAAATTCAAACAAGTTATTTACTAATGCTAACGCGGTAAAAGCATTAATAAGAAAATGGGGTTAGAATAGAGATAGGTGGTATACAGTGAAACCATTTATTTTTGAAAATAATATTTGTTTTTCTGACTTTATTATTAGTACGTCTTTGGGCCTCCCAAGCTTGACAGAAGTAAGCAGAGTCACTTGTTTGAAAGGTTCATCTGTGCATGCCCATTGAGAGTGAATCCGGCACGATGACTACAAACTTGAATACAAGCCAAGACCACTGAGTGTCCTGGCCTGGGAACCAAGTGGTAAGAGTTCAACAGGATGGAAGAAACTGTGGAAGCTGTTATAAAATGTTGCAAATATAATGTGAATGAGTGGGTGGGAAATAAAGTTTGAATAAAGAATTAAGGGGGTGGGTTTATTAACAAAGGGCTAACTGAAAAAGAGTAGTAACATGTTAGCATGGTGTGATGGTCTCCTCCCCGCGCCTGTTCAATCAGAGTTAGGAGTTTCATGATATTGTAACAAATTTGGGAGGTATGTAAATATTGTAGGATATAATTGAGGTAGTTCTTAGTTAGTTAGTGAGCATGAGACCGGGATGCTGCCCGAAGAAACGTGGATGCTGAATGATGCAGAGACCGAGATGCTGTTGGAATGACAAGAGATGCTGAAGAAGAATCAAATCGCAGAGCTATATATCTTAAGCTAATTAATTTAGAAGATCACAGAAGAATCTCGAGGAGGAAGAGAGTGTCAGAGAGAGGTGCTACGCAAGCGTCGGTGATAGAGAGGTCATCTGTCCTGTCCTGAAGCCTTTGGCCACCAGATTTTTTTGTTGGGGACCCTTCCCAGCCCCTTGGCCACCATACTTGGTAACTATAAATATACGTCCATTTATGTGCCTATGTCCTTTTCTCTCTATCCTCTCCTTTTCATGCATTGTCATTGCATAGTATAATGAATGCACCTGATAATTGTTTTATTGAATCTTCCTTTCTATGAGTAAACGGAGACTGTTCTGTACTTTGTAAGTGATTCAGCTGAAATTAATCTCTTAGATAAAGATTTTAAAACACTTCCAGACTCGGTGATTATTTAGTATTTACAGGTAAATTGATCTATGTAATTTCACTATCAATTAGTTCAACAAATTTGGTCCATCGACCAGAGGAAATAACTTTTTTGATCAGTGAAAGATTAGTTAGGAGCCAGAAAGGAACTCATCTTGATATGGTTGGACATTCATAACACATGACGCCAGAGGTTATTACCAGGTTGTTGTCAATTGTGTGTATGGGCCCAGGTTAGTATATAGTGTTGGATTACCTGTTGCTGGTAACCCGCTGGATCAGTTTTCTGGTAGCAGAGCTATGGTTATTATAGACTAGTTTGGTGATTAGTATTGATTATTGATGCTGATTATTGATTTCTGTTTAACAAAAAGAGTTTGTATTTTGTTTTATGTTGTCTAGAATTCCCGGAAAATTGAATAGCAGGTGGCGATAGAAACCACATTGCAGTGAAGTTACTCGTCTGTTGGAATAGCACTATAAACCTATGGCAGTGTTAAATTAGGGAATATTTTCTGTGTAAAAGTGAAACTGGTGAAATTTGGGTGTTATATCACCTATTGAGGGTAACACTGAAGCAGTAGCAGGTTCTTCGGAGCTTGAGTGACAGCAAAATAGTTGGTTGGTGAAACTTTGGTTTTATATCACCTAGAAAGGGTAACACCGAAGGATTAGCAGGTTCTTTCGGAGCTTGAATGAAGGGTAAACGCAAAGATTTACTCGCAGTGTATGAAAAGTAAATGGAAGGTCTTACTCAGAGAAGAGTGAGCGGAAGGTTTTACTTGCAGTTGTAAGAATTAATCTATCCTTTGAATTTAGTGGAACAGACAGAGTAGCCAATATTTCTATGTTGTTCCTAAAGGATTTTATTTGAAAGAAAATAGAAAAAGAAGTTTCTCGTATTACCTTGTAAAGGGAGGGTCAGTCTCCGAAGTGGCACTGACATCCCAGTGAGCCACGCTGGGATAGGTGGAAACAGCGGGTGTGTGTCTGATTTGAATTTGTAAAGGAGGGGTCAGTAATAAGGAGCAAGACTGATGACATCCGAAAGGCCGCGCTAGCATTGGTCAAACCACAAGCGTGACCTGAAGCTTGATTGGCAGCTTGAGTGAAAGCTGAATTTGGATTGGCTAGAAGAAATTTGTGTACCGAATTCTTATTTGTCCCTTGGTACAAGTTGCTGAAAACAGAAAGCTTGAATTTTCGCAGTTTTGAACTACCTATTGAGTGTCCAAATTGTACGGAGAAAGGAGGAAAATGTCATTTATAAAGAAAATAAAAAGTTTCTTTAGGAAAGATAAACCTGTTTTGACTAGATAGGGAATTCCTATTCTGCCGCCGAAAACACCTGCTTCATGTATGATAATGGAGAGAGGTTCTCATACATGTGTATGGATGGAGAATTGGATGGAGTATACAAAGGATGATGGTGTTTTAGCTTTTCCAGAGCAGAAACTGAGTCATTCGAGAGAGAAAAATGTAGAAGATGAAAATGTACAGGCTTCTATGCGAGACGTATGAATGGGATGCGTGAAGAACAGATGAAACAGTGGAGAAGAGCAATGGTATCAGAAGGATTGTATCCCATATTAATGTCTGATGAACAAACATGTAGTAAGTGTAAAGAAAAATTGAAACACTTGAATGCGACAGGGTATGGAGGATCAGATGATGAATTTTTGGAGGGTAACTTGACTATAAACCCTCCACTGTATCAAGAAGGACCAAAAAAAATTACACAGAGTGCACTAGTATTAGGACCACCTTTAATTCCACAGGTATTACATGATCAGCCAGTTAATAGAGTATTATATGATAAAGAAAAAGAAGCATTGAACAAAAATAGAGAAGAATTAATACAGAAAATAACTCAGCTAAATGTAAACCCTGGAGCATTGACAATACCCGTAACTATAGGTCCTGTTGTCCCTTTGTATGGAGACAAGGTAAATTGTCCAAAGCCACAAGTTGCAGTGACTCCTTTGAACAATCCAAGTAAAGAAATTATATTTGTTGATGACCAAGCCAGTGAGTTTGATTCCATAATTTCATTAATGGATAAGCCTAGTAGTTCAAAAGAAGGAAGGTCAGTGACCACTTCAGGAGTCAATTCAATTCAAAGAATCTTTATTCGGTGATTAAAAAACACCATAAAAGCACACACATATATACATAGTAAAAAGTCATTAAACATTTCCAAGATCCTTTGTACAGAGTATTAACAAAGCATAAAATGCAAACAGTGCAACAGTATATGACACTTAAAAAGGATAAAATTGGAAACATTTCATTCTTCTCCCCTGGTAAGCCTTAAACGGATCGCTACCTTAATAAAATTCATGATACTACACAATGTTAAGGGGTCCGAAGCTTTCTGTAAAAATACTAGTGCCTCCCTAGCGTGAACCAATTTGGATTTTTTTAAGAGGTTTACAAGAAATCTGCGCCTGGGCATTGAATAAAAGGGGCAGAGTTAGACAAAGTGAAGGGAGTCCTGCGGAGACCTGTTGTCGCAGCCGCAGGGCCCCTTCTGTTCAATTGATGTAGCAAATCCTGCTGGTGATGCCAACATAAATGGGAGTAGGTTCAGTCTGAAACGGCACATCAAGAACCTATCCTGTGCGTTATACATGAGGTACAAGTATGGCTCCATACCCTCCACGCTCTTCACTAGGTTATGGGCCCTCGCTGTCTTTTTACACCCTTCAGCCTCAGCTCTGCATAGGTTTTTCCGCTCTAGAAAAATTTTCCCTACTTGCAACTTATTCTGGGCTACAATTGTTGCAGGGTTAGTAAAGAGGTTCCCAAAGCCTAGTTCATCTAGGGCGTTCTTCACATAATGTAGCCAGGGAATGCGCATACATTTGTCCCTCTCTAAACAATCCGATAAGATTTCTCTACTGAGTGACGCATCAGGATTGACCCAGATTTTTAACCAGGCTACAATGGGCCTTAGTTTTACCAGGTCTTCTATATATGGCCTCCCTAACTCCCTGTGGGCAATCAATCCAGCAGTACTTTGGGGTACCCTCAGGATTGATTTCAAATATTTGTTTTCTTCCCGTTGGATTCTTGTGGTATTGACAAAGCCCCATACTTCTGCCCCATAAATTACTTTGGAGCATGATACAGAGCTGTACAAGTTCGTCACCTGTTCCGGGGACCATCTTCCTAGCCTCCTGCCATAGCTAGCTATTGCCCCGTTAGATGCAATCATTTTACCACAACGCCCCTCCACCAAGGAATCAAACTGTAAGGCGCCATCAAATGTTACACCAAGATAGGGAAACGTTTTAACCTCTTCTACAGTGTGACTCCCTATTGTGTAAGTGAATTTGGAGGTAGTTTTTTTCCCCGCCAGGAGCACATAGGATTTACCCAAATTAACAAAGAGGTCCAGTGCACCCATGAACTTGACGAATCCATCGATCAAGATTTGTAAGCTCCTGGGTGTACGTGCAATTAGCACCGCGTCATCTGCGTAGAGCAGAACAGGAATATGACGCGACCCGACCCTTGGGCAATCTACCTTTAGACCTAACAGAAACTGCTCCAGATTATTAATATAAAGGGAGAACAAAAAAGGGGCAAGAATGCAGCCTTGTCGGACTCCACTCATACAGGGAAAAGAGTTAGTCAGTCCCCCCTCCCTATTGAAACGGACCTTAGCCGTGGTGTCGCTGTGCAATTCCCTCAGTATATTAATTAGGCCACCCTCAATCCCCATACTAAACATCATGCCCCACAATTTCTCCCTATTGACGTGGTCAAATGCCGCTGCCAAATCCATGAAACCCATGTAAATGGATTCATCACTAGCCATGGTATATTTGGCAGTCAGCATGTAAAGGTTCAGGCATTGGTCACTAGTGGACCTCCCTGTCCTAAATCCATATTGAGTGTCCGAGAAGATGTTATTTTCTTTGGTCCACTCGGACAGTCTGTTAAGAATTGCCCTTCCCAAGAGTTTTGCTGACACATCAATCAGGGAAATCGGGCGGTAGCACTTGGGGTCGTCCCTGTTGCCCTTCTTAAAAATCGGCACAATTACGGCTTTGGACCAGGACGGAGGCAGGCCACAGGTGATAGCAGTATTGATGACCCTTGTCATTAGAGGGGTCCAAAGTTCAATGCTACTCAAAAACAAATCTGGGGGAATTCCGTCGGGCCCCGGGGCTTTATTTTTAGTCAGACCCTCTATCCCTGCAGTGATCTCCTTAATGGTGAATTCAACCGGTGGAGCCTGAGTTGGAATAGCCGATAACTCTACAGTGGTGCCAGGCTCATGGTTGTACAGACTCCTGTAGTGAGTAACCCACTGTTCTGGGAGGATATTAGCCCCTATCTCCGGGGTGTCTTTTTCCTGGAAGGTTGGGTTATTAATAATTTTCCAGAAACCCGCTAGATCCTTTCTTTCCCCTGCTTCTCTTAAATCTGCCCACGCTTCTGCCTGCAAGACAACTTTCCTCCTCTTAATCTCTTTTTTATAATTTTCTCTGCACGCCTTAACTTTATGGGGGACCCTTGGTTTAGATTTAAGGCAGCTTTTCAGCTCCCTCAGAGCTTTGGAGCAGTCTTTATCGAACCATCGAGGATTCCCGTGGTTCTTTAAAGGCACACTAGTCTTTAGTAGACCGTCGATCAGATTAGCAATCTGATCGAATGCATCCAGTAGCCTCAATCCGTGAACTTCTGTGTCTAAACAGTCATTGATGGCAAGTTTGCCGGCGACCACCAGGTCCTTATAAAACTTTTCCCCGTCAATTTTGGACCACTTTAATCTCCTGCCTTGATCTGTTGCCCTCTCAGTGATTGTGCGTTGGACTCTATTTCTTGCGCCCACCCTGTACAAAAACTCCAAGACAAGAGGGTTATGGTCACTGAAACCACTCCATTCAATCCCTGCACTAGTTATCTTATTTATCAGTGATCTTGAGACCAGGATATAGTCTATGAAGGATGAGCATCCTCTACCCTTAAATGTGGGTGGGAGTGTACCATCCTCCTGCGTCCCCATTATGTTAATAGTATGCTCAAGGTCATACTTGAGCCGGAGCGTACTGAAAGCTAGCCCTGTCGGCGTATGGGAAAAGTGCGGCCCCTTCTCCATGGGGCATTGGGACCAGTCTGTATTTATTTGAACCAGTGCCGGGCACAGATGGCAATTATAGTCTCCCATAACCAACAGCGCATGTGGCTGCCCCTTTTTTTGGCCCGTTGTTTCCTGACCCAACCTATGATCTAATTCAGCGGCAAGAGGGGTGTGGGTTCCCGCTCTCTCATTGTTGTAGATATTAAAGGCTACAAATCTAAGCCCTTTCCCGGAGAACCTAACTGCCTGAATCATATGGGAGTTCCAGTCTAGGCAAGAGCAACTGCCCGGAAGGGCCAGGTCTATGTAAATAGATAATCCTCCCATGGCTCTCCCTGATCTTGATTTTTGGGCGGGTACAAAGAAACACTTATACCCTTGCAAGTGGAAGTTATTCTCCGATGCCCAAGTCTCCTGCAGACAGATTACATGGAATTTCCTAATATATTCGAGCCACTCTTTGTTATTAAATTTTCCAGCCAGACCAGCTATATTCCATGAGATAATTCTCAGTGCCTCGCCACCCTGCTCCACTCCCCCATGGTGCACCCTTTGCAACTCACACCCTAACTTTTCCGTGTCCGGCCCATGTTCCCCTCCTATACATCCAGTATATACAGCCCTAGGTTCATCCAGCATAGGCGTCATGCCACAACTCGATGGCATTTGCTTTGCCGCAGGACTGTGCACCTCTGACCTTTCTTTCGAGGCCCCTTTACCCCCTTTTCCCCGAGTACCATTTTCCATTTGTCAATCTACCCCCTCTAGGCCATCCAGACAATGAAACCGGTTGAATGTATGGAGGGGTGGCTCAGGGCCGCTGAATGCTGGCCTGGGGTTAAATTCATGCTGATCGCCCCTCCGACCAACCCTTTCCCAGTTATCATGGGTTCGAAGCGTGTGTGCAGGGGCAGGGATAGGGGGAAAGAAGAAAGACACATGAAGGGTTTGAATGGTTGACACCTGCGATCTATTCTTTCCCTGGCATATGTGAGAGACAGTTCCAGCGTCCCTGAAGCTCACCAAGATGCAATCCCCTATAATGGATTTGCGTGTTCTCCCCACCCATGGAACCCTTCTGACCATTATAATTTCGTTATTTAGATGTACTGGTAAGGGTCTATTCAAGTTTAGCCACTTAATTACCCTGCTTTTTAGGGCACAAAAATCCTCAGCTTCACCCACCTCTAGCGGGGGAACGCCCGCCATGACAACAGTAAAGTCATTTGCCTCTGGTGGTAAGTTGGGTCTACGTGGCCTGGGGGGAAGCTTCATTAGTGGTGTTAGTGCAGCACTATCTGTGGGCTGTGCTGGAGGAACAGAGTTTACAGGGGGGGTAGGCCCAATGGGATTAGATGACTTCGTTGGAGCAGGGTTATTCCTCTGGGGTTGTGGTGGGGCAGCCACAATCGCAACCTGCGTCGGGGCTAAACTCATAACGCTTTTTGGGGGCTGTTTAGGGGCTGTTGGAGTGGCGATGAGCTCAGGGGGCCTTCCTTGAGGGTTGACCGGGATTTTCATGCTACTTAGTGTAGCCTCC
Source organism: Lissotriton vulgaris (assembly GCF_964263255.1). Lineage (NCBI taxonomy): Eukaryota > Metazoa > Chordata > Amphibia > Caudata > Salamandridae > Lissotriton > Lissotriton vulgaris. The sequence continues at coordinate 344,134,623 of NC_141689.1, read as the reverse complement.
AGGATGGTTAATCTAATTTCCACCTTTTTAATGCTTTCACTAATTGGTAACAGTAGTGACCTGAGCAGAAATTCCAAGTTACCTAGCGGGGCGACAGAAAGGGGGGCATTAGCAACGTTATTTGCTATATCTTTAATCAAAACGGGGGCCAAACAGTCCTGTGCAGCAGGTTTAGGATGTGAATCATCCACTGTTGTCACAGTCGGTATGGGGGGTTTAGATGACTTCCCAAACTCAGAATGAAGGGTTTTGGGTTTATTTTTTCCCTGGGCACACCTCGTCTTTCTCCTGCGTTTGTTTGGGGGGGGCCCAAATACTCCTTGTGCTGCAGCTGGCTTAGGTTTAGCTTTCCTAGGTTTCGGGGCTGGGGGAGGTTGAGAAATTAGATCAATAGTCACCCTGCTTGGGCTTATGCAGCTCACTGGGGTTGAACTCGTGGGTGACGCTAGAGGGGTTTTTGTACGATCCCTCAGCAGGATTGGGACATCATCTATTGGGGTCAACTCTTCGCTAGGCGTGGTGGGATATTCTCCAAGAGGTCTATTTTTCAGGTTGTCTATAGAGCGTCTCCGCTCAGCCCTGAGCCGATTTAAAGTGCTCTCCTTGTCCCCATCCCCCCCAGCCCGAGGAAAGTAATTCTCTAAGGTCTTATTTTTAACTCCTCCCTGCTTCATAGGGGTGCTTTCCCTTGCCGGGGACGGCATGGCGTCTAGGGTTTAATAAAAACTATGGGGCACTGTATCAGTTAATTGGACCAGAGGCCAGGAGACAAAACCAAGAGAGTAAGCCCAGCCCAGCCTACTCCGGCCTAGGATGGCCTAAGACGGTCCCGCCCTTGTCCCGGGCTTCTCCCGGCGCCCTCCCGCGCAGCGGGGTCACAGTGCAGTAATAGGAGAGAAAGAGGTGGGGCGAGGGGCGGGGCAGTCAGGGAGAGCGACCCAGGTGTTGTGGGTTGACCTCACGCAGGGACTCCTGGAAGTTTGAGTCCCTGCGGGTCCGCTCGCAGCCCTGTACTTGCCTGCCAAAGTCCAAAGTCCGGTGTCCAGGAACAGAGCCCTTCTCTCCTCAGAGCGCCTCTCTCCACACCTTGAAGCGGGACCCGCGGAGCGGGTCCGGCGAGGAGCAGCGGCAGCAGAGAAACTCCACAGGTGCAGGCAACAGCCCATGGCGACAACCAGGCAAACAAGGAATCCCACGGCGATCAGGAAGGAGGCCGCTTTCAAGTGCTAGGGCGAGGGGCGGGGCAGTCAGGGAGAGCGACCCAGGTGTTGTGGGTTAACCTCACGCAGGGACTCCTGGAAGTTTGAGTCCCTGCGGGTCCGCTAGCAGCCCTGTACTTGCCTGCCAAAGTCCAAAGTCCGGTGTCCAGGAACAGAGCCCTTCTCTCCTCAGAGCGCCTCTCTCCACACCGCGAAGCGGGACCCGCGGAGCGGGTCCGGCGAGGAGCAGCGGCAGCAGAGAAACTCCACAAGTGCAGGCAACAGCCCACGGCGACAACCAGGCAAACAAGGAATCCCACGGCGATCAGGAAGGAGGCCGCTTTCAAGTGCTAGGGCGAGGGGCGGGGCAGTCAGGGAGAGCGACCCAGGTGTTGTGGGTTGACCTCACGCAGGGACTCCTGGAAGTTTGAGTCCCTGCGGGTCCGCTCGCAGCCCTGTACTTACCTGCCAAAGTCCAAAGTCCGGTGTCCAGGAACAGAGCCCTTCTCTCCTCAGAGCGCCTCTCTCCACACCGTGAAGCGGGACCCGCGGAGCGGGTCCGGTGAGGAGCAGCGGCAGCAGAGAAACTCCACAGGTGCAGGCAACAGCCCACGGCGACAACCAGGCAAACAAGGAATCCCACGGCGATCAGGAAGGAGGCCGCTTTCAAGTGCTAGGGCGAGGGGCGGGGCAGTCAGGGAGAGCGACCCAGGTGTTGTGGGTTGACCTCACGCAGGGACTCCTGGAAGTTTGAGTCCCTGCGGGTCCGCTAGCAGCCCTGTACTTGCCTGCCAAAGTCCAAAGTCCGGTGTCCAGGAACAGAGCCCTTCTCTCCTCAGAGCACCTCTCTCCACACCGCGAAGCGGGACCCGCGGAGCGGGTCCGGCGAGGAGCAGCGGCAGCAGAGAAACTCCACAAGTGCAGGCAACAGCCCACGGCGACAACCAGGCAAACAAGGAATCCCACGGCGATCAGGAAGGAGGCCGCTTTCAAGTGCTAGGGCGAGGGGCGGGGCAGTCAGGGAGAGCGACCCAGGTGTTGTGGGTTGACCTCACGCAGGGACTCCTGGAAGTTTGAGTCCCTGCGGGTCCGCTCGCAGCCCTGTACTTACCTGCCAAAGTCCAAAGTCCGGTGTCCAGGAACAGAGCCCTTCTCTCCTCAGAGCGCCTCTCTCCACACCGCGAAGCGGGACTCATGGAGCGGGTCCGGCGAGGAGCAGCGGCAGCAGAGAAACTCCACAGGTGCAGGCAACAGCCCACGGCGACAACCAGGCAAACAAGGAATCCCCAGGAGTCAAAAGTGCCACAGCGGTAACTCCAGAAGATTTAGGAAGATGGGCACAAGGGATAGAGATAGAGAAGCAGAGTTCCCATCCTAACATATTAGACATTTATAAATTAAAAGTGGAATTAGAAGAAATTATAGCTGGAAATGTGCGACTAGATAGATTGGGGGATGAGTCTCTGGGTCACTTTCTGTTTTCATGCGGATCATATGCTATTCCAAGACGAGTATGGCTAGCTCCAATGTGCAGGAACCTTGGGACATCAAGTAGTTCTGTAGCTATGCGAATTATCTGTACGACTCAAGTTTCTTGGATCCTGATAGCTACAGCAAAATATCTGGGTTGGGCATGGATGCTCAGGCAGAGACTGCTAGTTAAATAACTATTCTCTGCCCGACAATTTAGACAGAGACTGCTAGTTAAATAACTATTCTCTGTGTGACAAATTGGCCCTCATGAGACTGCTAGTTAAATAACTATTCTCTGCCCGACAATTTAGACAGAGACTGCTAGTTAAATAACTATTCCCTGTGTGACAAATTGGCCCTCATGAATTTGACATTACTGCGTTTTATTTATCAGGGACTATGTATCAAGATAGAGACTGCTAGTTAACCAACTATTCTCTGTCTTGATAATTGATTTTTTGCATTTGTATAATTGCTTTTAGACTCCAGCGTTTCTCATCTTGAAAAGTATTTTTATCAAATGTTTTAATTCTTCTTTTAACCGAATGAATTTCTTTCTATATGTAACTTATAGTGTTGTGTCAATGTGCTGGATTGTAAATTTAATTTGTTTTTAAAATTCTTGTGTATAATATGCTTTTATGAGTAACAACTCGAATAAAGCACTTTGACCCTGACCCTGATTAAACACCTACAATGAAGAAGAATTGTTGTTCATATGCAGAAGTATAACTGAAAATGCGAGATTTTAATGAGAAGTTAACTGAACTTGCATCTGAGATGGGAATAGACATAGGGAAATCAAAACTATTGCAAAAACCCTATTGAGTGCATTTTTCAGACAAAGATTTTAAAAACATGATTGTGTCTGGAAGGAAGTTACAAGAGTAAAATGGCTGAAAAAAAAGGAGGAAGCACAGGCAAAGGAAGCATCCACTGCATATCTAATGAAAGAAACATGGAAAGTAGAAAGATTGCGTCCCATGAGAGAGGTACCTGGAGGAGGATATGTTCATGTTCCATGGAGTCGACAAGATATTTTGTCATTTACAAATGATTTTCCAAAGCTGATAGAAAAGTCAGTTGAATGGTACAAGCAAGTTAAAAGGTTTGTGAAGGTTTCAAAGGTTTTGCTGAAAGATTTAGATGGTTTGTTTGACATAGTAGTGCCTTCAGGTTTGTGGACAGAATGTAAAATCACTGTTGATTGGCCTAGCGATGAATATCCAAGATATTCATCAGAGGAAGTAATGAAGAAACATCACCAAGTAATTACTTTCTTGAAAGGGAAAATTCCACCAAAAGAAACACATTAGATAAAGATAGATAGAACAACACAAGAGTCAAATGAATCTGTTCATGCTTATTATGAATCATTATTGCAGGTATTTAAGCAGTACAGTGGATTTGAAAACATTGGAGACAAGGATATGGGGCATTTTGTGTATCTATTTGTTTATGGATGGAAACCTGAGATTAGTCAAATGATTCAGCAACATATGCTTTCCTGGCAAAGAAAAATCAGTGATGAAATATTGAAGTATGCCAAATATTGTGGCGATGATATTGAGGCTACACATAAGAAATTAAAGGAGAAGAAGATGTGGGCACAAGTAAAATTCGCAGAACAGCAGGAACATAAGTTAAATGGTCAACTGGAAGGTCAGGGAAAGGAACAGAATCAGAATGATAGTGTGGCAAGTGGTGGTAAACAGTAAGGGTGGATGAGTAGAGAAGATGCAAAGAAAAAGTTCCCTAGTCATGGATGCGGAAAGCTTGGACATTGAAAAAACGAGTGAAAAAATATTCAGAATAATAATGGCCCAACTCAAAATTTAAATCCACAGACGCAGAATGAGGTGTTTGTGAATCAACCTGAGACATCTGTTTGTGCGATGTACTTGAACACACGCTCTTTGGTAAAGCACAAGACATCTTTATCCTCCTTACCACTAACAAACCTGATATATTACTAATTACAGAAACATGGCTTACCATTGACTCCCATCCCGACATCCTGGCGGCCCTTCCCCCAGATTACTACATCCTCCATGCTGACCCCCCTTCAGGCCGCCCTGGGGGCAGGGTGGCAGCCATCATACTGAAACAATTTAAATGTATCTCCTCTGCTTCTCTTGTCCTTCCTGAGGTGGGCAATTTGGTCATCATCCTAGAAACAGAGGCTGGTGCCCTCACAATTATACTCCTATATCGGCCCCCCCATCCCATGCCTTTGTTTCCTATTTCCCTGAGTGAACAGTTGGCACATTTAATGACACTTCACGCCAGAATCGCTCTTTTTGGCGACTTCAATTATTGGTTTAATGATGAGAAAGCTGGCCTTCACGCCACGGAACTGTTCAAAGCTCCAAAGGTCTTAATTTTGTCCAACAAATCTCCGTGCCCACTCATATCAAGGGTCACACCCTCGACCATATCTGGAATCATCAGTTAGCATTATCCTGTCCAGTCATCTCCCCTTGCATCTGGTCAGATCACCATCTAATTGATACCACCATTACTGTTAGTGGCAGGGTCAAGGCCCCCATCCTGGCAGGTGGGTCATCACGTAAATGGAGTTCTTATGACTCCCAAGGCTTTCTTGCTGCCCTGGCCAAGACTCGTCCTACCACCGACATCGATGCCAGTATCGAGGTAATGGAAGGTGACATCTGCAACTGGCTTAAGATGGCCAGCGATCAGTTTGCCCCTCTCACTAAATTTCCACGCACTAGACATAGTAATTCACATAGATGGTTCTCTAGCGCCCTCAAAGAACAGAAATTGAAGGTGCGTCAGCTAGAACGGATCTGGAGACGCAATTACTCCGACTCCGATAGATTGCTCTTTGTGGCAGCCCACAAACACTATAAAGGAGCAATCTCCTTGGCCAAATGCACACATATCTCTGACAGAATTCTTTCTGACCATAATAAACCTAAAGGAATTTTCAAAATCATGAACGAGCTCACCACGGACGACAGAACCCTTTTCACCCAGGTTCCAACCCAAGAAACCTGTGATGCTCTGAATTCTTTTTTCATCAAAAAAATAGTCAACATCAAGAACTCCATCCCTCCCCTTATCTCCGCGGGGATTTCGGACACTTCCCCCAGCAATCATCAGTCCTTTACTCAGTTCCCTATCCTTAACCCCAACTCCCTGGCCGAACTTGTGGCCTGTGTTAAATCAGGGTCCCCTAACGATTGTTGCCCTCCCTCTGTCCTTCGGGACGTCTGTCTCACTTTACCGGATTGCATACTGCCCTTGTTAAATGCTTCCCTCAACACCGGCACGGTCCCCAGCTGCTTCAAGGAGGCCATTCTAGTGCCCCTGTTGAAGAAACCAGGTGCGGATCTTGTCGATCCCTCCAATTATCATCCCATCTCCCTCCTGTCCTACCTGTCCAAGCTCCTGGAGGCTCATGTTACCCGATGCCTCTCAAATTTCATCGAGAGCTCCTGCTATCTCAAACCTAACCAAGCCGGCTTCAGGCCGGTCCATTCCACTGAGGCCGTCATCTTGGCAGAATTGGACGCACTGAGGGGGAATGCTGACAAAGGGTCACCTCAGGCCCTCGTGCTACTGGATTTGTCGGCTGCTTTCGACACGGTGGACCATAACATCCTTCTCCACTGTGTCGGACAGGCCAGCATCCAGGGCCCTGTCTTCAATTGGATCGAGTCTTTTCTCGCTGGCAGAACACAAGCCGTTCGACTGGGCCCTTTCACGGCAGCCAGGGTACCCACGACCTGCAGAGTCCCTCAGGGCTCCTCTCTTTCCCCCCTACTATTCAACTTATACGTCCGGCCACTGATCCATTCGCTCAAGAGGTAGGACATCACAGTGTTCAACTATGCTGATGATTTGCAGATCATCTTCCCTCCTGACTCCCCCGATGCTGCAAAAAAGTTTCAAGCAGTGATGACTCACATACAGTTGTGGATGAACCACAACATATTAAAATTAAATCCAGGGAAAACGGAGCTTATCCTTCCTGGTAATAGCCCAGCATACTGGGGTCCCTAGTTCTGGCCCAAGGAGTTGGGCTCCCCCCTGCCCCGGCAAGCTCGGTGAAGAGCTTGGGGGTGGTTATTGATGTGGAGCGCTCTCTCAAGGCCCAAGTAGGGGCAGTGATCTCCTCCAGTATGTTCCAACTGCGTAAAATCCGCAAAATAGCCCATCTACTACCGCACGCGGCATTGGTCCAGGTCGTTGTACAAAATCAGGCTGCCAGGCTTATTTATAAAACTCCAAAGTGGCAATCAGCGAAACCTCTACTGCGTAAGCTGCATTGGCTGCCAGTTGAGCAAAGGGCGGCCTTTAAGATCGGCTGCCTGACCTTCAAGGCTCTTCACTGCACTAGTCCTGATTTCCTCAAAACATTGATCACGCAGCACCGCCCAGTGCGCAACCTCAGTTCGGCTCACCTTCACCTGCTGGTCGCCCCTACAGTACATCTCAAAAAGTTTGGCGGCTGCAGGTTTGCCCACCTGGCCCCTAAATTATGGAATCCTTTCCCCTTGTCAGTCAAGTCCAGCTCCTCCCTGCTGAATTTTAGGAAACTTTTGAAAACCCGGCTTTTCACCCAAACTGGTTAGTCCACCCCCTGCAATCTCTGCACTCTTTCTTTTAGCGCCAGGAAACTTATGGTGTCAGTGCATTTTATAAATCTCGGTTAAGATAAGATAAGATAAGAACCACAACAGGTAGATAATCAGAAGTGTCAGTTGCCATCTGCCCCTATGCAAACATTTTTATATCAAACCCAGCACAGTCCTGACACTGGATTTCAAGGAAGTGGTAAGAAAAAGTCTAGTTTCAAAATATTTTTTGCGGAAAAGTAACAAAGAAAACATTTTAATGCAAGACAGTGCCTGAGGGGAAGGAAGAGGAATGCGTACTTGGCGCATCCTTGCCGGTAGATCAGTCAGGTCCATTTATTGATGGGAAAGTGGAAGGCAACAATATCCCTTTTCTTTTGGATACTGGTGCTACCCGTTCTACTGTGAGAACAGCAAACATCCCAAACCTACACCTCTCGGGTGAAGCGATGCAAGAAGTAGGAGTTTCCAACCAGCAGATTAGAACCCCACTTACAAAACCTATGGAGGTGCGAATAGGAACATTTAAAGATAGGCATAAATTTGTAGTTTGTGATTCTAGTCCCGTGAATTTATTATGTAGAGACCTTTTATGCAAGATGAATTGCACAATTTCCTGCACACCGGATGGTGTTCCTATTCAGACCCCAGATGAAGACATGATATACAAAATAATGTTAGCTAAACAAGGCACCAAAGTTGATGAAATATATTCTTTAATGACAAAGAATGATTTACCAGAAGAATTAAAAACAACAGTGAATCCAAAAGTGTGGGACTTTACTGGAAAATAAATAGGTCTAATGTCAGATGTAGACCCAATGAAAGTACTGTAAAGAAGGTGCAGTTTACCCCAACACCTGACAATACAAAATTAGTCCAGAGGTTAAAGCAGGAGTGGCTACTGAAATTTACTGAATGGTCAAACAAGGCATTTTAAAAGAAATAATGAGCAGCCCTTGTAATTCGCCCATAATAGGACTTAAAAATGCTAGTGGAAATTATCAAATAGTCCAAGATCTAAGAAAGATCAATGAGATTAATGTTGTCCTGTAGTACCGAATCCAGCAGTAATTCTATATCAAATACCTTTGAACGCTGGTTGGTATACTGTAATTGATTTATATCATGCCTTTTTCTCAATTCCTTTACACCCTGACAGCCAGTATCTCTTTTCGTTTAAATTTGAAGACCCTGTTCATGTATGAAATTGAGTCCCTCAAGGGTATACTGAAAGTCCTTCAATTTTCAATCAGATTTTTAAAAAAGTGTCTAGAGAAGCTAGGTATGCCCAGAAATTCTGTCCTAGTCCAGTATATAGATGATTTGCTTGTGGCTTCAAAATGTAGAGATGACTGTGTCACTGATTCATTGCATTACTAAATCATTTGGCTGATGGAGGACAGAAAGTATCTCCCGAAAAATTGCAATTTTGCTGAACAGGAGTTAAATATTAAGGTCACCAAATAGAGAGGGGTGTGAGAAAAGTGATTACTGAAAGAAGCAGAATAATCAGGCAAATGCAATTGCCCCAAACACATAGAGAAATCAGAATGTTTTTTAGAGTTGTGGGATACTGCAGACAGTGGATTATTGGGGTCTCCTTACAGGCAAAGCCATTAATTCAGATGACACGAAAAAGAGTAAAAGATCCAATAGTTTGGGACGATGAAAGTGTGGAAGCATTTGTAAAATTATGAAACTGTTTATGTGAGGCCCCAGCCTTAGATATGCCTGACTATATGAAAGAATTTGCTCTATTCTTCTGTGAAAGAGAAGGTAGTGCACTCTCAGTCTTAACACAACAGCATAGACTGAGTCGACGTCCAGTGGCATTTGTTCCTGCTACTTTGGGTCCTGTGGCTTCAGCATTACCTGGCTGCTTAAAAGCAGTAGCTGCTACTTGTATGAGCATAGAACAAAGTGAGTCAATTGTAATGGGACAGCCAGTAAAAGTGTATGTTCCACATTCATTCAAACAACAGGAAACAGTAGATATTATTCTTAAACAAATCTCCAAGGGAAAACTTGAGGGGGCTCCAGGACCAAATGGGATCCCTCCGATATTATATAAACAGGATCCAGCTTTTTGGAGCATTACCTTGACTCCAGTATTCAACGAAGTAAGGGAAAAAGGACGAAAACCAACATCTTGGAGTGGCTCGATAATAAGCCCAATATTTAAAAAAGGCGCTAGGATCGATCCAAGCAGCTACCGTCTGATTGCCCTGATAGACGTAGAGGCAAAGTACTATGCAGGCCTCATCCTGAAGGATCTGATAACATGGGCAACAAAAAAGAACATCATTCCAGCTACACAGACGGGCTTCCGGAGGGGCCAGGGTACCCTAGATAACATCAAGGCGTTAACCCTACTGTTCGACGCAGTAAAAACGGCAAAAAGCTCCCTGCACGTGTGCTTCATTTATTACAGTGCCGCATTCGACCATGTAGACCGGCACAAACTATGGCGGAAGCTGAGCTCATGGGGAATCCCTGGTCTCCTTCTACAGCAGCTGGTAATGCTACACACCGACACTTGGGTCCAAATAAAACTGGGATCTGGCACACACCTATCAAGAAAAATAAAAACAAGCAAAGGACTAAAACAGGGCTGCGTCCTAGCCCCAACCTTGTTCAATCTCTTCCTCGCGGATCTTCCCGAAGAGCTAAAGACAGTAACTTCACACGCACCTCGGTTAGGAAACATTACACTCTCAAATCTGCTTTACGCAGACAATTTGGTCCTCATTAGCCGGTCTCCTATCGGGCTTCAAAACCTTCTGGACCGAACTAACGCATTTTCGAAAGCAAATTCTCTAACAATCAATCTGAACAAAACCAAAGGCATGCCAATGAACCATATCAAAAAACGGAAACCCGCATGGTTCCTGGACAATCAAAGATTAGAACTGGTGACCTCATATAAATACCTAGGAGTCATAATAGATGGTAAAGGCTCCTTCAAGCAACAACTAGAGGCCATTCGCCGGAAGGGTATGACTTTCCAAATATCAACAAGGCCCCTGCAGAAAGCTCTCCCTGACAGGACATTAGCCCCTCTCTTACAGGTAATAAAAGCTCGCCTGCAGCCCATGCTCTCCTACGGCAGCGAATCAATGCGAGGTAGAGATGCAAGCACTCTAGATAATGCAATCAGTCGTGCATATAGGGCAATATTCCATCTTCCTAAAAACTCTTCGCCCGCACAAATTCGTCTTGAATTAGGACTGCTGAAACAATCAGTGGAGAGGAAAGGTCAATATACAAAAAGCTGGCGTAAAATTAAAGAGGCCGAGGAAGGATCCTTAAAGGCCAACCTATGGATTGCACTTACCGCCAAAGAAACTTCACCAGCAAGGGCCTACCTAACCAACTCACTGGAGAGCCTAGGCCTAAAAACGCTCTGGGAAACAAGAAAGGATTTTGGGACCTTTAAAAAAGCTGTGTCAAAAGTCATCAAATTGGTCTCCTCACTTGAGGACAGAGCCACCCTATCCAAAAGAGTGCCCGGATGGGTTGTGCTCGAAGGGTACAGAACCACAAAGCCACAAGAGTATCTATCAACGGGCCTCACACAAAAAAACAAAAAATAAGTTCCTAAACATGCACTTAGGCATCATACCCATAGCACGTCATCTGGTACCTTGGAAAAGGCCTAATCCATCAAACGCATGTCGCCTTTGCCAATCTGCGAAGGAGGACCTTATACACATCATTTGTATCTGCGAAGCTCTCTTGGACACAAGGCGTTCCATGCTTCGGCCCATTTGGAACCAGAAGGGCGTAAAAACCTGCAGGCAGTGATGCTCTGTTTCAACCCTAAACAGACCCAGTAAAACTGTAGAACAGTCAAATTCTTTGACATAGTGGCCAAAAAACTAAATGAAACAACACTGGGTGGATAACCCAAACGCAACAGGAGAATAGCGGACTCCACTAATGGCCTTAAAAAATCATAAGGCCACTTCTACCAAAGCCACGGCAATCATAATAAAAGAAGAATTCACTCATAAGACCAAAGGAAAAGACAGTTGGGTACAAAAATTAATCATATCAAGAGAATAGCGACTTCTCCAACGGCATTACAAATCATAAGAACTACAAGTATTAAGGTCACGGCCAACAGGAAAAAGGCTTACTAATTTACTACAGACTCTTAGTGATTTTATTAATGTGCAATACTTTTTTTTAAAGTTTTTTTTAAGCAGTCAATGACTTTTTATCTATTGCTTAATATTGGGAGTTTTTATTAACTGTGCAATAAAATAAATTCTAAAAAAATTCTACATTCATTCAAGATTCATTACCAAGGACTCGAACACAGCATCTTACCCTTAGTCGGATGACTAAGTATGAGAGAATAATTCTGGGAGCAGAAAATGTGAATGTAATTTGGTGTACCATGGTTAACCCAGCTACACTATTGCCAGACTCAAGATGTGAAGAAGTGAGAGATGAGGTAGAACATGATTGCTTAGATGTGACTGAGATGTGCACTAAGCCCGACCTGATATACAGGACTAGCCTCTGAAAGAACCTGACCATGAACTATTTGTTGATGGTTCCTGCCTTAGGCGTGAAGGTTGAGTGCAGCTTATGCTGTATGCAAATTGACTGGCGTTGTTGAAGCATCCTATTTACCTGGAGTCAAGTCTGCACAAGTAGCCAAATTCATTGCTTTAATTTAAGCATGCAAAATTGGGAAAAAACTGGAGAGTAACCATATGCACTGATAGCTAGTATAGTTATGGGGTTGTGCATGACTATGGCCAACTTTGGCAGCAGAGGAGATTTATGACTTCATTAGGATCCCCTATATGAAATGAGAAATTTGTAAAAGAACTACTGGAAGCAATACAACTGCCAAAAGACATAGCAGTGGTCAAGTGTGCTGCTCAACAGTCAGGAAATGATTATGTGACAGCTGGTAATAAATATGCTGACCAGGTTGTTCATTATTGTGCTAAGAACAGCATGTCAATAAACAGAAAAATGGAAACAAGTGGAATCACCTGCCAACTTGACTAATTTTCAGTAATGGAAACATGGGAAGAGGTGAGACAGCTGAAGGATGAAGTGGACAAGAGTGAAAGGGAAAGCAGGATAAAACAAGGTTGTGAAAAGTGGGCAGAAGATGAAATGTGGGTATACCATGATGGCAGACCAGTCATGCCAGATTGTTTGCTCTCACAAATGGCGAGAATGTACCATGGAGACAAACATGTAGGCAGGGACGCAATGATACGACTATTCAGACAAGACTGGTGCAATCCATGGTTCAGGGTAGTGGCAGAGAGTCTTTGCCAGTGATGCTTAATTTGTCAGTAAATAAATCCAGGCAGAAAGACAGTGGTCAGTTGGGGAAAGATTGGAAAAGCTGAAGGACCTTTCATAAGGTTACAGCTAGACTTCATTACATTTCCACCATGTAGGGGAATGAGATACACCCTTGTGATAGTATGTTTGTTCTCAAAATGGGTGGAAGCATAACCTACCAGGAGAAATGACTGTTGCAAATGAGTTGTTGATGGAACTAATTCCACGCTTTGGTTTTCCAGTAACTTTGGAATCAGATAGAGGACCTCATTTTAATAAGGAAATAATTTGAATAATCTGTGAAGCATTCAACATTGAACAGAAACTGCACAGTGCATACCACCCAGAGGCTTCTGGAGTGGTAGAACAATTGAGACTGGCCAAGGTGTGTGCATCCACCTCAATGAGTTGGCCAGATGCATTGCCTCTAGTACGGATGGGCTCAGTAGTATTCCTGACAGAAACACTGGTCTGAGTCCCCATGAGATTATCATGGGAAGAGCAATGAGACAAGCATATATACCAGTACATAAATTGCTGAATATATCTGATGATCTGGTATTGGACTATTGCAAAAGGTTGGCTGACCTAGTGCGTTCTGTCTCTCACCAGGTTTGAGAAGGCACAGTGACCAGGCAGCCGGATCAAGCCCATGATTTGAATCCAGGAGATTGGGTGGTAGTAAAGAATCTTTCCGAGAGTCGTGCCTGGCTGGCACCAAGGTGGGACAAACCAAGGCAAGTCATATTAGTCACCACCACAGTAGTGCAGTGTGCAGGTATATTAAACTGGATTCATTTAAGTCACACCAAAAGGGTGCCAGCCCCAGATGAAGAAGGACCACAACTAACTCAAACAGTTGGTACAGCTGAAGGTTGTAGAGTTGAAGAATCTATTGCACAAGATTCAATGGAAACTGACAGAGAGCAACCAGCACAAGTCAGGAGGACTGAATACCAGTGGTTGACATACCGAAAGTGTTCATCAAAACAAGGAGCAGAACAAGATTAGAAGAGCAGGAGATTAGAGAGGACCAGTTAGGTATACAAGAACATGCTCAGGAAAAAGAACAATAAATTAGCGATCCTAAGCAGGACCAGATAGGGACAGAAGAACAAACTCAGGTACACCAACCAGTTGAAGAACCTGAGTAGAGACAATCATTCATAGAAGAACATGTTCAGGGGACAGAAGGTCACATTGTGATAAGACATGAACAGGACCAGACAGGAATAGAAGAACAAATTCAGGAAGAAGAAAAACAGAATAAGAAAGTACTCAATCAGGAACAGTTAGAAAAAGGAGAACAAGTTCAGGCAGAAAAGGCCACACAAAAAAGTTGTGAACAAGGAAAGGTAGAGAGGAACTCAGAAATTGAAGAAACCCAGATTGTGCCAAAACGTTACGAGAATAAGAGAGCTTGTGAAAGAGACGAAGAAGGTGAAAGTGCAGTACAATTTAAGCGGGTCAGAAAAGGTGATAATTGGCCTGGAGGAGTTAAAAGATTGAAATATCGCCTGAGAAAAACAAAGATCCAGAACAAGTGAATGAGGTTACTAGCCAAACTCAGACTGAGCAGTCAGTTGCTAGAAATTTTCGAAGAAGTCCAAGACTAAAAGTTCTGATTAGCAAATTCAAAGGACCTGAATGGATTTATGTGATTCTTGAAGAATTCGAGAATCTAGATTTAAAGGAACAATCTGATGAAGAAATAAATGCTGAACAGATTGACGAAAAGGAAGTGAGGCCTCCTTGAAGTACTGAAAGTTTCTAATACGTAACTAAAGAAAGAAGAGGAATCTTCTAGAGTCAAAATGGCTCAGAACAGAGTCGCTGAAAGATCAAAACGAAGTTGTATAAAGAAATGTGGTATAGTTTGCATATGTAGTATATTATTAGTGATTTTAGTACGGCTATTCCTAACAATAGGGGTTCCTTATCTTATGATAACAGATAAGAAGAATGACACAAACACTAATGAAAAGATTGTTAACCAGAAAAGAGATAGAGTAGAAATAGAAGCATCAGATGAGACAGATTTACATCACACCGTAACATATAATGACACTACATTAAATGTATTTACAAAGTTATTGTTTCAGTATGTAGACACAATGGAGATTAGTGATTGTTATGTTTGTATGAAATTACCTACTTCAGTAGCTGAAGGAGTGACGTATCACCATTTACCTTTAACATATGGTATTTCATGTAGTATATTGTCAAGTTTATTTTATAGAACAGGAAAACTGCAATATTATTATTCTAATATAGGTGTAGTATTTACAAAAATTCCAATTCGTACGAATATGAATCCAGTACGCAGTAGTTTAGATGCACAGTTTATGGGTGAATTTTTCTTAAGTATCTAGTCATCTATATATATAAAAACGAAGGTATGTCTGTCTGTCTGTTTGTCCTTTATGCATTACCACACCATTCATCCGATCGCCATGAAACTTTGTGAAGGTTTCTGTCAATTTCTTTTTTTATTCGGCCCCCCAATGCCCCCATAATCTTTCGAATACTGAAATAGACAGTGAATTTGCGAGCATCGTCGACAGTTATGACCCCCAAACGGAAATAGATTGGTCAATCTACATCAGAGGCATGAAAGAAAA
The DNA here is from genome assembly GCF_964263255.1 of Lissotriton vulgaris. NCBI lineage: Eukaryota > Metazoa > Chordata > Amphibia > Caudata > Salamandridae > Lissotriton > Lissotriton vulgaris. The sequence continues at coordinate 344,119,407 of NC_141689.1, read as the reverse complement.
AGGCATTACGAGCTTCAGAAACAGATGAGCAACGGGTAGCAAGATTAGAAGCTGTTCGAATACAAACTGCTCAAGCCCGTAATTCTCAAACAAACGAGCAACGAGAATCAAGATTGGAAGCCAATCGAGTACGCACTGCTCAAGCCTGTTCTTCAAAAAACGAACAAGCAACGAGAATCAAGCCCGCTCGAATGAAACAGGACAGCAATGAGAGTCAAGATTGGAAAACGATCAATTACGCACTGCTCAAGCCTGCTCGAATGAAACAGAAGAGCAACCAGAATCACGATTGGAAGCCAATCGAGGACGTACTGCTCAAGCCACACTTAGAAATGTTTTCAAAAACAAAATGAATAAGTTTCAATAACAATGACACAATGTAAATTTAATGTTATCTTAACGAGTTTCCTTGAATTTCCTTTCTTCCGAGATCACAGCAACGCGCAACGGGTAAGCTAGTTAGATAAAAAAACGGCACATAAAAACAATCTAACATGCTCATTACGAGAAGAAGAGAAAGTGTTTTTAAACTTAGTTGAAGAAAGGAGACAGGATTTTCAAAGAAAATCTGCTGAACAGAAACACCATCTTCCACCATGGGATGAGAAAGAGGGAACTTATACAATCAATCAATCAATCAGTGGCACTTATTAAGCGCGCTACATACCCGTAGGGTTTCAAGGCGCTGGGGGGGGGGGGGGGTGCCGCTACTGCTCGAACAGCCAGGTCTTCAGCTTCTTCCTGAAGGAGAGGTGGTCTTGGGTCAGGCGCAGGTCGGACGGGAGGGAGTTCCAGGTCTTGGCGGCCAGGTAGGAGAAGGACCTTCCTCCTGTGGTCGCTCTTCGGATGCGGGGGACGGCGGAGAGGGCGTGGTTGGCTGATCGGAGGTGGCGTTTGGGAGCGTAGAAGTTGACTCGGCTGTTGAGGTAGCTCGGGCCTTGGTCGTGTAGGGCTTTGTGTGCGTGGGTCAGGAGGCGGAAGGTGATTCTCTTGTTGACGGGGAGCCAGTGAAGGTCTCTCAGGTGTCCGGAGATGTGGCTGGATCGTGGGATGTCGAGGATAAGTCTGGCTGAGGCGTTTTGGATCCGCTGGAGTCTCTTCTGGAGCTTGACGGTGGTCCCGGCGTAGAGGGCGTTGCCGTAGTCCAGTCGGCTGGTGACGAGGGCCTGGGTGACGGTCTTCCTGGTCTCTGTGGGGATCCACCAGAAGATCTTCCGTAGCATGCGTAGGATGTTGAAGCACGCCGAGGAGACGCTGTTGACTTGCCTGGTCATGGCGAGGGAGGAGTCCAGGATGAAGCCCAGGTTTCGTGCATGGTCTGTCGGTTTGGGTGCGGTGCCCAGGGCGGGAGGCCACCAGGAGTCGTCCCAGGCGGAGGGTGAGGAGCCCAGGATGAGGACCTCCGTCTTGTCCGAGTTCAGTTTCAGGCGGCTGGTCGTCATCCACTCGGCTACCTCTCTCATCCCTTCGTGCAGGTTGGCTCTGGCGGCGGCGGGGTCGTTGGTCAGGGAGAGGATCAGCTGGGTGTCGTCGGCGTAGGAGATTATGCTGAGGTGGTGTTTGCGTACGATGGCCGCGAGGGGGCTCATGTAGACGTTGAAGAGGGTGGGGCTCAGTGATGATCCTTGGGGGACGCCGCAGATGACTTCGGAGGCCTCTGACTTGTACGGTGGTAGGCGGACTCTCTGTGTTCTTCCGTCGAGGAAGGAGGTGATCCATTCCAGCGCCTTGTCCTGGATTCCGATGTTGCTGAGGCGCCGTACTAGAGTGCGGTGGCAGACCGTGTCGAATGCTGCGGAGAGGTCTAGGAGGATGAGGGCCGCTGTTTCCCCATTGTCCATCAGGGCTCGGATGTCATCGGTGGCGGCGATGAGGGCGGTCTCGGTGCTGTGTTTGGCTCGGAATCCGGACTGTGAAGGGTCGAGGGATCCGTTCGTCTCGAGGAAGGCGGCCATCTGCTTGTTGACGGTCTTCTCGATGACTTTGGCTGGAAACGGGAGAAGCGAGATGGGGCGGTAGTTCTTGAGGTCGGTGGGGTCCGCTGTTGGTTTCTTGAGGAGAGCGCTGAGCTCGGCGTGTTTCCAGCCTTCAGGGAAGATGGCGGTGTCGAAGGAGGTGTTGATGATGTCTCGCAGGTGGGGTGCGATGACAGCGTCGGCTTTGTTGAAGACGTGGTGAGGGCAGGGGTCGGTCGGTGATCCGGAGTGGATGGAGTTCATCGTGCGGATGGTGTCTTCGGTGCTGATCGGGGTCCAGGCGTGGAGGGTGGTGTTGGGGGGGGGTGGCTGGTCGGTCGTGGTGTGCGTTGGTTGGTTGTTGAAGCTGCTGTGTATGTCCGCGATCTTGTTGTGGAAGTATGAGGCGAGGGAGTTGCAGAGGTCTTGCGATGGGGTGATGTCGTTGTTTCCTGCGCTGGGGTTGGAAAGCTCTTTCACGATGTTGAAGAGTTCCTTGCAGTTGTGTGCGTTGTTGTCCAGCCGGTCCTTGAATGCTGTTTTCTTGGCGGCGCGGATCAGCTGGTGGTGTTTCCGGGTGGCAAGTTTGTAGCAGGTCCTGTTGTTCGTTGTCGGTTCCCTTTTCCAGACTTTCTCTAGGGCTCGGCAGTTCTTCTTGGAGCTCTTGAGTTCGTCGGTGAACCAAGGGGCCTTCTTGCTGCCGGGTCTGCTAGGCGGGGCTGGCAACGCTCATGCTGCGATGTCCCTAGACTTTGTGAAGACAGGAAAAACATGTCTCCATAGATTAAAGACAGATTACTATAACGTATTCATTGGTTCCAGTGAATGTGAACACAACTTCCTAATTTTGGGAGGTTAGGGACTAAAAAGGGGAACTGATCCAGTATTTTCTGCCTAGAGTTTACTACATGTGTGGGAATGAAGCGAATTATAAGCTGCTTGGACAGTGGTACAGGAGTTGCTCTTTCGGAATAGTATTTCCGAAGATTTATCATGTGAAGAGAAACAATGAAAGCAATGAAAACACTAATGAACTAACACGAAGATAAGAGCTCGTTTTTCAGTAATAATAGGTGATATATTTAGCGCATTGATACCTTCAGTGGGAGTGGTTTAAATTTACATAGAATCTATAAGTTGTCAACAGTAGTTGATCGTCTTTCGACTGATACTGCTGGAGGTTTCTTGATGATTAATACAGAAATGGTTGCAATTAGATCTGTTGTGTGGCGTTTTAGGCACTGAGTGAATTTTCCCGATTCATGCCCTTATATAGGTACAATTCGCATTGCCCTAATATAGGCATAGAAATCATTCAAATATTTAGACATAGCCCATGCAGTCCAAATACAGGCATTGCTACTTCCACCCGTACCAGAAGTCACAACGATTTCTTGGAAAATCGGCTTCAGCAGTCAGGGACATCCTCTTGCTTGAATATTGATTTGTCCATGAACTCTTGGAGTTTACAAAGAACTAACATCCTCTTGGGGTTCTTTACTGATGTTATTATGCCCGACTTTACGGCAAACGAGGCACCATCAAGGTATAAATATGCCTTCACTTGCCCTAGCAAGATATGGTGGATCGGAGCAGTTTGACTATCTACTTGCCCGACGCAGCTCGCAACAGCAAGTGCCGAAGGAAGCCGACCCTCCAGCTGACACACTGACCGAGAAGCTGTCTTTTCTCTCGCTTAGAATTCAGCTCCAGTGTTTCCAAGCTCCCCTCGCGGGGTGTGTGAAATGGAGTCCCGAGGCAGAGATACCAGACCTCATTCCAAACCACGGTACGGAGCTGATTAGACCCTAAGAGAAATCTTGGATAGGTTCTTGGCAAAGAAACTAAATCTATGCTACGCCACACTTACTTCTTCCCTCGTACTAAGACTTAGGTTAGGTACATTGGGGTAGGCGTATTTTAGAAGCACTAGTTGCCTTTGGTATTTATGTATGTATTTATCTATGACTTAGAAACCATACAATCAGACCCCCCAGGATATAGCGGCATGGATTAGCAAATTTAGCGGCACACAAATGGAAATTTAGCGGCAAAAAAATGGAAATTTAGCGGCAATTTAGCGGCATTTTATTTGGCGGTTTTTACTACAACAAACACAGATATCTGTGTGTGTTGGTTCCTGGTGTGTTTTATGGTCTGTGTGTGTTGTTCCCAGTGTGTTGGTCTGTAGTGCGTTGACGCCTGTGCCGCCGGGCACTGATGTTTTCCTCTTGTCCTTGTACTATCTGAAGCTGCTGCTGTCTGCAGATACTGAAGTCCCCCTAGGGACAAAATGTAAGACACACATATCACCCCTCCGCAGAGCGGCCCCACCCCCTTGAAAGGGGTCTGGATGCCTAGATTTCACTGGCACTTTTGTAAAAATCCCGCCATTTTTACAAAAAGTGCCAGAAGAAAACTGCTTTTCTTTAAAAGCTTCTCTGGTTTAGAGGCTTGGATCCTTGGTAAAGCTGATAAACTGCCTTTTTGGTTCAAAATCATGGAGCTTAGGAGTTTTTCCTTCGCTAACCTCGTCTTGCATTGCAAAAATGACTACCATGTTGGTAGGAAAAGAAGAGTTATGACATCAAAGTGCACATATATGCACATCTATGACCGTGGCCAAGTATCAGAAACTTCAAATAGGGGAGAGAGGAATAAACGACTAACCCCAGCACTAACACTCAATTAATGTGTACACATAAATAAAGGACTTTGAGGGGGAAATTATTCCAGCTCAATCTGGTCTTTTCCTATTGAATGTTTTCCACCTTTGACGGATTATTCCTAAAAATGTGAATGTGAAGGTAGCCCTCGCTCACACTTGATAAACATGCATCATCATAGGGGCCACCTTCACCGACTCCTCAATGATGCATGGTGGGATCTTATTGAGCTCAAGGTGACGTATTTCTTTCAGTTTGTAAAACAAGTGTCTCTTAAAGGTTAAATGTGTACTGGGGCAGAGATGTTTATATTAACTTTATTCAGTATTGGCTTGTCCTATACAAAGTTAAAAGCAACATAAACATTAGGTCCGTTTATAACCAACATGTTTCAGCCCTTTTAGTGTAAGTCCTCACTCTATAAACAAGAGGACTAAAATAAAAAACACTTAGAAACCCATAGTAAAAGCATGACCTGGACAGATACAAAAGTGCAAACCCGCAACATGGTTTGCACAGGATGGTGGGAGTGGGAATGTGCCATACAGTGGAAGCCATACTTTCACTCCATCTTTGATTACACAATATGGTTAAGCGGAGAAAGCTGCTGGCATCATGCAGTCCTAGGTCACATCAGAGACTAAACTTAGTGACCCCTTGGAAAATGATGTAAGTAAAGTGATGGTTCGTCTCCGGCAGCAGGATCCGAGAGGCGTCCTGAAAGAGGTGTGGGCAAAGCCGATGCCAGCAGCCACCATTACGAAGCACTTCTCTAGCACTCCTGTGCCGGGTTACTAGGCACAGGCTTTTATCTTGAACCCAGCCTTCATCTCTGAACAGCCAGGTGGCTCCATTGTGTAACCACCTTCGCCCTGGAGGCAATTACCGCTCAGCTGACTGTGTTTGATCATTATGTTAATTGTTGGCTCGCTCCCAACATGCCTTGCAAACAAAAGCCCCACGGCCATTTGACAGAACCTTAACCATCAGTGGTTAATCTGAGATTCACAGGGCCCACTTTATCCACTCTCTGGTTCATTAAGCAGTCAAAACATAATTAAATGTGGGAAGAAACCTGCCTGACATTTGCCCACAGCTAGCAGTGCTTTTGCTTTTTGGCACAGAAATCCATCGTTATAAGAGTAATAAAAACTAGAAAACGGGGTTTTTCTCTGGTCAGACCCCCCAGGATATAGTGACATGGATTAACTTTTGTAAAAATACCGCGATTTCTACAAAAGTGCCGATTTTGCGGGCACTTTTGTAAAAATTGCGGCATTTTAACAAAACTGCCGATTTCGCGGCAAATCGCGAAATCGTGAAATCGCGATATCCTGGAGGGTCTGTACAATGCTTTTACAGTATTATTTTATAATACTCTTCTTGCTGTATGCATTATACTTTGCAACCAGTATTATGATTGTAGCAGTTCACTTTACTTGCAAGAGAAAGAAGACTGTTCAATACATCCTTTTCTTGAAAGCGCCTGTCTCTCTATTTTTCTCTGCACCTCTGATGAAACAAAGCATGCACGATTGACTGAGTAAAATATCTATCTATTATTGCCACGACTCTGAAGATACGTTTATTCTTGGGGAAACAAAGTTGTCATGTGTATGCCGTTGTCAGAAACTAATCCCTTCTTGTTTATTCGAGAAAGTTTCTAGTGACCTCTTAGCAAGCTGGCACTCACAATTAAGTCTAATATATTCAATAGAGACCTCGTCGATCTCAGTCCTACGTCAAACCTATAGGATATATTATTTCAATGTGCAGAGCCTATTGGGACTATAGGAACTACACTACAGATCAATGGTTTTGCAGAATCGACTTGCGCTCAGCATATTATTGGTAAAAGAGGGCAGAGCCTGTAAAATGTTGAAAGTGCAACATTGTTGCACTTATATACCGTATAAAAATACAGAAATTAAAAGATGTATAAAGAATATTACCAAAATGCATGATGAATTAAAACCACTGGAGGTTGGCAGTGTATGGGAAAGACTAACAAAAAGCATTTCTAAAATAGGGACTTGGTTTACTAATATAGGGAAAGGTTTCCTCGGACAAGTTGTATTTCCCTTAGTAGCTATAGCAATAATAGTTTTATCAATAATAATATAGTTTAAGTGTTGCACTAATAAGTTGAGGAGGAGATATGAAATAAAAGGAAAGGGAACCAAGAAAAAGTATGACGAGATACCATTGAATAAAATGAAGGAAAAGCTATATGACAGGATGAGAGAAATAAAGAATAAATATAAAAATGAAGAAGGAAAAGATAGTGAAAATTGCTAAAGTTGACCACTAATTAGGGATGGGTAATTTTTTGATGGCTTTAAAATGCAATCAGAGAGGAGATTGATGGAGCAAGGACTCGTAGAAAAGAGATTTGCTCGGACACAATCTGCTCAAGTAAGCCTTTAGCCCCGTATTAACCTCATATTGTAAAAATTAATATGCACAACATTATATATATATATATATATTCACTGAAAAAACCATAGGTTTTACACACGTTATAGTTAGGAAATAGCATTTGAAAAACCTATGAAATTCAATGAAAAAACCATAGGTTTGACAACAGTTATAGTTAGCTGGAAATTTTACTGACATAAAACCAATGAAATTCCACGTTATAGTTAGTTGGACTCACTATAACTTGCGCGTGTAATGCACTGCTGATGACATTACATATTACATCACTCATGACATGGTCAGTGACATCACTCATGACATCACTGATGACACCAACCAGTGAATGTGTGTCTTTCTGAAAAATAAACATGTTTTATATATGTATATGTAAAGGTCGAGGGAAGAATAAATGTTTAAATTATTGTCTTAATGAATGTTTTTTTTTAAAAGAAATGATTGGATAACTGGCTTATTAAGTGTATCTTAGTGAATACATATATTAGCGAGTAATGTTTAAATATTTAAATATATGTATCAGTGTTTCACTTTGTGAATAAGTGGCTGCATGGGTTGATGAGTACCTACATGTGTGTGTATATGGGTTATTAGATGTTTTTTTAGTATCAGTATGAGTGTCTCTATGGTTTGGTGGGGGTGTTACTTATCATATAGATCCATCAATACTGACTCACTGTTTCTATGTTTTTTGAAGACAGCATATGTACAGGACTGTATGGGTGGATGAGTGTGTATATGTGTGTGTTAGTGAATGCCTGCCTCACTAGTGTCTTTATTAGTAACAAGATATGTTTTAATTTAGTATATGTGAGTATTGATATATATAAGTCAGTATATGTGAGACTAAGAGATAGAAAGAGTTCCTGTTTAAATAAGTATGTGTTTCTATAAGTGATTGTTTAAGAGAGTAAGTATGTATAAGTTTCCTTAGAAGTAACGTGGTAGTGTGTGTATAGTTGTATATGCAAATGAATGGATGTTCAATAGTTTATTTGCATGTGTGAGTATGTGTGTGAGTAACTTTTGGATGACTGTCGGTGTGTAACAGGATGTATAGGTGTATCACTACATATGATGAGTGAGTATATGTATGACTATATAGAACTGTTGGTGAATGAGAGAATGTGTATGTAGATGGTGGAATTACTGAATTGGTTGTTGTAACTGGTATGGGTATCTCCATTTTTTTGAAAATGTTAATTTCTATTTTCCAATATGTGTTTAAAGGGTTACATTACACTTAAAGGAGGTCTGTCATCAGTGATGTCATGGGTGATGTCACTGACCATGTCATGTGTGATGTAATATGTAATGTCATCAGCAGTGCATTACACGCGCAAGTTATAGTGAGTCCAACTAACTATAACGTGGAATTTCATTGGTTTTATGTCAGTAAAATTTCCAGCTAACTATAACTGTTGTCAAACCTATGGTTTTTTCAGTGAATTTCATAGGTTTTTCAAATGCTATTTCCTAACTATAACGTGTGTAAAACCTATGGTTTTTTCAGTGAATTTCATAGGTTTTTTGAATGCTAGTTCCTAAGTATGAAATCACGTTCGTAACTAGATAGTGTCACCGCCTACACGTCCTAAGAAGCGCATGTAAAGTCATGTGACTTGAAAACAACACTTGCAATTGGTTCTTAGTAGTTTCTGTTCTGGAATTTACACGGAGCACTCCACCCACTTTCCTCACAATCTTTTCTACTCTCAAGAGACAACAACGTCGAGCATCTTCCGGAAAACTTTGCTGAAATGGCTGCCCTTCCGCATTCATCTTCCGAATCTGAAGGAAATGAGCAACCACCGTTAAGAAGAAAAAAGGAATCTTTAATTTGGCAATTTTTTTGTATGGAGAGCAGAGCCTCGTTCTTATTAAACTGAAAATTGAAAGTCACAAATGCCCCAAGAAAAGATAGATTTCTTCACTTCATTTTCATAGTATTACATACTGAAAAATGACGTAGCAACTTTAAAAAATCGAAAGCATCATAACACTTGTTTCCAAAAAAAAAAAAAAAAAAAAAAAAAAAGTTATTTTCAGAACTAACTCTTTCTACCAAAATGTGCTCCAAGAGCATGTTATGAGATGGTTTTTCGCCGCTTTATTTTAGTGCGAGACCGGGTGCGCGCACCCTCCTATCGCGTACAGGACCTGACACTTGCATGTGAAGTCATGTGACTTCAAAACAACACTTCTAATTGGTTCTTGGTAGTTTCTATTCTGGAATTTACACGCAGCACTCCACCCACTTCCATCACTTTCTTTTCTACTCTCAAGAGAGAACAACGTCGAACATCTTCCCGAAGACTTCGCTGCAATGGCTACCGTTCCGCATTCATCTTCCGAATCTGAAGGAAATGAGCGACCACCTTTGAGAAGAAAAACGGAGGCCACGCTATTACCATCAGAAGTAATCAGCACATCTTCCGGTGGACGACCTGTACCTCCATCGAGTGCTGAAATGGACTTGAAACCATATCTGGCGAACGTGCACATGAAATGCACGAACTGTGGAAAACTTCTTGTATACGGAGAGCAAAGCTTTATTCTAATTAAACACAAAATTGAGAGTCATAAATGATCCAAGAAAAGTTACATTTCTTCACTTTATTTGGATAGTATGACATACTGAAAAATGTCGTAGCAACTTTAAGAAATCAAAAGCATCATAACACTTGTTTCCAAAAAAAAAAAAAAGTTCTTTTCAGAACTAACTCTTTCTACCAAAACGTGCTCCAAGAGCATATTATGAGATGTTTTTTCGACGCTTTAATTTAGTGCGCGACCGGGTGCGCGCACCCACCTATCGCGTACAGGCGTCGAGACACGCATGTGCAGTCATGTAACTTTAAAACAACACTTCCAATTGGTTCTTACTAGTTTCTATTCTGCAATTTACACGGAACACTCCACCCACTTCCCTGGAAAACCAGTTTATCGAAAAACTTTTAAAGCCTCCTCTTATGAAATATTCGACATCGTTCACATAGCAGAGTAGTAAATAGCACTATATACACTCAGTCCCTTAATTATAAGAGACTTATTGCTATGTGAGAACAACTTTTGTTTTCACGCGATAATGTGAAATGCTGAGCCTGTTACAGAATTTTCTTTCACATATATGTTACTATTCTCCTTCGAGCATTAACACAGTAGAAAATACCACCAATAGCGGTGATATTTTTTACACCGAGAACGGGCGATTTGTATCGCTGAGAGCCCTTACAATTATAAAGTTTTATTTCCTAAGTCTCTGATCTCCAACTGTGCAACGTGGCTCCCCTGTGTCGTAATGAGGTCCATAGACAAAAACTACAGGGCCAGCATTATAGACATGCACAGAACCACAAAACCACAAGAGCCACCATGTTAATATATATCCTTAATATAATAAACCTCTGAGAATAAATACATATTTCCGTGGCACCCCATAACAGAAATTTGGCGTCCTCTGACTCTGCTCCATTACCAAACACCCTAACCCCCGCCCCCCTCACTCTTCACTAAACTCCGCACTCCACCCCACCCTGACCCCCTATTACAAACCCCCAACCTACCCTCCCTGCCCAAGCCCACCATGAACCTCAAACCGCCCCGGGAAAACTTATAAGACACAGGATTACTAAAACTCAAAGAATAGGCAACAGGCAGATAATCTAAATAGTACATAAAGGCACATATTTTTTCCATAATACTATTGAAAAACATGTTCTATTTTTTATAAATCTATCATGCATCTGACCCTCTAGAACCGCTTTCAAAACGTGAACTATAAACCTCTACATTTCATTTTCAAACCATACACTTTCAATTACATTATTTTTTTTTTTACAATTCATGTAATGTTACACACCTTTTCTAAAATACACCAGTCCCTGTTATTTATAAGGATTTATTTTCAGTCTTCATCAGTGACACTTTCTTAACATATAATGAAAATCACTGTAACTTTTTAAACGACAATGCTAACGCGGTAAAAATAACCCTCCATTTGCTTTCCTTTAAGAATGCAGACTATCTACCCCACGCATGCGTTTCTTGATATTTGCATTTGGCAGCGAATACCGACCTTGAATCGGAAGACATGAACAAGAGCTCAATTGTCACATTTAAAACTTAACGTAGCATCTGCTCACACATATATCTTTCACTTAGCTAACATTCACAGAAAACAGCATTGATGTAAAAAAAAAGTGACCTTCACGAAAAGCTACTTTTTTGATAACTACTAAGCAATATTTAAGTGACTAGACTCCTAGAAAATTTATCAAGTCATTCTGCTCCTCTCCACTGCATAGCCGGCGACCTAATTCTGTGGAGTTGCTATACAACCGGCAGTGCTGCGCCGTTTCCTTTACCATCTTGGGAAATTCAAAATGGATGTCCCTCCTGCCTTCGCAAACGAGCCGGACCACTTAGAACTATTTCGACAGAGAATACTTCTGTACTACGGCACCTTAGCACTCTCAACTTTGAATACTTCATATCGATTATCATTTCGATATTCGTATTTCACCTGTGTGCAGCCTGTATTTCATTGCCTGAGCTGTGATTTCACGTGGGCCCTGGATTTATGTCTCTGCAATTTGGTACCTCCTGAACCGAATTACAATCACCTCATGAATCCGTTACTTGATCATGAACAGCTTTGTTACAACGGAGGGTTTATGGCCTTTGCAGCGATACAAGGAGTTCTGGGTCATTGGAATATATTCGCAGCGGTGCAACATTTCCTAACAGAGAGCTACATCGAAAACCCACCGAGCTGCCCAATGATGGTAAAAGACGCTCCAATAATGACAGATCATGAATGCTCCTTTGATCTTCTCAATTGGATGGCTGACATGTTTTCAGATGATAACAGTGATTTCCTGTTAGAAGCACTTGCCGCCTACTTTGCCTACACAATGGACGGTTAACTCTTTCCTAACAGAGAACTACATCGAAAACCCACCGAGCTGCCCTGTGATAATAAAAGAGGCTCCGATTTTAACAGATCATGAGTACTGCTTTACTCTTTTCCATTGGATGCCTGACATACTTTCAAATGATAAAAGTGATTTCCTGTTACAAGCAGAACCTACCTATTTTGCCTAAACAATGCTTCAATAACTCTTATATAAGCCATCGACGTCCTCATTTCCTTTTGCTTCCCTATATTCTTCACGTTATTTTCCATATTTTCTTTTGAAGAACAGACCTATTGGCTTTACTAACAGTGGACATTATGATTTCGTGCTGGTTAAATTTTGGTCTTTTATGTGGACTACATTTGTTTCTTCAGCTGACCAGAGCTACTGGGAATATTTTCTGAGCCAATCCTATTAATAATACTTCATGCATCTCTAAGGAGCTAACACATCTTTTTAGGTCTCTTGAAGGCTGTGCAATTAACTTACTTTTTTGAAGCATTTTTGTGGTATAGTTGAATTAAGTGAAATGTAGACACTCGTCCAGTTTAGGTAAATTTAATCAGGATTGTAGTGGAGAGAGCCTCCTCAAATCCTAACATCCTTTATAGAACAGTAAAACACTGAAGAGGACATTTTCTAAAAATATTACCCAAAAAGCATTAGCAAGATCATACACATGTTAAAACACAACATTTTCGCTTTACCCCTATATATTTTTTGTCATACATTACATATTCAATAAATAAAAGAAGCATAAGCTATGAAATATAACGGTACCATTCAGCCAAAAATAACACAAACAACATATCCTCCAAACCTCTGTGTTAAAAACAAGATAAACTGCACAAAACTGTAAACAACAACACATCAACTGCCATCTACTAGACTGTAAGCCCTAGAGAGAATATTTGCTTAATTTGAGGAGTGGATGATGAATGTGGCAGTGTTCACTGTCTGCAACATTGGACTGATCCTGCCATTGCTCATACAAATGATCCACCCTGTAATTAACAATAGGTTCAAGAGATAAAAGAAAATGATGAAAAAGAGATGGGTTCTCATAGTCAACAGGAGTATGAAGGAAACACCTTTGTACAATTGGTTCAGACTAACTTCTCAATCATGAACATTTATGACTCTTAGGTGTGTTCCTAAATGCCCACCTCTTTCACTTAAGGAGTTACGTAGGCACAAATTATTTTCCACTATCAGTTATTAGTTACCTTTCTTTGTTCACGCACAGGTCCCATGACATTTGAATTGGATGAAAAATCAAGTGAAATTAAATTGTTAATGCCTAAAGATGTATAGTGCCATCTCAAGGGGCGAAAGAATTTCTAATGGCTTATGAAAATGATACTAGACATTACCCGCAAATATAACGGGGTATTACATTTCCATAGTGAACCTATTTCAAGGTAAAGCATTTATCTACTAGTGGATCCCGTTTTAAATTTATGGTGGGAAGGTGTGGGAACGATATGCATATCCTGCAAGGCAAATTGAATTGTGAGTGAAAATTACTGCACTATAACTTTAACATGCCAGAGTAATTTATGCACTTCAATAAGATAAATAGATATTGTGGAACAAACTTACTTTTCATTGCCAACTGGGTGAAGTGACTCCTACTCTTTAGCTTTGGTATCCCCATGCATATCTCACAAAAAAATTGAGGGACATTTACTTTTATTGCCAAGGAAGGGAGGCAGGGGAAGTTACTTTAGACATTTTTCAGTGACGGTTCCTCCAGTAGGGGTAGCATTGAATGTCGTAAGAATAAGGAAGCAAGCTCAAATAACATAGAGGCTGGTGATTGCCACCACTACTGCTTTATCTAATATCACTGAAGAGATGATCACAATGCGTAGTGTAATTGTGCAGAACAAAATGGCTTTGATTCGGATTTTAACGAAGGAGGGAGGAGTCTGAAAGCTAATCAATTCACAGTGTTGTTTCTATTTCCCTAACAACAATAGAGTGATGGATTGAATATTTGAATTAATCCCAGCTATTGGCAATCTCCCAAGCAGCATCAAAGTCCATCATTTTTCATCCACCATACCACCTCACTATGGACCCAGCCATAAGAAAATCAGTCTTGACCCTTCTCCAATAGTCCAGCCTGAACTGTCAAGCCAAGTCCTCTCTGAACCAGAGCACAGGCACCCCAACACTTGTTTTGGCCTGATTGGTCCTCTTCAGTCAGGTGTAGCTTGGTTCTAGTGGCACAGGAAGCAAGGGAATCACGTTTTTGGCCTACCCCTGACCACTTAGGTCATTATATTAAATATACAAAAGGTTAGGGGCACCAGAGAGCCGGCTAAGAAGATGGTCGCCTGTTAATTGAGCTTCGGTGGCCTGAACATTTCTGCCCTCCTCTCTCTGTCACATTCTGGGGGACCGAGTCTAATAGCGGAGGTTGATGTTCTGTGCCTCTGTCACCTGGGGGAGATGTCTACACTGTGCCCAGTCGTAGTACCTAGGCCCAATCATCTCTTCAGCACCGAAGTGGTCTCAGTTACTCAGCTTCACCCTTCATGCTGTGATAGGGTTCCACCTTATGTACCCCCATAGAAAATGCAGGGATTTGCCTCGGCATGGGGGTTTGGGACCTCACCTATTCTTTATGACTGGTAAATCCCTACCACTGCAGTCCTTACCCACACCATCCATGCAGTGCCCAACATGGATCTTTGTGTTGATAGTCTCATGTGCACAATTTGATTTGGTTTTTAAACATAGTCGCTACCGCTGGTCAGCGTCGTCCACTGTGTCCTATTGCATTTGAGTCTCTTCATGATCTTATCACGATGGCAGGTATTCCCCATTTCTGCTCTTTTACTTACCCATTGTAAAAGTTCTGGTTGCTGCATTGTCTCTGGTCATCCAGGTCTGGCAATCTTGACGATAGGCAAAGCTGAACAAAAAAAATTCAAGCTTCAGTTTGGCAAGTGCCATTACAGGGAGCACACTGATCCTTGACCGGCAGACTCTCACACATATCGATGTGACTGCAATGGTTAGGAAACTCAAGGAGGGCTCGCGATTAATAGAAGGGAAAATTATTTTTTTTAATGCGCGCCTCAATAGCATTCAGGAGCATGTTGATCGTGGGGACTCCAGGATCAAACAGGCCGAGTCTTGGATTTTTGATTTGTAAGACTGTCAGCAGGAACTGGATAGTAATCTAATGGAGTCTGTGCGAGAACTCAATCTTATCAAAGGTAAAACGAGGAACTTGAAGGCAGATTGCACAGTAACAAAGTGAGAATCCTGGGGGTGCCCGAATTCGCCAACTGCCCCAACATGTAGAGCTTTGTGGAAACCCTCCTAGACACTCTGTTTGGGTGTGGTATTTATTCAGAGGTCTTCATTGTTGAATGGACACATTGTGCTCTTACTCCTAAACCTTGTCAAAATCTTCAACGCATTATAGCCCCTTTTATACAAGAGCGATCATGACCAGGCTTTGTGGCCTAATAGGGACAATACTGACCTTCAATATGTGGGATCTAAGACATTCTACCCCAAATTCACACCTGCTGTACATGAGGCCCGTTGCTCTTTTCAAGAAGTGAAAAGGGGCCTCATGTCTTGAGCTGTCAAGCACTTCATGTGTTTTTTCCAGCTAGACTCTGTCTACAGAGGTCAAATGTATTTTTTCCTGCACCCGACAACTGCCTTGTGTGGCGCCTCTACTCTAAGTGATAATGACTAAATGCTTGTTCCTGTGAGCTGTCTCATCTGCTGTCTGTCATGTCCACCATTTGTTGGCCCATGGCCTCCTTTTCTGTAGCTGATCTTCATTTGTGACTGTGCTGGCTTTGGTTCTTTCTTCAATGCACTTTGGATACACCGTTGATGCCGGCTGAGTGACACTGTGCACACAGGACGACTGGGTGCATTGGCTGATTAAGCATACATGAAGTTGTCCACCTGGCGAGAGGACTTACTTTAATGTCTACCCTGTTAATTTGCTAGGCTCATCATCGTGCTCTCCAGGTGCCCCCTTTGCATTGTGAGCAACCTTTGCCCTGGGGCTAAGTCACTTCCCTAAATGGGTGCTTCTTCTTTTCTTTTTCTTTCTAATCTGTTGTTTTATAGCTATGCACTGTTTTCCCAATATTTGGGTCAGCAGGGGGGGGGGGTTGTTTCTTGTTTCTATTTGTTGTTGCCATTTATTATTGTTTATGCAGTCACCCACACGCTCAAAACTACATGATTTATGCTTCACTTGGTATATTTGCCTATTAGGGGTGAGGTCTGTGCACCTCACAGCAACATTCTGTCCCTTTTTTCTCCCACTGCTTAATTCCTGATGTGGAATGTCAGGGGATGAATTGCCCACACAAGGCTAGGCAGGTGTTGGCATACCTAGAGTGCCCTCATTCAAGAGACCGACTGCTCCCTTCTTGGCACCCCTGCGTTTGCCTCCTTTTGGGGGACTTTTCATCCTACTCCACTTATTCTAGTGGGTGGTCACCTTGATTCAAAAGTCGGTTAATTTCTCACTTACAGAAATATAATTGACTCAGCGGATAGGCTGGTTGTAATTTCCAGCATATTGGATGGTAATCGTATATTATTGGTTAACGTCTATTGCCTGAACGTTGATGACCCTGGGTTATTTGGTGAAATTATGCAGTTATTCTCCAGATACTATGATTGGCCTACTGTTTGGGGGAGTGACTTCAACCTCACCCTGTCCTCGGACCTTGACAGATCATTGGGTGTTTCCCCACCCACCTTCGCACACCAGTCTAGCCCTTGCTCAAAATATGCAGCTGCATAGCCTGGCTAATACATGGAGAGCACTCAAACCTGATGCTGCTGAATATCCTTTCCACTCTACTGTACATAATCCCTATATCGTCTGACATGTGGTTGCTGTCAACAGTGCTTATGCCTTGTGTGAGTACAGTAGATATACTTCCTTGCACCATAAGAGATTGAATAGGACACTTTACCCCGCACAATTTTACTCCAAGTACCATGACCCGCAGTTTAAACACTGCAAACTCTTTCACAATGCAGGGCTTTACAACGCAAGCTATTACAGCGCATTCCTCATTACAATGCAATTTACTATTATAACTCCACTGGAGCGTTACTTTGGAGAATGCGTTGTAATAGTTTGCAGTGTAAAGCCGTGCATTGTGAAAAATTTTGCGGTGTGAAAAATGTGGGGTCATGGCACACGGAGTAACGCATGCGGGGTAAAGGATATTTCCCTATCAGATCACTCATCTGTGAAATTGCCTCTTTCTTGACCTACCCCTGCACCGCCCTTTTATTTGTGGCGGCTTCATGGTACTGAGTTACAAGATGCAGCAAGGTCGGTGCTGCCATTGCGGAATACTTTGATTAGAATGATAAAATGGTTAGAGATAGCGCCAAGCTTGGCAAGGTCTTTAAAATCTATATTTGAGGGTTTGCATCTCCAAGAGTCCTGAGGTTTTCAAATCGATCTGCGCTCAACTCTTGTGGCTGGAGGCAGTGTAAAGCCCTGCGTTGTGAAAGATTTTGCGGTGTGGAAAATGTGGGGTCATGGCACACAGAGTAACGCATCCGGTGTAAAGGATGTTTCTCTATCAGATCAATCATCTGTGAAATTGTCTCTATCTCGACCTATCCCTGAACCGCCGTTTTATTTGTGGCAGCTTCATGGTACTGAGCTACAGGATGCAGCGAGGTTGGTGCTACCATTGCTAAATACTTTGATTAGAATGATAAAATGGTTGGAGATAGCGCTTCACTTTGCGAGGTCTTTAAAGTCTATATTTGGCGGTTTGCATCTCCAAGAGTGCTGAGGTTTTAAAATCGATCTGAGCTCCACTCTTGTGGCTGGAGGCCAAGCTTAAACGTTTTTGATCGACTATTCTCACTGGGGAAAGGACTCTCTTAGCATAGGTGCACAAGACCCTTCTAGGCACATCAAGAGGTTCTGTATCTGGGCCTTCGGTGATAGGGATAAACTGAGTGGGAATCTTGCGTGGATAGATGGGCAGTGGTGCGGACATATGGGAGTTGCTAATGCAAAAATGCAGGAATGGTGTCATCTCTACTGATGCCCAATCCAATTTTGTGAGTTTCAGTAATATTAGGATCGTCTTTATGCTTGCAGGCCTGGAAAAGCTTCACACTATTGGGGCCAGATAGCGTTGGCATGACTCGATAGTGAGGCCAGAAAGATCCTAAATTCTCCAATTACGCTTGAATTTATTAAAAAGCTATTGCCAGTCTCCTTAGTGGCAAAACTACTGGTATTGATGGCCTTCCAGTGGATTTTACAAAGCCTACAGTGCCAACCTTTGCCCAAGGCTCCTACATATGTATAATAGGGCAATCCCTAGGGTTATCTTTGACTATGGAGGCCTTTATCACATTTCTTTTGAAACCTAACAAGGACCTCTCTGATCCTGCTTGGGACAGGCCTACTGAATACGGACAATAAGATCTTTGCCAAGATCCTTGTTCAGAGGCTCCAGTCTCTTATACAATTCCTGATACTACTGGACCAGTCTGATATTGTGCCGCAACGTTCCACCGCCTTCAATCTTTGCACATTGATGGCAATTCTCCATAAGGTTGATCTGCCACACCCATCAGTTGCAGTTTTGTTTGATGCAGAGAAAGCTTTTGATTCCTTAGATAGGATGCTTATGCTTTAAGTCCTCTACAGTCTCAGTTTTGGTAAATAGTTTTTATCACTGATAAACCTGCTGTATACTTCCCTCAGGTCTAGAGTGCATGTGAATAACTTATACTCTGTTCAATTTGGTGTGGCAGAGGCCCCCATCAGGGGTGCCACCTCTTCCCTTTAATTTTGCTTTAGCTATTGAGCCTCTGACCTGCTTTATCTGGGAATTCCACTCGCACTGGGGCTGTGTCTCGGCAGACAATCTTTAAGCTGCTTGTTGTATGCGGAAAACATCATTTGACTCTAGCCCCTATCATGAAATTAAATGAAATCCAGTATTTAATAAAGAGCACAGCTACTCAAGCTAGAGTGTCCTGGTGCATAGACAGCGGGGAGAAATGAGTGGAAAAAGCCAGTTATTGATTAAACAGCCATGTTTTTAGAATTTTCTAAAAGAAAGTAAGTTTGTGTCAAGCCTCAGAGTTTCCGGCCCGCTATTCCATAGTTTTGCATCCAGAAAGCCGAAAGATCTACCGCCAGTACGAGCAAGGCGTGTTTTGGGCATAACGGCCAGATTTGCATTAGCAGAACTCAAAGATCTGGATGTAGAGTAATGGTTGGATCGTTTAATTAAGTACTCGGCTCCAACCTTGTGGAAGGCTTTAAAAAAGATGGTCATAACCTTAAAGTCAATCCGCTCTTTAATGTCAGTGTAAAGATTTTATAATCGGGGTCATACTAGCTCTAGGTCTTGATCTCACAATGGCTCTAGCCTCCGCTTCTTGAACCACTTGCAAATGCTGGGTTATGGATTTAGAGAGACCAAGGTACAGACAGTTGACATAGTCAAGCTTAGATGTCACAAGTGCCAGCACGACAATCCTTCTATTCTCCAGCGGTAGAAGCTGCAGATTTTTTCTTAGCTTTCGGAGTATACCGAAGCATGCACCAGAAACATATTGGATCTGAGAATGCATCGACAATGTTTTGTCTATGATTATTTCCAAGTTTTTTACTTTCTCTTTTTCAGAGGACGGGATGGCAGATTCTTGGGCCACCAGGTACTCCAGTCAGGTGTTTCCAGTTTTCCAAAGAAAACAACTTCCGTTTTGTCTGGGTTGCACTTCAGCTGATTGACCCTGAGCCAGTTGAAAACCTTTGAGAGGCAGGAATTTACCTTTGCCCCGTCAAAGTCTGCACCTTTGTTATACGAAAAGAAAAGCTGAGTGTCATCAGCGTAAGAGACAATTTTTGCACCCACTTCCTCTACCAAGAATGCCAAGGGAGAAAGATAAATATTAAAAAGGGTTGGGCTAAGAATGGAGCCTTGAGGGACACCAACATTAATGTCAGGGACCGGAGAGGAAAAGGGTGGAAGATAAATGTCCTGGGATCTATTTTCCAAATAGGACGACATCCACGTAAGGGGAGTCCCACCCAGGCCAATGTTCTTAGGTCTGTTTAAGAGCCTCTCATGTGGGACCATATCGAAGGCCGCTGAGAGATCAAGTAATATCAGAACGGCATTGCCCCCCTCGTCTAATTTACCCCTGATGAACTCTGTCACTTCCAGCAACGCAGACTTAGTACTAAAGTTTGCCCTGAAGCAGGGCTAGGATTCATGGAGAAGCTTCCCATCTTCAATATGTTTCTGCAGGACTTTGTTTACGTGCTTCTCTAATGCTTTAGAGCGCGCCGGAAGCAAGGAGATTGGTCTATAATTAGTAGGATCTGTTGAATCAGCATTCATCTTTTTTATCAAAGGGAGAATCTTAGCGTGCTTCCACGATTTAGGCATAATGTCTGTGGAAATAGAGGTGTTAAAAAGCTGATGTAAATCGGGTTGATTGTAGAGGTGACCTGAGATAAAATGTTTGCTGGACAGAGGTCGGACATCTGTGACATTGTCCCTTTTGGTGGTTATTCCAGGTAACAAATCAACTGGTAAATCAGAGATATTCCCGTTCACAGATGACTGCTCAGCTCCCCTGCTTAAGTACCCGTGACGCTTGAGTCCTTCTGGTGTCCATTATCTTGGGGTCTGGGTTTCCCGTGATCATGATGACCTGATCTGTAGCAACTTCGGTACTGCTTTAGGCAAGTTTTCAGTTTGGATATATTGGTGGTTGCTATTATCATTATTGGGGAGGATTTCGTTAATCAAGATAGTGGTGCTCCCTAAATTTTTATATTTATTTTCTAAGATTCCTCTTCTTCTTCCATTGCACTTTTCTGCTCGGCTGAAGCAGGTTCTGTCCCATCTGATATAAGAGGTGATCAGCTCAGAATCCCTAGGGAGGTTCTCATACGTCCGCTGCACTTGGGTGGCCTCCAGCTGATGGACTTTTGTACCTATTACTTAATGGTGCAGGTTTATTACTTGAAATACTGGGTTGTGTCCTCAACTACATCCACACATGTCAGGATGATTTGTTAAAGGGCGGCAAGTTAAGGATATCCCTTTTAATTATAGACATAAGCTGATACATTTTACATTTCTACATCAATATAACCACCCATCGGTTAGAATTTCACAATTTAGCAATGACTCTACCAGTAGATTTTGCAGATTTGGTCGTAATAATGTTGACTATTCACATGGCGGGGCTTTACCCTGGTCTTGCTGTTTTCTGGCATGATACATTTTAATCTATTTATGAGATTTTTAAAATGTCACTTTTCCCGACCCCTCAGACTGCCTTGCTAGTTGACACTTCACGGTTACCCTGCCGCTGGAGATGCCTCGCCACTATCTTATTTCTTTTGGTGAAGGGATGTGTCACTAAGGTCTGGATGCAGAACACTATTCTGCTTCTTGAGCATAGCAAGATGCCGCCCACTGCAAGAATATGATTGATGAATATGTTGAGATAGTTCACCCTTCTGCCCGTCCCTTGGATGTCTCTGCCCCTTTCAGGGCATTTTTGCTCCTCACCACAGATCCCGAGCCCCTCTCTTCGCAGCCGGAGAGTGCATCTGCCTCCTCACCTTATATAGACTCCCCTTCTGGGTCTTGCTCTCGTTTCACAGCTATGTGCTTCAATCTGCTAAGCACTGTGATTTTTGTACTGTACCACATGTGCATTTATTTTTGGCGTTTCTGTATTGAATATGTGCTTTTGAGTTGTACTGCTAAATTTTCAATAAAATTACATTTTAAAAAAACACACACAAAGGGTGATGGGCGGAATGCATGCAAGAAGTCTAACCACTCGCAATCACTCTAGTTAGCATTTCAATTCTTCGTTCTTTAGCCCACCATGCCACCTTAGATTAGACTCAGCCATATGCAACTCAGTCTTGGTCTTGATCTATAGGAATAGTCCACCCACACCTGCTAAGCCAGGTCCTCTCCAAAATGGAGCACAAGCAGCCCAAGACTAGTTTCTACCTGATTAGGCCTCTTAAGGGAAGTGTAACTTGGTTCCATTCGCACAGTGAGCAAGGGACCAATGTCTAGGCGTACCACTGGTCACTTAGGGCATCACATCAAACACACAAAGGTGATGGGAGCACCGCTTGCAATAAGTCCGGCCACTGGCCATTGCTCGGGGTAGCCTTCCAGCCCATCGCTCTATCCCAATGCAACCTAAGATTAGATTCAACCATATGTAAATCTGTCTTGGTCCTGCTCCAATAGGATTGCTAATGGTTAGATGTATTACAAGGATCCTTTTATCATCCTTTGTGTGGTTGATGTAACACTTTGATTGGCAAGAGTATGCCCAGACATGGGTAACTTGCTCAGTTCTTTTTTTTAGTATATTGGCGATGTTACTGCCTACTACCCAACAAACACTTTATTTTATATTTTCAGAGGGAAAGGGGTCAATCAATCAATCAGGAGTTTGTTAAAGCGCGACTACTCACCCGTAAGGGTCTCAAGGTGCTGGGGGGGTGGGGGGTGCAGGTTCCATTCCATCAAGGAGGGGGGTCTGTCGAAGAGCCAGGTTTTGAGGTTTCTTGCGAAGATGGGGAGCGATGTTGTCTGTCTGAGGTGGAGCGGAAGGGCGTTCCATGCTTTGGCCGCGAGGAAGGAGAAGGAGCGTCCTCCCGATCTGGTCTTTCTGGTGCGGGGGTTCACGGCGTAGGAAAGCTGGGCTGATCGTAGGGTCCTTTGGGGTGCGTGGAATTTGAGTCGGCTGTTCAGGTATGCTGGTCCGGTGCCTTGGAGGGCCTTGTGTGCGTGGGTGAGCATCTTAAAGGTGATTCTCGCCTCGACGGGGAGCCAGTGGAGTGTGCGCAGGTCCTGGGAGATGTGGCAGTGTTTTGGCAGGTTGAGGACCAGTCTTGTGGCGGCGTTCTGGATGTTCTGTAGCTTGCGGATGAGGTTTTTGTTTATTCCGGCGTAGAGTGCGTTGCCGTAGTCGAGTCTGCTGGTGACCAGGGCGTGAGTGACTGTCTTTCGGTGTTCGAGGGGGATCCATTTGAAGGTCTTACGAAGGAGGAGGAGGGTGTGGAAGCAGGAAGATGAGACAGAGTTGATCTGGCGGTCCATTTTGAGCTCGGAGTCCAGGATGATTCCCAGGTTGCGTGCGTGGTCTGTGGGGGTTGGCGGGTTTCCGAGGGCGGTGGGCCACCAGGTGTCGCTCCAGGCGTCGGGGTTTGGGCCCATGATGAGTACTTCTGTTTTGTTGGTGTTTAGTTGAAGGCAGCTGTGTTTCATCCATTTGACGACGGCTTCCATGCCTTCTCGAAAGTTGCGTCTGGCGGTGTTGGGCTCGTTGGATAGGGAGAGGATGAGCTGGGTGTCGTCTGCATATGACACAATGTTGAGTCTGTAGGTTCTGACGATGGGGGCAAGTGGAGCCATGTAGACGTTGAAGAGCGTCAGGCTGAGGGAGGAGCCCTGGGAACTCCGCAGGTGATCGGTGTGGGGTCCGAGAGGAAAGGGGGGAGTCTGACCCGCTGCGTCCTGCCGGAGAGGAAGGAGCAGATCCAGTCGAGGGCCTTGTCCTGGATTCCTGCATCGTAGAGTCTGCGTATTAGGGTGCGGTGGGAGACTGTGTCGAACACCGCTGATAGGTCGAGGAGGATGAGGGCTACTGTTTCTCCTTTGTCCAGTAAGGTGCGGATGTCGTCTGTTGCGGCGAGGAGGGCGGTTTCCATACTGTGGTTTTTTCTGAAGCCGGATTGGGAGGAGTCGAGGATGTTGTGTTCTTCAATGAATGTGGCGAGTTGGCTGTTGATGGCTTTCTCGATGACTTTCGCTGGGAACGGGAGCAGGGAGATGGGTCTGTAGTTTTTGAGGTCAGTGGGGTCCGCTGAGGGTTTCTTTAGGAGGGATTTGACCTCGGCGTGTTTCCAGTCATCGGGGAACGAGGCGGTCACCAGGGAGCTGTTGATGGTTTGGCGGAGCATGGGTGCGATGGTGTTGGCGGCTCTGTTGAAGATGTGGTGGGGGCAGGGGTCCGTGGGGGCCCCTGAGTGGTTTGACTTCATTGTCTTCAGTGTGTCTTCAGTGGTGAAGGCTGTCCAGTCATCAATCGCTGGTTTCCGGGTGTCGGGGGTGGTTGGTGAGGGTTCAGTGTGTTGGTTGTCTTCGTCGAAGTTGTCGTAGATGCTCTTGATTTTGTGGTAGAAAAAGATGCTGAGTTTGTCGCAGAGGTCTTGTGAGGGAGGGATGTCGGTAGACTCGCTGGTGGGTTGGGTGAACTCCTTGATGATGCTGAAGAGTTCCTTGCTGTTGTGTGCATGGGTGGAGATTCTGTCTTCAATCGCTTTTTTCCTCGTTTCTCTGATGAGTTGATGGTGGGCGTTGGTGGCGGCTCTGAAGTTGTTATGGGCTTCTGTGGATTTGGTGTTTCTCCAGGCCTTTTCAAGGCGGCGGCATGTGCGCCTGGACTCTCGAAGTTCGGTGGTAAACCATCTGGCTTTCTTGGCACGGGTATTGTTTTTCTTGAGGGGGGCTATGGTGTTGGTGCTGTCCGAGATCCATCTATGCAGGGTTCGGGCTGCGGTGTTGGGGTCGTCGTTTTCCGCGATGGTTGGGGTGGAGTTGTTGAGTGAGGAGGTGAGCTGGTCATCTGTGATTTTGGTCCAGTTTCTTTGTGGAAGCAGGTGCTGGTGTCTGTGGATGGTGGGTGTTCTGAAGGTGAAGTGGACGCAACGATGGTCGGTCCACGGTAGTTTGGTGGTGTGGCTGAAGGTGATGGAGTTTCCTGTAGTGAAGAGGGGGTTGAGGGTGTGTCCTGCTGAGTGCGTGGGCTCAGTCACGATCTGGCGGAGTCCAATGTTGTGGAGGTTGTCCAGGAGGGATGTGGTGTTGGGGTCCAGTTGATTGTCGAGGTGGAAGTTGAGGTCTCCCAGCAGGGTGTAGTTGGTGGATGCGATGGCCTGCGGGGAGATAATGTCCGTGATGGAGTTGGCGAAGGGTCCGCGGGGTCCAGGGGGTCGGTAGATGAGGGTTCCTCGGAGGGCGGCGGTGGGGCTGGCCAGTATCTTGAAGTGAAGGTGTTCCATCAGTTCTGTGGACTCGTCAGGGAGTGTGCTCAGGCGGAGGCTGGATTTGTGGACGATGGCGATTCCTCCTCCTGGGTGGATGGGGTGGTCCTTCCTGGAGATCTTGTATCCTTGGGGGATGGCGATGGCGATGTCCGGTCCCGAGGTGGTGTTGGTCCAGGTTTTGGTGAAGAATGCTACGTCTGGGGTGGTGCTGTCGAGGAGGTCCCAGATTTCTGTTGCGTGTTTGTGGAGAGATCGGACGTTGAGGAGGATGCATTGCAGGGTCTTCGGTTCGGTTGTGTTCTTGTGGGCGGGTTGTGCTGGATCCGTGTTCTTGGCGGTGCTGCAGGTGTGCCGGCAGCGGTGACAGCTGAAGGGTCCATGGGTGTCGGCTGGTGATGCTAGCTTGCAGTTGTTGTTGCAGCCTGGGTTGAGTGTGTGGAGTGCTGCTGGGTCGTAGCGTTGGCGGGGCGGAGGTCCAGGGTTCCTGGTGCTGGTTGCAGACGGGTCGCAGACGGGCGCAGACGTGCTTGCCTTTGTCGCGCCTTCGGTGCACCAGCGGCGCGCCCGCAGCCCGCAGCCGCTGCGCAGCCGCGCAGTGGCCGCCACTAAGTAGGGGTCGGGGAGGGCTGGACAGCTGGGAGGCGGGGAGGGGAGCTGGATTGGGCCGGTCGTGCTGGGGGGGGAGGGGCCGCGGGGGCAGCAGCGGCGGGGAAAGGTAAAGGGAGGAAAGAAGGGATAAAGAAAAAAGGGAAAATAAACAGTAATAAGGCACAAAAGAGCAGAGATGCAGAAAAGAGCAGAAAGGTGAAAGATAGAAAGGGTAAAAAAACGAGTGAAAACGAGTGAAGGAGCAGAGGGAGAGAAAGGGAAAATGGGCAGACACAAGGCACAAAAGAGCAGAGGTGCAGAAAGGTGAAAGATAGAAAGGGGGAAAAAAACGAGTGAAAACGAGTGAAGGAGCAGAGGGAGAGAAAGGGAGAATGGGCAGAAATAAGGCGCAAAAGAGCAGAGGTGCAGAAAGGCGAAAGATAGAAAGGGGAGAAAAACGAGTGAAGGAGCAGAAAGAAAGAAAGGAGACAGAGGTCCACTGGACCACCAG
This sequence comes from Lissotriton vulgaris, assembly GCF_964263255.1. Lineage (NCBI taxonomy): Eukaryota > Metazoa > Chordata > Amphibia > Caudata > Salamandridae > Lissotriton > Lissotriton vulgaris. The sequence continues at coordinate 344,093,242 of NC_141689.1, read as the reverse complement.
GGAAACCTGCGGGTGGAGGAGGGCCTCGATCACCAACACTGAAGAGTGCAGGGGCAGGGGCACCTCACTTAATGATGGAGCTGCGAGGGTGGGAGAGCAATTTCACTGACAATGAGTCAGTGGTCTTGCTCGCCTGTCCCCGCAGTGGCCGCCATTAAGTAGGGGTCGGGGAGGGCTGGACAGCTGGGAGGCGGGGAGGGGAGCTGGATTGGGCCGGTCGTGCTGGGGGGGAGGGGCCGCGGGGGCAACAGCGGTGGGGAAAGGTAAAGGGAGGAAAGAAGGGATAAAGAAAAAAGGGAAAATAAGCAGAAATAAGGCACAAAAGAGCAGAGATGCAGAACAGAGCAGAAAGGTGAAAGATAGAAAGGGTAAAAAAACGAGTGAAAACGATTGAAGGAGCAGAGGGAGAGAAAGGGAAAATGGGCAGAAATAAGGCACAAAAGAGCAGAGGTGCAGAAAGGTGAAAGATAGAAAGGGGAAAAAAACGAGTGAAAACGAGTGAAGGAGCAGAGGGAGAGAAAGGGAGAATGGGCAGAAATAAGGCGCAAAAGAGCAGAGGTGCAGAAAGGTGAAAGATAGAAAGGGGAGAAAAACGAGTGAAGGAGCAGAAAGAAAGAAAGGAGACAGAGGTCCACTGGACCACCTGGGATGAGGCGCAGGGAAACCTGCGGGTGGAGGAGGGCCTCGATCACCAACACTGAAGAGTGCAGGGGCAGGGGCACCTCACTTAATGGTGGAGCTGCGAGGGTGGGAGAGCAATTTCACTGACAATGAGTCAGTGGTCTTGCCCATGTGCCATGTGAACCCTTTCCCTTTTGTGAAAGTGTCTGCCTACTCCCCAACAAACTTGTTATTACATTCTCAGAGGGGAAGGGGTTCCATGTAAACCGTTTCCCTCTTGTGAAAATGTTACCACCCCATCTTGGGAGTCAGTAATATTTCACTGTTTTGCAACCGATTAGTTGTAAAACATTGAGTCATACCATAACAAATCTCTGTTTCGAAGGGATTCCCTAAACATGCTCCTTACGAATCGCAATTTGTTATGCCTTTTCTAAACCTATTTTGCAATTCAGTAACATGTTACAAAATCACAAAATGGGTTTAGTAGATTTAAAAAATCAATGTTGTGGTTGCATATCCTGTAATTTTGCAGGCATTATAAATCAGGCCATAACTTCTATTATGGTCACAAGTATATCATTTTTTGTGATTTAACAATGGGAAAGGGAAGATCCCCAAATCATTGGGATGCAAGGGAAAGGGGGTTCAAGCTGCCTCACCTGTGTGCCCAACTGAATCAGCCATTCACTCCAGCCCAGAGATTTGGTCGGTATCTGAGTAAGTCAAAATCCACTTTGCAGCCTTGCTGCCAAATCCCTCTACCTATGCTTCTCATTACCAAAACAGCCTTCAAGTGTTGTGGACTGGTGCAGTGGGACCACTCTTCCCAGTGAAAGCATGCCTCACATCCCGAGACATCTTCCAATGGGTGCCCAATTCTAGTCCCGCATCAAGCCCCTGGCTGGTGCCCCCTCAAGGAGCTGCTCATGTTGCTTCCCTTCTGCCTGTGAGTGAACTGGGTCTACAATTCCCACTTTTCTCGTATGCATCATGCCGGCCGGGGTTGCTTGTGATGTTACCACTGATGTCATTGATTATGCCATCTGTGGCATGAGGTACAAGGTTTCATGGAAGGCAGAGGGAGAGTTATGGTTGTGTAGCTCACCGTAGTTGCAGAATTCCACTGTCATTTAGGTTTTGCATTGTATTCACCACTCACCTTCAATTGAAGTAGAGGTAATTTGTATAGTGTTTTTAACATATTCATTCAAACTGCATTTTCACAGCTATGGACAATGACAATGCATGCTTCTTAGTCTTGCTTATGTGCTAGCTTCATTTTATTCTATTGATATCACCACTTTTGAACATCTCATCGATCAGAATGAGGATTAGAGGGACAAGTGCTGAAATGTGTTTCATCCTTTCTTTAGCAAGATTCCAGGGGCAGATTCACAAGTCCCTTGCAACACTTTTACGCTGCTGTTGCATCACTTTTGTGAAGTAGTGGCATCGTAAACAATGCACCACGTTGCAACACATTTACAATGTGACGCATCTAAGGAAATGCGTCACGCTTTAAAACCCTGCTTCACATTATACCTGCGTCAGGTATAATGTATGTAGGGAGCGCGTTCCGACGAAAGAAAGTTTTTCAAAACTGACGCAGTGAAATCGACAAGATTTCACTGCGTCACTTCTACGACACCACTGCGTCAAAACCTTACTCCTGCTTGAAGCAGGCATATGGACTGACGCAGTACATTAGGAATAGGTATTCCTGAGCTTTGCTGGAGTTGCGTCGCACTTGCGACACGACTCCAGCAATGCGTTACCTTTACGATAATAGGTGCGTGACGCATTAGTCAATCCGTGCGCCATGGTGCGCCGCATTGCAAATGCGACCCATCCATGGTGGCGCGAGGGATTTTTTGTTTGACGCAATAGAACTGACGCATCTCTATTAATATGCAGAGATGCGTCAGTTCTTGTACATCTGCCTCTAAGTTCCTCAAAATGATCATGTATGTTGGGGCTGATATATGGAGTTTCTGAAGCATCATTTGTATCTCCATATCTGTTCAGTCGGTAGACATGGAGCCACTTGTTATATTAATGTTCCAGAAAGTGAACCATCATACATCAGTGCACTGATGCTACCGAGCTGTACCGGAGTATTTCCGACCCAGTGGACAAACCACTGAAAGACTTCCTCAACAAACTTTCAACCTGGGTAATATCTTCTCCGTATCCTGTCTCGATCGACTCAAGTTCCAAATGCACACTCATGACATTGAGAGAAACTGTCTGATCCTCGCCAACTGCCTCAAAGGAATTTATGAATTGGTGAAGTAGAGCCACCTCTGCGTGAATGGATCAAAAACATAAATATTCACAGCGGGAAACCCCGTGGGTGAAAGCCTCCCCTTCTGCTGCCCAGATGACCGTGTCCCGACAGAGCAATGACAAGCCTAGGATCAGGATCTAATTGGATCTTTGCTTTGTCTTCCACCACAGCAGAGATCAAGAGAGAAGCGTCCCCATCAGGTTGCTGAGAAGGATCCAACAGCTGCTTCATCTTCCTCTCTGCACTGAACTGACCAGCGCCTACAGCTGATCACAGCGCGTTAAGATGAGCCAGACAGGAGGATAATATCCGATGCAGACGTCTATTAATGAACGAGGCAGGAGCAGCCCGCCCTTTCTCGGTATTCCATAGAAAGAACAAGCGTAGAGCGTCCTGTCTCGACTGCACATTCTCTTCCCAAACCCTTCTGGAGTCTAGTTTCATCAAGAATGTCGCGTGCACAACAGCCGGGTTCGAGATCCGGAAGCAAACACAATGTTTTCTACAAAGGCTTCGCCGCTGACTACCGCGAGGCTTGCACCGTATTAAAAGCCCACAATAACACGGTAACACCAATACTATTAGAGAATAGGACATCCTGTGATATATAATACAATTTGTGTATGCTTCAGTGGATTCGGTTATTTATCATAAAAATGTGTATAGGAAAATAATCTCTGAGCGATATGCTTCACATATTTTAACTGGGCAATAACAGTGCCTAAAACATTGCTCCTGTTCTTGTGCAAGAGCGAACATTACGGCATTTGGTGCCTGGTGAGTCGAAAAGCCAAATACATCAACAATAACACAAAATGGTGGAGTGAGGAAGCAATGAGTTGTCCAAATAACGCACGGGGGCACAATTTGTTGCTTACTAAATAAAATAAGCCCCTCCATAGAACTTGTTAGAGGACGCGTGAACACGTCAGCTGGTGCCCCGTACAGTATACTCATCCACAGGAACATTGCTAATTAAGGAAAATACCATCCTTCGGCAAAACAATACATAATTATGTGCACGTTTCCTGAAGAAAGATAAATACAAAAAGTTCACCGCTCAGTTCTCTGCCCGAGACATGAAAACACAGAATCCTACTCCTTCAAAGCTTACCAGATTTGTTTTTGTTTTGATAAATTCAAAACCTTCCCCTAAAATGACATTGTGCTGGAAAGCTTTTAATATGATACTTTCAAAATGAATTGATAAAGCGCCTTGCATTTTACATGTTTTCTCCAAAATGCGTTTTGGGTAGAAAGGCCTGAATCCAGACTCTGAGTGGGCTTCACTCAAAGCGCAGCGAAGAGAGAGTGGGCAACCTACTCAGGTCTTCCACTTCTGTCCCCACTGGAAGCACCACAAATGGGGGGATGTCCCGTCCACCATCTGGGTATCTCTACCTTGTCTAACATCTACCAGCTCCATTATCAGGATCACCTTCACAGCACCACCCTCCTAGACTATCATCAATCCTGTCATATTTATCATAAGGTTTCCAGCTAAGTTTTACATCCCAGACCTAGTCCCTAGCATGAAAATGTATCCACACAATATTTCACACTGGTGAAAACTAACAACTCATCAGAGATACTGAATTAAACATTTTCAGAAATGATCCTATTATTTTCCACACAGCGCTAAACATTAGGGGCCAGATGTAAGAACATTGGAAATTGTGACTCACAAATTGCGTCAAATTGTGAGTCGCAATTTCCAATGTACAACAGTTTCCGAGAAACTGTTAGTAATTTCCAGTGGGGTCGCATAATTTTATGAGGCACTCGCAATTTGTGACCCCATTGGGAATGGCTGGTCCTCCCAGGGATGGTGGCCTGCTGTGCTCAGCAGACCTCCATGTCTGGGACTGCTTTAAAATAGAGCAGGTTTTTTTTCAATGCAGCCCGTTTTCCTTAAATGAAAAAGGGATGCATTTAAAAAAGGAAAAATGAAACGCTTTGGTTTCATTTAAGGGCAGGTAGTTGTCCTTGAGACCACTGTCTGCCCTTTAAAAATATTGTTAGAGTCAGTCACAAAGGGGAAAGGGTCCCCTGAGGACCCTTTCCCGTTTGTGGGTGGTAAACTGTGACTGGTTAGTGACCGGAGTTTGGAATTTGGGATCGCTCTTCCTAATAACGAGTCACAAATCCTAATTAGCGAGTCGCATTAAATTGTGACTCGCTAAATAGGGTTTGTACATGGACCTTTAGGTTTCTGCATGCGCAAACTGTTCGCAAACCTGTTTGCGCATGCAGAAACGGGTCGTACATCTGGCCCTAAATATGGTGGGTGGTTGCTGCTGGCAGTGCCTCCTTTGCCCAAGCGGCTTGGTGGTCAACCCACCAAACCATTAATGAAATGCACCCCAACCTAGTCTTTGTCAGCATATTTTAATTTAAAACTTTGTTCTACGAAACAACTTCAGTCATAAGATTTTGAGCATGCCTAGACATTAGAGTAATTCTTCTCCAGAACCCTCCTCAGTTGATCTCCTTCTCTCCTTTAGATAATGGATTGTTACATGAGGTGGATTGTCTTGATACACACCTACAATTACTCATACTTGTCACTGTTTGAAGATAGCATGGAAAACATCCTTGGAAAATGATGCTGAAGCTGGCAGACTCCCTATACTCCAAACCATTTCTTCATGAGGGTTGAGACAACATATATCCTTCAAACACTCAATTGCTAAATTAAGTAAGGATCATAATGTGGTAGGCTGATACACTGGCTTTGCCTAAATCCCAGGTGATGCATTTAAAAAGTAATTTCAAGAACATGTAAATATTTTTTTTATTTGATGATATCAACATCTCTGAACGTTCTTGGAACACAATTACTCTACACCAGTTTATGTATTTGTATGTTCTCAGTTCTATGACTGCGAACACAAGGAGCACTGAGCCTTATCAGACACTCACCCCCAGTCACAGATATGGGTTGAATCCATCATCGTCCTTTAGCTCACTTTATCACCCTATTGAGGATGTGAAAAGAGGATGGACGTCTTTCAGACGTCTTCAGATGAGGTAATGTCAGTGTAGAGTAATACCAAACCAAGGGGAAGATTTACAAGCCCCTTGCGCCTCTTTTACGCTGCCGTTGCGTCCCTTTTGTGATGCAGCAGCGGCGCAAATCCTGCGCCATGGTGCGGGGTACTTACAACATGACGCATCTGGGAGATGCGCCACGTTGTAAAGCCCTATGCCACATGTAGGCGTTCCTGCGCAGAGGGGGGGGCGTTACGGCGCAGGAACGCCTCCTAAAAGTGGCTGAGTGAAATCTACAAGATTTCACTCAGTCACTTTTAGGCCCATGCTGCGTCAAAACCCTGCGCCTGCCTGAAGTAGGCGTAAGGATTGACGCAGCATTAACTAGATAGGGCCCCCAGAGCAATGCTGGAGCTGCATCCCGCTTGCGATGCAACTCCAGCAATGCGCCACTTTTACGGCACAGATGCGTGACGCATCTGTGCCGTTTTTGACCCATGGTGCGCCGTATTGTAAATGCGTTTTTCACACAAAATGCCGCCCCACTCTTTTTGTTAGCTCTTAGTTATAAGCAACACATCAATCTTAGTTTGATATGTTAGGTATATTTATTTTTACCTTTTCTTTCAAATCTTTTTTTGAAAAAATCTTAAATTCTATGTCAGAGAATGAGCACAACAAATATAACATATATGGACATCAACTTAAACACAACATTTACCAAGAAAAGAAAACATCATTACATCAAAGTGCATTCACTATACAGAACATGGCATATATATCTATTTCAGACTGTTCCAAAAGGCAAGTCACAATTTTCTCGCCTCATTAACCATCAGTGATTCGAAATATGAGGAACAGTAGTAGACAAAGTCACAGTTAAAAGGAGATATCACGACACATTATTCTACGAGTCAGTGGTTATTGGTATTTCTAAGTTTTTATCTCCTTTCTGCCGACGCGTTTCGAACTCCATACAGCAGTTATGGGTTCTCCTCAGGGCCTTGTCACTTCTATCTGCATGTGTGTAAGGAAAAAAGAACACTGTTTCAGTGTCGATTCCCATAGCCTCATTTTATCAATCCGCTTTTATTAGCCTACGTTTAAGGTCCATGTTACCTTAACTGTAGCCGTGGTTATCCTATGTCTGGTTCTGGGTCTTTTGAGCTGCAGCCTAAGGGACATTAAGAAACCCATTTAGAGCCGGACTCAATACTCGCCCTACGGTCACTTTTAGCAAAAACACTGCAAGACATACCTTAAACTGTTTTTTGGGTCTGTGTAAGGGCGTCTCCCTATGGCACGGTGATGTTTTTAACCTAGGGGGAAGGCAAAGTTTGGTTTACTACTAGTGGGCTCATGTAATATCTCAACCGTGTTTGATAGCTTATTGTCACCTCCATACCTTGTTCGGTACACCGCGGGCTTCAGGAGCGGCTCACTCCATGATCAACTTGTTTTGTGTCTGCGAGTAACCTTGTTAGACACGGTCCTCCGGACTCTCGTTATGTGCACCGCATATTGTTCTCCGGTTCATGCACTGTTTAAAAGATAAACCGGAGTACATTTTAGTTCCCCATTACGTGTCTCAGTCTCTACGTGCACAATTCAAACCCTCTCAAGGCTCACCTTATTTTGTCCAGCTTGCTATCGCTAATCCTTCGTTCACTGTGGAGGGCGGCAGCCAGGTTGCCTGGTTACTTAAGACGGTCACATGACCGTTGGAATTCTGGGATTTGTAGTTTTGGAGTCGCGTGAATACGCGACTACCCGTGGACTAGCCCTACACGTTTCGGGGACATCGATGTTCCGCATGGCCTCACCAATGCTGTGCCCTTCAATCAAGGGGGATTACCAAACCCCCGTGGAGCCCCACACAATTCTTCCATTACAATCTAGACACCTCAGAAAGAGTGTTCAATCCATTTTGCGTACTGTTAAATTTCAGAATTAGGTATGCCTCTTTCCTAAGGAGTGTGTCTTCAATGTCAATCGGACCTTTGCTACCTGATGGCACTATTGTGCATAGCACAGTCCATTTGAAGTCCATTTCACTGTGGTTTGAATCCAAAAAGTGTTCAACCATTGGAGCGCTCACGACCTTCTTTTTAATTCTTGACCTATGTTGGGTGATCCGGCTGTTGACCTGTTGTGTCGTTTTACCTATATACATCTTTTGACAGGCACAGACTACTGCATAGACCACGTTTCGTGTCTTGCAGTTCGAGAAACTGTTGTTTTTACATTTTACTCCCCTGTGTTCAAACTCTGACCCTTCAATTGTGGACTCGCACGATATGCAGTTTCCACACTTGCGGTGCCCTTCGATTGGTTTCAGGCCCCATCTTGATAGTAAATCACTTTTTGGCTTGGGGGTTAGTACATCCGCTCTGATTACACATTGGCCAATGCTCTTGTTTTTCTTATAAGCGAACAACGGTCGCGGGAATGAGCATTCAAGTTCCTCTAACAAGTGGCAGTTTTTGAGGACCATTTGCCGTACTCTGTGTGTATCTGGTCCAAAAGTTGTCACACATACCAACCTGTCCATGTCTTGTTTCACCTTTCTCTCAAGTAAGCAGTCACGAGGGGTGTAGTTTGCCCTCTTCTTAGAATTACTTAACAGTTTTTTAGGGTACCCTCGATTCTTCATCTCTTCGCAAAACCTGGTTGCATGTTTCTCATATTCAGTCACCTCAGAGCAGTTTCTTCGGATCCTAAGCAATTTCCCATAAGGCAGCTTATCCTTCAAGCTTCTGTGGTGTGCACTTTAATGGTGAATGATCGTATTTTTATCCGTCTTCTTTCGAAAAAGGGACGACTTCAAATACCCATCCGTGCAGTTTATTTCAAGGTCTAGAAATGTCATCTTCTCATTACTGGACTCCAATGAGAACTTGATGTCACGGTGCCTTCTATTGATCCACAAATGGAAGTCCACCAACTCCGCGTGGCTCCCCTGCCACAGGAGCCACACGTTGTCGATGTATCTCAACCATTGTTTAATGTGTTTGCTGAAGGGATTGTTGGAATAGATGAATCTGTTCTCATACTCCGCCATGTAAAGTATGGCCATCTCCGGCGCATACGGACAGCCCATGGCCGTGCCTTTGATCTGCATGTAAAATCGGTCATTAAACCTGAAGTAGTTTTTCTTTAGCGTTATTTCGGCTAGTTGCAGGATAAACGAGGTCGGGACTTGATGCGGCCTATCCCTCTTCTCAAGGTATAGTTCTAGCACTTCTAGTGCCTCATCTTGAGGAATTTGGGTTTACAAGGACGTGACGTCCATTGTCACCATCAATTCCGTCATTGGGTCAAATTGCATTCCCTCAATTTTTAGCAGAAAGTCAGTGGTGTCCTTCAGATATGATTTTACACCACCAACAAAGGGCTTCAGAAAGAAGTCTATATATTTCGAAAGTGACTCCAAACAAGACTCACACCCGGAGACGATTGGTCGTCCTGGGGGCTCCTCCGGGTTCTTGTGGATCTTGGGTAGAAAATATAAAATGGGCGTTCTTGGAAATTTCTTTATCAAGAATTCACTTTCTTTCTGCCCCACAAATCCATCCTCCACACCACTCTTTATTATTTCAAAAATTTGTCCCTGAATGGCCCGGACTGGGTCCTCGGGAAGTTCTCTGTACCACTCAGCATTGTTCACCTGTGTTGCCCCTTCTTTGAGGTATTTGTCTTTAGACCAGATGACCACTGCTCCGCCTTTATCCGCGGGTTTGATGACGACCGACGGGTCATCTTTCAAATTTTTAATGGCTATACGTTGGCCTTTAGTAATGTTTTGTTTGACATATTTCTTGCTCTTCTCTAGTTTATTAATTGATGATAGCATGATCTGTTCAAACGCCACAACCTGCTTGGGGATATTTTGGTAGGGAATGAAGGTGGATTTATTCCTCAGGCCTGTTACTTCCGCGTCAAGAACAGGTGGTTTGTTTGCAAAAAAGGCTCGTAGGCGAATTTTTCTACAAAAGGCAATGGTATCCAATTTGAGTCTAGTAAAATCAGTTTGCTGGCTGTGAACAAATTTCAAACCTAGGTTGAGGACAGATTCCTCGTCCCTGGTTAGTACTTTCGTGGAAAGATTCATTATTGTCGATGATGTGGGTTCTATGATTTGTAAAAATTTCTGCGAGTGCGCATTTCCCACTGGGGTTTGAACCGGGTTTTGGCCTGTTGGCCTTTCTCTAAAAAAGGCCCCTTCTTGTTTGGATTATTCCCTCTTTCCTCTGGACCTGATGAGTTTGAGGAGGAGGATGTGTCAGAGAAGGTTTTAAATCGGTTTCTTGATCGTCCCTGAAAATTGTATAGGACTCCACGTGACTCTGTCTGAGTGTAATAATCCTCCTTGAGGAATGAGTAGGCCCTTTCTAGTGTGAAAGCTTTTGAGTCCCTCTCGTATTGTGCAGATTTAGAATTAATGGTAATGTCTCTAAACGTTTGGATGTCTTTTTCAATTTTTTCAAGCAGTGTCTTTGCATCAGTAATCGCTGGGCTTTCCTGAAGACTCTTTGTGAGAACCTCAATTTCTTCTAGTTCCTTTACACAAAGTCTCTGGGCTGTTTCAATGGTATGGACCATCAGATCCCGGCTACATTTGGTGTTTATACAACTAAAACCTTTTTTGTATTCGCTATCCTCCGTGAATATGACAGGGACGTTTTTAACCTGAAGACCCCATGGGATGGTCCCACCCCTGAGGTGTTTCAGGAGAAAGTGTCCGTGGAGCACTGTCCGAATATGTTTTTTCTTAAGTCTAATGAGTTTATCGGATTCGTTCTGTTGTTGTGCGGAGGTGCTCAGAGTGATATTGTCAAAAGCGGTTGAGGCTATTAGGTTCTGAATGTGTGATTCTGAGAAGGACAATGTGTCTTTCTCCGACATTACCTCGGAAGGACCAGAGGGTCCCCCCGCGTTTCTTATGATAAGTAGTTAGGGCACAGCTTACAATGCCCGTGTTCTACTCTCGCGAGTGTGCACCCGCCCTCAACTTTTTATTGTGAAGGAGTTAGGCCCTTGAAATGTGGGAAAATCTATTTCAGACTGTTCCAAAAGGCAAGTCACAATTTTCTGGCTTGGGGGTTAGTACATCCGCTCTGATTACACATTGGCCAATGCTCTTGTTTTTCTTATAAGCGAACAACGGTCGCGGGAATGAGCATTCAAGTTCCTCTAACAAGTGCCAGTTTTTGAGGACCATTTGCCGTACGTTAAACGTAGGGTAATAAAAGCGGATTGATAAAATGAGGCTATGGGAATCGACACTGAAACAGTGTTCTTTTTTCCTTACACACATGCAGATAGAAGTGACAAGGCCCTGAGGAGAACCCATAACTGCTGTATGGAGTTCGAAACGCGTCGGCAGAAAGGAGATAAAAACTTAGAAATACCAATAACCACTGACTCGTAGAATTAATGTGTTGTGATATCTCCTTTTAACTGTGACTTTGTCTACTACTGTTCCTCATATTTCGAATCACTGATGGTTAATGAGGCGAGAAAATTGTGACTTGCCTTTTGGAACAGTCTGAAATAGATATATATGCCATGTTGTGTATAGTGAATGCACTTTGATGTGATGATGTTTTCTTTTCTTGGTAAATGTTGTGTTTAAGTTGATGTCCATATATGTTATATTTGTTGTGTTCATTCTCTGACATAGAATTTAAGATTTTTTCAAAAAAAGATTTGAAAGAAAAGGTAAAAATAAATATACCTAACATATCAAACTAAGATTGATGTGTTGCTTATAACTAAGAGCTAACAAAAAGAGTGGGGCGGCATTTTCTGTGAAAAACGTATATATAAGGTCCAGCCTTTCCCACATTTCAAGGGCCTAACTCCTTCACAATAAAAAGTATTGTAAATGCGGCGCTTCCATGATGGCGTAGCTGCGGCGCACAATAACTGGCACATCCCTGCTGATTTGCAAGGATGCGCCAGTTATTGTAAATTTGCTCCTAAGTATCTTAGAATAGATGCAAGTCATGTATCATCAGGAAATATATTCAACAATAACATGCAAAGCCTGTCAAAACAGGAAATTAGCAAACCACTAACAGCAACGCAAACACTTCCTACTAGTGACAGGGGGCTCCTCCCACTCGAGAGAGGCTGACCAGATTTGATATTAATATTAGTGTGTTAACTCATGTTTTACACAAAAAAAAAATAACCTTTCAGAGAATCAAACTTAGGTATTATGACCTGATCTCCAAGTGGTGTCGAAATCTCATACCAATCACAAACGGATTAGCAAAACCCCTGAAAATCAAGTTCACAAACATAACAGAAAACTAACTGGTTTGCAAATTTTCAAAATAGATTCTGAGAATAATGATTACAAAAAAGACATTCAGAAATCAAGAAATGTAAGTACTAAACATTTGAAAATTATGAATAGTCGCTAAAACAGAAAACTACTATCATGTGGAAGCAGGCTGTCAGAAGGTGCAAACTATAAAAGGGGGCTCGGAATGGGGGAAGTGAAAAGGGAGGTCCAAGTTAAGTGGGCAGGTAATCCTAGAAATCAGTTAGGAACATCAGCCTTATCTAGGCAGACACACATGAAGCTCCTAGTCCATACCCACATGTTCATGTATTGTGCTCACTGCACCTACTAGCATAAGGAAACTTTAAAAGCATTGTATCATTGTATCTGTGGCAGGTGGGCTCTCGCACAGTTCTTTGCTCAGGGTTTTTCTGAATTTTCCTAATACCTCAGATGAACTAGAGCACACCAAGTTGCAATTTTAAGGGCATGCATAATTCCCAGAAGTCATTATCTGCATGTGTGTGACAGGTATATTTATTTGCCCACCCTGAGGGAGTATACTCATGACGCTTCCATGTTTCGCTATTGTTGGGCATCACAATCACCTTGATAGAAAAGAATGCTGCTTATTAACTAAGTCCACTAAAACAATAGAAGTAGCATACACTGCAAATCAAATACATCCGTTATTCCAACTCCTCCACCATGCCATACTCTTTCGACTCTCTTCCGGATAACAGTTCCAGGTAGCGCTGCTCATACATATTTCATGACTCTTTGCCTCAATCCACAGACAGAGAGAGAATGAAGATATCTGCAAACCATGATTACTAAAAGACACATTACTGTGCCGAAATAAAAGTGTGGGTGCACAGCAGCATTCCCCAGATACATATTCAAGAAAGTAGCCTATTGTACCATGTTGCACAAGATTTCATACAGGAAACCTCTGACAACTGAGCCAACTCTCACAATGAAGACCTTCTCCTACCTCAGCAACAACCTCTTAGACAGGATGCAGCAAGGGCTGCTGAAGGCTAAGCATGCGGGTGGATATGACTAACAACTACCCAGGGCTCGAGTCAGGGGTACACACGGGTAGACGGCGTCCCCCCACTCTTTTCACAGGGTGGGCGCCGCCACTCTTTTCACAGGGTGGGCGCCGCCTAGAAGCTGGCCCCACAGAAATAAGCAGAACGTGTTCCGGTGTAATTTTCAGACCCTGGGACACGTTGAGCACGTGACGTCATGGGGTCATTTGCATATTGTCAGTCCCCCCACTTCTTTTTCTAGGACTTGTGTCCTGCAACTACGCCTACAGCATGTTGATTTACATGACAAATAAAACATGTATATGGTTTAAATCTCTAAGATTTTCTCTAAAAAATATCTGAGAGGGGGCCAAGATGGGGGTGCAAAAGAATGGAAAATGCACAACTCTGACCCACGGCAATCCTATCACCACAACAGCACAACAATGAATGGCTCCAAAGTCTGAGAGTAACGGACAAGATCGTGCCCAAGGCCCGCACCTGCACGCACTCTGAACACAGAGACAGGCCAGCGACACCTGTTGAGGTGGATGCTGCCAGGGAGGGGCTGAGTGCACAGCAACTAAGAAAGAGCCCCTGCAGAGAATGGGATGCCGGACCCAGGAAACAGAAAAGGGAAAGTCAGTGTTCGAAGACTCAAGCCGCGGACGGAGCCCGCTCAACCCAGTGCAGCCCAGAAGCCCGGTGGAAAGACAGGGTGGTAGTACTCCACATCAGCACAGTCCCTATGACATTTGAAAGAGACTGTACTGCACCCCAGAACCCCCAATATACCCCGAACGCAGATGGAGTGAAAGACCGCAAGATTGCCCGGAGCACTCCCGACCCGGGAGGTAATGAATATTGATCTGGCTGTGAATGGAACAGAGTGCTGCGACTGCACCCCACATGAAATGTCCTCGGTGGGCAGCTACATCATGTAGCTGGGACTTGCACAGCAGCAGCTCACCCCTGCTGCTCGGATGACAATATCATCCAAGGTAGAGCCCCAGACAACCATTGTGAGTACTGGGGTGCAAAATTTAGCCTGTAAAGGTCTGAGACAGAAGAAGAGAAAAGAACCCCTAAATATCTTTTCGGTTTATTATTAATACAAAGTCTTAGATCAGGATGGAGTTCAGGATCGGAACCACCACAAACCAGGATTTCAGTTTTCTTTTTATTGATACGATATCCGCCAAAAGCTTCAAACTCTTCAAATATTTGCAGAGCATAAGTTTGGCATTGCAATTCAGGTTTATTTAACAAAATTATATCGTCTGCGTATAATTTAATTTTAGGCATCGAGGTAATAGGGGGTAGAATATAAGCAGATTTCCTAATTGCAGTTGCTAAGGGTTCAATAAAAAATGCAAATAAAACGGGAGAGAGCGGGCATCCTTGTCTGGTACCGCGTTTAACCGGCGCCAGGCCCACAGACTCTGCATTAATATTAATATTGGCTTGCGCCTTTGAGTAAAGGTTCTGAATCAAATTTATAATAGCTACTGGAATCCCAAAGTGATCTAAAATGATAAAAAGTGTTTCCCAAACCACCAAATCAAAAGCTTTTTCAGCGTCAAACAGTAAAACTAACGCAGGTACCCGTCGTGTTTCAAAATAATCTAAAGCCTCAATTAAAAAGTGAGTGTTAGATAATAATTGTCGGCCGGCAATAAAGCCGTTTTGATCTGTATGAATCAAATCTGAAGAAAAGGAATTGAAACGAATAGATAATAATTTAGTGATGATTTTATAATCCATGTTCAATAACGTAATAGGTCTACATGAATTTGGATCATTAGGCGGCTTGCCCTTTTTTAGAAAGCTAACTACGGTTCCTTCCCGGAATGAATCAGGGACTGAGCCACCATCCAACCTAAAGTTTACTAACTGTACAAAGAGTTCAGCAAAGGAGCTGAAAAAAATCTTGTAAATGGATTAACCATAGTAAATTGTTCTAAAGGAGAAAGAACAGCCAGGGAAATTTTAGCCAGATAATTTAATAACTTTTGCCGATCTATAGTGGATTGAGTATTATAGATCTTCCTATAGTGTGCAACCATTATCTCTCCGATTTCTACAGGAACAGATGTATCTATTAGAGTACCCGGAGACTTTAAGGAATGAATGAGATTAGAAGCGGCTTGCTCTCTGGCCTGCCACGCCAGGAATTTGCCGGTAAAATTACTCTCCTCGTATATCTTTTGCGAACTCTTAAAAAATATCTCTTCACTAAGGGTATAGAAATGTTGACAAAGTTCTCTTTTTGCCTTGTTTAATTGTTCCTGAATAATACTAGCTGAGTTTTGTTGCCTAAGAACAGTCACGGCCTGAATTTTTTGCTGCGGAGATTTATTCTTATTTTTGGCTGCTAAAGAGTCTGCAGCGTCTCTCCCAATCACTAACCCCCGAATATAGGCCTTAAGAGAATCCCACACACAGTTAAGAGGAGCAGTTCCCATATTACGAATGATGAACTCCGAGATCACATTTTTAATACCTACCACCCATGTATCGTCACTCAAGTATTTTTTGTTAAACATCCAGTGTTTTGAAGGTCTAACCTTATCAACTAATGTCAGTTCCAAAATTATCATTGCGTGGTCCGAGAAACCATTATGGAGCATCGTTTGCCTAAGGAACTTTATTTGACGTGAGATGAGAAAAAAATCGATCCGAGAAGAGGATTTATACCTGCCAGACAAGCAGGTGAATTCTTTTTTAGAAGGATTCTGAGTACGCCAGGGGTCAACGAGATCAAATAAAGACATATTATTATTAATTGATCTCAAGGATTTAGGTTTGAATTGTTTCTTCAAGTGACTAGAGGAGTCCAATTTTGCATTCATGGTTATGTTGAAATCCCCACCTATAATGATCTCACCTTTAACCATTAAAAGAGATTGAAACAATTCCTCGTAGATGTCTGGTCTATCCTCTACTGGGGCATAAAAACTAACCAAAGTCACAGGGCTTACTCTATTTGGAATAACACATGTAGCCCAACACCAACGACCTAATCCCCCTTGTTCTGTGTGGACAATCTGGACTTTTAACTTCTTACTAAAAAAGAGCGCCACGCCCCTCTTTGACTCCGAAAATGAGGAGAATCCTTGATAAGACGACCAGGCTTTGAGCATGGAAAACTCCTCCATTTTTTGACATTTGGATATGGGTCTCTTGTAGCAGAATCACGTCTGGTTGTTCAGATTTGGCCCATAATTCTATTGCGCGCATTTTTTTCCTTTTATTTAATCCATTTACATTGAAGGAGATAATTTTCAGACCCATACTAAAAAAGCATATAGAGCTGCAAACGAAACATTACAGGGCCCTTAGGGGTCCGCCTTCTAAACAATATTCTAAACTTTTTTATAAACAACATATACTTTCCAATGCATCAGTTCAAAATTCCTAGCGTTCATAGTATTGCGCATATCATTGACTAAAAACATCCAAGACTTCGTTTTTTGTGCACCAAACCCCCACCCCACCTGTGGCACTACTCCCACCTCACTACCCCACGCTAGCCACAGCTCCATACCCACTACCCTAGGGTGTTATGTTGCACACCCCCTAGCCCATCTGTGAACCTATATCCCCACTCCATCCCACCTCCCCTCCCAGGGCAAAGAAGAATTTCAAAAAATAAAAATTATAAGCAATAATGGCATTAGCTCTTGTGGCACTTTTCGGTCGGCGATATTCCCTTTAGCAACTCCTGTGCCTCTTCAACATCGGAGAGCATGTAGAATTTTCCTTTGACTAAAACTTTTAGCTTTGATTGTTGTGCTATATGCGCTTGTGCCCCCTTAGCCTTAAAAAGTTGTAGTAGTTTCACAAACTCTTTTCGCCTCCGGGCAGCTGCAGCGGACATGTCCGAAAATATCCTGCATTTATTAGTTCCATCGAGTAAGAACTGTCTTTGTTGAATAGCTTTGGACAAGATTGTTTCCTTAACTCTAACATCAGAAAAATTTAGGAGAATAGTGCGGGGGAGCGTAGAACTAGGAAACGGCTGCGCAGGGACCCTGTGAGCACGAGTAATCGTTAAATCGTCTTTAAACTCAGGTACCACCCTCTGTTGCAGGAAGGTAGTGACCCAGTTTATCATATTGGATCCCTCCACCCCCTCTGGAACCCCCACTATTCTAAGGTTAGACCTTCGATTATAATTCTCTAACTCGTCCAATTTCATCTCCAGTGCTTTGGAAGTTTTAAAAGCAATTTGAACATTTTTTGTGACCCCAGTCATGTTGTCTTCCAAAGAGGATATTCTGCTCTCTGCCTCTTGAAGACGAGTAGGAAAAGAAGACACAGAATCCTCGATCTTATCCAATCGCTGATGTATAGCACTCAGTTCCTCCCTTTGAAACCTTTTCATTTCACGTATTTCATCAAGAATCAGATTGAGCATATCCTTGACTGTCATCTGGTGCTCACCCAAAGTCTCAGTGTCCATACTCAGAGCTGGGCTAAGAAGGTCTGAAGGACCCGGAGGGCAGGTGTTACTCAAACCATCCAAAGAAGGTACAGTATTGCCCGGAACGTCTTGATGGCAGCGCAGGGGAAGACTTTTTACCTCATGTATAGAGGGAGAGCCCAGATCAGCCTCTAATATTATATTGGTAGTCTTATTAATAGTCTTATTTGTAGCCAAGCCCGTAACGGCGTCAGCAACAGTAGACATTTCCAGAGACTGGCTTGATATCTCTGATACTCGAGGCCCAATGGTCGAAGACTTGGATGGAACCTCTAGCGGAGCTGATTTAGACACTGAGGTCAATGCAAGTCTTTTCTCAAACAAGGGGAATTGCCTTGGAGTCTTTGAGACTAATAATTGCTCTGCTGGGGCAACTGCCAAACTATAGAGCTTCCTTTCTACACCCCCATCTGCAGACTCGACTGATATCGTATGGTCGTTTGGACTGGTTAAATTAGACAAGTTTATAGGTAAATCTTCCTCATCATCGCCAGAGCTCACAAGGGAGGACCCCTCCTTATCGTTCTCTTGATCGACAGCTTTTGCTGCAGCTTCTTTCGCTTGTCTTCGTGCTTTGGCTTTATTCCTAGCGTTAGTGAGTTTACCCATCTTATGAGCTTTCCCCTTCTTCCTCCTCCCTAAATATACAGTGGGAGAGTGGAGAATTGTACTGTAGTCCAAATAGCTCCCTCTGGAATTATCAGCTACCAGTGTAAGTCTGAAGGCACCTGACTAAAAAACAAAGCCAGGGATTTCTGGGTACTGTAGTTCAAAAGTACACTTCGAAGCCTCACTTACCGCCTTTGTAATTTTGCAGCTTGAAGCTCTAAAATTCATCACAGAAAACGTTATTTCGTTTAGTGTAGGGTGATTTACTCTCGAAGTTTTGCTGACTCCTAACACTCGAAAATCAGTGTTACAGGCTAAATGTTGTGCCCCTTCTTCATAGAGTACGTCCAATGTTGGAAAGATGGAACCCTCTACCATTATCTCTTTTAGGACGGGTAGCACTAATTAAAATGTCAGTTCTTCCTTTATTTAATTTTCTGCTCGCAACCATTTCCTGCTTTTTACCCGGATCGTTTTTCGCTAAAACAGAATCTTTGTTCTCATCTTTTATTTGGGCCAAAAAGACCCCACGAATAGCTTTAAATACATTATATGAGGATAAGGAGCAAGGAGGGCTTGCTCTTCGAAATCTGAAAGATTATTACAATGCGTACTTAGCCCAATTCCTAGCGAGATTTAAAGACAGTAACCAGAAACTCTTTATCAACTTTTTTTTAAATTTAATTAGCCGAGAGACCCAGATTCCCTCTCCTCTTCAAATATTTAAATCACCCAAACTGGTTCGTTACAAGGTCTTAAACTGGTTTTTTAAGAAGCGTTCTGCAATGCTTAAAAGATATTCCCTCCCTTTTCTTAATCTAACTTCCTCTTTATATAGCGCATTTTCTTTTTTAGGGACGGATATAAGTTTGGAAATAGTAGAAAATTGGCATAGGACAGGGTTTACAATGTTAAAAAACTTTATGAAAGACGGAGCCTGGATTACCCTTTCAGATATGGCTCCTCTGGTCCAAGGCAACTTTTTAATGTCGGGCTCATATAAACTGATTACCAGTGTATTGCGTCAACTGGATCCTACACTTCTTTCTCCTCCTGTCCAGCTATTTAGTGAACTGTTTATTTCTATACATGAGAAGAAACCAGGGGAGTGGAAACGCTCTTTAACACAGAATAAGGCCCCGGATCTTTATCTTAAAGCAGTTCATAAATGGCAAGGGCAGGAAAATTTAGCATTAACTTCTACTGTGTGGCAGAAAATTAATAGACTGAACTTCTCTGTACTAAGAGGCGCTAATTGGCGCAGAATGCTGTTTTTTTGTAAGTGGCTCCTGTATTATACACCGGCGATTGTATCTAAAATGTATTCCAATAGCTCATCTAACTGCTTCCGGTGTTTGAATTATAATCCTGCCAATTGGTCTCATGTTATTGCTTTCTGTCCCAAAATAGCCTCCTTTTGGGAGGATATCTTTGCATTTCTTCAAAATCAACAGAAAATTATGATTTCACAGAATGTTAAATTGATTTTGTTTGGCTTTGATTTAGAGCTGATGTTAACTGGGCAACTAGTCAAACTATTGTATATAGGTAGCTATGGCTGTGGCTAGATCATTATTACTTCAGAACTGGCGTTCACACTATTGCCCTACGGTACAAGAATGGCGCCATAAAATGGAGAGAGTTAGAAAATATGAACAAAGTTATGCTCAAAGAATTGGGGTGGTTCGGAAATTTGAGAAAATCTGGGAATCGTATTTTGTTTAACGAATATTGGGAATGTTATGGAATGTATTTTTATTTATATTCTCTATCGAATTTGTCTGGTTCCGAACTAATTCGGCATATGTTAGTATATTTCTGTGTTGTGGTGCATCCAAGACATCAATAAAAGAAAAGTAAAAAAAAAAAAAGTGAGTACTGGAGCGCCCCAAGGACAACAAGCCCCAAGAGGTAACAAGTGTGACGGTGCTGGGAACATCGATAAAGGCCAAAGACACAGCATTTACCAGCGTTTGGCCCCTACTCACAACTAAGAGAGGTAAAGATTAGATGCAGACTCAGCAGGCCCCGGCAATAAAATATGGAAACAGTCCTTAGCCACTAGGATGCACTACACGCACCAGCAATAGGGAAATAATGAACTAAAACACTCAATGCCGTAGGAAGCAGTATCCCAGATTAATAAGATTATAGAAAGGGTTCTGCAAAATACGGAAGGATATGGGCCTTATTAATGGTTAATCTGGGCTCTGAATGACCACATAAGAGTTATGACCTCAATAAAAAGAACTAACCCTCTTGTTGATTCTAATCTCTGGCGGCACCACAAGTATACTTTGACTACAAGCCTAGACCCTCCATTGAGTAAACGCAATATGGCAGCGGCAAGAAGCTGCTAAGATTCCTCTATGAAAGAAATGCTATCACACACAGGAATGGCCAAACAAGACAAGACAGTGCAACTGGAGCACATGGTAACTCTCCTCTTAGAGGCTCAGCATTGCAGGATGAAGCTAATTTACAAGAGGTGCATTTATGAAGGAGCTCAAAGGCTCAAGGAATGACCTACAAACATTGGAAATGAGGTAGAAATTGATGTGTGTTCCTGCTCGCTTTTTGGTTCCTGTGGCTGCTCCCCTTGTCAGCTCTGACTCGTCCCTGATGGGAAGAGGGTCCCAGGGGTCACGCTGTCTTACTGCAGCTGCTGCCATCAGCTTTCTCCCAAAGCCTTTACTCTCTGGGGCGCACTCCAAGCCTCAGAGTGCAACGCTGCTTCCTACACCTGCTCCACACCTGCCGCGAGTGAGGGGGAGGTGGGGCCAACGCGCTCATAGCGCAGCCTCTCCCCCATGACGTGGGACGCGTGCGGGACGTAGCCCAGATGAAGCACAGACCAAGGGCGGGCCCGTCTGTGCCCGTCAGGGACCGGCAGAGACTGGACTGGGCCACCCCTCTGATATTTGGACATTGGTAGCCTATGTGGTAAGCTCAAATATTAGTACCAAAGCGTACTTATAGAATGGGTCTCATGAACTTTTGAGAAGGTTCGCCCCTATTTTAAAGTTGTGTTGAGGGTTGCAGATAAAAATGAGCAAACGCAAGGGCCCTGCCGCTTCGCTGGATGCTTTTATCATCAGGGCAGAGTCTTTGCTAAATCATGAGATACAAATTGCGGAGAGGCGCTTATCTCTTGATCCCGCCAACCTCCCCACACATACGCAATTGTGTTCTCCAAAATTGAAAGATACCCCACAACCATCATCGTTAAGACCCCCAACACCGGTCCTAAATGAGACATCCCCATCTAATATTTCTATTGCTTCTTCATCCGTGGGGCAAGATGAAACAAACAATATATCTAGTCTGGGAATGGCACCCAGACTACGGAAACAAAGACTGACAACGGGGAATAAGGGGGATGATCAACGGGCAAAAAATAAAGTTAATCCTGTCACACGGAAAACCAAGGCTAGGAAAGTAGGGGGGGGCAGTTCAAGGTGCAAGAATAAACTGTAACACAGATGCACAAATGGTAACCAAAAAAACGGTATGTACACAGACCGAGGGCAATTACGAACCAAGCAACTTAGAAATACCGAAAAATATTAGGGACATGAAACAAACTTTAAAAATGTCCCTTGATTCAGCGTAGGAGGCCATGCTAACCCAGATTGAGGAGAGTATAAACAACAAATTTAAGTCCTTGGAAGGGAAAATAGAGCAGTTGAACACTGCCATAGGGCATTTGCAGGACAGTAGTAATTCTATCTGTCCTACTGATCAAGAGGGAGGGCCTCAACTAACACAACATTTTCTACTCACACAATCACTACCACAAGCGGAGGGTCAGGCTCCAACCGACAACGGCAATGCATGCTTTAGGTGTAATGTGTCCAGGGACATCCCTACGCCAAAATTTAATTCCAGAGATAACAACAGGGTGGATAAAAATTAGGGCGGGTCACGGGTCATTGTTGGGAATCGAGGGAGCCGAGTTGGTAACCAACATGCTCAAATAGCCCCTGATAGACCTGGTACCCACTCTGGAAGGGAAGTGACACACAGCCCAAAAGGCACAGATCTAATACCGAATAGTGAAGTTTTACAATTACCCCGCCTCATGACCCTATGTGATACTTTTATCCGGAGTTCCTGTTTTATGGAACGACCAGAAAGAGACATGGAATAACCTAAGGAACAAAACAGTTGATTGGTTAACAAAATTTAAACAATTTAATCCCTTAAAAACTGAAGATAGCCTTATGGTTCATAGGGTAGAGTGGGTGGGAGAATCCAGAAAGAATATGAATGGTGACTGTGTTGTGATAAATGTTAGACTCCTCCAGATGGCTCAGGATATACTACATACTAAAGAGGAGACCTCACTTAGGAATACATGTGTTTGTGCCCTTCCACTGGGTTACTATAGACCGTCTCCCAGAAATAATGCCAATGATATAGATATGCCGGTTTCACTCTCAAATAGATCTACGGGACTATCATCCCTAGACGATCTAGATTGACAACCAAGGTTTTTCCAACATAGAGTGAACGTTTTGGCAACCCCCTAGATGGATGACTGTATGGCTCAGCCATTGGTCTCAGAAGTAAATAGAGTAGAAGCCTCTCAGAGTGTTCTATTGACGGCATGGACTAAAAAACCTTCACACAGGAGGGAGTAGGGACCACCCAGAGCTCACAAGCCTCTTGCATCGAGGTGCACTTAGACACGCCAGTAGAAAGTTACATGTCTAGCTTGCCCAATGGAAACACGGGGAAAGGGTCGTCGTCGACTATAGAGTTGAGTAGGCACTTGGAAGTACGCCTCATCTCCTGGAATATAGCGGGATTAAAAAGGAATTTAATTGACATGGCATGGAACGAATATATATACAGGAGTGACATTTTACTTTTACAGGAGACTTGGTCACTGTAATCACCCCACAGAGTGGGCTTCAAGACGTTTAGTATGGACGCCAGCCCGCCAGTAAAAGGTAGGCCTTCTGGGGGCTTGGTTATATGGATAAGGATCACCTTGGAAATTTACATTGTCCCACTAAATATACCATCTCAGGATATGGTGGGCCTAAAATTGGTTTCGCGGGATGGTAACGCCTTATATGTAATTAACATCTACAACAGGCAAAGTCCCTCTAATAAAGAATCATTAGTAATGGAACAGCTTGACTCTTTCTTAGATACACTAGGGCATAATCCGAGGGTAATAGTTGGTGATGACTTCAATTGCAATTTTGAACCTGTCCTGGCGTTTGGTAATCTCCTTGAGGATGAAGATATGGCAAACAATATTCCTGCCATAGAAAGGGATAAGGAAGTAAGGTGTACTGTTGCAGTGGCCCAAATCTTGAAACTCATAATGGGCCACAGTCTGAAAGCATGCAATGGTTGTCTGCCTTCGATAGACCAAATGCATACAGATTTTGTAGAGGCAGCTCCCGGAGCAAAATGGATTATATATTGGCGACAATAGAGATTTGGCCACACGTTCTTGACTTAAAAATTGATCCCAGAATGGAGAGCGATCACTGTCCTCTATGGCTAATATTAATATCAAAGTTTTTTTTCAAGGGAGACATTGGTATTAGTGGGGACGATATTATAATAAGTAACAACCGTCGAGCTGTAAAGAGGCCATACATATTAGAGAATCTCTAATCTATGACAAGCATTTATACAATGTTTGCAGACACTATTACACCTTTCTTAAACCAACCAGTAGATACAATTCCAATGTTAGATCTACACACCATCATGGTGGATGCTCTAGCTCCAGTTCTAAGCAAAATACCCAAAGAAGGAAATGCAGGAGCCAACTATGGAAATGACCTTGGAAATCCCTGGTATAATAAAGATTGTCGGGTAGCTAAGAAAGAGCTTATCCAGGCAATTAAAAGTAACAGTCCAGCTGTAATAAGGGAAAAAAGGTATAATCATAAGCGAGCCCTGGAAAAAGCAAAGAGATCATGGGATGAGGATTTCTGGTCAGACCTAATTAGTGCGGCCAAATCTAAGGATCAGGCTGGCTTTTGGAGCTTGATAGCGAAAGGGAATTAAACAGGAAGGACCCTAAAAGAGCTATTCCTTGATGAAAATACCTGGGTTGCACATTTTTCCCGCCTTTATTCAGAAACTATTGGTGTGAAATTTGTGATAACTAAAGACATGGAGATTACTGCAAAGGCTGCTAATCTGCACTTTAGTCTAAAAGAAACAATACAGGCCATCAAGGCAGTTAAATCAGGGAAAGCTCCTGGGCCTGACAAAATTCCTGGAGACCTATTAAAACATGATATCGGAGTCTGGGGACCATATATAAATAATCTTTGTAACACAATAGCCGGATTTGCACCAATACCAGAAACATGGAAAGGGGTAGAAATTGTTACAATTTTTAAAAAAGGCAATCGGTATGATCCAGCAAATTATCGCCCCATTAGTTTGATTGATATCATACAAAAAAGTTTTGGTAGGCATTTTATAAGCAGACTAACGGAGTGGATTGAAAAGGTCAAAATACTTTCAAGATATCAAGCTGGGTTTAGGGAAAAACCAGCACAATTGACTACGTTTTTAGATTTACTTATATATGCTGGAAATATATAAACTTAAGGAAGGGCAGCTTGTACATTGCCTTTGTGGATCTAAAGGCAGCATTCGATCTGGTACCCCAGAACTTGTTGTGGAATTCATTGAAATCCTTAGGGGTGCATGTCGAATTGCTTGTACAAATAATAAGGCTCCATGATGAAAACCTTGCCAAAGTAAGATGGGGGCTGAGGGGAGAACTTACTAAGGCAATACCAGTGAGAAGGGGTGTACGCCAGGGGTGCGTACTGGCACCAACCCTCTCTCACTTTATGTAAATGATATCCCCCAATACCTGGAAGGCTGTAATACTGACTCACTTAAGTTGGGAGGCGAAGTGGTACCTGCATTATAATTTGCTGATGATAACAATTGAAACTTGCAAACCCCTAGGGGATTGCAATGTTTAATGGATTCTTTATATACGTACTGCACTAAGAAAGGCCTCAACATTAATTCCAGCAAAACTAAATACATGTCAATAAACCCTCATAGATCCTTTAAAAGGAATTTAGTGCTAAATAACCACAAATTAGAATATGTGCAAAGTTTTAATTATCTAGGCATCTAATTAGATACAAAACTGACCTGGAAGCCACAACTGGAAAAAATAGGATAATTTTGCTTCAAAATTCAACTCCCATTCTGAAGAAACATAGGGCGAGTATTTCAAAAGCAGTATCCCCGCTCTAGAGGTTTTTAAATATACAGCCCAATCAACTGCTCTATATGGAGCAGAAAGATTGCGGCCATACTGCAGAAAGAATTTTGAATTGGGAGAAAATAACTTCTTTCGGAAACTATTGAGTCTCCCAAATAGGACACCATTGATTCCAGTTGTTATGGATCTTAACATCAAACGAACAGACCACCATGCTTTACTAAGTCCCCTCTTATTTTGGGTGAGGATTTGGTCAATGCCAGAGTTACCACACCATAAAGAAGGTCTGGAGGAGATCATGAAAACTGACAAAAGTAAGGATATCCCGTGGCTGAAACATGTGGCACTGTGGATGAAGAAGATAGGCCTATCCCACTTCTGGGATGAATCATCTCAGTTGACCGGGGCGGGCAGGAAATTGTTAAAATTAACCTTTTGGGCCTACATTAATAATAATGTGTTACATAGTTCTAGTATGGGATCTTTAACAACAAGATTCCTTCTTTTCAAAGATGCAGCACACTTTGAACCATTTCTAGATGAGGTACGACCCCAACTAGCAAAATCCCTGTTTTTGATATTTAAATACAGAGTGCTACAGGCACATGTTAATAAATCTAGAAGGTGTAACATCCACGGCGATAGGAGCAGTGAATGGTGTACATTATGTTCAAAAGAGACCAAGGAAGATGATATACATATATTATTTTTCTGTCCCTCATATGATATCCCCAGAAAAAGATGGATTAAACCAGTCTGTATAAATTTGAATGTTAGGCACTGTAGAGAGGCAGAACGTAATCTGAAGACAGATATGGCACAGTTGGTTGTCTTCAGTGTTAGCAGATTGTGTAAAGTTCCACTCTTAGGGATGTTACCAATCAAACTCTGATAAATGCTGTACAAAATGCATTTATGGTTTGTTGATTTATGGTTTTTAAATAATGTGGTATTTTAAAAGCCTAGCCTGTATATGATTCTTAAATGTTTTATCGTATTTATTTAATTGTTCAATTTTTTTTTTAATGACATAGCCAGAACGGATCGTGCAGACGCACCCAAATGCCCTACCATGTTGTATCAAAAGTAACTGATTAGCAAGCTTATATTTAATGGAGAAGTTTTAATATGCATCTTTTATGGTTGAAATTGACCGAAATAAACGTTTTGAACTGAACTAATGGGATAAACCTTAAACAAGATCTATGTGAGACAGAGAATCCTTGTTGGAAAACACAGGCAACTCGTGTGAAGAGGAAGTGGAGGTCCTACAACACTCTCCATAAAAGACCAGGAGGTAATCTCTTTAAAATACCAGGTGACAAATGTTCAGGCTCTATTGGAAGATTTTGAAAACCTTTTGTGATGACAGAATATCCAGATAAAACAGGTCCCAGGAAACACAGAGGTTGGAAACATTGTGACATTTGCCAAAAGACCATTCAGCATCTCCTACCAGTTCTTAAGGAGGAAAAAGATAATTTTGGACTGAACCCACTGCCTAGGATCAGGCAGAGGAAAGAGGGGTCAATCACGGGTCACACCGGGTCTAACCCCAACAAAGTCCCAAACCAAGAAGATGGAAAAGGGCACAACACATCAAAGATCCCAAAGCCAACCAAGGAAGTTTCTGAGGCTGATAGAAAGGCCCAATTACTGCAACTAGGTAGCAATGACAAGAATCAAGAAAGTTCGCAAACATTGCAAGTGGAAACAGAGTTCAACTAAAGATGCACTGAAATGAAGCTGCGGAGATGTGGATACCATGACCAGCTTAATAGAGAAGTAGAGGTATAGGGTTGGAATGGAGGTTTTGCAGGATGTAAGTAACTGCTAATGAGTTATACATTGATTCCACTTAATCGTAGAACAGAGACAGGCCTACCGAAGATCAGACTGGGGTTCGGGTCCATTTCTCAAGTTCTTCATGTCTGAAAGTTCATTGCAATCCAAGGACACAGGGGACGATGGGAGGTAAATGTTACTACACACTTGACACAAGCATACAAAGTTCAAATAGTAGATACCTTACAAATGGAAAGGTGAAGATGACACAATATACGTTAATAAATGCGATCTACTTTTTGCAGATATACCTGGGTATCTACTGTTACTATGTTGTAGGAAAGCACTGTATCAAAATGTAAAGTTTCATGATGGTGCTGGTCAAGCCCTGTACTGTGATGTGATGTTTTAATAAATACAACAATAAAAAATAGTAGGCTAAAGCATCAGACTTTTAACTAGCCCCAGGAATTAATAAACTCAAGATACTGAGCCTCAATGTCAGAGGCCTTAACACACCAATTAAAAGAGGAGCGACCCTTTCACTGCTAAGGAACTTAGGATGAAAATATGTCTCCTACAGGAGACTCACTTACTTAGAAAAGACTTCCATACGATGCGCTCTCGGTGGTTCCTCTGATACGAACAAGTAAGTTAGTGTGGTAGCCTTATTTTTGAGTCCTTATAAGGGGAAATTCTGAAAAATAATAGCAGAAATACTGGGCAGACTACTAGCTATTAAAATCACACTGGGTGAATACAGTTTTACTGTCGCCTCTATGCATGCACCTAATACCGGTCGTTACAGACAAAATCAAACTCATACTACAAACTCTAGACATAAACTTGCTTAATGAGGTAGATCTGCAGATGTAGATTACTGATGTAGGCAATTATAGCGAAAGATCAGCATACGGTGTCGGTCAAATAGGGGCCTTCTCACCACCTCGGATGGAATAGAAAAAGGACATAAAAGTAATAGACACATGGCAACACCTACACCCAAACACCAGAAGCTAATCTTATTACTCTGCAGCACATCACACAAATGATGGATGAGTTTGGTTCCAATCACTGCTTCCTCCTCACTCTGCCCACCGCAACCCTGAGAGAACGTTTATCCACTTGAGACTTGTTTTCCTCTACATCAAAGCTTTTGTTGCACCACACACTAAAACTGCACCTGCACTGGAAGTTGTAATTACTATCTGCAACTCATCAAGTGCTGTGGACACTTGTGCAAGAACTAAATCCACTAAATCCACATGCCCACTGTGATAGGCCATGTTCACTTGCAGATTCACAGTGCGCCTTCACAGCAATTCACTAGCAGTGGCCAGCCTGTTGACAGACCTCCACAGACACTGTATCTTGTCTGCTAGGTGTTGTTGTCTGTGCCTTTGTGTGATTGATTCATCAGACTGGGCTTCACTCAGTTGAATCACTGCCTATGCCATGGTCTCTAAACTACATGATATGATCTGGAAATGTTGGGTCATACATACAAAAGAGAATTAACTTTTCTGCGCGCCTTACAGTTACAGTTGCTGGTTATTCACTTTCAGCCCCCAGTCTCTTTTTTCTGCCCAATAGTTGGCATTTCCTTGATGGCAGCTCTGTACCTCCTAGTCATCAGTCATTGCTGTGTGAGCTGTGTCCTGGCAGCTGCCTGCGCTTGATGAAGACGTAGCTGTGGCACTGCAGCTTGCGAGACAGATCAATTATGCTGCATAACTTATGTCACTGGAGCTCTAGACTGTGGTGCTGGGGTTGGAGTTGGCACAAGGTTCCTAGGCAACTGCCAGAAAGCTTTCAAACGGTTCCACTAGTAACTTTTTAGAATTCCCAAACGTTGTACATCTACACATCGGCATAGGAGTATATGTATCAGTGCCCCCTTTCTCTCAAAACCTTATCTTGATCTACAGCGAAGAACTCATAAGGAATCATGAGGTGTAATTTTAAGTGTACCGCTAAACCCTTAAGAGAACTATCTTTAGTGGACTGAACTAATTAACTATGCCTAACTTTGAATACAGCTAGGCATGGCATATGCTTGATGGATCGTCAGGTTTGCACTCCAATCTGCGTTGGATTGGTAACTAAAAATAAAATAAAATGAGCAAACCAACAATTTTACATGCAGGTGGGGGGAGCAGAAGAAACTGTGTCGGAAACAATGCCGGGTGTGGAAGCAAAACCGGAGATGGCAGGGGAACATGGAAGCAACATGAAGGAGTGCAGGAGGGAGGGGAGGAAGCGGTACATTGGTTGGAGAAGCAACCCAGTGGGCATAGGTGGAGGAAGCAGCAATTGGCAAGGGAGAAGGAGGGTGCGGGAAGCAACACAAAAAGTGTGGGTGGGGGATGAATTGGTGAGAAGCACTCGAGTGAGTGTGACTGTCAGCACATCCCTGGGGATATGGCAGTTATTGTACATCTACCCATTAGTGTTTTAATATAGTGAATGGATTACTACACACTGATCAATGAGTCACTACAAAACTATAACATGAGTGACAGAGTGTTTGCTGGAACTGTAAGGATAGAGACTGGGGACTTGAACATATAAAAGGCAAGCTTGCAGGTGCATAGAAGACTGCAAGCATAGTCTATAAGAGTTTAAAACAGTCCATGGCCTAAGGCCTACTTTGCTCCATGACTACTTAGATACTGACTGGATGATTACAGTTGTCCAAGGAGAGTGTCGAGCTGAATGTATAACTGCTTCACTTTTAAAACAGTGTATAGATAAACACATACTGCTGTATGGCTCACTACAATACTAAAATAGCAGTAGCAGAATGTTTGGAGGAAGTGTAAAGATACAGCTGGGCAATTGAAACTTTAAAAGCCAAGTTTGCAGGTGCATAGAAAAGGGCATTTATTATTTATTAATCTTCCCAACGCCCGAAGCGCCAGCACACCTTTTCGGAGGGTAGGGTTACAATTTACAAACGCTAGCATTTTTTAAATTAAGAAGTATAATAATAACACATATTAACCCTTTTTTTTCCTCTCATGATAACAATATTTTTTTTCATGTCTTCTATTTAGATGTATTTAATCATGAAAATGCAAAGAACACATTTTACCGCGTAACACTTTTTAAACTCTCCAACGTATGTAGATAATAATACCTTATACATGTTACGATCGAAATCGAAACCTTTAAAGATTCACAGTTTGTAACTTTTCCGAACACGTGCAGAAGAAAAACAGGTAAAATGTGAGCATGTGTAAACTGCAAAACGTGCCATCTAAATAGGCGGACCCACAGCTTCCTTACGTAGACTACTAAACAACCAAAAACTATATAAACCACACCTACTGTGCAATTAGTTTTGTTTTCGTGAGTTATTTCTGAGTCGCAAATCTATGTTGCAGGTTCCGTTTTCTAGCAT
Source organism: Lissotriton vulgaris (assembly GCF_964263255.1). NCBI lineage: Eukaryota > Metazoa > Chordata > Amphibia > Caudata > Salamandridae > Lissotriton > Lissotriton vulgaris. Next base: position 344,062,503 of record NC_141689.1, on the reverse strand, counting down.
CGGATTCTCTTTTTGCGTCAACAAACATATTCCAGAGTTGTAAGTTGTTTCAATATGGCACAGGCATAGTACTTAGATACAATTTGTGGCTATTTATGAATATTTAAACATTTATATGTAGAAAAAAAATTTATTGCATGTTTTTCGCTTTTTCTCTATAACGTCAGCAGCTTGTTTTTAGAAATAGATAGATTATAACAAACATTGCTCCTTTTCTGGCTCCTTTCACCTTATATATAGTGACTTTTTATATTATAATATTGACACTGTACTTAGCTTGAGAGGTGTTGGTGACCCGTCGACGCAAACCCTAAACATTTACTATCAATGTCACCATCTTTCACTTGCTATTGTGTTTTCCCCTAGAGATCACATACAGTTAATATGTATATTATAACATTAACAGTCTTGGTGATCTTAGTGGAGTTCACAATCCGTAGTCAAATAGAGTAATGATAATTAAGCAACGATACCGGCTTGCGGTTTTCAGTCTATTTTCTCCTTGTGATCATGTGCTGTGAGAATATATACATATTATTATTCTCACCGTCATGATCTCAGAGGAGTTCATGACCCGTCACCACAAAGATCAAACTTTTTCACCTCCCAGAGAAAAGAAGTTCAGTAAATAATTACCGCTCGAAAGAATTTCATTATGGATGTTCTGTTAAATACATAACTTTCCTTTCCTTTTCTTTTTACTGTAACAATGGTATCAATTGTTATATTATAATAAATTGTCCTATTGCTACAGAAGAGGAATGGGAGATTTTTCAGCGCCATCTATAATATAACTTTCAAATATTAATCAGATATTTTTTTTCAAGAAACACATTTTACGAAGCAGCAGAACAAAAAAATATAGCTATCATGCATACTTTGTTACTTTAAATATTCAATAAACCCTAAATTTCTGAATGTTATTTTCTAATTTCTATTCTTATTTGTGGTTCCTATTCACCTTCTCCCTAAAGAATGTATAGGACCTGTACTTTATATTATAAGAGTACCATCCTATATATTCTTTAGTGAGTATGTGATTTATTAGCGGAACAGTCTGCAACCTCTAAGCACTACGACAGCACGTTCCTGAATTGTACAGAATACAAATTTGAAAAATAATAATGCATGTACTTCTATGTAATATGAAATCATTTGTATTTAACTGTTTTCTACTTGTTCTCTTGATCTGAGATAATGTAGTGCGGGAGTGTTTGTTGTAGCACTTCTATTCTACTTTATCTAAAAGTAACTGATGCCCTCTTACATCATCGAGAATGTGGGGCAACACTTTTACAAACTGTAGCACAAAAAAGAAGTATATAGCCACGCTTAACTGATATTTTATAAAATTAAATTTTTAATTGTCATCCCTTTCATATATACAGCGACAGTTTCTGGAGAAAGTTTATTTGTATTTGCTTAATAAAAGCTGTTTCAAACCTAGACTGATTTTTTTGCTGCGCAACCACACCTCCCCATCAGGAAAGTAAACACCACATTATAAGTATATAGTACTCCTAAGAAGTATGTCACCTACAAACTTGATAAAAAAAACACAGCGCAAGACACTGTAATTTTTCTGCTGTGATTTATACACCACACGGCAATTATATAAATGGCCCTTGAAACATATAAAAAAATAGTTTCCCTCATAATCCCTCTCCATCACCTTATGGGCACTGTACAGAGTTTTTTTTTTTTTTTTTGGAAAACCTTTATTTACTGAATCAAAGTACACCGCTATTTAGCCATACATCCCGGAGGCTAGGCAGCATGGTAAAGCAGTTCGGGAATGTGTAAAAAACAGAAAAGGGAACAATCAGGTTTAATTTTATAATATTAAAGATGAACTCAGTGAACAAGAGGAATCTAAGAAAGACAAGAAGAGAAAGAAAGTAGAAGAAAGAAGAAAGAAGAAAGAGGAAGAAGAAGATAAAGGTGGCAAGGCAAAGGAGCATAGAATAAACGGTAAGGCTCATATCCAGGGGGAGTTGCGAGAGCAGCGGCATCACAAAATAACCAGGACAGGAAAGCAAACATGTGAATGGGGAGCAAATTTCAGGAGGAATTCACGTGACATTTGGGTAAAAGGGGGAAACTACGGAGAGAGATGGACCTCCGGTTGAATTGTCTCTGGGGGTACACAGATGTCACCCCTGTATGAATTCCAGGCCCCCCAGACCAGACCCCACATTTTTGGCTTGCCCCGGGCCACATAAACAGTTTTCTCCCGGAGCATGCACCAGTCCATGTTAGTTTCCCAAACGCTAACCGTGGGGGGAGTCGGGGCACCCCATCTCTGGGCGATGTCCCTCTTAGCTACCATGTTACCCAGGGTGGCCCAGCGGGTCTGCGCAGTATTATAGTCATTCGGACCCCACACATTCAATAGGCAACGTTGAGCCTCAGCAGACAAAGTCACACCAGTCACATCTCTCATAACTGCATGTACTCGCTCCCAGTAGGAGGCGACAGCTGGGCACTCCCAGATTATGTGCATGAACGTGGCCGTCGCACCACATCCCCTCCTGCAGAGGCCATCTTGGGAGAGCCCCATACGAATCAACCTGGGGCCAGTAACGTACACCCTGTGGAGCACCTTCAGCTGGACCAACCGCAACCTGGCCGAAATGGCCACCTCCTTAGGGGAGGAGACCGCTGACTGCCAGTCCTCGTCATCCAACTCAATTCCATCAGTCACCCAGAGGTCTCGCACTTTCACCAACAAATCCACCCGTACATTGAGAAGTTTCTTATAGGCCACAGAGATGGCGCTATCCGGCATATGGCCGTCCAGCACTCTGTCCTCAAGAGGGGATGACTCGGGAACTTTTTCGCCCACAGGCACTGTACAGAGTTAATAGTGTTCCTAACCTGCCCTCTACTACTTTAGTTCCCCATACTCCTTTGGAAAGTGCATCACAATATCACTGACAACAGTGAACCGTTCCCACCCAATAAGGGGCAAACTTGTGCTCGGAACACTTTAGCCAATAAAATGTCCATGTTGTTCCACAGACGAGCAAGGAATGACTGCCAACCCTCCTACTTTTAATACTTCACAGCTAATGAACACTAAGCTTCGTAAAGTCCCACTTGGTGTACGTTACACTAATACTCCCCGAACAGGAAGGAATCCCTAACAAAACTTTTCCATTGACTTCTTGTACGACTAACGGTTCCTATGAAAAAAAATATATATAAATCTCCAGCACAGTAACTATTTCAACTAGCAACATATTTTGGTGAATTTCTAACCTCTGAACTCACGCAAGTGATCCATGAACTGTTACTATGGTAACAGGCAGAAAGGTACTGGCTGTACAAAAAAACTTTATATTTACCCTGGATCCTCTACAAGACAGAATGGAAAGCAAAATATCACAATTACAACCCCCTTGCACAGTTTTTTCTTAATAAAAAGAGGCCCGGGGGGAGGCAGTCCTCGGAACTCCGGGGGGGCCATGAGCCCCCCGCATACATATAGTTAAAGCACCGGGGGGGTAGCGATTCCTGCGCAGTGGGGACCCTCTGGGCCCCCCATTATGGAAAAAAAATTGCCCCCCGGGAGCTAATTAACAATAAAGCGGGCTTCACGTTTTTTTCTTTTTCGCCCAAAACGGGTACCCCGCGATCTAAAAATAAATAAATAAATAAATAAAATTCCGCGTGACGTTATGTACGGCTCCCCGTACGCGTACGGCACGAAATTTTCTAATTGTTCAAAAACATATGTTTATGTATTTAATGTACATATTAAGGGAAGACATTATCTGGGATAATCATGAAAATTGTTTTTTAAAACTTTAAATAAGAGTATATTACTTTTAAAAACAATTACGGAAATCGCGGCCGTACGTCATAAGAGCAAAGATGGTTTGAAGAGGTATACATTTTATAAAACAATATAGTACTGCATGCTAAAGGAGAAAAGTCAGCACAATTATTGACCCCTGTCCCAACATTTAAAAGCCCCTGGGGGAGGTGGTAAATTAATCGAGACTGAATACGTTAGTACAGCCAACTGTGCTTACGCTACCAGGAAAACACAACAACAGGACAAGGCCCAGATTTCCATTGTAGTGGTTTCTTAGTTCCAGGTCTAGTTGTCAGATCGGCACACACACTCCCTCATGGCTCGTATACAACCACACCACACCCATCCAGCGCTTTTGTCACTACACACGTGAACCTATCTATAAAAAAGACGAAAAGCACATGTTGTACGCCATTTTAGAGTTGTTTCCAAAGTACCGAACAAGGGGCCCACTACTACATGCGTGGCCTCTTTGGTCACTGAGTTAGTGGTGCCTGAAGCACTGAGCGGGTGAAGAACCTGCGATGATAATGATGGAAGCACGAGTACGTCGTTAACCATAAAGATATCAAGACTCAGCACCATATACAAGACTTCTTTGTTGGAGATCGGGACTACATCATGCAGAAGGTGTCTTTTCCACGAAAAGGTGAGCAGTGAGGCTTGAGTACGCATCGGAGGGAGTCAGGGTTGTAGCAGACTAGATACAAAAATGCGACTTAGTATTTTAGACGAACGCACTCCTATATAGTGTATTAATTTACATGTATACATTTTTTCCCAATAGCAGGAACATTTTTATAATCGCTGAAATGTCCGGAATATTACCAATACAAACAGTTCGTAGAAATGTGAGAAGGAACGTGTATAAAAGCACGATGTTCTCTAACGCCAAATTAATATAGTAACAATTACCAATCATAACATCTTTCTTTTATTATCTGTTAGATGAAAAGCTTCAGGATGGATTATGTCCGGCACGTGGTGAAAAACACTGGTGACAAAAAGGTGAGCTGTGAGTATTGTTTTCAATCACTCTCTTATTTCCTCCCCCGTTTCATAAAAAAATTACACACAATGTTAACTTCCTTTTTATCTTACAGGTTGTGTTTTACAAATTGACGACACCCCCCAAAAGAAACTTACAAAGCTCTACGTTCGTGTATTCTGCGATGATGCGTGGCCATTGTAACAAGGACTGAGAAGCCTGCTTCGACAAGTAGTGCTCCATGTTTGAATGACGGCAATGGCACAAGGTGAGCAAAGAAGCTTGTTTCGGAAAGAACAACAAGTTATCTGTGAAAGGAGAAAATATGTAGTATGCAGCAGGCGCGCAAAACACACATTGGGCTAACGTGGCTTCAGCTAGGATGAGATAGCTTCCTGGGCCCACACACGGTCGCATCGAGTACTTCACAGGTCTTTTAAAGACATTTTGCTTGTTAATGAGGCTTTGATGTCCCCCCCACTTACAGCCCCTGCAGCTCCACTCTTCTTTTTGCTTGAAGTTAAACCCCCCCAAATTTTTCTTTCTAGCCCCCCCTGATATTTTTGACTGTGGTTGCGCCTCTGGCTTCAGGCACACCCCCCGTCATGTGTGTCTCTCCCACGTTTTAATGTCCTTTTTTCTCTCCTTCTCTTTCTTACTCTCTCACATCGTTTCTCTTTCTTTTTTAAAGTTTTGGACACTGCTATCTCCAGTCTGCTGTATAAACCTTACCAGAGTTGAAGTGGTGAACCCTCTTGGTTACAGTGAAGGCTTCTATGGCTGGGATGCCCGCCACCCCCTCCCAACACCAATCCCCAAGGATGGGAGAAGTCGGACACAGTTTGAATTTTTGGAAGGCGGGAGGGAGTCACCCTCCCGGCCGTATTTATTAAAATATGAAACAAAATTTAAAACATTAAATAAAAGTTTCATCATTATGTACAATTTTACATTTATTACATTTCGATGAAGACATGTTCTTTGGCTAACCTTAACAGATCTCTAATACAAAGGTTTCCTAGCCGAGTCTAACATCCTGAAAATGCATACATTCTAAATTAAAATTGTACATCCTAGCATTAATGGCCAACGGCAAGGTCTTAACCGGTGTCAGATCCCTACTACCAAAACTCTCGCCCTCACGGTGTGAGTGGCACATGCGCAGAGGACTCTACCCTCATTGCCAACTGTAACTTCCCTTGTCGTGGTGGGGGACCCCTTTCCACTCGACGCCATCTTAAAGGTCATCCGAGTTCCCGTGTGAGGTATCTGTAGGAAGGACAGCGTGGACTCCCCCCCCATCCCCACACTCTCTATCCGCCGTCGCGGATATCCGGCCCCCGGGAAATTAGTAGGAGGGGCATCTAGCCGCCTCCCCCCTGGGAGGGGCCTATGGCCGTCTCCCCCTAGGTGACCCATCCTTAGTGGGTGCCGCCTCCCCGTGGAAGGGGCCAATGGCCGCCTCCCCCCAGGCGCTCCCATCGATTCTGGGTGGCGCCCCCCTCTAGGGACCTTGAAATTACTGCTCACCGATCATGACCTTACCGCCCGACCAAATAAATACGACAGTTGTTTACCTACTAAGGAAGGAAAAAATTCTGACATAGCCTTGATGTGTCATCAACTGCTCTCTCCTACAAAGAAAAACATTATCCTACAGGAAGAAGTCACATCCTTATCTTAAGCATTCCTTTACTTTTTCTACAAAGGAAAAAAGGCCTATCTCAGCAAAACGTTATTTAAACCAAACATTGCCATAAGGGGCTGGTGGGTGGGTCAAAATTGCCGCTTGTTCCGTCGAGGGCTCACGAGCAACGAGTGGGTGCAGCCTTCAGAGCACAGGAACAAGAGGACGCTTCTTCGGATTCCCGCTCTATTTATTCTTCTGTGGGAGGTCGTGTACCCTCCTCCGGTACGCCTACTGGGCGTGGTCTTCTGTGTAGGTGTCTAGGACAACCCCTCCTGGGCGGGAAATGGCGCGCCCCGGCTACGCCGCTTCGGGCATACCAGCCGAGCCACGCCCCCCCGCCCAAAATGGTTTCCCGGGGGGATCGGGGCACCCAACCATACGTTCGGGGGGACCGAGTGGTCGCCCCTTTCCATATGGCCGGGATGCCCGCCACCCCCTACCAACACCAATCCCCAAGGATGGTAGAAGTCGGACACAGGTTTGAACTTTTGGAAGGCGGGAGGGAGTCACCCTCCCGGCCGTATTTATTAAAATATGAAACAAAATTTAAAACATTAAATAAAAGTTTCATCATTATGTACAATTTTACATTTATTACATTTCGATGAAGACATGTTCTTTGGCTAACCTTAACAGATCTCTAATACAAAGGTTTCCTAGCCGAGTCTAACATCCTGAAAATGCATACATTCTAAATTAAAATTGTACATCCTAGCATTAAGGGCCAACGGCAAGGTCTTAACCGGTGTCAGATCCCTACTACCAAAACTCTCGCCCTCACGGTGTGAGTGGCGCATGCGCAGAGGACTCTACCCTCATTGCCAACTGTAACTTCCCTTGTCGTGGTGGGGGCCCCCTTTCCACTCGACGCCATCTTAAAGGTCATCCGAGTTCCCGTGTGAGGTATCTGTAGGAAGGACTGCGTGGACTCCCCTCCATCCCCACACTCTCTATCCGCCGTCGCGGATATCCGGCCCCCGGGAAATTAGTAGGAGGGGCATCTAGCCGCCTCCCCCCTGGGAGGGGCCTATGGCCGTCTCCCCCTAGGCGACCCATCCTTAGTGGGTGCCGCCTCCCCGTGGAAGGGGCCAATGGCCGCCTCCCCCCGGGCGCTCCCATCGATTCTGGGTGGCGCCCCCCTCTAGGGACCTTGAAATTACTGCTCACCGATCATGACCTTACCGCCACAGGCCGGATAGTTGACCGACTATCCGGCCCCCCCTACTCCTCCTAAAGGTCATGCTTCCTCAAACCCCTTAGCCGTGCTATGAAGTCTCCTATGAGTAAGTCATTCCCCTCCCTGGACAGATGAACCCCATCATTCAGATACATGTGATCACCCCGAATACACCCGTGAGGAATGCTATGCAACTGCGAAGAGCGAAACAATTTACCAATTTTATTGTTAACACTTTTCACTGAATGGTTCAGTGCTGAAACCGAAAGGCCCCCCCGCCATACCTTCCTGGGAATCATGTGGGACCAGGCAATCGTGCACCCCGGGATTTTTTTAGCCAACCAGCTAACAGCCAACAAAATTTGTTCAAACAACACTCGTCTACCCAGTGTCACCAAGTCATTGCCCCCCAGGTGTACTATGACTACAGATGGCGGTGACCTTTGCCGCCCTAAGAGACCCTCAAAAAATGATTCGAATTGGTCAAAACAGAGCCTGCCCTTCCCATGGAAGGCCACTCTGTACCCGTATTCCCCAGCTGCGTGAGTCGCGTCACCTGCTTTGAATACGTCCCCGGCGCGCCTCACATATGAGTGGCCCACGACCCATACCACTCTCTCTCCAGATGGTGATCCTTGACCGCTGGTCTCCTGGTGCTGGGTCGACTGCAAATTCCGCCCCGCGTGACAGGCTCGCGAAACTGTAATTCAAACAAAAGACAAGAAGCGTGAGTGCATGTCAATTGATCTTTACAACATGTGCAATCGCACATACCTTTTGAAGCAATTCGAGGACCATCGTCCCAACTGTTTCACTTCTTCCGCACTCCGACCCCTGGCTGTAGCCTCAGTAGCAGCCCCTATCCTAAAGGAGTGGGTCCCAAAATCGCACGGGTCCATGCCCGCAGCAGCGATTGTCAGTGCTAGCACCCTCTGGAACTGAAACCTCGTCAGTGGGGTGCCATCCTTGTGCCTCAGCAAACTCCCCCCCATGTAGCCGCCCTTAGTGCCAAGTATTCCTCTATACACTTTATCGGGCACGTGGGGGACCCTCGCGCGCAGCTGCACGACAACACTATTTCCCATTGCCCCCTGGTCAGTCTTGGACCTGGCTATCGAGACCACCATCGAATCACCCCTAATTTGGACGTGATCCCTGCACAAGCCTCCCTCAACATCTTTCTTATTCCTTGCGACCAGTTCGCTCACCCGCATAGCCCCATGGAACGCTAATGCGAAAGCTGCCCGGAACAGAACTGCTTCGAAATGGGAGGAGCACGTCTCGTCCAGTTTCGCTACGAGTAGAGACAACCTGTCTAAGCCAATCGGGCGCCTCGCATCTTGCTTGCGACCCTCGAGGCGCTGCCAGCCGCGAAGGGCTTTCTTAACCAAAAAGGAACCCGTCGGGTCTTTTATGCCATGCACCTGCGCCATGAATGAAATGGCCGCCCTATGCCTACTGGCCGTTGCCGCTGATCGGCCTTCTCTGTGCAGCGCTACCAGGAACCCCAGGAAGGATTCCTCCTGACCCCAGCTCTGACTCCCTGTCGGACCCAAAAATGTGCAGTAGGAACGAAACGCTCCTTCGTATGCCTTCCTTGTCCTGGGGGCTAAGCTTGCTGCCACGAGGTCTTGTAATCCGGGGCACCGATTAGCCATAGCGCTTCGGGGAATGGTGCCGCCACTAGATCCGCTGTAGGTAGATAACCCCTGAACGCCTGCATATGTGAACGAGAGAGTGCATCAGCTGCATGATTCAGTACGCCTGGCACATGTTTCGCCCTGAACTGTACATTCAATCTCATGCAAAGCAGTACAACTTCTTTCAACAATCTCAAGATCCATTTGCAGCGTGCTGCCTGTTGGTTAATGCACTCGACAACAGTCATATTATTATTATTATTATTATTATTATTATTATTATTATTATTATTATTATTATTATTATTATTTATTTTGTAGAGCGCGTAGTCACCCTGAAGTATCCCAGCGCTAGGAACCCTATCTCTTCAGTTCAGCGGGCCGGGGGCAAAGCAAAAGGGTGGGGGGGCAGAAGATCAGTGTTATGGGTAAGCATGAATCATTATCAGACCAAAACACCACTGAGCGGTCCCTGAAGTTGTCTGGCCATGCCATCAGAGCAACCCAAATGGGGAATAACTCCAAGAACCCAATGTTACCTGTGAGACCGCTGGAGTGCCACCACGTCGGCCATGTTTGAGCCGACCATCGGTTACCAAAGATGGCGCCAAATCCCACGCTCCCAGCTGAGTCAGTCCACAGACCTAGTTCATCTGAAGACGCTGGTGGGTTGTTCCACACAACTCGACCGTTGAAGTCCGCCAGAAATGCCAACCAAATGCGCATATCCTGGCAAACCTCTGCCGACAGTCTCGTACGGTGGTGTCCCTCCTTGAGACCAACCATAGCTTGTGCAATAGAGCGTGAGAAGGGGCGGGCCATTGGTATCACCCTCAAGGCAAAGTTAAGCTGACCCACTGTTTGCTGTAACTGGTGCAGGGTCACTTTCTCCTTGCCCAGGCATTGCGTCAAGGAAGCCCTAAACTTGGCCACCTTTTCCATCGGTAAACGGAAACATCCCTCCACAGAATCGAGCTCAATTCCCAGAAACTCCAGTGAAGTAGATGGTCCAACCGTCTTACCTGGTGCCAATGGGACTCCAAACTCCCGCATGAGGATGCAGAAGTCTTGCAGCGCCTGCGCACATTTTGTATCGCCGGCTGCTCCCAAGAACAGGAAATCATCCAGATAGTGCATAACATGCCTATGCCCGGTGGCCTCGGTGAATGCCCACTCTAAAAAACAGCTGAATATTTCAAAATAGGCACAAGAAATGGAGCAACCCATAGGCATGCATTTATCCATGTAATAACTCCCTTGAAATGCAAAACCTAGCGAGCGCTGATCCTGTGGGTGTACCGGGAGCAACCGGAATGCCGATTCGATATCTGATTTCGCCATCAGCGCCCCGGGGCCCAGGCGATTTAACATGGCCACGGCATCATCAAACGATGCGTACCGCACTGAACAAACTTCTGGGTCAATGGCTTCGTTCACCGAGGAACCCCTTGGAGCAGACAGGTTATGAATAAGTCTAAACTCCCCAGGGTCTTTCTTCGGGACAACCCCTAATGGGGAACAGATGAACTCATGATGATGATGAACAGGTGATGAAAAGGCCCTGCCACCCGCCCTAAGCTGACTTCTTTTGCAATTTTCTTCTCTGCCACACTTGGGTTGTGCTGTACCGATAACTGGTTTTTACAAAAGGAGTCCCCCCTGAAAATCCCCCGCCGGGATGTGGAAGTCATGTAAGAATCCCTTCCTCAACACCCCAGCGGATACATGATCAGGGTATTTGTTCAACCAAGGAGTCAGAGCCATGATATCAACGGGTGTAGGCAATCGGTCACAACGTCCTACCTCACTCCTGCTTAGACCCTCCTTTACCTCCCGTCCCGCTGTTTTTAGATCTACAGGTACTCTCCGGGTGTGAGGAATTCCCACAGCCCGCACACGCATGCTTGAGCCTACATGTCCCCTGCGGTCTGTTACAGTTGCCTCGATTGAAGCCCCAACAAACCCCACGCTTGCCGCCATTCCCGCCGGACTTGGGCTGGTATTCCCCACCGGTGCCCGCTCAAAAAGGCACAGCGGGCTTTTGGCGGACGAACCCTGACCCGCTCCCGCCTGGCGAGGACGTACCTGCCGCCCCTGGCAAGAGCTGTTTGTGCCATGACACCGAGTCCAGGCAATCCCAAGTCAAAGTAGCATTGAATTCTTTCGCTTTCCGGAATTTCATATCATAACCTTTCCATTCATCCCCTTCATACATTGAATAAAAATCCATAATACGATTTTGATAGCAAGTTAACTCAGTCATTAGCTCGGGTTTTCATTCCCCCATGACTGCAATAAATATAGAAAAGGCCTTAACCCAGTTCGTTACTGTCTCATCCACCCTGAATTCCGCCATCTTGGCGCGCCAGACGCTCGGGTGCCATAAATCCTTCTATATTCCATCTCACGATGGTCAGTCAATAATGAAAACATGTTAACATATTTGTCTCCCCATATTAATTCTTTCGTGGCCATAGGGATGTGCTGTGCCACCCTCTCCCGCCTCAAGGGTAATGAACCCTCCCCCGCCATTGGCAATGCGAGCTTACCAGGTTCGGCCGTTGTTTCCGCCGTCTTCTCGCGACCAACTGCAGGTTCTACCGGTGCCACCTGTGGGGAAACAAGAGGAACATTCGCCGTTGCGGCCTCTGTCGACTGCCGCAATTGCTCGATTATTAGTCTGGCCTCCTCGGCCGGGTCTCCCGGGGCCACTGCTCCCCCCGCTTTTTTCTTGAGCCATGGCAACACCGCTGCCAACTGGATGGCCAATTCGGGAGGCATCTCCTCATCATTAGCGGGAGTAATCACAACCGGGATCGGCTGACCTATATCTGGGTTTGGTACCGGGTTGTCTGCCGGCGTGACGGGGGCGACTGGGGGTACCTCTGGAACAGGGACCTCCCCCGAAACCGCCCTCTTCTTGACCCGTTTCCCTCTACCTTCAGGGACGACTCCCGGCAAGGCCGGGCCTATTACCTTCTTAGGGTGACCCGAGTTGCTCAGTGCCGCCAGCTGTTTTTTGACCTCCGCCAAACCTCGATCGATCGATTGGACCTTTCTGAGTTTTCGGTCCATGCAAGCCATCCGGTTTGACAATAGGCGTAATACCTTATCCGTCTCGGAACCCTTTCCTGCTTTCTTGCCAGCCATGGTTTCGAGTATTCCGCTCCTAGTCGATCAACGAGGTCCTGGATCCTTCGTACTCCAAATAACTGAAAGAGAAACAAAAAGATTACAAGTTCTCAAAATTGCCGCTTGTTCCGTCGAGGGCTCACGAGCAACGAGTGGGTGCAGCCTTCAGAGCACAGGAACAAGACGACGCTTCTTCGGATTCCCACTCTATTTATTCTTCTGTGGGAGGGCGTGTACCCTCCTCCAGTACGCCTACTGGGCGTGGTCTTCTGTGTAGGTGTCTAGGACAACCCCTCCTGGGCGGGAAATGGCGCGCCCCGGCTACGCCGCTTCGGGCATACCAGCCGAGCCACGCCCCCGCCCAAAATGGTTTCCCGGGGCGATCGGGGCACCCAACCATATGTTCGGGGGGACCGAGTGGTCGCCCCTTTCCATTCGACACGTAGAGCACCCTCTTTCAATCATGCCAATTGCACTAGGTGAGCAAAGAATTTTGTTTCCGAAACAACAACAAATTATTTGTGAAATGAGAGAGTGGGTAGTGTGTAGCAGCTTGACTGTGTAGAAATGTATAATTACCTCCGAGCAGTGATAACAGATAGGTTACAACAGTCTGAGAAATAGATCTACAAGCTCATTGTGCCACTTTTGTGTCACTTTTAACATGGGAAAAGTGGCGCAAGGAGCTTGTAAATCTGCGTCTGACTTTTCAAGAAAAAATCTCAACTCCAGACTCTGCGAGTCAATGGGGTGCAACAGTCTAGGTACGCAATATTAAGAACTCACATTAAAATTCGCTTTTGTCAGGAGTTTCGCAACTCAGTTTAAGGTGATTAATCAAATGTCCTTTTCTTTGCTTCACCAAACATCCTTCAGAACCAATCACGGCATATTTACCATTATTGATGTTTTCTGTAATATTCCGTTTAAAAATATAGTTTTGAAGCACTTCATCGAGACAAATGTTCTCAAGATGATGACTTCTATTTAGATAATATGTATCCAACATATTTGTTTTCACAATATCTGTACTTTCTGGCTCTTTTTCAGCTAAATATTCAATTTTTGTACAGATTTAAGTACTCAATTGTGTGTTGCAGCAAGACCTAGACTCACCCAAATGATTCTTCTAGATTTGGAGTATAGACTTGCAGATGATACGCGATCCAAACATTCATACGCTCCAATTTCTCGATGAGATAACATCTTCAAACTGTAACTATATAATTTCTTACTTAGACTCTTCTCGTGGGAAATCTCTTCCCACATTTCTTTCAATTCCGTCTTTTCTGATTTTGTTATGGAGAATGTTACATATCAAGCAAGTTGAGGGTCACTACTAAAATGGAGGAGGACGGAGTATGTAATTAACGTTTGGTGCCTCGGCAATACGTTTCAAATAAATATAGATAGAATATGATTATTAATATATTGCAAAAGTATAGCAGCGGATGAGGCACACAACCTGGCAGAAGAAAGCGGCAAATTTAATACCTGAAATGAGGAGAGGTTTGCTTGGCGAACTTGAAGAAAAACAAAGAAGCGTGGGCTTGGAAACGAGGCTGCGCATGCGTAGAGAGTACACCTGGTGCAGAAAAAAAACCTGAAAGATTTGCATGCTATCATAGAAATATAGGTCTTTTTTGACCAGTAAAGTTAGTACTAAAAGAAACAGTTTTTTATGAGTCCCAAAGCCCCCGCGGTCCCAGCCAGCTCCCTGCGTCCTTCGGGAGCCAGCATTGCTTTTCATCACCCCGGGCACTGCAGAAGGCGGAATTGTAGGCACCACTGGACACTGCAGAAGCCGTCCCTGAAAGGTGGTGGTCCCCAGGGCCTTCAAAGGCTCCAAGAAGGGGGCCCCCTCCCAAAATTCAAAATGCCAGAGGGGTGGTAGTCCCCGGGGCTGGGTGGTCCGTCCCCCCTATTTTCTATATTAGAGCCCTGGGGAGGTGGCGGTCCCCGGGGCGTGTGTGGGGGGATTGAAACACCCCCCAAACAGTTTTTTTTAAATAAAAAGAGGCCCCAGGGACTGGCAAATAAAAATTTGCCCCCGATATTTGACCCCCCGAGGGCTAATTAACAATAAAGCGGTCTTTTTTCCCAAAACGAGTACCACGCAATTTTTAAAGAAAATAAATAATGATCCATGTGGGACTCCCTGAGCAGGCCTAGAGGGTCAGCATGTTTCTACCTTGCCCCCTTTCCTTATTTTTAAACTTTGTTTTACTGTTTTCTTGTGACTCGGTTCTACCGTGGCACAATATGGCTGCCAACACTTCCTAGTTTGGAGTGTTGACAGACAGTTGACATCCAATCAACATGCAGCTCGTGCTCGTAATTGTACGGATTTCCGTACGCGTACAGTACTTCGTCTCTAGATATCACTATGATTTTACTTTTGATTTTTCTCAGGATCTACTGCACGGATTTACACCATTTAACATAAAGCACAATCTGCAAACCAAACTCTACCTTTCTGCCACATTTGGTGTAATTCCGTTCAGCAGTTCGGGCTGTAGCCCTGGCTAAAGGTCCCTATGGAAAATTGCATGGGGAAAACACGTTTTGGGACCCCCTTTTATCTCAGCCCCCACTTGACAAATCACCCCCAAACTTTCAGGGAAGGAGCAGAACGGAGCAGGCCATTTTCTTGGAGAAATTTGCGAAGATTCGTCCACTTGCGCCAAAGTTATTCCATATAGAATGTTGTATATTCTTCAACAAATGTTCCTAGTAAGAACATAATCGGCACTCCAAGGTAGGAATTTGGTTTTACTTTTATTTAAAGATCACAGAAATTAATTAATTCCTCTATGCTTTTCCGTCTGCTATCTGCAGGTTTTTTACCTCAATCAAAATAGAAGAAGGAAAACAAACATAGGAAAGTGCATACCAAATAACAGTATTGCTCAGTGCCATCTTTAAACATGCAAATAGGGCAATCACCAAGTAAGACAATGAAAAGAATTAAATTCATAGGCTAAACCCCTTTACACTTACATGCCTTGTATACAGTATGAAGTGGCTAAAATAAAATACGACATCTTCATGTCATTTGGCAAGTGCCACAAAACAATTATAAAAATACTCAAATAAAAGGCTTCGAGATGCATTTGATTTGTCCGAATCCACTTCGGAACCCGCCTTTCTGACCAACTCAGACACTTCTACAAACGACCAATTACGATGGCTGGAAACCATTGGGACTTTCCGACTCGGTTCCAAAAGGCCTTCGTAGTAACCGAGTCTATTGGAGCCAAATCTTAGCTGTCTAGGGACCACGTTTCCAGCTGAGTAATTAGGATGTCAGATTCGGACAGCCTTTTCAAATCAGTTGTTCAAAGATGGATCGGCTGTTGGAATCTGAATATTGATGAATATCCTCCTGAGAAGCCTGGACTTCAGCAGTATATAGATTACGGAAGTAATTCGTGAATTCCGATAAGATTTCTTCATTTTTATGAATAATAACATTAGTAGCAGACAAGATAGATTCAAATATGATGCGATCTTTTTTAATTTCAAGGTAATTAGCAAGAAGCTTCCCAGCCCTATTCTGTCTGCAGTTATACTTAGCGCTGGATTTAAGGAGATGTGGGGTAGCAATTTCTGTTGTAATCATGTTAAAGGCAAACTTGGCTTAAAGTAGTTTATCCAAGCATGTTTTAGATTTAGAAGTGCAGTATGTATGTTCTAATTGTTTAATACGGTTCATAGTTTTAAATACATTTTTAGAGCCAGCACAAGACGCGGAACACGCTTCCAACGCGGCCTGGGACGAGTGTCCGTACCATCTGAGGGAACAAAATTGAGATTATTTTCAGGTTCATACCACGTACACCTAATCTAGAGGTGACCCTTTTGAACCATAGTGGGTAAGACTATTATGTTGAGATGACCCATTTACGTCACAAATAGTGACAGTATTTTTACACTCTGTCTGTTTGTTTATATGTCCTGACGAATGCTCCTAGACCCACGGGCCAAGGGAGCAGAAACATGTTGACGTTTTTTGTTTAAAGAGATATGCTAAGGATCCCTAATTATCCTCAGAGCATACCCACTAAATCTTTTAATTTAGTTGTCCAACGATATGAATAAATAGGAGTTAGTCGCTTGGAGACTATTTTACCTCTACCTTCCAGTGGGGTGACACAACTTATCTCTGGATACTGCCACAATACACCAGAGATTGCCTCGGGTGAGGCTGGCAAGATACTAGTTGTCAAACCCTATGACTGTTGCAATAACGTCTGTGTGGGGCGGAAAACAAGATATACCGCTTCTCGAACAACACGACGTTTATGAGGGTTTTTCAATATATATCTCTTGGTAAAGTGGTCACAAGTGTCCTATCCACTCTTGATTAAATTTGCCTAGTCCTGGGGAACTGATAGGACAGTTATTCCTCATCCCTCCTCTTGATAAAACTCAGGTAATGGATGATACCAAGTTGATGTATGAGACACTGCCT
Organism: Lissotriton vulgaris; assembly: GCF_964263255.1. Taxonomy (NCBI): domain Eukaryota; kingdom Metazoa; phylum Chordata; class Amphibia; order Caudata; family Salamandridae; genus Lissotriton; species Lissotriton vulgaris. The sequence continues at coordinate 344,045,582 of NC_141689.1, read as the reverse complement.
ATAAAGACACTATAAGAGAAATAGTTGAAATAATTGGATATTTGAAGGTATCCATCGACTCTCCTCAGCAGCTTTCAATACTCAAGTCCACCCACCATCCTAATGACCCCCCAAGATCTTTGGAAGAAATGATTGGAAAAAAGATGTGGGGTCAGAGCCTTCCACTCTTGCAACTAGACTGTAAATGCTTAGATATTTTCTTCTGTGTCTTTGGCATGTCTTTTGAAATATGACACTTCAAATTGCAATACTTTTACAGTCTGCGCAATATCTTCAAGAACCTCAACCTTCTGCTCCATCTGAGTAATTCTGTTGTCTATGTGAGTCCATTTATCATCCAGAAGTTGAAGTTGTTTATTGGTATCCTCCATGTAAGGTTTAGGCACCCTGAAGATTGCAGTAGGGAAGGAGGATCCATTTTTATTAGCAGAGACATTATATGTTGAAGGAAGCTTAAAGGGCATTTTGGTGGTAGGCGGGGATATAGCACCAACCAAATTAGAAGAAGACAAGGATAAATCCTGGCTGATACTTACAGTGTCCTCCATCTTATTGAGAACTGAGTATGAGTTAAAAGTGTCAACTCTGGTAATGGTCTCAGCAACTGGTGGTGTAGGTGCGTGGAGCTTTTGGTTCCTGGTTTTCCACAAAAGGGAATGCCTTAGCATAAAATTAGCAAAGTGGATACAACAGTAATGACTGAAGAATGGCAAAATATCAAATCAATAGCCTTTGCACGATGGCACAGTCAATTCGGACAAGCAAATAAGACTAACAATGTTATTGAAAATATATTGAAAGAAAGAAACACAATGATATTAATTAATCTAAAAAAAATCTGACAGTCCCCTGGACAAGAATGGGTAATAAAATGCTTTGTGATTAAACGAGCCAATGAATCCCAGCTCTGCAACTCCCACCCCTTGCCCATGGGAGCATATTTACTCCCCCCGTAATAGTTCAGTGTACTGGTGAAATAGTACGTCGTAGTGAAAAGTCGTATGGAATCTCCATTTACACTTGCCAATCATGCATTTTGATTCTTTGTTGAACTCATTCACCTGAATAGCTTTGTGAACTGGGTGTGCTATTCATAAAAATCTGCAATGACTGCATGGAATGGTTTGCTATGAGTGCACAAGACTAACCCCAATAAATAACAACCATCACCTTTGGTCCTGGAGCAGCGTGCTGCCCGGTGTGAAGTGCTTTGATGCCTTGTCAGAGGTAGTAAGTGCTATATAAATGCAATTAGAATACAATACAATATGTAATTGTATTTAATTGGAATATCCTGGCAAGGATTTGACTCTTTTGGACTGATGTTGGACATGAGGATCTAAATAACAAGCACTGAGATTGTTTAGCTCTGTACACAGCCAGAACAAGGTCTCGGCTCCTGGTACACCTCACATGTGCTTTATTTAAAAATATATGTCTCCTCCTGACTTAAGGGTTTAAAACACTGAAGAGGCTGGGTGTTTAGACCCGCCATCACATAATGTAGAAGTGCATTGGGATTGGGGCGACTAGATGCCTGGTTCGTACTCCAGGGTTTACTTCCTATGTTGCTGCTGTAATGCCTTTATTGATCCACCATGGTATGTAGAGTTATAAGCTGTATCTTTTGATCTTTATTGATAGATTGAGCCCTGCTAGAACAACTTGGGTATACAGTTATCAAGAGTAACTCTAAAATGTTCTTCTAAATATAAACCACTGTATTGTTCAGTGCTAAGGAGGGCCTCGGAAAAATGCTTTTGTCCAGATACTAACACGATATTGTTAGTCTGAAGGTATTACGACAGTTAAAGAGTCTAATGCATACAGGAAGGAAGTTTACAAAATCTCGGAATCAAGTGAGCAAACGAAGGAAATGAAGCGCGACCTCCTGTTATTGTGCATTCTTCAAACGTTCACTAAAAGAAGTCATGAAGATATATCAGAGGAAATAAACCAACTGGTATTATAGTCATTAAGCTTTGTTAAAGATGCAGTGTTTTGAAATTGGAGAAAAGAGAGCACCGTTATGAAATTTGAAAAATGTGTGGATGTTACCATCTCGTAAGCACACTCACCGAATTTCTCATGCAAATAGCAAGGAAACATCCTTGCAATGTGCCTTCAGAGGCAGCAGCTATTCCAGCTTCGATATCCACAACAATGTTTTCTTGAAAATCCGGCTGTGTGTGAGGACAGCTCATCTTCCTGCCTCATCCACACCGGAGCTCACTCAAAGGCAGCCATCACGGTTCTGCGCCCAGCCACACCCCCAAATTCCAGCAGGTATGAGAAAGGATGAGATATTTAAGACACCTAGTGATTACTGGGTGCATAAAATAACACCCAACTCGTAATTCCAACCCTGCTTAAACCGGAGTTTGCCCAGGTGCTGGAAAACACTGATCCACTCATAATCAGGGCCATTGTAATAACAATCCACCCATAAAAGTCAACTGCCTTTAGCATATGCTTTTTATGATAAAATATTAGTGCCTACTGCCTTTATCATTTTGTTTCATAACATATTAGACCTAGCATCCTATATATATTTTTTCCAGTGAGCTAATCAAGTTTACACCCTTGATCATTGGCTTGTTACCATAACTAGCGTAGGCCTCCTATACTGAGAATAACCTACGCAATACAAACACTCTTTTTCAGGAGTACACAAAACCTGCCCAATTCAAATACAGATGGAAGGTCAATAAGTGGGCATAGCCAAAGGCCCCTCTCTCACTGGTGCTTCCTAAAGCTCTTATCTGCTGATCACTTCAGGTCTTGGAACAAGTGCGCTGTGAAGCTAGATCAAAAAAGGCTAAATAAATATGTATACAGCATTTATGGTTTAATTATTGCAAAGATCACAAAGATAGTTTACTGATTTTCATATTTTGAAAAAATAACAATAGTTTTTTTTCTATCCAATCAAAGAGCTTCAATAGATTGCACACTTAATGCACTCATAGGGACACACCACATTTTAAAATCTAATGAATGAAACCATAAATGGTGGAAACAGTCACATAATAATTGAATATCATCCCAGGAACCTTATCAGTTGAGCAATACAACTCAATTCTAAAATGTTAAAATAATGTGACCACCGGAGGAAGTAATATATCCCCAATGTTCTTGAATATGTTTATGTATGTACGGTAAAGTAAACACATCTTGGAACATGATGATTAAAATTCACATACAAATTATTGGTGGAGATTTATTGCCAATATTTTTGGAATCTGGAATGGAACAATGGAACACTGAATGCCTTTCAGGTTTATTTAAAATCATATAATTTTTCCCATTAAACTTGCTAGAAGGATAGGCTCTCCAGGTGTAATTTTTTGAAACAATGATTTAGCCAAAAGAGACAGGTTTGGAAACTGATTGTTTTGTGAAGAAATCAGATTGAAATGGTTAATTGATTTTTACGAGTGTTCACCCTAATCACATGATTGGTAATTTACCATACAGTCAGTTACAGAGGGTATGGAGAACATTTTCCTTTTTTTTTAAATTATATTTTTATTGAGATGGTTCCGGGTATCACACAAATTCATAATTTAACAGGATAAAATCAGGTTTAAAAAGTACAAAAGACATTTTATAAATACAGTCATAGGAATCATAAAGCCAAAATTGTTACAAACAATAGTACATAAGGGGATACTTTCAGTGTCATAACTGGATATTTAAGTTCTTATTCATCTAGTTTCTCTCCAGTTTTTCAGCGGAGCCCATATCTTCTTACCAAATTCCCTCATCCTCTTTCCTTTAAAGTCATACAAACATTCCTCAGTATTGTGAGTTCCCAGTAGTTTAGTTAGCCACATCTGGAAAGTGGGAGCAACAGAATCTTTCCAACCAGCCGATATTAAAATCCTAAAAACAGCCATAGTTATAAAAATAAATGCTTCAGCCTCATACTCTAGCTTTAGGCTTTCGTCGCTGCCGATCAAAACAGTAGTAGGGGATAGAGTGATCTGTTGCTCGAGCAGCCCCCTTAAAAATCTTTCAATTTCTTTATGTACAGGAATTAGATTCTGGCAGTTATAAAACATGTGAGGTAAATCTGCAGGGCCTTGATCACATCTAGGGCACCTATCATTTTCTCTCTTACCCCACTTAAACAGCTTAGCAGGGTATAATATAAGTTAAAAATAGTCTTAAAATGCTGTGCCTTTAAATTTGAAGCTCTTAATATCTTTTTATTCATTGCTAGGGCAAAATCAATATCTATATCTGGATCCCCAGTTCTTTCCGCCCAATCTGATTCAATTTGTCCAATGTCATCCCCCAAGCCCTGCAAAAGGTAACTATAACCGATTTTAATCCTTTTGCCGCCATTCATAACATACTTCAAAATTGGGTTAAGCTCCTGAATTGCAATCCTGGGTCTGATAGACTTAACTGTTTGTTCCAATTGTCTGTATAACAGCCATTGGGTAGCAGGTATACCAAATTTTTGCTGAAGCATGTCGAATCCGAGTAGTTCATCCTCATACATAACATCACCCAGACATTTAATCCCCGCTTCCTTCCATAACCTACTATTACTGTTCAGTCCAAGATGAGCAAAAGGATTTGACCGCCATATATCTACCATACTATTAATTTTCGGAATCTTCAGATACCTCATTATTGATTTCCATGTGCCCCAGGCACTCAACATCACTCTGCTTTTACCCCTTTTAAAATATGTACAGTTTATTTCTCGAGTAAGTAGGCCCACTGCTTTTCTACCAACTAGTAATTCATAGATTGTAGGGTTTTTAACTATATCGTTCGTTACATCAATATCATCAAATTTAAACAGTACATTCATTTGCAATATTAGACAAGCCCATTGATACAACCTTAAATTTGGTGCAGTCAAGCCCCCTCCCTCCAATGGTGCTGATAGTCGAGCCAGAGATCTACGAATTTTCCCATATTGCCAGACGAATTGTGAAAAAACAGCTTCCATTTTCTTCAGAAGACCCTCTTATACTAGCAATGGTATGGCACGAAAGAGGTACAGTAATTTCGGAAACATGGACATCTTCAAAACGTTCACTCTACCAATCAGAGATAAATGTAAGACGTCTATTCTTCTTAGCTCTTTATCAATAGCTGTGATCAAGGGTACATAATTTTCTTGTATGATTTTCTCCACATTCGCATTGATCCTCACCCCAAGATAGACTGCTGATTCCACATACCTCCGATCGGCTTTATAAATATTATTAGTGCTGATTATTATGGATTTTTCTTCGTTCAGCTTATAACCAGAGCGGAGCCCAAATGTTTTAGCTAGTTGACTCAATTCTACCATAGCCGTCTGCCGGTTGGTAGTAACTATTACCAAATCATCCGCATAAGCCAATAATTTGGTAGTATGTCCATTTAATATAACAGGGGTGATTTGGTCTGAATCTAAAATTTCCCTTATTAATGGATCAATGTAAAGTGAGAAGAGTATAGGAGAGCAGGGACACCCCTGACGAGTGCCTCTCCTAATTACCACTTCCTCTGACTGTAGTCCCATAGTTGTAATTCTAGCTACTGGATCTAAGTACATAGCTTTTATTGCTTTCCTACACTTCTCTCCAAAGCCTCTACTGTCCAATACCTCCCACAAGAACTCCCAGACCACACAGTCGAAGGCTTTTTCAGCATCTAGGAGAATCATGGCCATTTCTCCCCCCATGGCAGCCGTCGCATCGAACAACGAGATCGCACGCGAGTTGTGGTCTGTCGTGCCTCTCCCTCGAACAAACCCGTGCTGCCATGGGGAGACAAGTTGACCAATATATCCCCCAGCCTCTTTGCCCACACCTTAGAATACAGTTTGGTATCCGCATTTATCAATGATATTGGCCGATAAGAGCCTGGATTTACCTCTGGTTTGCCTTTTTTATGAAAAACCACAATGTTCGTCTGTTTCCATAAGTCTGGGATCTTCCCTGAGCATATTATTCAGTTAAAAAGGTCTAAAAGTACAGGCAGAATTTCCTCCCCAAGAATTTTATAAACCTCTATAGGTATCCCATCTGGACCTGCAGCTTTGCCTGCTGCAAGATCTTGTAATGCTATCCTAATCTCCTCTAAGGATATGTCTTTTTCCAGCTGCTCTCTATCCTTATCATCTAACGTCGGACATTCTGTTCCAGAATCTTGTCTAGATGGTACCCACCTATCCTCCTGATCATATAATTTTTGGTAAAATCTTTGGAAAACACCCATTATCTCTCTTGGATCCGAATATTCTATACCATTCTCTTCAATCTTCTGGATATTGTTTTTATTGGAATCTTGCCTTATGCGCAACGCTAGTGCTCTACCGGCTTGTTCACCTGTCTCATAACGTTTCGCTCGAGACGTCTGGTATTCCCTAGTCTCCTTTTGCGTGACTACTTTTAAAATATCTCCCTTGATCAACGCCATAGTTTTAGCTGTTTCACTCCCATCCTTGCCTGATCCTATTTCCTCTGTATGCTGATTCTCTGAAATTACTAACTCTGACATGAGCTTTTCGACCTTACTTCTATCCTCCTTCCTTAGTCTTGCGGAGCAGCTGATCGTCTCCCCCCTTAAAGATGCCTTAAAGGCTTCCCATACCCCGTTCCCGGATGAGCTATATCTATTTATATCGAAGAACTCCTTCGCCCATTGCTTTATATGTTTAACAAACCTATCATCTTTCAAAAGTTTCCTTTCGAATGTCCATTTAGTTGTTCTTCTGGGTATATTATCTACTTTATATGTCAATATAAGGGGATTATGATCCGAGACTAATCTTGGAAGCTGAGCAATTCTGACTTTACATAATTCTCTCGTTGAAACAAAGAAATAATCCAACTTAGAGTATTTTTGAGCTGGAAATGAGAAATAAGTATAGCCCGGGTCCCCGGGTACTTTTTGCGACCAAACTTCTGAGAGACCATGAGACCGTAGAAGTGAGCTTAGTTCTCTGTATACCTTCTGTTTGCGTCCTATATATTTACCTCCTTGGCTCCAATTAACCGAGATATTCATATCTCCACACAACACCAAAGGGGTACCCCAATTAGCTAGTTCCCCCTCCAGCTCATCCAATACTGCTGGTTCATCTTCATTTGCTCCATAAATCACACAAATTGTGATGCCTAAGTCCAATTCAACCAAAACCCATCTGCCGGACCCGTCCGTTTTAGTGCGTCTCACCCCCCCAGATTACATTTCCCCATAATGGCCACCCCTCTTATTGTGGATGTTTGTGATGAGCAGCCTAAAAGGCTATATCCAGGGATATTCAGTAGCTTCCTTTTAGCCCAGGGCAGATGGGTTTCTTGTATACACAATACGTCTATATTATTAAACTTAACAAAGTGACTCAATCTCTGTCGTTTCTTCCAATCATTTAGGCCCCCTACGTTGATAGTACATATCCTAATGTGTGACATTAATGACAGAGTTTTTACTTCCAACCTGACTAATATCCATGAATTTACTATATACCAACATCAGACCCTTTTCCATCTCAAATTTCTTTTCCTTTTTGCTCCCCTCCTCCACCCCACCACCCTCCCTCTCCCCCCAGCACCTCCCACTCCTCCCCACTTCCCCTGCCCCCCCCCTACAACCCCTCCCTCCCACCCTCCTCTCCACCCCACCCACCTCTTTTCAGAGGCGCTCAGACCAGCCGGTCTGTGCATGTGATGGTTCGCAGTGATAACTGAAGAGATTTATACTAAGACCATCATAGCACCTGTGACTCTATTGTCCCCTCCACCCTACACACCATCCCACTCCACACCCTACCCGTTCTTACTGTTTTACAATTTGCATCCTTTTTAAGTGCTTCTACAATAACATTTCCTGCTCACATCTGTGGAGTAGCCTAAGGACCTTGTGTATCCAAATACTCCTTTGCTTTTATTTCAGAGGAGAAGTACAAGGTTCTCCCCCCATTAATTATTTTCAGCTGTGCCGGATTGATTAGGTATGCCTGCATACCCTTGTCCTGGAATAGTTTTATCATCTGTCTTAGTCTCCAGCGTCTCTCCACAGTGACATGACAAAAATCCGGCCGAACAAAGAAGGAGAAGCCATCAACATTGTTTTTTGAGTCCGATCTTGCCTTCTCTGAAATTGCCTGCCTCAGGTTATAATTTCCAAGAAATATTAAAATCGCTCTGGGCTTGTCTCCCTCTTGGGCGTTTTTATGGACTTTGAAGGGAATACGATGTGCCCTCTGAATCTCCTTCGCCCAATCCCATCCCTTCAGTTCAGTGAAGGCATGTTCAAACAACTTTATTACAAAGGCCCTCGTGTCCGTATCTTCTGAACCCTCCGGTATCCCTAGTATGCGAAGGTTATTTTGCCGTGACCTATTCTCCAACGCCTCAAGTTTCCACTGTACATCAATCATCTGTTCCCCTTGTAGATCTACTTTGCTAGAAGCAGCTGCCGTCTCTGCTTCAGTCGAGACCACTCTTTCTTCTAGATTGGTGACACGTTCTCCCAAATTCGTACACACTTTTGTCAATTTTCTTACCACTCCTTGTATTTTCCTGACCGCAGCTTGTGATTTGCGGCTTTCCTGTCGAGCCTCCTCCCTATGTGCAATTATTTCCTGGTGTATCACTTCCAGAAGAGACATTTGCGCTGCCTCCCCTCCAGGGCTCTCCGATAGGGAATTAGTCACCGACTGATCTCGTCTCTGTCCATACATTCTTGATCCTATATTGGATTTTACAGCAGTTGTTGGAGGGATGTCTTCTTCCTTCTCAGGTTCACTATCGGTGGCTGAACCGCTATCCTCTCGATCCAAGCTGCCCTCATCTTCGTCTGACCATTCCCCCCCCTCTGAGACTGAGAAGAAAGCCTCACTGGGAACTTCTTTCTTATCATCTGTACTTTCAATAGGCTCTTCTTCAGGCACCTCTTCCAACGCTAGGAGGGTAATATCGGATTCTGGGTTCGGGATAGCGTTAGTAATTATTTCGGTTTCTTCCACTACCTCAACTTTTTCCTTCGTGCGCTCCTCTTCATTTGCAGAATCAATGATCTGAGCAGGTAAATCTACTCTCTGTGCAGCCATCTTTTTGCCTTTTGGGCTACCACCCTCCGATTAACACGACCTCCGGAGACTCGTTAGTAGGTTCTTTCTCTTTACTTATTTTAAGGAAAATATTCGAGATTGGGGTAGTGCCATGATTAATCTTAGCTGCTCCTTGTTGCAGTACTGTTTTCTTAGTGGGGGATGTTAGATTTTTCCTCTTAGTTCCATCTACCTCCCTTTCAGACACTAACTCTGCCTGTTCAGCAGCAGCAGCTTTTCTTCTCGCAGCTGCTTTGGCACTGGCGCTCATTTTTGGTGCCATGATCTCTTTCCTCCTCTCCTTGTCCCCAAACTGCTCCTTACCGCATGCCTTGTAGTCCCAATCGCTTTCCACAGTCTTTATTGCCGCTTCCAGAGTGCTCCGTAATTTTCTGCCTTCTAACTGCAACTGCGCGCTTGTCTGCGTGGATCTCGAAAGTCTCTGCCTCTGCCTCTGCCGGTTCCTGAGAAGCAAGCGCCGGCCGCTTTGTGAGCTCCGCTTCCACTCCGCAAACTCCATGAGCTCCGTAAGCAGACCTGCCCCTGTTGCGCCTCCCGACGTAATCCTCCTTGCAGCCTGCGTTAGCTCCCGTAGAAGCCGCTTGAGCGGCTGGTGACAGGTGAGGAACATACGGCGATTCTTCCTCTCTAGCGATTACGGTGCTCTGGTTACAGTTCGCGGGTTTTGCGTGGATGTGGGTTCTTAGTCCTGATTACCGCACAATGTTTAAAACCGGGATCTCTCCAGTTTCACTGCTGCCCGGCCGTCCTAAGCGGCCGCCATCTTGCCTCCCTGCTCTGGTATGGAGAACATTTTCCAGTGAAACAAACTTTCTTAAAATATATGGGGAGATGGCTGAGCATTTTTGCGATCTTGGCTACCAAGAGGAAAATTTTAAGAAAACAAACCAGAAAGTACAAAGAATTTAAAGAAACAAATCATTACAAAGAACTATGAAATTGCAAAATTGAGAGATTAAAGATAATTCTTACATATAGTTGACAAAGTTGAAAAATTACTAACAATATTTTAAAAACATTGTCACGCTCAGAGAAGACGTCATATTGAAAATATTAGGATAGGAATTTATAATGTTGGTAGACATCAACAAAACCAAATTCACATGAACTGTTGGTCACAAACTAAAATAATCAGAGCTCCAGTACAAACTACCTTGACGCAGTTACAGTTTGGCACGTTTCCTTGTTCCTTGTCTGAGTTGCTCGACCTAACAATACATTAAAAGTAGCATACAAATTTAATTTAAAAAGAAAAAGTCATTATTCATGTTTAACCAAGGATGTAATACATTTATTGAAATGTCCATTTGGGAAATGTTACATTGAAGACACATCACACTTGCTAAGAATAAAGAAAAGTGAACTTAAAGTCAAACATTCAAAATAAGAATATAAAACTATTATAGCAAGGCATTTCATGGGAGCAGAACACACTGTGTCATAATTAAACAAACAAGTATATGGGGTGACTAGAAATCCCTGTGGGGTGGAATACAGACTGCTTCAGCAGGAATGCTGAGAGATTGATAATTTATACACAGTTTACTCCAGTGAGATGAATGTGCAACAAAACTTTGAATGCTTCTTATGAAAAGTTGATAAAGAAAAAATAATTGAGAAAGCCCAGATGTATATACTTATATTGATGATTAAAAAATATTGCTTGGTAGAAAAACTTTAGGCTCAACATGGTCAATGTTTTTTAATGTGATGATTAAATAAATACAATGTAAAACTACAATCAAAATCTGATGTAAATATAGGGGTTGTGGCCTCTCTTTGTTTCTATAATGAAAAACAGAAAAACAATAGATAAAGGAAATACTTTAAGAAGTAATGTAATATGAAAGGCCTATATGTTTTGGTGTAAGCATGAGAGAGATAAGACTATTTGTAGTAATGTAGGAAAAAGGCTTCGTAATTGAAAAAAACCAGGAATATGGATCATCTGGTAGAGAGAAGGGAAAATATGTGTTGAGGAGCCATCTATGTAATATGGGTAGTTGTTATCTGAAAACAATGTAAAAAAGCAAGTACTCGCTTTATGTTTCTTTGTGAAATCAGGGATCGGATTTTTTTATTCTTATCTATATGAGGGTCTTGCTGTAAATTTGAAGTAGTAGAAATTAGGTAGAGGATGTTTTGCTTTGATTAGAAGAATACATTTTGTTTTATAAACTTAGTAAATGTTTGTTTTATTTCATTTACTAGATATGAAATATTCTTCCTGATTAAGGGAAATAGATGTCTTAACTACATTGAGGATATCTAATATGAAAATATATTGAAAATCAGGATATTAATGTGTTTCATAAAAGTTTGGATGAATAAGAATTTTTGGAAGACTAAAATAAAGAGCTGAAAATCCATATTTTGGTTTGCCTCATGATCTGGTTCAGTGAATCAAGAATAACAATTTATATTTGTTGTCAGACGGTTGTGATAAGAGCACCCATAAAAACAGTATATGCTATTAGCAGATGTGCAGTATGAAAGATGGTTGACAGTATAAGTTTGCCATTTACAATATGTGCTTTCATGAATTAACCCTGTATTAAGAGAACACTTTATATAAGATAGTGTTGAACCTTCAAAAATAGTTACTCCTTGTTTTCTGCCTCCTGGGACACTCTCCCTTTTACCTTATTATCTTTAAGTTCAGAAACAATTGATTCCCACAGGTCCAAATACCACGCCACACAAAGGGCATGATTTAGAGTATGGCAGTGGATTTTCAATTTAGAAAAGTAGTATCTTACTCAAGACAGTGAAGCTGCAGCTTGTGCAATAAACAAAAGATTCATTCTCAGTTAAAAAAGCAGAGCCCAGTTCATACATACATCAATGTGTGAAAGAATCTGCATACACAATAATGAAAGATTCAGGCGCAACGCTCAAAAGACATTTGCAAGTGTAGGGTTGGCCTACATACCATCAAATTTCTCTGTGGTTCTGCAATGGCTTTGTGGGTCATGTTGCAGAGAGGAGGTCAAGAAATCTCTAGAATTTCATAAAAACCATGGAATTCCTTCCAGCAGAATCATGAAAAAATGTCAATTCAGTTACGAAAATTACTCTTTACGAGTAATATTTCACTTACCAATATTTTTTGTTTTTGCTTTTACACATTAGTTGTTATCTCTTTTTCAACATATATTATTTTTATACCAGATTTTATTTCCATTTAGTCAGCACATTACATACTTTTCAGTCTATACATTGCTTACAGTATTCTTGGTGGTCAACACCTAAATATAACATCACCTAACCATTGTTTTCTTTCAGTGGATATCACAAAGTCACAAAGAATTCAAATGCGCACTCAGAAGGAGAGAAGATCACCCTCAAGTTTATTCCTGGTTACCGCTTCGCGTTTCGAGACCAGGCGGTCTCTTGATCACCCGATACTCTTCATTTGCCACAATGTGCATAAATAAAGTTTACAAGTAAACAAGTGTGGAGTGTAAACATAAAAGAGGTGCTGCATTTCATGCTGATATAACTGAAACCACAAACGCCATCTTGGATGGATCTTTGATGAAATTTTTACCGGCGCTGGGGTAGCGATTCAGGAAGGACCCTCTTTGTTTGGATTATATATACATATATATATATATATATATATATATATATATATATATATATATATATATACTAGCAGCCCGTCCCGATGTTGTCCAGGAGTAATTAGGCTTTAGGGCCCCCGCCCGCCCCGACGTTGTCCGTGGGTCTCCCGGAGCCTTCCTCCATATATTGCAGTATTATGCCTCTATGTTTACTTTGTACGCTTTTGTAACCTTCACACGTAACTTTTTCCTCCTGTAATGCACCGTTTGGCTCACTTTTTTAATGCTCCGTTTGCTTCCTCTTGATACCTGCACATGTCACTTTTTCCTCCTATACCTCTACGTTTACTTTCTACGCTTTTGTAACCTGCACACGTAACTTTTTCCTCCTGTAATGCAACATTTGGCTCACTTTTTTAATGCTCCGTTTGCTTCCTCTTGCTATCTGCACACGTCACTTTTTCTTCCTATACCTCTATGTTTACTTTCTACACTTTTGTAACCTGCACACGTAACTTTTTCCTCCTGTAATGCACCATTTGGCTCACTTTTGTAATGCTCCGTTTGCTTCCTCTTGCTCACGATGTACGCTTTTGTAACCTACACACTTAACTTTTTCCTCCTGTAATGCACCGTTTGGCTCACTTTTGTAATGCTCCATTTGCTTCCTCTTGCTCACGATTTTCATTTTTGCTTCATTTTTCCGTCATTCACCGCTCCTAAATAAATAAACAACCTACCTCATCCGCTGCTCACTGCTCCTCCCTGCCTGTCCGCCGCTCCTCACCGCCTGTCTGCCGCTCCTCACCGCTCCTCCCCGCTCCATGTTCGCAGGTCCTCCTCGCACTCTGGACGCCGCTCCTCCCCGCGCTCCTCACGTCGGGCACGCACGTCGCGGCCGGCGCTTCTTCCAAGGGACTACTTTTTTTTTGGTAAATTTTTTAAATAACGTATATTTATTACGTTTATATAGCCTATGTCCATCTGCACACCCTGATGATTACAACGATGTATCGGGTGTATCGGGTGTGTGGATTGGCGCTGTGGTTCCTGAGTTTACCTGCCTCAAAGGTTCAAAGTTCTTCCTTTATAATAGTAGTATAGATATATATATATATATATATATATATATATATAAATATATATTCAACAAACAAGTGCCCTGAGGCGAGAACAAGCCTACTGCACGGTGGCGTTGCCAAGAATTAATTTAATACAGCCATCTCAGTCCAGAGTCATTATTTCCTTCTCCTTGTGCGTTTCAAAACCTGACGATTTCTTCATCAAAGGAAATTCACTTTGATGGAGAGTACTGCCCAGAGCATTTATGCGCACGTGTCATACCAATTATCCCCAGGTGGGCTTTCAATGCACGGCATACTGGTGCTTGTAGTTGTGATAACGGGCGTCTTTATTACCTCAGTGGGTTCCATTCAAAAGTGAAATTTAAAAGTAATTAAAATGCCCAAGTGGGCCTCCGAGCTGTTGTTTTCATATTTCATTCTGCTGCGCCTTTCTTTCCGACATGAAAAGTTTCCGTCGTCAGGCCCCACAAAACACTTGTGGTGGCAAGTTCTCTGCGGCCAGGCATGCCGCATTTCAATTTCAACAAACAAGTGCCCTGAGGCGAGAACAAGCCTACTGCAGGGTGGCGTTGCCAAGAATTCATTTAATACAGCCAGCTCAGTCCAGAGTCATTACTCCTTTCTCCTTACGCGTTTCAAAACCTGACGGTTTCTTCATCAGAGGAAATTCACTTTGATGGAGGGTACTGCCCAGAGCATTTATGCGCACGTGTCATACCAATTATCCCCAGGTGGGCTTTCAATGCACGGCATGCTGGTGCTTGTAGTTGTGATAACGGGCGTCTTTATTACCTAAGTGGGTTCCATTCAATGAGGCAGCATTTCCCTGACTATTTGTGACTTTCCTCTGATGAAGAAGCTGCCAAGCTTTGAAACGCGTAAGAAATGCTAACTGTTACTTTGGACTGTGATTGCTGTGTGAATAAATTTGTGGTGAAAACCACCCTGCAAGCTGGCTTGTTCTCGCCTCGGGGGATTTTGTTTTTGGATGTGAATGCGGCAGCCTGGCCGCAGGGAACTTGCCACCATTGGTTTTGTGGGGCTTGTCGACAGGAATTTCTTGTTGAAGTGAAGGCGCAGCAGGGCAGAAAGATGTTATCAGCAGCAGTCACGGCCTGGAGGCCCACATGGGTGTTTTAATGAACTTTATTGGTGTCACAGAGGCAATGGAACCCATGGAGGTAACACATGCCTTTTATCATACTACAAGCACCAGCATGCCTTTCACGGAGCCCACCTGGGAGTAATAATTAGCGCATGCGTATAAGTGCTTGAGGCAGCATTTCCCTGACTATTTGTGACTTTCCTCTGATGAAGAAGCTGCCAAGCTCTGACATGCGCAAGGAATGCAAACTGTTACTTTGGACTGTGATTGCTGTGTGAATAAATTTGTGGTGAAAACCACCCTGCAAGCTGGCTTGTTCTCGCCTCAGGGCATTTTGTTTTTGGACATATATATATATATATATATGAACGAGACTGGGACACGCCGGCAGCCGAGTCAAGGTAGGGCTGCGTGTGATTGTCGCAGTGAGGAGTGCGCAAGGGATCGCTCTCAGGAACTTTCCATTTGAGAGTTGTGATCCAACCCAATTCAGTGAGGACCAACTAGCCTAATTCACCATGTCGGCTGCCGTGATAAGGAGTAGGGAGCAGGCGGCCGAATCGGTATTTGTCACCCCGGCTGGGGGGGCAACAGCATCGACATCTGCAACTGCCAACACGGGTAATATTAACCCAAATGCACGAGATCTCTTCCGTAAAATTGAAAAGTTATCTAAAAAAGAAATGTCCAAATGGTGGGAAAATAAATCCCTCTCGATGTATTTGGAGGTCGGACGAGTTCCACGCGGCCTCCGGATAACACTCGCACCCAGTTACGAAATGCCTGATCCCCGCATGTTAGAAGAGTGGGCTACAACGAACTTGGAGTCTTCGGCAAAATTAATGGCTATTTTAATCAAATATGCGGAAAGCGACAGGATCAAAATCCAGGCTGAAATAGAGAATGTTGAAGCTGAATTGATAACTCTGGGAGAAGATGAGACAATAATTAAAAAAATGAGAGAGGAGATGGAAATACGACTGAATAAAGAGGAAGAAATCATAAAAAAACGCAAAGCTTTCAAATTCGAGAGGGATAGGCTTGATTATTTAAACGGACACATTTTTACATTTGCACGGAGGTTCGAAAAAACTAAGAACCAGCAAAAAACCGCCGATTATACTACATCTACTATGAGGGGAGCTGCAAGCTCGGCTTCCTCAGTTAGCCTGAGCTCGACAGAAGGCAGCGATATGGATCAAAGGAGCACTCCATTGGGGTTTACAGCGCTCACGCCGGCTCAGGAAGTAAGCCGCCTGTGCGAGGCTCGACGAGACACACTAAGGCCGAGAGTCAAATTTTCACAAGCAAACAACACTCAAACCGGAAACGCCTTGAGCGGCGCCGCTGCCACAAAATCAACTGGCGCCAACAAAACAAAACCAAAGAAATGGAACAAGAAACGGGGACAACAATAGGGGCCCCCTCTGTGATTAATTTGACGAATACCCCTCTGACTGCCAATGAAACGAAAACACTAAGCCTAGGCCTCTCGTTTTGTCCGCCGAGAAACTTTGATTACGCGGGCACACGTATGGATACTTACCGCTTTGTAAGAAAGCTGAAATTGACAAAACATTTTCGCCTACAGCCCCGCCGAAAAGATGTGGAATCCATCACAGCAAGTCCCTCTCTCCTAACACCCTCCTTTGATGAAATCTGGGCATTACAAAATGAAGGACAGACCTTGGCTGACAATGAGATGTTTGGAACAACCAAGATGACACCCTTCAAACCCAAATCTACATTTAATCCTGTCTCTCTTCATGACAACTTGGACATCTACCAAGAACTAATTGTGGAAGATCTCAAGAAACTATATACCAAAACCAACAAAAAGAGTCAAGTCATTGCACGCCAAAACCAACGCTACAACATTCTGATTAAAAAACTCAAATCAGATGAGAAACTAGTAGTGAAGCAGGCGGATAAGGGTGGGAACATTGTCCTGTGGAGACGTGAACAATACATTGCCGAAGCAGAAAAACAACCGGGAGATAAAGCCTGCTATCGCAAATCTAACATTGTGACAATCAAACTGGCTTGGAAAAATTTGAATGAGAAACTTATGGCCTGGCGAAGCAGTGGACTATTAACAATGGATGAATTCAAATTCCTTAAAACAGACTTTCCAGTAATCCCTACATTTTATCTGCTACCAAAAGTTCATAAGGACCCACTTAATCCTCCTGGGAGACCCATTATCTCTGCGATTGGTAGTGCGACAGAGAATGTATCACGCTATATAGATTTCTTTTTACAAGACTGGGTGAAGGGTTTGGACTCATATATCAGAGATACAACTGATTTTATTTGTAAATTGTCCCAACTGGAATGGAAAAGTGAGTACCTGTTGATGACTTTAGACATCTGCTCCCTGTATACCTCGATTAGGCATTCAGATGGGTTAAAAGCGGCACAATTCTATCTTGACAAGCGCCCTCCACAACATATAAACCACACCAGAATGCTCATGGGAATGCTGCTCATCTGCCTAGAGCAGAATTTCTTCACATTTGATGGCCAGGCTTACCAGCAGCTAAGGGGTGTTGCCATGGGATCCTGCTTCTCCCCCAGCTTTGCGTGTCTCCACATGGGGCTGTGGGAGGAGCAGGTTCTCATGGGGCAGCACAGAACCACTGCTGAGCAACACATTGTACTATATCTGAGATACATCGACGATCTCTTCCTGATATGGAGGGGTTCGCAGGATAGTGCCAGGGCCTTCATTGACAATTTAAATGTGAATGATTTGAATTTACAATTTACTTCAACCATAAGTGATGTATCTGTGAACTTTCTAGATGTTGAAGTATACGTTGAGCACGGGCATATCCAGACAAAACTACACAGAAAATTAACAGCAGGCAATACCGTGCTGCACGCTTCTAGTAACCACCCCTGCCACCTCATTCGTAGCATCCCCTATGGGGAAATGCTACGCCTCAAGCGGATCTGTAGCACAGAAAAAGAGTGCACCCTTGCGCAAAATCTTAGCAAGAAACGGTTCCTAGAGAGGGGATATGGTAACAAAATTATTGATGAAGCAATTAAGAAGACTGCTAAATTCACTAGACAGCAGACACTAGAGCATCAACCAGTTTCAACCACAGAGAAGGGGGAAACACAATGCAGGGCAATCATTACCTATAGTCAACAGCACGCTGAAATCCGCAAAATATTTACTAAAAACTGGAACTTGGTACAGGGGGATCCTGTTATAGGCGGGTTGATACAAGGGAGACCTGAAATAACCTTCAGAAAATCACCCTCACTAGGTAGTGTCCTGGTAAGCAACACTCTTGAGGTCCCAAAAAAGTGGTGGGAAAGAATTACAGGCTTCAAAAAATGTCAAACATGCAAAGCCTGTAAACATGCAATCAATAAAACCCACTATCAGAGCCCCTTTCATGACAAGCCAACAGCCATCAAACAGAAATTAGGATGCAAAACTGAATTCGTAGTCTACATCTTGTTATGTCCATGTGGTCTGCAGTATGTCGGCAGCACTCGGCTGCCGGCACATAAACGCATCCTGCAACACCTAAGAGCCATCACGGGGAAGGACCAATCCTATCCTGTTGCTAGACATTTCGAGAGCTCACATAACAGCAATCCAGACCTATTACAGTATTACCTGGTAGACTCAGTCCTGCCTCTTAAAATAGGAGGGGATCGAGATGGCAAGTTGCGCCTTTTGGAAACACGCTATATATTAGAGCTTAATAGCAAACAACCAGGAGGGCTCAACAGTAGTGAAGATCTTTATACTTGTCTGTGACACAACATATAAGGACCGCTACTAGTTGTGATGATTAGATGCATATTCAGTATATACCGATTGGGCAGCCTGATATCTTAAATTTCTTCAATTATGATTTTAATTGTTTATAACATTTAATATTTTTTGCTTAAATACAACCCTGTAGGAGTTTTCATACATTGTGCAATATTTATACATCAATCTATAGATGATTGTTAAACATTGTTCACCCACTTTGGGTATGATGGTGAATCACAGTACAGTATATACCTTCCATTTTTTTGAATCCCTGATCCATGTGCAATATCTACAAATAATGAATTCCATATTGATTTTTAGACAAACAATGTAATTGTTTTAAAATGAAATGGTTTTTATAATGGCTTTCCTTTTCTAACGTTTTAAGGAAATTAACAATATTTATACTGTGTACATATATTATTTTTGTACTATGACATGTGTATATTTTTATATATATATATTTATGTTTTTTAAGAAAACGATTTTTTCTAAGCATAAGTTATATTGTATTCAACTGTTTGCGTATTTTGCACATCTATATATTTTTCACACTGTTATTTAGTGTGGGAAAACAGGGGGCCACGGAGCCCGATGTTACTGGACTTCCATGTGGAGCAACAAGCATGGATAAGAACAGAGGCACTTTCTGGGGCTCACTGAGGGCTTTATCGAAGCAACTATGTGAAAGGGGCATGAAATAATAAGGACTGCAACTCCCAGGCCACTGCCTCTGAGGAAGAGTTGATCTCGAAACGCGTCAGGCAGCGGTCTGCTGCTTTTTAAAGGACTGGAAAATGCGTGCTGTTTGTACCTAATAAAGGCTTGATGGGGAACAAGCGGTTTGGAGCTCGAGTGCCGCTCAATTCTTGGACTCCCCAGTGAGCATGATGTAAAGGCGGCGGTTCAGCCGTCGAGCAGCACCACCCCACAAACAGGGGGCCACGGAGCCCGATGTTACTGGACTTCCATGTGGAGCAACAAGCATGGATAAGAACAGACGCACTTTCTGGGGCTCACTGAGGGCTTTATCGAAGCAACTATGTGAAAGGGGCATAAAATAATAAGGACTGCAACTCCCAGGCTGCAAAGTGTGACTCATCCAGGGCGAATCAATTAAATATCAGGAAGCTGCAGTCTTACGTGCCTCTTCAGACCGCCACTGCCTCTGAGGAAGAGTTGATCTCGAAACGCGTCAGGCAGCGGTCTGCTGCTTTTTAAAGGACTGGAAAATGCGTGCTGTTTGTACCTAATAAAGGCTTGATGGGGAACAAGCGGTTTGGAGCTCGAGTGCCGCTCAATTCTTGGACACCCCAGTGAGCATGATGTAAAGGCGGCGGTTCAGCCGTCGAGCAGCACCACCCCACAAACAGGGGGCCACGGAGCCCGATGTTACTGGACTTCCATGTGGAGCAACAAGCATGGATAAGAACAGACGCACTTTCTGGGGCTCACTGAGGGCTTTATCGAAGCAACTATGTGAAAGGGGCATGAAATAATAAGGACTGCAACTCCCAGGCTGCAAAGTGTGACTCATCCAGGGCGAATCAATTAAATATCAGGAAGCTGCAGTCTTACGTGCCTCTTCAGACCGCCACTGCCTCTGAGGAAGAGTTGATCTCGAAACGCGTCAGGCAGCGGTCTGCTGCTTTTTAAAGGACTGGAAAATGCGTGCTGTTTGTACCTAATAAAGGCTTGATGGGGAACAAGCGGTTTGGAGCTCGAGTGCCGCTCAATTCTTGGACACCCCAGTGAGCATGATATATATATATATATATATATATATATCACACAGCTCCAAAACACCAACCAATTGCACACGCGAGTGGGTGCACACGAAAACGGGGGTGTACCCGTGTTAAATATGCGCTCCAAGTATCCCAGGAATATCACTCCAAAAGGAAAGTAGCACACGCAGGGGAGGTTTCCACAGATATTTAATGGAAAAACCAACAGCAACGACGCGTTTCGCCTTGGGGCTTCGTCAAGTTGTGCAGAGAGCCGAGGCGTGCGTCGTATTTAAAAGAACACCATGCAAACTCATAGAAATCAAGGTAGGACTACGCAGTGTTATTATGGTCGCCATATTGGAATGGTAAGAAACACAATGCTATACTGGCAATTCAAATGCGTTTCAACATAAATAAAATAAGGAAATAAATACCTTTCTGGAAATCAACAATTGCTAATGCAATGACCATCGATTACATAAATCGAAATGCCTAGTCACAACCTTTTAAAACAAATCTAGCCCTGAATGGTCATGGGGTTAAACTCCACGAACCTTAACACGCTAAATAGCAGTTATGCTAAGGGTTGTTGGCGCGGCAAAATGCCAGCAGATCACATGCGCCATGCCCCTCAATAGTAGAGTAGATGACTGAACTATATATATAATATGATATAATATTAATGTGGAGTTACACCTCACTGTTATCACGCCCTGAATGGGCATACATGTAAATGTATATATATATATATATATATATATATATATATATATATATATATATATATATATATATATATATATATTCTCCCAACGCTAAGTCCCTAATCCTCGGGACTAGTCTTCAAAAAAGAGCACTCAAAGTCGCTCCAGCATGGTTAGCCATATTTTATTACAGCATTTGCAGATTGCAAGGTTACAAACACGTTTCGGCGTTGCCGCCTTCGTCAGTGTAAACCAGCGTATTTTTTTTAAAGTGATTTAAATTAAGTTCATTGTGACTTCCTGTCACGTGCATTAAAAATAGACATAGAAAACGGAACAATTCATGTAATTCAGTCATTAAGCATGGCGGCCATCTTAGTGGTAAATGATATAAGCAATTCATCACAAGATATAAGTTCAAAACATTTATCCATACTTTCGAACATTTGTATGCTTCATTTTGATAATTGTAATAATCAGTTCATATGTGGTTTCTTTGATATGCACACGTAATATTATAAGACATATTGTTGGTCGCCTATCATTATTTACTAGTGCCGTTAATTCACACAGCTACCCACGTTCACGTTCATGGGAACCGTGTCGAATGTTTCACGGATATATGACCCAGGAGTCATATTTAATTATAAGCTGATTACAGTTCTTTCGATCAAGCCCTGAATGGGCTAATTTCCTTTAGGCTATTATTAGGCAGATACGTTAGTCTTGGGGATGGATTCTTCTCCTCGTGCTCTATTTTCTTGTTTCCCCAAAAGTCAGAAAAAACAACGTTTCAGCTATGTGTCCACATTTCCTCTTCGTTGTTCATACCTCCTGGGGTCTTAGTCTGTAGCTGGATGATGAACCTAGATTCTAAGGTTCGTAGTTTCTTCACCCAGTCTCCTCCTCTCTCAGTTCTAACTAGTTGATCCAGTGCGAAGAAGGTGAGTAAGTTGCTGTTGCTTTTATGCATCACCTCAAAATGCCGAGCCACAGGGTAGATCTGATCTTTCAAGGTGATGGCCTTCATGTGCTCAAGGACCCTTAGTTTGGTCTGTTGATTGTGCTCCCTATGTATTTTTTCCCACAGGGGCACATCAGGCAATACACAGTGTATTCCCAATTACAGTTAAGTATTTTGGAGATCTTGGTTTTGTTCTTTTTTCCTGGTATTTGGTATTCCTTGACCTTATGTGAATTTTTGCAGGCCTTACATTTCATACAAGGAAAAAAGCCTAGCACCGTCGGTTTCTTCCTACTTCTGCACTCATAGTGACTGTCGACAAGATGGTCTTTAAATGAGTTCCCTTTTCTATAGGAGATGAGGGGATAGTTTGGTAGTGTTTTACCTATCACACTATCTGTCTTCAAGATTTTGCCAGTTTCTTCTCATGATATTGAAGACTTCTGGTGACTTCTCTGAGTAGCCTGTGATCATTCTAATTTCTGACTCGCCTAATTTTGGTTTGTCAATCAGTAGGTAATTTCTCCCCACTGCATTGCTTTTTGTTTCTGCTTGATCCAGGACTCCTTTACAATATCCCGTCTGTCTAAATCTCTTCCTAGATTCTCCTCTCGCTTTCTCAAACTCTTCATCTGTTGAGCAGTTGCACTTCATGCGCAAGAACTCTCCTAGTGGGATGTTGTTAATCACACTTCGCGGGTGATAGCTTCCTGAATGTAGGATCGTGCTTTCCGCTGTGGGTTTGCGATAGACTGCAGTTTGGATAATGTCATCTTCAACATAGACTCGAAGGTCTAAGTAGAAGACTTCCTTCTTGCTTATATTGCTGGTGAAGCTGAGGTTTAAGTTATTATTGTTTAAATCACTAATGTATTCTTCAGCCTCACTCTGTGAACCCCGCCATACCACGAACAAGTCGTCGATATGGCGGGTCCACAGCATGATGTGACTCATCCATCGCTCATTCCTCCCCGCCCAGGCCACGTGCTTCTCCCACCAGCCCACGAATAGGTTTGCATAGCTGGGGCGAAGGAATTTGAGTGCCCTTTTGTCTAAAAAACTCTTCATTGCCAATAGTCCATCTTCATGCCTGATCGAGGTATATAGACTTGCGATGTCTAGTGTGATCAAGATCATGTACTCTTCCCATTTCACACCCTGTATGATTCTTAAAAAATCTTTTGTGTCCTTCAGGTACGAGCTGAGGTCCTTTACAAATGGAGAAATAAAACTGTCAATGTAAGTAGAGGTATTCTCTAGTAGACTGTCCGTCGCAGACACGGTTGGTCTTCCTGGTGGCCACACTTTACACTTATGCACCTTAGGTAGGTGGTAAAACGTGGCTATTTGTGGGAATTCACATTTCAGGTTCTTCCAATCTCTAAAATCCAAAATTCCATCATCCTTCCATTTGGTAATCAGTTTGTTGAAAGCCACAACACTATCCACATGTTTTTCTCTTTTGATTTGGATATAATGTTCTTTATTCCTCAGTTGAGAAAGTGCCTCATCCTCATATTGACTGCGTTTGAGGATGACGATATTCCCGCCTTTGTGGCTGGGTTTGATTATAATATTATCATCTTCTTTAAGATTCTTGATTATTTCCCATTCATCTGTCTTCAAGTTCTTTCTCCTCCAGTTGAATTCCTCTTCCTGTAGTTTCTTCAACTCTTCTATTACAATCTCCTGGAAGGTGTCAATTCCATCATGTGGTGTTCTTGGGTTTGTTTTGGATTTGATTGTTATGGTGCTTTTGCAGCATTGTTGGGTAATTCCGCTTTCTTCCAGCATCTGTGTAGGTTGTATCTCCCAATCCTGTATACTGCTTGTTCCGATTAGGGTCTGTGCTGTTGCGATAGCACCTAGATCATTTCCTGTTAATGTCTCAAGAGGATCATTCTCCTCAGTTTCCAATGTATCAATATTTTTAGGATGCATAGTGTGAATTTTTTGTAACTTGATTTTTCTAATGAATCTAAACAGATCTATTCGTGTCTGCGTATAGTCAAAGGCAGGAGTGGGACAGAAAGTCAGTCCAAGTTGTAAGATTTTCTCTTCTTAAAAAAAAATATATATATATATATATATATATATATATATATATATATATATATATATATATATATATTCACTGAAAAAACCATAGGTTTCACACCAGTTATAGTTAGGAATTAGCATTTAAAAAACCTATTAATTTCACTGAAAAAACCAAAGGTTTCACACCAGTTATAGTTAGCTGGAAGCTTTACTCGCATAAAACCATTGAAATTCCCACGTTATAGTTAGATGGACTCACTATAACTTGCGCGTGCAATGCACTGCTGATGATGTCACATATTACATCACTCATGACATGGTTAGTGACATCACTCATGAATATTATATTTATGTATTTATATATTCTCAATAAGTACCAGTGCGTATGTATATTTTACAAAGGTGTATGTTAAAAATGTGGGTTTTACTGCATTTTGTACAAACACCCGACAAGGTACATTTGTAATGCGCTTTTACGTAAGCTGTCATACACAGTGAGTCTGTTTTCCATGATAATCATCACGTGACACAGAGAGGTGAAGGTGGGCGGTTACCAAACAAACATATAAAAAAATGCAATGGCGAAATGCAAAACCGCATGTGAACAAGGGCTCCTGTGGCTCGAAACGAGTCGTGCTTGGGTAGTTGTAAGGAATTAAAACATCTTGCCAGAAGTTCTGCAGGGTCTGAGTCTCCTTCTTCTTCGCCGCCATGCGGAGGCTGGAAGTAGCGGAAGTTGGAATTTGCCGATATATATATATATATATATATATATATATATATATATATATATATATATATATATATATATATATATATATATATATATATATATACATATATATATATATATATATATATATATACTCCAACCGGAAAGTTCGTGCAGCGCCTTCGCACGAAACCCAGTGCGCAGACACAGGTGAATGAATCCACAGCCAGACTTACTTGGATATTCCTTTTTCTTTATTGCATTTTAAAGTGCAGAGGTGCAACACACTGCCAAAACAGACGCGTTTCGGGCGTGAACGCCCTTGCTCACTGTCAGCGGGTAAGCGGTTAGGTGTCAGTTTAAATAATACATTGCTTAATTGTTACATCGCGCCAAAACTCCACCAAAGGTCATTTGATATAGACAGAGGACTGCATTAGTCGCTAGGTGAATGCACACCTTACATTATTTGTCGGCCATATTGGAATGGTGATAATGTGTATCCAACGCTGTTATTGCTGTCTAGTTCATAATATAAAGACAATTTTTAAATATCAAAAAGACATTGTTGAACTGGGTACATAACTATAAGGAAATTCCAATTCAAAAGTGCAAATGCATGAAAATTTCTACAGTGCAAATATTTAGCTGTGCAAATACGCAAGAATTTTTTTTATACCTGTGCAAATACGCATGTAAACTGATACTCTAATTTCATATATCTACACAAACTTAAAATGAATTTCCCCAAATATATCGTAGTTACCCATGTTCATAATTCCCTTTTTCTTAAAAGTAGATCTATGGTGGATAACACATTATAATACAATTTACACAATACGATTTCAAGCAATGCGGTCCTCTAATTTAGTATGTAAATACCAATTTTAAGAGTGAGTCATTGGCATAATTTACAACGGACAATCCAGAAACAATGTATTAACAATCCGCTCAAATAATAAGTTCAATAAACTAAAGGTGAAGGAGTGTTAAGATGTCTGGCTCAAATCAAGGAAAGACATCGAGGGGTATGGGAAACAAAAAATAAATCAATCAGAATCATGTTAAAATATGCAAACGCATAGTGTACCAGATCAATTAGTATATCACATGTTACCAATACGTGATCCAGGATGGTGTGATTAATAATCCACACGGTGAAGCCATGAATCCCTGCCACAGATCATAGGCTTCCCTATTATGTGACAATGTGGTGGTGTATCTTGTATTTAAGAATAACAGTGGATTGGAGGTAAAAAAGGTATATATAGATATATATATATATATATATATATATATATATATATATATATTCACTGAAAAAACCATGGGTTATAGAACATATATAGTTAGGGATTAGCATTTACAAAACCTTATTTTACTCACACAAAACCATTGAAATTTCATATATAGTTAGTTGCACTAACTATATATCGCGCACCCGCAATCCACTGCTGATCATGTCACATATTACATCATTCATGACATGGTCAGTGACATCACTGATGACATAACTGATGACATCTCAAATGACATCACTGATGACATCACTGATGACATCTCAAATTACATCACTGATGACATCTTAAATTACATCACTGATGACATCTCATTTGACATTACTGATCACATCACTGATGATATCATTCATGTGATAATACGATGAACCTCTTCAGACTCTAATATAACCTTAGATACAATCAGTGTAAACAGACACTCACAGACTCGGTAATAACACTTTTCATTGGTTCATTTCACTTTTGGTTTCCTAATGATGTAATACTAGGTCATGTGATCTAAAATTAACACTTTTCATTGGTTTAGAACTTTTGCTTTTCCCAAATGATGAAAACCCCTCCTTCTTTCCTCACTCTGACTTTCATCTTGGTGAGAGAAAGACCCTTTATTAACATTGAGCAATGGCTTCTTTAGTAGCTTCAGCTGGTTCTGCCCCACCACATCTAAGCAAGAGAGGACCACCTGCTGAAGTGATTATTCAAGAAGAAGAGGAAGAACAGGAAGAGGAGGAAGAGCAGGAAGACACACTGTTTTTGCCAGAGGAGCCCAGGAGGTATAATCGGAAGGAGAACTACATTTGGCAATTTTTTTAATTCCCCGAGGGCCAAAAAAAAGTAAATGCACGCTACGTATATGCAAAGAAAGACTGTCCAGGGGGACTGATAAAAAATACAGTTTCGGCAACTACACTATGCATCGGCATATGAGTAGGTGGCATCCTAACAACTATAGTGCTGCCCAGTTACGAGACGAGCAAGAAAATCCCCCTGCGATGGCCAGAAGATCGGTTGTACAAGAAGTGACGGGACCAGAGGGAAGGGAGATGGTCCCAAACACACAAATGAAGTTTGGGGAAGTGAAGCAAGTGTGCGTGCGCTGTAATCAATTCATTTGCTACAGAGAAAGTAGCATTACTCTAATTATCAAAGCTATTGATAATCATGTTTGCCCGAAACGCCCCAAACAATAAATTCTTTTTTTTTTGTTGCTCCTGTTGAGCCCTTTACAATGAATCGTTTTTGTTTCCCCCCTCCCCCCAAAAAAACAAAAAAATATCAAAATGTTCAGAAAATACAAAAAAATTAAAAAATGTTCTGAAAAATAATAAAAAAAATTTAAAACAACAAAAACAAAAAAAAAAATTGGTAGAATATTTGGAACTCTGCCAACCTCTATTTCTTTTAGTTCGCTTCCCAGTTCGCACTCCGGTACGCGAACCGGGAGCGAATCAAAAATTTTTTTTAAAAAAAGAACAGTAAGTTTAAGGGAAGGAAACAGACAGTTATGTCAAAAGAAAGACAGCTATAGGGAGTAAACAAAAGATACTGTTACCCGCAATCCACTGCTGATGATGTCACATATTACATCATTCATGACATGGTCAATGACATCATCAGCAGTGGATTGCGGGTAACAGTATCTTTTGTTTACTCCCTATACCTGTCTTTCTTGTAACATAACTGTTTGTTTCCTTCCTTTTTACTTACTGTTCTTTTTAAAAAAAAAATGTTGTGATCACTCAGAAAAAGTGACATTAATAGAGACAGAGTGAGTGAAAAAGAGTGAAGAAGTATGAGAAGAGAGGGACTGAGAAAAATAGTGGAAGGAGTAGAATAATTAAGTAATAGAGAAAGGAATGAGGGAAGTAGCAAAGGCAGGAAAGTAAGAATTAAACAAATGAAGCAGTAGAATTAATAGAAGTTAAATGTAATAGATTAAATTATTGTTTCAGGATGACGATAAGGTGTGGCCTCTCCAAAATTTTGTTTAAGGTGAGGCCTACTCAGGGTTGCATATCAAATTTATGCTTGTTGAAGAATACAGAGGAGATAATACATGTGAAGGCCTACCATTGAAGTAAAACATGTCCACTTCACTCTTAAACAACGGCCAGACCTCTTCTGTGTCCATAGACAGACCGAAACTTCATCTGCACAATGTCATTCGTAAACTTAGGAAACACAGGTAATGTAATTGAAAAACGTGGAGTTTCTTCTGCTCATTTCACAATCACATCACCTGTGTTGCCTTTGCTTAGGTATCTCATAGTGCAGATGTAGTCCAGCATATGAAACAGTACCCAGAAGTGCAGCAGTGTATGCATTAACTTTGACATTTACAGAAGCCTCAGTTTCTCCATGTCTACCTCACATTTCTAAATGTATATCATAAGTACAAAAAGTAGAGAATTAATTATACATGTTAAATGGTTTATTTTTGCTGTTCTCGGAATGTATCAAATTTCACTTAAATCAGTGACTTGAAGGTATTCATCATGTAACAGCGGGGAAAAAAAAACACAATCAAAATGATTGTGTTTAAAAAACCCATACAACATAAGAAATCTGAATTCAAAACTCCTTAAAATTAACTTACTTTCCATAACGTCGAAGGATGTCCTATGAACAGCGTACACTCTGTTGTGCTATTATTATTTTCAGCCCGCCACTTTCTGAAAGAAAACCTCCATCGTTTTGAAAAATATGTTACATACGATAAAAGACTTCTTACATTCTACCACATGTTTCCACATGGCCAAATCATGTTGGAGCGATTTATAACTCTTGGAATTTTTGTAATCAAATCCCGTCATTTTCTATTTTCGCAACTTTCAGAAAGAAAACATTTAAGATTACTTTCACAATCCTGGACTACTAATATCTTACTCTTCTTGCTCACTCATGTTATACTTTTCCTATGACACTGATACTGCTTATTATGAAGCAGACTTACTTGCATCAGGTTTATATAGTTGGATTTTTAAAATGACATTATAATCAAAATTTTGGACCAATAATCTAGACAGCATTGCAGACTTACATTCCCTCTACTCCATGAACCTCTTGCAATTCCTCAGAGCACATCCTGAGATTCTTTCCCTAAAATTTTGGTTTTAAAAACACCAGGTAAGAATTTTTAAGGTCATACGGCAATTTTTTTTTGAAAGTTATAACCGAATCGTTGCAGAATGACCAGCCGTTTCTAGACTTTAAATAAGCTCTGTAATGTCCTGATGTTGTTGAAGGACCATCATGATAGATTATTGCTACAGTTACAAAAGTCCTTCCTGATATTGACAACTGCGAAGCAACAACATTTTTTATTAAAGTTGTCAATTTTGTTCCATCAGGCCTACATCGTTGGAACATTAAAATGACATACTGGCCATATCTTCGTATAAATAATGTTGACATCATTTCAGATTTACATTGGCTACACTCCATGTTGTGATCAGCTGCTTTTACTAGCTTATTAAAGGACACTGATTTACTGTCTGGCAAAGTTAAATATATAAATCTGTCTGAGTCTACACTAGATGTACTTGATACCCTACAGTTCTCGCAGTCATGCTGCCATTGATAAGAAAGCCCAAACAGGTGATCTACATCTACACCCTCATCTTGCAATACATCAAGCATATACATTAAAAACTCCTGACAATCCTGCTGATTATTTTCAGAGAAGTCTGTTTGACCTGAACATTCGTCTAACAGATAACGAACTTCAGACACACTTTCTACTTTTGTTCGATCAGTGCTACATTTCTCTAACACAGAATTCAACAAACAGCATAAACTTTGTTCCGAATTGAACACAATCTGTTCTTTTAAAGTCTCTAGTGAAAAGAGAACATTAACCACTACATTTGCATAGCAGTTGACACCAGAACTGTTTTCAAATTGAAAACCGACAACATCTTCAACAGAATCCATTTTCTTTCTGCTTACAATTTTCGGTTCATCAACTTTTGGGCTTTTTGCTACAACCTCCCTACTATTACTGATATTTCTTCGTTTCCGGCCTACCACACGTTTCTCAAACAAAGGATATTGAGGCAAATGTGGCGCATACTCTCTTCTTAACCTATTGTATTCCTTAACACAATCTAGATCCGCACAAATGTTTGTCACATCACAGTCAATCAAGTACAATCCCGATAAAGATCTAACTCGTGACAATGCCACATATGCCATACCCTCCTTGAACACAGAACTGCCAATATTCACCAATGCACTGTCTACACTTAAACCTTGCGATTTATGGATTGTCACTGCATATGCCAAGCAAACAGGAAACTGCTTACGGCGAACATATAAGTCTTTAACAAGCAAAAACCTAGCAGAACAACGACCAATTAGCTGTACTTCCTCAATGCCATCAAATTTAATTTTTAAAAATTCAATTCCATCTCTACTTCTGTATTTCTCAAAATCAACAACATTACCCATTGATCCATTTACCAGACCTCTTTCAACATGTAAATTCCTTCTCAAAATGATTCGGCAATTTAAACACACATTCAAAGTCTTTTCAAAACCCGCTGTTTTAGATATTGTCTTATCTAATGCATCCAATTTGGATTTCAAATTCTCAGACAAAACAATTGTTGCTCCCATATGCTCTATTCTGTCAATAGCTTCCAGTTTCACAATCTCTTGCTTTTCTAAATGCAACATTTTGTTGTTGAAGATGGCACATTCTGCAAGAGTTGGCATCAAACATATTCTGGATTTCTTCTCAGTAATTTTCTGAAAAATATTCTCAGGCACAACGTCTTGTTCTGGATATAAATTTGACAGTAATCGTGCATGTAAAGCTTCTTTCCCATGCTCGGTCACTTTTCCAATTCTAATATCTTGTAGAATATTCTTGTAATCTTCATCATTTGCCTGACGCATATTTTCATGCAGTTCAGCATAATTGAAGTTTAACCATATATTGACGTTGCCAATGCTCCCTAGGCACTTCCTGGTATCCTCATGCGTGAGCATTTTGAACACAGCTTGTCCTTTTACTGGTGTCAGCTGCAGAAGATCTCCGAAAACAATGATGTGTTTGCCACCAAATAACACATCATACTCAGTTTTAAGAACTTCTTGCATTCTCAAATGCACAAAGGCAAGCATGACATTGGATACCATGCTTACTTCGTCAATGATAAGAAGTTTCATTTTCCTCAAGACTCTTGAAACTTCACAACAAGCATCTCCAGATAACTTGTGGTATTGTAATTTGTTGTCATGCTCCACTGGCAGCATCAGTAGATGATGCAAAGTAATACCTTTAATGTTATGTGCTGCCAGTCCAGTTGGAGCGGTGACAACACAAGACAGCGATAGTCAAGTCAAGTCAAGTCATAAAATTTGTATAGCGCACTACATACCCAGAGGGTTTCAAGGCGCTTAGGAAGGGGAGGGGGATTATTTGTCAAATATCCACGTTTTAAGCTGCTTTCTGAACGCTAGGTGGTTCTGGGTGAGGCGAAGGTAGGCGGGGAGTGAGTTCCATGTTTTAGCAGCCAGGTATGAAAAGGATCTGCCTCCCATGGTGGTCTTGTTGATGCGAGGTACAGTGGCGAAGGCTTGGCTGGAAGAGCGAAGTTGGCGGGAGGGGGTGTAGAAGGACAGTCGAGAGTTGAGGCAATCTGGTCCGATGTCGTAAAGTGATTTGTGTGCGTGGGTAAGCAGTCGGAAAGTGATCCTCTTATTGACGGGAAGCCAGTGGAGGTCTTTAAGGTGAGCAGAGATGTGTTCGTTGCGTGGGATGTCTAATATCAACCTGGCTGAGGCATTTTGGATTCGTTGTAGTTTCTTCTGGAGTTTAGCGGTGGTACCTGCATAGAGGGTGTTTCCGTAGTCCAGTCGGCTCGTGACTAGAGCGTGGGTGACTGTTTTCCTTGTTTCGGAGGGGATCCAGCGAAATGTTTTTCTGAGCATGCGAAGAATGTTAAAGCAGGAAGAGGATACGGCGCTGACTTGTCTGTTCATTGAGAGTGAAGAATCCAGGATGACGCCGAGGTTCCGTGCGTGGTCTGTCGGGATGGGTGCTTTTCCGAGGGCTTCAGGCCACCAGGAGTCGTCCCATGCAGAGGGGGATGTACCTAAGATGAGGACTTCTGTTTTGTCTGAGTTCAGTTCCAGACGGCTTTGTTTCATCCATTCGGCGACTTCTTTCATTCCTTCGTGTAAGTTAATTTTGGCGGTACTGGGGTCCTTGGTGAGAGAAAGGATCAGTTGAGTGTCATCCGCGTAAGAGATGATGTTGAGGTTGTGTTGGCGGGCGATGGCCGCGAGGGGGCTCATGTATACGTTGAAGAGGGTGGGACTGAGTGAGGATCCTTGAGGTACGCCGCAGATGACTTCAGAGGCCTCGGATTTAAATGGTGGGAGGCGGACTCTTTGGGTTCTTCCGGTGAGGAACGAGGTGATCCAATCAAGTGCTTTTCCTTGGATTCCGATGTTATTGAGGCGTTGTAAAAGGGTGCTGTGGCAGACTGTGTCGAATGCTGCAGAGAGGTCAAGGAGGATGAGGGCGACTGTGTCTCCATTGTCCAGTAGAGTTCGAATGTCGTCTGTTGCTGCGATGAGGGCGGTCCCAGTGCTGTGTTTGGCTCGGAAGCCAGATTGTGAGGGGTCGAGGGATTTGTTGGTTTCGAGGAAGGCGGCGAGCTGGTTGTTGACGGCTTTCTCGATGACTTTGGCCGGGAATGGAAGAAGCGAGATGGGGCGGTAGTTTTTGAGTTCGGTGGGGTCTGCTGTTGGTTTTTTCAGAAGGGCGGTGAGTTCAGCGTGTTTCCAGTCTTCAGGGAAGGTGGCGGAGTTGAGGGAGCAGTTGATGACGTCTCGGAGGTGCGGTGCTATGACGGAGTCAGCTTTGTTGAAGATGTGGTGAGGGCATGGGTCTGTGGGGGATCCAGAGTGGATGGAATTCATCAGGCGGATGGTGTCCTCAGTGGAGACTGGGTTCCAGGCGTTAAGGGTGTTTACGGGGGGAGGATGGTCAGCAGATGGTGGGGTGGGATGGCTTCCGGGTTGGTTGTCAAAGCTGTTGTGGATGTCAGCAATCTTGTTGTGGAAAAAAGAAGCTAGGGAGTCGCAGAGGGTTTGAGAGGGGGTGATGTCGTTGGAGTTGGCCGATGGGTTGGAGAATTCCTTGACGATGTTGAAAAGTTCCTTGCTGTTGTGGGCGTTGTTGTCAAGTCGATCCTTGAATGCTGTTTTCTTGGCTTTTCGGATCAGTTGGTGGTGAGTGCGGGTGGCGCTTTTGAAGGCGTCCTTGTTGCTGGCGGATGGGTCTTTTTTCCAGGCCTTTTCAAGGGAGCGGCATAGTTTCTTGGACTTCTTGAGATCATCGTTGAACCATGAGGCCTTCTTGTTGCCAAATTTGTGTTGACGTTTTTTCAGTGGTGCTAAGGAGTCGGCGGTGTTAGATAACCAAAGGGTGAGGTTGGAGGCGGCTTCGTTGGCGTTAGAAGAGAGGGCTGGGGAGGTTTGAAGGAGTGATGCGGTGATCTGATCCGTGGTGATTTTGTTCCAGTTTCTCTGTAGGGTTGGTTGTAGGTGGATGATGGGTTTTGGCTTGTTGTAGGTGAAGTGAACGCAGCTGTGGTCAGTCCAGAGGAGATCCGTAGTGTGGCTGAAGGAGACATGGTTGCTGGAGGTGAAGATGGGGTCGAGTGTGTGACCTGCGATGTGGGTGGGGGTAGTGACAAGTTGTTTAAGTCCGAGGTTGGCGAGGTTGTCTAAGAGGGTGGCGGAGTTGCGGTCGTTGGTCTTTTCGAGGTGAAAGTTGAGGTCTCCCAGAAGGATGTAGTCTTTGGAGGGGAGCGCGTGTGGGGTGATGAAGTCCGTGATGTCTTCACTGAATTTTGCGCGGGGTCCTGGTGGTCTGTAGAGGAGGGTGCCTCTGAGAGTTGTCTTGGGGTCGATGTGGATCTGGAAGTGAAGGTGTTCTGAGTTAGCGAGGTTGGCGTCAGAGCTGGTAGAGATGCGGATGGATTTCTTATGGACGATAGCGATTCCTCCTCCTGTATGGTCGGTGCGGTCCTTGCGTGTGATCTTATAGTCATCAGGGATAGCGATGGCGATGTCTGGGGCGGAGGAAGCGTTCATCCATGTTTCCGTTAGGAAGGCGACGTCTGGAGCGATGGTGTCTAGTAGATTCCATAGGTCAATGGCGTGTCTGTGGATCGAGCGGGTGTTGAGCAGGATGCATTGTAGGTGGTTGGGGTCAGGAATCTGTGGTGTGGTCGTAGCGGAGATGATGTTGGTGCCGCTGAATTTGCAGGAGTAGCAGGAGAATGGTCCATGGGTGTGTCCAGGAGCGGCTTGGATGCAGTTGAGGGAGCGGCCGGGGTTGAGGGCTAGAAGGGTGGCGGCATCGTAGGTAATGCGGGGGAGCAGGGCAGCGCGAGGGGCAGGGGGTCTGGCGCTGGGCGCGGTCCAGGCGCGGACGGGCTTAGACGGGCTTACCTTTGGCGCACCTTCGGCGCGGATTGGGCGCGAACGCTGCGCGTGAACGCTGCGCGCGGGAACTACTGTCATATATGGTGGTGAGGGGGGAGGGGCGAGGGCGGGTCAGCTGGGAAGGCGGGAGCGGGGTGGAGACTAGGGCAGGGCGACCAACAACAACAACAACAAAATGGCCGGTGGCCTCGTAGGGTCGATCAGCTGCACTTTACCTTTCCCAAATCGATTGTGACCACAGTAACACGCAGCGCAGAGCGGCAATAGGAATTATGATGCCAGGCAGGCAGCAGCGGCCAGGGCAAGCAGCGGAGCGGCGCAAATTAATAAAAGAATGAAAGTCGGTAATTGTAAATGGGCAAAGGTATGCGGAATTAGCGCGATGCAAACAAATCAGGCAGCAATGTAGTGGCAGCCAAAGCGAGCAGCGGAGCTGCGTAACGATACCCAGCAGGGAAGCAAGGTGAGTCAGGGAGCAGCGTAGGGAGCGTCCGAGTCCGCAGGAAGCAGAACGGTCACAGCGCGTTAGGGTCAGAGTGCGTAGGTAGGGCTTAGTGGGAGGGCGGGTCAGCTGGGAAGGCGGGAGCGGGGTGGAGACTAGGGCAGGGCGACCAACAACAACAACAACAAAATGGCCGGTGGCCTCGCGATGACTCAGTCCTTTTCTGCAGATAACATGAAATTGCTTTAATGAGGAAACTTTTTCCAGTTCCCGCTTCTCCACTCACGTACAGTCGAACAGGCTTCAACAACGTACATGAGCACTCTTTCTTCTCATGACTTAATCCATGATCAATTTGCTTGGTAACTTCGTCATATATTTTCCTCTGCTCAACGTTGAGTTGTTTTTCCAAGACTTCTAAGTTAACCGCATCCTCCTGAGCATGTGCCATGGCTCTTTCCACTTCATTCATAGTAGTGGCAGCTTCATTTTCGATAACAGGTTCTCCTAGTGGATCCTGACTCAATGAAACAGAACTCTGACTGTCCTGAGAACTGTCTCTGGCAATCTCGGCTGCAATCGTTGCTTCCTGCTCAATTTCCAAAGTCAACATTTCTTGATATTTGGGAAAAGCAGGACATTCTATGCTCTCCTTGGCGGCAGTGAAAGAGTCTTCGTAACAGAGGAAATCTCCAAGCAGTTCCTCTTCTGCACGCCAAGGCTTGAACAGTTGCAAAAGGGCTAAATAGAAAAACTTTTTTTCTGGAGATTCGCCACTCAATTTTCGATGGTTTACCAAGTGGCATTTTCTTTGCTTCACCAGACATCCCTCACTTCCAATTACAGCATACACTCCTTTCTCAATATCTTCTTTGATGTTCCTCTTGAATATGTAATTTTGTAGAACCTCATACAAACAAACATTCTCGAGGTGAGTGCTTCGATTTGGATAATATGTATCCAACATGTTGGTCTTCAAAATGTTGGTACTGTTTGGCTCCTTTTCCGCCAAATACTCAATTTCCCGCACAGGTTTCAGAACTCGATTACGCGTTGCAGCAAGACCAAGACTCGCCCAAACGATACTCCTGGATTTAGAATAAAGACTTGCTGAAGACAACCGGTCAGAACATTCGTAAGCTCCAATTTCTCGATGCGACAACATCTTCAGACTGAAACTGTACAACTTCTTGCTGAGGCTCTTTTCATGGGAAATGTCCTCCCACATATCCTTCAATTCTGTCTTTTCTTTTTTGGTGATGTAAGATGTCACATACCGAGCCACAGCCATACAGTTGTCAGCCACAAACTGTATATCCATGTTAGCATTCCACATGGACAAAATCACTGGGTTGTAGTCGTTGATGTACTTGGACTCTTCGTTCCTTTTCAAACTGTATGTATTTTTGGGTGATTTCCTCGTCACATTATGTCGCAGAGAAGACATCAAACTGTTCACTCTTCCTTTAGAAATCACTGGTCGTGGAAAGCTGAAACGACATTTGGTGTAGAACTTGTCCTTGTTTCTGAATTTACGACGACAGTACTTTCCACAACGATGGCTTTGGAAACGTAGAACTTGTTCTCTTAGGCTTTTCTTCCCCGTTGCGTTTGGAACAGCACACGTAGAATACTGTTCTATGAAATTCATCACTAAGTCATCCGGATCTGTTCCAAATTTAGGTGCATCCTTGATCCACAGCAACATATGTATATGAGGAGCACCTCTTGCTTGGTACTCCTTTCTCCAGAAGAAATCCAACACCTCTCCAAGAGGTGGATTCTTCTTATTCGTGATGAAAGACATCATAGCTTCAAATCTATGATTGAAGTACCTGCATACATTCACTGGATCCAAAGAGCACAGTTCTCCGGGTGTCTTGAATTCAATGTTTTCAATGTTTCCATTTGCCTCTCGTAGAAATTCAAGTAAGTCTTCCCAGCCATACTCGGCACAGCTGAGAGTAAGGAACCATGTCGGAGTTCCTAAGTTCCTCAGCATACATTTTAAATCACCATGACGACGGTACCAGTACTCATTAGTACCACGCTGACACGCCATGAGATTAATTAGGTGAGAATCCAAAATACTGTCTTGGACATTGACTTTATGCATAAAGTCACTTGCCGAGATGTTTCGCATCTGTATACCACTTTTTAAGATGTGGTTCACTGCATATGACAGTCCAGACAGATCGCTTTCAAACAGGAGATGAAACAAATAGGGAATGCATTGACGAAACCTAGCATCTTCTGCATACAATCGTAAAGTCCGGTATTCAGACGCAGGAATTTGATGAAGTCGCTCATCATATCTTCCTCCTTGACCTGTTGGAAATAGCTGTGGGAAACACCGAGCTTCCAAACTTTCCTCCCAAACACTAATGGGACTCCCTTTGGCTTGTTTCATTTGAAACAACTCAATAGCATTCCCCATGACTTCCTTGGAATGCAAGGGATGAACACTATAATGTTCATATATTTCTTCACTTCTAGACACATCAACTTTTTCAATTTGGCCAGCACACAAATCGCTATCCTCATCATCACTTACTTCCTCTTCTGCAACATATACATTCTTATAGTACTTATTATTTTTCTTCAAATACAATGTTGCCTTTTTGACTTTCCTAACATCCACTAAATCTTGCCATATTTTCTTATTCTTTGTCGGAACCCCATTAACTAAGATAACCAGAGGTTCCTCTTCCACTTTTTCTACTCCAATTGTGTTTATGTTTTTGTTCAAATCTAGAGGCAAACAAACAACTCTTCCCTTTAATCCTCTCTGTAAATCTGATGGACGCAACTTCCCTGTCTTTGGCTCCATTCTTACAATAGCCTGAAAGGGATGGATACTTTGAATCAAAATAGATTCATAAGTATTTAAATCCTTCAATTCAGAAGGAATCTCAACCAATTCCAGATTATTATGAACCGCCCTAGCAGGCATCTGGTTTTGGTTTAATTTGTTACAACAATAAGTACACACATGTTGATCCGATCCCAAA
Organism: Lissotriton vulgaris; assembly: GCF_964263255.1. NCBI lineage: Eukaryota > Metazoa > Chordata > Amphibia > Caudata > Salamandridae > Lissotriton > Lissotriton vulgaris. The sequence goes on along the minus strand of NC_141689.1, from coordinate 344,007,590 downwards.
TCAAAACAATTTTCTACCATCAAGTATGTGGCAAAATCCTTCCATTCACTATTATTTTCCCTTTCACTTTTTGCATATAAATCCACTAACTTAATCTGATTCTTGTAATAAGTGCGTAGACAACACACACAAGTGAAATTAGGCCTCTCACTTGATTTCATCTGAAACGTGGCAATTTCCTTCTGAAAATTATCTGTACTGGAAACCTGTACATTATCTTCAACATTACTCTCTACTTCTGGGTCAATTTGAACATTCTCATCTTTACTTCCAAAGTAACAAAACTCAATTTCTTCACAAATATTCTTGACATCTATTTCAGAACCATGCAAAAGAGCAGCACATAATTGTTTAAGCATAATTGCTGGACTCTTAGCATGATACAACATTCTCACTAATTTCCTCACTTTATTATGATGCACTGCTAGCATCCTGAAATGATGAAAAACACTCTGGCATACTCTCCTGGAAAGACAAGCCAGTGAATGACCACGCAAACCTGTCACTTGTCTCACTCTGCAAGGATCTAATTCTTGCAACACCTTCATTTTCTGCTTCAAACTTTTCTTATTAAATGTCCGTACAAAATCACAAAGCAAATTGATGGAATCCTGTCGCACACTGCAAATAGAACTACACTTCCAAATGTACACAGGACCTTTAGGACGTCTTTCTAAAACCTCATCACTTAACGCCTCTTCTATCTCTGTTGTCACAAGTTTTTCTTTTTCAACTGGACAACCATCCTTCACTTCATAAGCTCGACCACTGGTGTCAACTGCAAACACCAAATCATTATCCTGAAAATAACTCTCCTCATTAAAAAATGCCTCACAACTTGAACTATGCATCCATTCTCCGTAAAAAACTTCACAAAAGTTACTACGATTAACTACTCTCTTCCATCTACTATTTGATTTGAAATCAGAAATTACCTTGTTTAGTGTCCTAATTCTATTGATTACCAAAATAAACAACTTTCGCTTAATTTCGAAAGCATGATCAATAATTTTCTCTACATTTTTCTTTTTCTTATAAAATACCACTTTCTGTTGGCCTTTCTTAATATTTTTTAATAAATTAACTATTATCCTGTTGCGGAACATTCCTTTTCGAATGTCCCTAAACTGTTGTTTCCTTCTACTATCATGCACAGAGTTATCTCTTGCTCTAGCAGTAACATTTTTGATTGGTCTTTCCTTTCCATTTAAATTGCTTCTCTTTTTCTGGACTGAAACATTTTCTAAAGAAATACTTTTTTTACTACAAATATTTCTTATGAATGATTTCGTGGTCTTACCCGGAGCTTTCTTGGTGATTTCACAAGTTTTTTTTGGGAGAGGACTCCTGCAATAATAGATGATCCTGCTGTCTTTGACGTTTTCTAGCCTTTCTAATTCGATTCTTACTTGGCATTTTCAAATTTTGAAATGATCTGCAGTTGAATCTGTGGAAAAATATAATAAAAAAGGTTATTAACCACTATTACCAAACAGTAAATGAATAACAGTCATCAAAAACTTAACACCCTACTTATTATTTAACATAGCAAATCTTTTGCACCACCACTGCGTCACAAAAGTGACGCACAGTGGTACAAAACAGGCATACACCTATCATAAATCTCTCCGTAACATTTTAAATGATTAATTCAGGATGACGATAAGGTGTGGCCTTTCCAGAGGTTTGTTTTAGGTGAGGCCTACTCACGGTTGCAGAAGAGTTTTTTGCTTGTTGAAGAATACAAAGGAGATAATACATGTGAAGGCCTACCAATGAAGTAAGTCATGTCCACTTCACTCTTGAACAAAGGCCAGACCTGTTTTGAATCTGTGGTCAGACCTAAACTTCATCTGCACAATGTCATTCATAAACTTAGGAAACACTACTAATGTAATTGAAAAAAGAGGAGTTTTTTTCCTTTTTTCAGAATTCCTTCTCCTATGTTTCCTCATTGACTTAAAATGTCCTTAAGACACATGAAAGCGTTTTTTTTTATTGCCCTTGCACCATTTTTGGGTCATTTTAACATGGCTATGTAACTCCCATAATCAAAATCAAAATTTGCCAAGCACAGGTGGGAGCGTATTTGCAAGAAAGTTACCCCATGGAGAAAGCTCTTCAATTAAAATGGGAAAAATAACATCATAGACACTCAAATGCCTTTTAAATATGCTCCAAACAACCTATGAAGCTCTAGCAGTACATATCCAGAAATGTAATTGATTTCAAAAAACGTTTTTGAACACAACATATAAATCAATTGTATACCTACATTCAAGAGGAAATGACTGAAAATGTCCTTAAGACACATAAAAGCGTTTTTTTTTTATTGCCCTTGCACCATTTTTGGGTCATTTTAACATGGCTATGTAACTCCCATAATCAAAATCAAAATTTGCCAAGCACAGGTGGGAGCGTATTTACAAGAAAGTTGCCCCATAGAGAAAGCTCTTCAATTAAAATGGGAAAAAAACCATCATAGACACTCAAATGCCTTTTAAATATGCTCCAAACAACCTATGAAGCTCTAGAAGTACATATCCAGAAATGTAATTGATTTCAAAAAACGTTTTTGAACACAACATATAAATCAATTGTATACCTACATTCAAGAGGAAATGACTGAAAATGTCCTTAAGACACATAAAAGCGTTTTTTTTGATTGCCCTTGCACCATTTTTGGGTCATTTTAACATGGCTATGTAACTCCCATATTCAAAATCAAAATTTGCCAAGCACAGGTGGGAGCGTATTTACAAGAAAGTTGCCCCATGGAGAAAGCTCTTCAATTTAAATGGGAAAAATAACATCATAGACACTCAAATGCCTTATAAATATGGCCCAAACAACCTATGAAGCTCTAGCAGAACATATCCAGAAATGTAATTGTTTTCAAAAATCATTTTTAAACACAACATATCTGTTTCAGCTTACATGAGAGACCATGGAATGGGCTCCATGTACAACAATAACTTGTGTTACTGCATGCCAGATTTCTATACAGAATATGCAATTACAATTTCTCAAAGAAACAAAATCTATTTGTATATCACTTGAGACAAAGCCACATTTTAAAAACACAGCTTTCTTCATCATTTTCTCCTTAAATCATACTATTCTCTATCTAAATTAAATAAATCTTTTCTCACCTTAGCAAATACTTTTTGAGTTTCAAAACAGTCTCAAAAATACACCAAATTGTCTTCAGCAGAACAAAGAGGATGCACTCCAGAGGCTGCAGCTATAGAAAGCACAGAAATGCTGATATTCATTACACATATCTCTCATATTAGCCAATCATAACTCTTCCCTCACTTTTTTCAAATCAAAACCCTTCCCCCCTCTGCCCTCTCTGTCTTTTTTGCTTAGCAACCACCTCCTGAAAGACCTCTCATGTTTGCAAGTTCACACAACAATGTTTCAATTGAACTCTGAACTCTCAGTGCACCTGCGTATCCAGTGCAATCTTTCATTAAATGTTTTTTCCTTGACCATTCAAATTACATCTTTCAAAGAACACATCCATGCACCCTAACTTTCTGTTTTCAGAAATGGAAATGCACCAATCACTGCTAATGAATCATTAGCACTGGAAATCCACAGTTTTTTTTCTTTACAAACTCCTACTGTTTCAACTGCCCTTTCATTACCACACTTCATCTGACTGCAGCACAACCTTCTCCCACCATGTTTAATGTCTGGATTGTTGGACATAGTTACATCTACTGGGCTCAAAGGTATGCTGAGAACAGAAATTTACCTAACCTCAATTTACAAGATGTGGAAATTAAGTGGTTGGGCCAAAGAGGATTAAAATGTCACCAATTGATACCATTGGTGAAAACCTTTATGCATTTGCCAAAACCTGACCTGTTAATTGTGCACTGTGGAGGTAATGATTTGGGCACTTTGACTGGGGTAGGTCTGGAAATGCTTCTAAAGGACACCTTTGAGCAATTAATGGCACTTTTTCCTCAAACTGCCTTGGTATATTCCAATATATGCCAAAGACAGAAATGGAGGTGGTCCAACCAATTTTGTCCACAAATTGAGAAGTCGAGGAAGCATGTAAACAAATCTGTTTAAGCTTACATGAGAGACCATGGAATGGGCTCCATGTACAACAATAACTTGCGTTACTACATGCAAGATATCTACAGAGGAGATGGAGTTCACTTCTCAGATGAGGGCAACAGAATTTTCATTTTGAATTTAAGACTGTGCATTGGTACCTACTTATAAGTACCTAAATGTACCATAAACCCAAAAGCTCTTCTCAGAGCTACCCTACATCTGATCACTCACATTTATTATTTTTCTCTAACTTTTTTCTCTAATTTTCAACAAACTACGCTCCCCGGAGCGCTACCCGGTACGCGAACTGGAAGCTAACCGCGCAAAATTTAAAAAAAAAATGTTTTTTTCCCACACATATGGTCCTCCTCAGCCACCCTCAGAAAACCTAGGGGGTCAAGATACATCTACCGTGCCCCCTTCTACCCATTCCGAACATTGTTTGTCCTCTATCTTGTGTCTCAATTCTACTGATACACAAAATGGAGGACTCCCGTGACGCTGCCGGTTCGTGTACCGGGGCGCGTACCGGTGAGCGCTCGCTAAAAAAAGGTGGGAAAGTAATTTACAGAAAAACAACTGGAGACACTTTAATCAAATAAAGAATAGGCCCTACTACATAGCAGTCCCTACCATTTACCCAAATGTGATGGAATTCCATTGAGAAAATTATGCTGTAGGCCTGACTAAATATCCTGAGGTAAATTACATAACAAAAACACTTATGAAGTGTTAGAATTGACAACCAATTAAAATGCTGCTTTCATTATCTTCTATTATTTCATGACATTTGATTGGTTATGTACCTGAATATATATAAAGAAAGAGAGAGAAACACAGCCATTTTGACTACTACTTCCTGAAGTACATTTCAAGTGCATTTCCACTGACAACTTAAACTTCTTTTTGAAAGGCAAGATGTTATTTTAAAACTGAAGTATGTTGTGCACTTTAAGTTAATTTGGAAAACATTTTCTGATAGTTATATACTATCCCTCTGTAATAGTTATAGAATAAGATAGACTTCTCTGTTATAGTTATGGATGGAGTTAGGCTTGTCTTGTATAATTATGAATTTACTTAGGCTTTATCACATACACTTTTTAATATTTTTACTTCCACTCTGATACCATACACTGCCCAAAGATAAAATCACTGTTAAAAAAAACAAAGTACCTGTCTGAACTTAAACCCAACAGTGCCCTATCTCTACTAATATATTTTTTTAAAATGCAAATTACAGCACAAAAATGGAAGGAGAGCAAAAAAATTCCATCGAAATTGTTCTGGAAAGCAACACTGATAAAGTTATTGAACCCACTGACTCAGAATTCATGGATGAATCAAGGGACTATGAACTACTTCAATGTGTCCAATCAGTAGATTTCCTTATTGAAAATGAGGACATTTCTGACAATCAAATATTAGAAGTTCTGTTAAATTTTGAAAAAGAATCTGAAAAATAAATTTATATTTAATAATTCAAAAATTGTTTGAGACATTATTCATTTTTATATGTATTTTTTAAACTAGTACCAAATTGATTATAATGTAAAGTCAGACTTTAAATATACTGTGCAACTTTTTTGTGTTACATAGTAAGTTTGCTCATAGTTACTTCCTTTCTCCCACTATTTTATCTCCAATGTGTATTTAACATCTCTTTATCATCTCCTGCCTCCTTGTTCTTTCTGCTTTCCTCACAGACTATGCTATGAATTCCATATACCACAATACCTTCTGAAACAACATGCAAGATATCTACAAAAGAAACAGTGTATATTTATTTTTAGACTCTGCATTGGTACCTACATGTTGGTACTTAAATAAAAAAAAAAGAACAATCAATAAACATACATTATTTGAACATTTCTTCATTCTATTATCCTTATATTACGCTCCCCGGACCGCTTCCCGGTGCGCGTACCGAGCGCTCCCCCCGCAAAAAAAACGATAATAAAATGTTTTTTTTTTGCCCCGCGAGGCCCTTTTAAAGCCCCCTCATCAAACCTAGGGGGTCAGGGAGGATGTACTCTGCCCCCTTATGCTCATTTCCCCCTTTGTTTTTGCCACCTCTTGTGTCTCGATCCTACCGAGACACAAGATGGCGGCCGCTCCGAACTGTTTAAAATGTTCACAGTCACCGGGGAGCCAATCCGCTTCTCCTCGCGAAGTTCCGTTACGCGTCAGGTACGCGAACCGGGGCGCTAACCGAGACCTGTCACAGATATATCTATTTTTAAAATGTTAATTTCTCAAAATCCACTGGAGCACATATATTGAGACATAGCAAAGGCACGTCGGGCAAACCATATCTACAATTTTGCCAAGTTTCGTGTAAATCCATTCAGCCGTTCGAGCTAAAAGTGATTCCAACCGCCCTATGGAAAAATGAATGGGAAAAATGCGTTTTGGGACCCCCCCTTTTTTCTCGACCCCCCTTGATGAAATCCCCCCAAATTTTCAGGGGCTGCTCAGAAACAAAATGTGCAATTTTCCTGAAAATTTCAGCCAATTCCGTCCACAAACGCCAAAGTTATTCGACATAGAATTTTCAGAAATCCCATAGGAAAAAAATCCTAACTATATATACCTACTGGCGACCGCCAGTAGGTAATATATATATATGGATATATATATATATATATATATATATATATATATATATATATATATATATATATATATATATATATATATATATATATATATATATATATATATATATATATATATCCAAACAACTCGACAACTCTGCAATGTCCCCACCAGAGTATCCACAGCACAGAGAGAGTCCACAGCAGTTTCCTTAAGGTACTTTTCATTCTTTTAACACCATCAGTGCAACACAAGAAAGGACGGTCGATGCATTTTGGCAGATGCCTCAACTGGACAATAGAGTCCCACCGTTTACTCTAAACTGTCTATTTAAAGTGACTAAGTGCATGAATCCCTTGTTTGTTTCGATTAAAAAATAGACTAGACTATTAACCCACTTATAAGAATGGTTACTTTGCCGAAATAAAGCCACATGTTGACTTGTCCCGAAGTGCTCCGTGTGTTACTGTGCTAGCGAGGCAAGAAGGTTTCACCCACCTGACGGAGGCACCCGCTGCAGTGTTCGAACGACCAGGTGAATGGAGTTGCGGATATGAATTGGTATGTTTGAACCCCCGCTAAACCAGCGCTTGGTGTCGGAAGACGCGGACTAGTCAAGCCTGGGGTGCTCCGTTCATAGGAGGGTCACCCACAAGCGTCTGTGGTTGCTGTCATCAGCGGGAAGCGAGGGGAACCTGCTCAAATCCGACAAGAAAGCAAAGGGCTTCACTCGAGCAAAGCGACAAGAATGTTGTTCAAATTATTCAAATAACAAGAACGAAAAACAATTACTGGTGTATTATGGAACATGGAGTTCACGCCGCTTCCGTTCTTGTTTCCTATTGGAGGAATTGCCGCTTTGAACTAATTGAAGCCCCGCCAATGAGGTGATTAGAAGCTTGTCAAATTTGGGGGCTGAGCAGAGGACTAACGAGAGGCCAGGCACTGAAGAAGGTAAAAAAATACCGAAATGCATTTGCCGAAATAAAGCCACATGTTGACTTGTCCCGAAGTGCTCCGTGTGTTACTGTGCTAGCGAGGCAAGAAGGTTTCACCCACCTGATGGAGGCACCCGCTGCAGTGTTCGAACGACCAGGTGAATGGAGTTGCGGATATGAATTGGTATGTTTGAACCCCCGCTAAACCAGCGCTTGGTGTCGGAAGACGCGGACTAGTCAAGCCTGGGGTGCTCCGTTCATAGGAGGGTCACCCACAAGCGTCTGTGGTTGCTGTCATCAGCGGGAAGCGAGGGGAACCTGCTCAAATCCGACAAGAAAGCAAAGGGCTTCACTCGAGCAAAGCGACAAGAATGTTGTTCAAATTATTCAAATAACAAGAACGAAAAACAATTACTGGTGTATTATGGAACATGGAGTTCACGCCGCTTCCGTTCTTGTTTCCTATTGGAGGAATTGCCGCTTTGAACTAATTGAAGCCCCGCCAATGAGGTGATTAGAAGCTTGTCAAATTTGGGGGCTGAGCAGAGGACTAACGAGAGGCCAGGCACTGAAGAAGGTAAAAAAATACCGAAATGCATTTGCCGAAATAAAGCCACATGTTGACTTGTCCCGAAGTGCTCCGTGTGTTACTGTGCTAGCGAGGCAAGAAGGTTTCACCCACCTGACGGAGGCACCCGCTGCAGTGTTCGAACGACCAGGTGAATGGAGTTGCGGATATGAATTGGTATGTTTGAACCCCCGCTAAACCAGCGCTTGGTGTCGGAAGACGCGGACTAGTCAAGCCTGGGGTGCTCCGTTCATAGGAGGGTCACCCACAAGCGTCTGTGGTTGCTGTCATCAGCGGGAAGCGAGGGGAACCTGCTCAAATCCGACAAGAAAGCAAAGGGCTTCACTCGAGCAAAGCGACAAGAATGTTGTTCAAATTATTCAAATAACAAGAACGAAAAACAATTACTGGTGTATTATGGAACATGGAGTTCACGCCGCTTCCGTTCTTGTTTCCTATTGGAGGAATTGCCGCTTTGAACTAATTGAAGCCCCGCCAATGAGGTGATTAGAAGCTTGTCAAATTTGGGGGCTGAGCAGAGGACTAACGAGAGGCCAGGCACTGAAGAAGGTAAAAAAATACCGAAATGCATTTGCCGAAATAAAGCCACATGTTGACTTGTCCCGAAGTGCTCCGTGTGTTACTGTGCTAGCGAGGCAAGAAGGTTTCACCCACCTGACGGAGGCACCCGCTGCAGTGTTCGAACGACCAGGTGAATGGAGTTGCGGATATGAATTGGTATGTTTGAACCCCCGCTAAACCAGCGCTTGGTGTCGGAAGACGCGGACTAGTCAAGCCTGGGGTGCTCCGTTCATAGGAGGGTCACCCACAAGCGTCTGTGGTTGCTGTCATCAGCGGGAAGCGAGGGGAACCTGCTCAAATCCGACAAGAAAGCAAAGGGCTTCACTCGAGCAAAGCGACAAGAATGTTGTTCAAATTATTCAAATAACAAGAACGAAAAACAATTACTGGTGTATTATGGAACATGGAGTTCACGCCGCTTCCGTTCTTGTTTCCTATTGGAGGAATTGCCGCTTTGAACTAATTGAAGCCCCGCCAATGAGGTGATTAGAAGCTTGTCAAATTTGGGGGCTGAGCAGAGGACTAACGAGAGGCCAGGCACTGAAGAAGGTAAAAAAATACCGAAATGCATTTGCCGAAATAAAGCCACATGTTGACTTGTCCCGAAGTGCTCCGTGTGTTACTGTGCTAGCGAGGCAAGAAGGTTTCACCCACCTGACGGAGGCACCCGCTGCAGTGTTCGAACGACCAGGTGAATGGAGTTGCGGATATATATATATATATATATATATATATATATATATATATATATATATATATATATATATATAAATATATATATATATATATCCAAACAACTCGACAACTCTGCAATGTCCCCACCAGAGTATCCACAGCACAGAGAGAGTCCACAGCAGTTTCCTTAAGGTACTTTTCATTCTTTTAACACCATCAGTGCAACACAAGAAAGGACGGTCGATGCATTTTGGCAGATGCCTCAACTGGACAATAGAGTCCCACCGTTTACTCTAAACTGTCTATTTAAAGTGACTAAGTGCATGAATCCCTTGTTTGTTTCGATTAAAAAATAGACTAGACTTTTAACCCACTTATAAGAATGGTTACTTTTGGCTTTTGTTAGCTGCCATTTTTCCTCTTTTACATTTTTTGATGTTTTTTTAAACCTCTTTTACATTTTTTCAAATTTTTTTAAAAAGGTTTTTCTGGACATTTCCGGTAAAGTACCCAAATCAAAGCAAGAAACTTGTTTTAGTTTTAAAATTTAAGAGCCGCCTGTTTTCTACTCAACTATACAAGGAAAGAGGGCGGAGCAAGGAAAGGGGAAGATAAATATGGGGAGGGAGGGGAAGGTTTTGCTTGTTTAAAAAAAGGGGGGAAGGAAGTTTGATATATTTTTCTAGATAAACAAGTTCATTTCATCTCTGTAAAGATAATCTTAAAAATCAAGATTCAGTCCATATTAAACGGAAAGCAGATTAAAAACAATATGCAACTGCGAGTCAAGGTCCCAAAATTAAAAAAAGAACCCCCAAGGATTCCTAAGTTTCAGTTCTTATCTGGAGAGTAAAGTGACGTATGGTTTGTGCAAAATATATTGTGAAAATTAGAGTTCCAAGAGTCTATCTCCAGATTCTCATGAGATATTTTTCAAGGTCAGGAGAAAAAGTGACAAGTCCATTGTGCAAATATATTAACAAATTGGGATTCCAAAAGTCTGTCTCTAAAGTTTCCTAATCCTCATGAGATGTTTTTCAATGTCAGGAGAAAAAGTGACAAGTGCATTGTGCAAATATATTGTGCAAATCCGCAAATCTAAAGCGTCTCTCTTCAGGATTTTTAATACTCATAAAGTAGAGATCATTTAACATATGTTCAACCATAGTCCCTTGGGGGATTTTTGCAATTACTTCGATTGTTCTTGTCGAGTCCATAATTTTTCCACTTCTCAGTTATGTAAAAATCTTTTGCTTTTAGTCTTCTCATTTGTAGCATATTCTCTTGTAAACTCTTCTCTCCACCTACATCCCAACAGTTCCAGCTTGAAATTCTTGCTCCTCTATTTCTTTTTTATGTATTATGGATCTAAAACTGTTTGATAAGTTGTCCAATGGGATTATCAGGGACCATATTGAAGATGTTTTTCCTACATTTTTCTTCTTGGTTTTATGGTTCTTATAAATGAACGTGCAATTCTGCATCTAAATTATGGCCAAATGTTTTTTTTTGTTCCCAGTGCTAAAATGAACCTTGACTCTGCTCTTCTGAGGTCCAGGGTTCTATCCCCTCCTCTTTCATTTTGTTTTACCATTTTAGCTCCAAAATATCTCAGTTCTTGGATGTTTCCTGAATGTTTTTTTGAGAAATGCTTTGCCATTGGATAGGAAAGGTCTTTATTTTGTATTGGTCTTAGATGCTGTAATATCCGTAGTTTTCGTTTATTGATGGTACTCCCAACATAAAGTTTTTTGCAAGGACATTCTAAGACATATACCACATATTTGGATTCGCACGTGATATGTTCTGTGATCCTTTCCCACTTTCCATTTGGAAGTTGATATGATTGTGTATTGCATCTGTTTTCATAGGCCTTGCATTTGGAACATTTCCAAAAGCCGGGAGTTGTTAACCATTTTCCTTTTTCTGGTTTGAGTGTTCCCAGATGACTGTGTGTAAGAAGATCGCCCAATGAGGCTGTCTTCCTATACGTTATTTTTGGAGTTGATGGTAACTTCCTCTTTAATTAATCATCAAGCATTAGAATACTCCAGTGTTTTTCCATGATGTTTCGTAGGCCTTGTTTTCCACAGTGAAATCGAGGATAATACGGGTTGTGTCATCATTTTCCACTTGCTCTTGCTTTTCTAGTAGTTCTGATCTTGTTTTTTCTGTTACACTACTGGTTTCATCTAGATTTTGCTCAATGTCATTGGGTTCAAAACAGTTCTTCTTGGCGCGAAGCATCTCTCCATACGGAATGCTCCACGTTAGATGTTGTGGATGCTGTTCGTGGCGGTCGGCTTCCTATGGATTTTAGTACAGAGCTTTTCTTTTTGTACGAACACGTCTACATCCAGATCGGTCACTTGTGTTCTACTACAGGTGGATGTGAAGGATAGATTGTAATCATTTTGGTCCAAGCTTTGGATGAACTCTTCGAGGCTCGACGGATGTCCTTCCCATATTACGAATAAATTGTTGATATATTTCATCCAAGATTTGATTTTCGACTTGTACTTGCTCTGTAGTATACCTTCCTTCCTCCCAAGCCGCCTTGAATAGATTCCCATAAGTTGGAGCAAATTATGTCCCCATTGCTGTGCCTTGTCTTTGGAGAAATATCTCCCCATTAAAGAGAAAAACATTGTGCATTAAACAATGACTCAACATATCCATGATCATTTCAGAGTGTTCCAAGAAGCTCAATGATTTAGTCTTCAAGGACCTACTGACTGCTGTAAAACTGTCTTTATGGGGAATTGATGTATATAATTAAGTTACATTGATCGTGACAATATTCTGGTGGTTATTCCAATTGATATCTTGTAGTTTGTTTAAGAAGGCCAGTGTATCCTTAAGGTATGAAGGAAGCGACGTCACATATTCCATCAGGAACACATCGATGTAATGGGAGGTTGTTTCTAATAGAGAGCCCATGGAACTGACTATTGGTCTACCCAGGGGATTTGTGAGTGACTTATGTACCTTAGGCAGAAAATATATAGTTGCTGTTACTGGGTTTTCCACCTTAAGGTGCATGTATTCCTCAAAGTTGATCAGTCCCCTTTCTTTCCAGGTTAACAGTTGTGAATGGTATTCCATAGTCCATAATTCCATTGAGTTCCTCTCCAGTTTTTGATAGATAGTGCTCTTAATTCCTCAGTTGCCTGTATGCATCAGAGATATATTGTTCTCGATCTTGTAGGACAATATTTCCGCCTTTGTCGGTGGCCTTTATGATGATTTTCGAGTTCTCCCATAGATCTTTCAACGCCTTTTGTTCTTTTGGTGTAAGGTTCCATGATTGTTTGTTAATTCTCTTATTCGTGGATAGCTGATTAATCTCTTCCACCACAATCTCATGAAACAGGTCAATTTTGTTCCCTAGGGGTAATTGTGGGCAGAACTTGGACTGTGATTTTAATCAACTTTCTCCACCTTGATGCGTATTGATGCCTTCTCTTTGACAGATGGCTAGGTCACCCTCAGTTCTTATGATGGAGTTCAGGTCATTGTCTGGAGTGTTAATCCCTGGGTTGGACAGTGCTCTTAAAGCTGGTAAATCATTTAGCCTCAGTGGGGAGATTTCCATGTGTCTTGAACATGTGCCCCCTTTGGCTATATATGTATATATATTCACACAGAAAACTCCTATAGTTATCTCAAGCCCTAAGTTACTGTAACTCATGCCTCCCCATGCACAGTTTTCTCATCAATAATTTTAATGCAAATGTTTCAGTGATAATATCAATAATGTCATAGAAGATGTAATGACATATGTAATATATGGGGTAATTAGCAGCAGTTATCATTACGTTAGGGCACGATTTATAGTTTCTTGAGGTGTTTGAGATAACTATCATTATAACTGCTGAATTTCCATAGTTTTATGTGTGTAAAATCGAACCCTTACTATAACGTCCCTGTAACCTTTGTGTTTTTAGTAATTTGTTGAGTGTTTTTTAGATTCTATTTCCTAACTGGGGGGCATAATATCAAGGAATGGCGTTAAAATTATCGCCAGTTTAGCGGCAGGAAACTGCAGCTAAAACAGCGATAATGGGCTTGATAATATGTCGTCGAGAATTCCAATATAGGCCCATGTTAACACCAGAACATGGGCTTCTATTGGAATTCTCAAGGGTATATTATCAAGGCCAATATTGCTGCTTTAGCAGCAGTTTCCTGCCGCTAAAGTGGCAATACTTTTAACGCCGCTCCTTGATAATGTGCCCCTATATGAGCTCTAAATCGTTTGTTTTTTTCAATGAACTTCTATGATTTTTTAATAATGCTATTTCCTAACTATAACGTTCCTGTAACCTTTATTTTTTCTAGTGAATTCTTTAGGTACAGTAATATTTAATTGCCATACGTTAATCCAGCCGCCACTGTGCACAATCAAAGGCCGTACGTGGCGGGGGTTGGCTGCAGGGCCTGTGACCAACCCACCACATGCAGCCAACCCTACGCTGCACACAGCCAAGCCCTGTGGCCAATGCCCCACAGGCAGCCAATGCCCAGGCCCCTTCCTCAGGCAGCTTTTGACCCGGGGACCCAATTCCTGGTAACAAATCTCAGGGGGAGAGAGCACGCAGCCTCCTCCCCTTTATGTAAAGTACTATTTAATTGCTATACGTTAATCTAACCACTGCAATGGGAGGTTGGCTGCGAGCCCAGCTAACCCTACCCTGCACACGGCCAGGCCCTGCCGTCAACCCCCTGCATACAGCCAACCGCCCATTGCCAAAGGCCTTGCATGGCGTGGAGTTGGCTACATGCAGGGAATTGGCTTCAGGGTCTGGCCTGAAGCTAGGCTCTGTGACCAACTTCCTCAAAAGAAGCCAACCTGCAGGCCCCTTCCCCAGGCATCTTTTGGCTCAGGGACCCAATTCCTGGGGCCATGCAACATATTTCAGGGGGAGGGGCATGCAGCCCCACCATGACCACTTTTGGCCCCAAGGACCGAATGTCCTAGGGTCTGGTACCATATTTAATGGAGAAGGCCCACCTCCCGGGTTGATTTTGTAGCTGGGGACCCTATACCATTGGCCCAGGAAGTGGGACACGTGACCCCAACAAAATGCACCAGGCCCTGGGGCCCGGTGCATATTCTTAAGGAAGGAGGTACTTGGACCACCTCCCGGGCTGTTTTTGGTCCCAGGGACCTCTTGCCACAGAGCCCACTACTCTGTTTATGGGTGAGCGGTGACACACAGCCAAACTCCCAGGCCAATTTCAGCCTGAGGACCCTGTTTCCCCGAGCCCGGCCATTTTCCAAAGGGGAGGAGGGCATGCAGCCACCCATCCCTGGCCAAGTTTGTCCCCAGGGACTCTATCCCCCTTGGTCATGGCCAACAAAGGGTACATGCCCTGATGCCCACCCAGGGCACTCATCATACTATGTTTGGAGGCCTTTGGGAGATTCCCAAAGCCCCCCGCAGCCCCAGCCAGCTCCACACATCCCGTGGGAGCCGGTATTGGCACCGCCCCTTGGAAGCATCTTTTCATCTGTTTCCCTGCCCACTTTACTACTGGCAGGGAAACAGATGAAAAGTCCTTTCTGAGCAGGCTGTAGTATTTCTGATGCATCCGGCTGCTGGGAGCGGACTTGAGGCCAGCTACCGCTTGGCGAAAGTTTTGAAATCGCATTCATCAATCTAGAGCAAACACAGGTTTCCATGTCTGTGCAGGCAGGGAAACTGCTATGCCCTCGGGTAGGGCTCCCAGGACATAGGGGCATGGCCAGAGCCATCAAGTGTGGCGAACGGGGCTCCGACCGGAGTGACCCTGGGGAGTAGCCAACGGAAAGCTGCTACGCCGGTCCGGGGATCGGGAGGCCGGCAGGCCGGTGTCTGCACGCCGATCCCCGACCTCCAAGCCAGCAACCCCGCTTTGAGACTGAGGACGGGTTTGCACCGAGGGGTGCCTGTAGGTGCCTTGCCTGCTGGGGGAACGATTCAAGACCCCGCCGTGGCCTAGCTTCCGAGGGGACTTCTCAGCCAGGCCTGTGACGCAGCATCACCACGTGGGCCCGCAGGCATGAACGGACATAGGCCTCTGCTTGCTGACCTTCCATTTGTGGAGCCGAATTCCGGCAGCTGAAGCGGGGGTTCCCCCGGGGCACCCCTCCGGATCCCCTTAACACCGCGCAGCGAGGCACAGCGCCCGAGGTGGCGGACAGACGCCGAGGAGGGGACTGCCTCGACATACCTTCCACGCTTGCACTGTGGAGAGTGACCCTGCCTCCGAGGGAGGTGGCGCGGCCTGTGTGTTGGCCTAGAGGGGAGGTTTGTGCCCTACACACCCAGCCGTCAGTGACTCAAGACCTCTGCTCCTGCTCCAGGATGCAGTTGAGGCGACCTGCTGCAGAGCACGGACCACTGCTGCCCCCAGGGTCGGCGCTCTCGCTGCTCGGAGAGCATGCTGGGTGGGG
Source organism: Lissotriton vulgaris (assembly GCF_964263255.1). Taxonomy (NCBI): domain Eukaryota; kingdom Metazoa; phylum Chordata; class Amphibia; order Caudata; family Salamandridae; genus Lissotriton; species Lissotriton vulgaris. The sequence continues at coordinate 343,991,713 of NC_141689.1, read as the reverse complement.
AGAGACTGAGGATCGATACCCGTGGGAGCGCCACGGTGCCCGAACCGCGCAAAGCACCTCGACTCCTGACGCCGGCACGCCACGCAGATCCTCGTGAGGGTCATCACGCCTGCCGCGCATTCCCACTGCCACGATGTCGAGCACCAGAGGGGGTAAGAAAGGAGACCCCACCTTGCCGGAAATGCTAGGCAGGGTTGCCCTGAGACAAGATAGGGGCCAACCCGCCCCGAGCCCTCCGAACACCTCTCGTGGCGCGGAGGTGGGGGAGCGCCCGGTAACCAGATCCTTCCTGGAGTCACTGTTCAGCTCCCTCAGAGAGGACTTCCAGACGCTGAAGCAGGAGGTGGCCGGAGAGGTGCGAGAGGTGAGGAGGGAGGTCGACTCCCTTGGTGAAAGGGTGTCCACCGTGGAGGAAGCCGGCCACTCTCGAGATGAGGAGATCACGCATCTGCAGCAAGAGGTCCTGCGGCTCAGGGACCAACAGATCGATCTCCAGGCCCACGCAGAGGATCTAGAGAACAGATCCAGGCGCAACAACATTCGGGTCCGGGGCGTACCGTCTCAAGAAGAAGGTGAGGACGCGGCCGCATACCTGCGGGACCTGTTTCGAGAAATACTGGGCGAACCTGGGGACTTCCCTGTGAGAATCGATAGAGCACACAGAGTGGGCCCGCCACGGAGAGCCTCGGCACCACCCCCAGACATCCTGGCCTTCCTGCCGGACTTCCCTCTGAAGGAAAAGATTGTCCGCGAGGCACGTCGACAGCAGCCCCTGCGTTTCCGGGGTCACCCGGTGGCCCTGTTTCAGGATTTATCAGCGATCACACTGCAGAAACGCAAGACATTCAAAATAGTTACGGATTTCCTACGAGAACATGACACGCAGTACTCCTGGGGCCACCCTTTCCGGCTCATTTTTCATTGGAACGGGACTCTCCATCAGCTTCGGTCCCTCCAGGACACCTGCGGAGTACTAGGAATCACCGCGACAGAAGAAGTTGTTCCTACACCTCGCCGCAGACGTAGCACTAGGGATGGCTGGCAGACGCTTCGGAGGCGGCGGTCCTCACCTGCGGCCCGGCGGCCTGTCTCGCCTTCTATCCGTGCGGAAATGGACAGTGCAATACAGGAGGTGACCAGAGACACGGTGGCTGGTGATGTGGCCCTCACGGCCTGAACATGCTCCGGGGGAGATCATCTTGGCTTCATCTTCATTGAAGGTGCGGGGGTTCCGGGGAAGGGGGGCGGCGGGAGGGCATGGGTTGTGGCTGGACGTCCACTTATATAACTTTCCACGGACTTGTCCATTTTGGACCGGACTGGGACAATGGTGTTTTTTGAATGGTTGAGGGTGAGGGAGGAGGGAGTGGGGGGGTGTTGGGGGGGATTTGGGTTCGGGGGGTTGCAAGGGAGGGGAGGGGGAGGAGGGGAGTTGGGGTGTTGGAGGGTAGTTCTAAAGGAGGGAGTGGGGGGGGTTCAGGGGCCGTGCTATATTGTTGTTGCATTTGCTTTGACCTCACACTACCTTTACGCGGATCCGGGTACCGTGTTGTACTGTTTCTGCATCAGCTCTCACCTTGCACCACCATTTCACAATGCTGACACTAGCGATGTCCCCACAGGGACACGACAGACTCATAAGCACTGCCCTTACGATTGTCATTGATGGCCCTTAAAATTGTGACCCTTAATGTGAAAGGGCTGAACAACCCGGTCAAGCGGAGAGCGGTACTGTCCCTACTTGATAACACTCAGGCCGACATCTGCCTGTTGCAGGAGACACACCTCTTAGCCAAAGACTGCCACAGGCTGCGATCGCCGAAGTTCCCAGTACAGTTCTTTTCCTCTAACGCCACCAAAACAGCAGGGGTGGCAATCTTAGTGTCTAGGAGATTCATGGGGGAGGTCTTGCATAAAGTAACGGAACAGAAAGGGAGGCTCCTGGTTTACAGGGTCCGGATGGGAGGTATGGTGTTTACTATTGGCTCGATATATAGCCCCAATGACCACCAAGAAAGGTTTTTCCATACGGCCCCGGAGGACATAGCGATTACCCCGGATAGGCATATACTCATCGAAGGGGACCTGAATATAGTCTTTGACTCATCTTTAGACCGATCGGCGCAGCGAAGCCCACAAACTGGGGAGATCTCGCAACTGAGTAAATCACGCTTGGGAGATCTGGATTTGCATGATTTGTGGCGATGCCTCCACCCTACTGCCGAGCCTATTCCTACTATTCACACGTGCATAAGTCCTATGCGAGATTAGATCACCTTCTAGTGATGGGGCCACTTTCCGACCTAGCAACGGCCTCAGAAATAGGGGTTCTTGCATTATCGGATCACACCCCAGTAACGGGCACTTTCCAGCTACCACCGATGCCTCCCACACAGGGCGTCTGGCACCTCAGAGATTCTCTACTACATAGGCGATCTGTAGTACAACATATACGGGACTCGATCGGCGAATATCAGCGGCACAATGATAATGATGAGACCACCCGAGCGACCCAATGGACCGCACTGAAGGCGGTGCTTCGCGGTGAGTTTATTGCCGTTTCCTCTGCGGAAAACAGGGAACGCCAACAAAAAAGAGACAAACTTACGAGTAAGGTGAGGGAGTTGGAACAGGTTCACCAGAGAACGGGGGCCCCCAGAGTCTGGAGACAACTTAAGGTGGCTCGAAAACTCCTATCTGCACTAGACATGGATAGAGCGGAATACACGGCGCTGTGGCTGAAACACGCGTACTACACCGGTGGTGACAGGTGCGGCCGGCTCTTGGCGCATAAGCTCCGTGTTAAACACCAACTCCACCGGGTGAAGGAGCTCTTGGTTCCTGGAGGTGGGACGGCCACGGAGGATGACCAAATTGCGGACGGGTTCCGCCGCTACTATGCCGATTTATATGCCGGCGTGCCCCCCTCGGCGCAAGCAGAGGCAGACTACTTAGCTTCGTCGATCTTCCCGCACTTGCTCCGGAACAGGCAGAATACTTGGAACGGGACATTCGAATCGAGGAGGTGATCACGGCTATTTCCCGACTCAAACAGGGGAAACCCCCGGGACCCAATGGTTACACCCCACTTTTCTATAAAACGTTCTGCCAAGAACTGGCGCCGCTGCTGACGCGACTCTTCAACTCTTTCTCTGACCCGGGGGCTATCCCCACGGACCTCCTCCAAGCGACGGTGTCGGTTATCCCTAAGCCGGGGAAAGACCGGACTGAGTGCGGCTCCTACTGGCCGATCTCCCTTTTAAATGTGGACCTCAAGCTGTACACGGGGATTCTGGCGGCGCGCCAAGCACCTCATCTGCCGGGGCTAGTAGATTCGGACCAGGCGGGGTTCGTTCCTGGTAGGCAAACAGTTGACAATACCAAGAGAGTGATCCACATCCTGGAAAAGGCATCCCGTATTCCTGGGGAACGAATGCTTCTTTCGGTTGACGCGGAAAAGGTGTTCGATCGGGTGCACTGGCTGTACTTAGAGAAAGTTCTATGCACACTGGGGATAGGTGAGAAATTTCGCACATTGATATTTAACTGTTATAGATTCCCGTCTGCAGTGGTTCGAGTGAACGGCTGTAGCTCCCAAAAATTTGCGATAGAGCGGGGCACCAGACAAGGGTGGCCATTATCGCCGCTACTCTTCGCTCTTTACATGGAGCCCTTCGCTCAGAGGATTCGTCTAAATCCTGATGCGTCGGGTGTTCAGATGGGGAGGTATGTCCACACCGATAGTTTATACGCGGACGACGTGATCTTGACACTCGACAACCAAAGAAAGGCGCTCCCTGCCTGCATCGCGGAGTTGGACGCCTTCGCTGCAGTGGCGGGTTTTAAAATGAATATGGAGAAATCGGCAGCCCTTGACATCTCGCTGACCACCGCCACGAGAGTCGAATTACAGTGTCTTTTCCCCATGTGCTGCTCCAAGGATCTAGTGCCGTACCTGGGTCTACTATTGGCGCCCTCTTTACCAGCCATGGTGACGGCCAACTACGCGGCCTTAGGTAAAAAAATCAGGGAGGAACTGACACGCTGGAATAAAGGTACATTATCGTTGCTGAGCAGAATCGCAGCGGTGAAGATGACACTCTTGCCACAGGTGCTATATCTCTTTAGGGCCCTGCCACTTCAACCTCCGAAGGGGTGGATTGGGCAGGCTCAAGCCGACATTGCGCGCTTTGTCTGGCAAGGTCGCAAACCCAGGCTCAAAAGGGCCTTGTCCACGCTGGCACCTGAGTCCGGAGGACTTGGTATTCCGGATCTACACAAGTACTTCCAGGCGGCGCAATTGCGGTATTTAGTGGAATGGAGCAAGTGGGAATCTGAGAAGCACTGGTTGTTCCAGGACCAAGCGGTGGCAGGTAGAACCCTGCAGGAAGTGTTCTTCCTGCGCAGGGCACACCGCCCCCCCCAACCTCTGTGCGTCCTTCATCACGCGAGTCCCGCTACGAGTTTGGGACGCTGTGAATGCTAAGCAGGAGCTCACCACTTTCCTCTTACCGTTTACGCCACTGGTTGAGAATCGGACTTCCATCCTGGAATGGAACCGGGAGCCTTCGCACACTGGCGAGCGGCTAGATGCAGCGCGCTGTTTCATATACATGGCCCGGATGGTGCCATATCATTTCAGGATCTCAGGCGAGAATACCGCTTACCTGAGACCGAACGGATGCGATATATGCAGGTGCGTCACTGGGCGATTCAGCCGCAGGTGCGTGTTTTAGCTGACCGGAAGCTCACACCCTATGAGAGGTGGCTGGTGACGCGCTCCTCGGACTCCAAACTCATCTCAGATCTACACAAGCTTTTGCAACCCCCCCTTTCCACATTTACAATCAGGGCGGGAGCGCTGGGAACGGGAGCTGGGAAGGGCACTGAGTCACACGGAATGGGACCAGATTTCCTATCGGGCGCGCCACTCTGCATACCACACCAGCCTCACCGAAACATTCACCAAGATATCCACATACTGGTACTATACACCTAAGAGAATACACGAAATGAATCGTAATATTGTAAACACCTGTTGGCGAGAATGTGGACAGATAGGCACACTTACGCACGTCTTGTGGGATTGCCCTTTACTGAACCCCTACTGGAAGGAGATCATAGATGAGATAGACCAGTGCTTCGACATTGAACTACCCCGTTTCCCAGCCTATGTCTTGCTAGGGTTGCCCAATGGCCTAATGTATCCTCTGAAGTCCAGGAAGGGTAGGCAGATAGCGATCGCCTTGGGATCGGCGATTCAGAACAAACTCATCCACTGGCGCACCACCACGCTTCCCACCACTGTTGGCTGGTTACATAGATTGTGGCACGTTCTGGAAATGGAGAAGCTGTCCCTCATGGTGGCGGGGGAGGTGGACAAGTTTGAGGAGCTGTGGCAGCCTTTCCATACCCTCTGACAGTCAGAATTCAAATAAATTACCTGTCCCCGGTACCTTCGATTACTGCGACTAACGTCCCCGGCTAACCCGTCCACCTACTAAGCCCGGGAAGAATGCTTAACGAGACAAGTGGGGTGCGCTGCAGATATGGTATAGGTTTGAGACATTCGCACGACACGGGGGGAGGGGGGACGGGAGAATTGGGGGGCGGGAAGGGTGGGGGGAGTTGGGGAAGGGGTTGTTGGTTTTTGGAAATGGTCATCGTCGCATGCACGCTTGGCCAAATGCTCTGAAGCAATTCATAATTGCACTATATTGTGCGCTGATGGCGCTCCTGGAGCGGGAACTTTGCACTATCTCTTATGAGACGACTGTATTCATTTGTTTGTATTGTTTTCCATTATGCAATAAAATGCTTTAAACCTAAAAAAACAAAACAATGTTATGCAGATCCATTGATCCTCTGCAAACTCACACCAAATTAAAAAAAAAAAATGTTTTCGGCCCAAAGTGGGAAACCTGTGGGACCCCACCACCAGGCCTAGGGGGGGCTGGGCATTCTTACCCTGCCCACTTCTGGTTTTGTTTTGCCTTTTACAGCATCTTAGTCTCAAGCATTGTTGTTGGCATGTTGATCCGCCATGGTAGATCAGCGTCTCTAAATAAACATAAATCTTTTTTTCTTTAATACCTTCAGAACTGCTCAAAAGATTTACACCAAATTACAAAAAGCACTCTTTCTGGGCCAAGACCTAGCTTTCTATCAAACTGGGTGTAAATCAGTTCAGTAGACATGTCTAAAATTCCTATGTGTAATTGCATGGGGAAAACGGGTTTTGGGACTGCCCTTTCTCTCAGCCTCGGCTTGATGAATCACCCCAAAACTTTCCAAACAGCAGTTGAAGTGTGTGGCACACTAGTTTCAAAATGTTGTCAAGATTTCTCAAACGACGCAAAAGTTATTAACAAAAACAAAAATGCTTTTCCTACAGAAACTAGGTTCTTATAATATTTGCAATGCCTGCTCTATAAACATCAAAAACTGGTTATGACACTCCACGAGATCAGTGTATTGAAATCTTTATTCACCGTGGACGTACGTAACACGTTTTGGTTGGCAACCAGCCTTTTCCAAACTAGTCAAATGCCATTTTTAATGTATTTAAATACATTGACGTGTTCAACACAAACTATAGACATAAAAGAGAACATACATTCACACTACAATCACCTTATCCGGCATATAAAAACATCCACAATATTAGATAATTATTAAAAGATGCCACTTTAAAATCCAACATAATTGTATCCTTGAATAAAGAGCTTTCTGTGCATAATGCCCCACAGAACACTATTTAATGTTCTCTGTAAGCAGGAGATTATCTGCTCATAAAAAGAAGAAGCAAGGGGGCGTGGCTTCACAGCCAAATGGAATGAACGCAAGCTAGAACAGCTCCGATACACCCCGACCTCTACCGCAAAATCCGGTACACAGATCCGCTCCAAAACTCAGCAAGATCAACATAAGAACCAACGGCACTGGCAATCAAAAACAGGATCAAAGTAACCCAGGGCATTGGAGAAAAGAAGAACTGCATACTGCGGCCTACCGGAGGACAAAAGCCAGGGACTTACATAAGAACGAAGCCCATTGCAGCGACGAACCAGAGCCGGCCCTCCTGGAAACTCGGGATTGGAGGCCACAGCCGATTGACAAGTGAACTTGTGTGACTTGAATAATCAGGGTCCTGAGATGAGTAAGGACGTGATAATATTTAAAAACAAGTGAACAGCCCTGCGAGAGCCAGGGAGACACATGGAAACGAGCCCCAACACGGGCCGTACTTGAAGGTCACGGCAAAGTGAGCCGTAGGAGTGCAGGGCATAACCTGGGCTAAACAAGTAACATTAATGGAATCCAGAGACTGAGAGACTGCTGCATGGGAGCCCACCGGGTGTACTCGCCCTCCATGAATCGTTAGAGAAGCGGGTGGATCGGTGACGGCCCAAGCAATTGGTCGCATAAGGGGAGGAGAGGAACAGAATAAGGACTTGTGCATTCTAAATGGCCAAAACGCCACCCAAAATATAGAGATCGTGAGGCCCTGGTGAGCCTGCAGTAGGAGCGGTGAAGGCGATGAGCCCCGCAGCGGCAGACATAGCTACAAGGTGGGTCACAAAGGTACAGTTTAATACACAATAGGGCAAATTGATAAAGTGAAAGGACACCTATGATATCTGGGAGTTGCCCGGGACCTGATTATATGCAGAGGGTTGGGAGCAGTGAGTCCGGATTCAGCATACCAGCGCTGACCCAGTGGTGGTACAGAGAAGGAACAATAAATAACTGGTTAAGCACCCTGGACCCATATAACGGCCGGCAGGGCGTTTACTAGACAACAGCACAACTAATGAGACAACCCAGAAAGCCCAATAGACAGGGCGCCACTACTCTTTTCAGAAAATAATGGTGGACCAGGAGACGCGCTATAAACCAGTAACTGGTGGAAAGGAAGAGGCCAGTGTTGGGAACATTGCTGAGGGCTAGATGCGATGTCAGGTACTAGGGTCCATAAGGGATCGCTGCAGACAAAGCTGGATAAATTTACTACTCAAAGACTGGCTGACCCTGAAACCACCACCAATGGTAACGTGACAACGGTACCGGAGCAAGAAGATCAAGACCCGACCCTGAATGACATCATGGATGCCATTTCGGGCGCACGCACCTCACTAGAGCAAAGAATGGACTCAATTACTACGGAGGTCACTCTGATCAGAGCAGACCTTGAAAACATGGGAGAGAAAGTCACAAATATGGAAACTGTCACTACGGACCTTACTAGAGTCTCAAAGTAAATCCTACAAGATATTAAAGAACTGCAAGCCTTTTGGAAACTGGCAGAGGATAAATTAGACAATTATGGAGGAACAGTACGAAGAAATTACATATGAATTATTGGATTACCTGAAAGATCGGATGGCCCTGCAGCAGATCTATTTGAGAAATACCTAATAGTCAAGCACCTACAACCTAAGGGCCTCTCCAACTTCTTCACCGTCGAAAGGGCGCACAGAGTTCCTGGTGGAAGACCGAAACCAGGAGCGCCCGCATCCAATGCTGGCAAAGTTCCTAAACTTTAGAGACAGGGATATCATACTACACACTGCCGAGTGGCCCCTCCATTTAAGTATGAAAACAGTGAGATATCCTTCTTCCCTAACTTTACGATAAATGCGCAAAGACAGCGAAAATCCTTCCTGGGCATCAAGAAGCAACTCAGGGAAAAGGGCCTTAAATATGAGATGCTGCTCCCCGCCAGGCTCCGAGTCGAGGCAGAAGGTAGAGCCTGGTTCTTTGACAACTCAGACGCGGCAGCAGATTGAATGGAGGGATGGAGACTGACAAAATAGCATAATGCCAGAAAAGGAATGGAGCCAGTTCAGATGGGATGGCCGGTTCTATCCGAATGACCTCGACAACATTTGTGAACGTGAGCAAAGGAACAATGCCTCCGGCCTGGGGGAGACAGCGCCGCTGTCAGACAATACCATCAATGATCACGCTAAGTGTTTTACTAATGTTTTTTAACTACCTTGCTGATTCTTCTGTAATGTATACAAAACGGGTATATTCTAAATTTAGACTATTTTTCGGGGTGACAGGCACTGTGCATAGTTGGGGTTATGGGCAGCTCTACGCCCAGAGTGCAGCGGAGCAGGGGGGGGGGTTTGTTGAAATTGGATTGTTTTGTTTTATGTGTTAATTAATAGTGCCGCAACATGCAACACAAACAGTGGGAGGGAATCAGACAGTACTGATCACAAAGATGGGAACACCGTTGGAGAAAAGTCTTAATCTCCTGTCCTGGAATGTAGATGACCTGGGGGATAAATTAAAGCGAAGCATCATATTACAGTTTATTAAGAAGCAAACACCAGAGGTAGTACTGCTCCAAGAAACACACCTCATTAGCAACAATTGTAAGGCTTTGACCAGGTGGGGTTGTTGTCTGGTAGTACATTCAGGCTTCACCACGGGCTCCAGGAGAGTTGGCATCATGATAAGGCGTTCCTTCTCTATGTCAATCGAACATACATGGAAAGATGCGATGGGCAGATATGCGGCTGTATCAGGGAAGTGGGAGGGAGCAACACTCACAATAGTAACAATATATGTTCCAACAGGGCTGCAAGGACAGACATTTAGAGCCCTACGTAATATTGTGCTAACATTCCCAGAGGGGTGCCTGTTGGCAGGTGGAGACTTTAATTCGGTTGTGTCAGGAAACACTGACCATTATCCCTCCCCGGAGCATAGGCACCTCACAAAGATGGCTCTCTGTCTGTCTAGATGCACTGGGACTGGCTGATGCATAGCAGGTACATCACCTCAGTGAGATTCAATTCACCTTTTACTCAGGGGCTTTCATAGCCTATCTCGAATTGATTATCGCCTCACCCCGGCAGCTTAGATAGGGAATATAAAGGAAATCCAACACTTAGCTTGGGGTACCTTGGATCATTCACCACTCTGGGCCAGAGTGGTACTAGATGAGAAACGAGTGGGAAGAATAGCACCGATTAACCCTTGGTACCTCCGTAATCCGATAGTTAAGAAGAAAACTTCCACAGAAATTGATCACTATTTGCGGGAGAATTAAAAATCGGTCACTTCGGCGCAGATACTCTGGGAGTGAGGAAATAGACATTTTTAGGTAGTCAGTGTGACCCCCACTCGCACCCTATCCATGCACCCGTGCCCCATGTTTGTCATGTAAATCTCTTCCCGTGTCTGCCATGATAATGCCTCTGCATTTCCGTCTAATGTTAGCATGTCAGTTAGTGAGCCCTCCATGTATAAAGTATTGATTCCACATTAAGGCCTACGTTTCCAATGCATTTACATGGTGCACTTTTAAATATCGCAAAACACACGTTTCTCCACGTTTTTCTGGCTCAGTCGAGCCAGGCCCTGAATTGAGGCTCCGAGTCTCTTCTGTCTCAGAAAGCTGCAGTTTAGGTATGCATCCCTGACCTCTACCTTACTTCCTGCCCAGCCGAGCGGTGCCCGGCCTGGCCTGCCTGCCAAGACGGTATTTTGCCTACAGTATCTGTTCAGCCTCCGCAAAAACACATTCCAGTCTAGTGAAATAGGTAAACATATTTCCGGCTGCAGAGCAAAGGGCCCGGCCTTCCTGTCTCCTTGCAAGTAATTTATTGCACCTGTTACCATGGTAGGCCCATGGCCCCCTTACATTACATGAAGAACATATGCACGCACTAGCATTCAGTATTGAACGGCCTCTGCCCGAGAGACCTTTTACTTCAGACAATACATCCTCCAAACACAAGATACCAGATATGCTATAGGTGCAGGTCGTTCTGACATCCCAGACACCAGACTCCTCTACTAGTGCTAAAGTCAAGCCCCCCAGCTCTCCCCAGTTACACGTCAATACCACGTCATGCTGAGTTGCGCGCGCATATGTGGTAAAGGTTTCTGCTGACCCTGCAAACTGATCTCTAAGCATACACCCACTTGTGACACTTCTGTGACTCATCTGGTACACGCCTTCGTGTACGCCTCTTTACACGCCCTCTGTTACGCACATGTGTTCTTATCTCTCTCTTTTCACTTGTTACGCCTACTGTATTCATTGCAATTGTACAGTTTTACTATATATAATGTGTGATGTTAATAAACCGTTGAATATCCCTTCCTGAACCTTAGTGGTGATGGAACCCGATGTCCAGTGACTCGAGCCACTTAATTAAAGCCCGTATGACTCAGATACCACGGACTCTGCCTCTCATTTATTATTGAGCTATCCTTATTGTCATTTAATGTATAGAAAAATAGTCCCGGTAATTTTATTTACCACATAATCCGGCGCCCGAATAGGGACCCCTCCCCTTCCCCACGCGCCGGCGATGTAACGCAGGCCCCTGACCTCTTCTACAGCTGTGACGGACCGCTGTGCACACTCGCGGGTTTTCCTGCTAACTCCCTCAGGCCCACGGAGGAGACGGAGACTGCGACCAGGCATCCAGACGAGGCGGTGAGGAATGCGGAGAGTCCCGACCAGAGCCCAAGCCAAGAGAGCAAGGTCCGAGGTATCCGGAGGCCCACCTGTTCCGAGGCGCATGCGTAGTAGCAGCAGCAGTCCGAAGCAGTCCAGTCCAGTCCAGTATCGAGTTTCCGAGGCCTTCAGTTTTGCTTCCCGGTGAGTACCGTTGTTGGGAACGCATATAGACGGGTTCATTTACTTGTGCCCGGTCCAGACGGGTCTGGGTACACAGACCCAGTCCAGACGTGTCCACCTAGGTGGATGCGGTATGACGTGTCTCTTTATGGGACCGGTATGTCTGTACTGATTTAGCAGTGCATCCAGTAATTCAGTATTCTAGTATTGTCTTTCGAGATTTTCAGAATTGTGTTATTCTATGTACCAGGTAGTATCTGTCCGAAATGTTTTAATGTGTTTAATGTCGTGGTATGAATGATTGTTTGCAATTTATTACTGTGTTTATTGTGTTCACGTTCAAGTAAGATTCAAACATGCCGTTGTTTACGAAATTACATCAGATAGGAACCAGGAAAGGGATACTCGAAGAAGCAGTTCCCGTCCCGCCTAGGGATACTCCCGGACATTTTATGTACCATAAACATGGCTTAGATGCCATACTGTACTTAGATTTATGGGTTGACTACACCAAGGATCTGGAAGAGAAATATAGATGGCCTGTCTCAGGGACATGGGATGCTGATTGCATCATGAGAGTAGAAGAAGCACTTTGGAAAAAGAAAGCCAGACAATCACAGAAAGATGCCATAGAATTGTGGCGTAAAGAAGCGCATAGAAGAACTGAGAAAGAAATTAGAAAAGCAGAAAAAAATAGGGAATCATCAGAAAAAGCCCAAGAAAAAGAACTACTAGAAGAAGGTGAACGAGTTAGAGCAGAACAATTAGACCGACAAAGAAATGCCCTTATTAAAGGCATGTACCCCCTTCTCGCCGAGGGCCTACCTAAGGCGACCCCGGAAGTACCCAGTTATTTACCGCCCCCACTGGTCCCAACTAAACTCCGTCATAAACAGACCGCAGCGGACATTTTCCTTTCCTCTTATTTAGATGACGCTGCTCCAGGATATGTCAATGCACATGTACCACCTACTAATCCTCCTCCTCAACATCCTGCTAATACTACGTCTTCTCCCACTGTTCCTCCTGTTACCAACCCCCCTCCCAATCCTTTTCACACGACACCTGTAGTTCAGGATCAACCTACGTTACCAGTACCTACATTACCAGCTACACTACCAGCGACAGCACAGCCAGTAATAGTCGACGATCACACTTTAGGAGCAGCGGGAGGAGGTTCCTCCACCCCGCCTCAAGTAAAACGAACGTCACTAAGAGAACTAGCATTACAGCGCACGCCAAAAGCAGCTACATTCGCAGCCCTTAAACAGTTCCTTACTGATTGCATATATGATCCAGTACCAGGCGAAGACCAAATGCTTGTATATTCAATACGTGTACGACGTGTTACAAACTATTTGACTATTCTACCAGACATGAAGGAACATTTAGACAAAATATACCATTTCATTAGAACGGGGGAGGGACCAGAAAGTATTCACATGGCCATGGCACACAGGAAAGTGGAGATGCAAAATATGATCTTGCAGTTTCTGATAAATTTTTGATAAGGGAACAAGACCAGCCAGGTAAAAACCAAGAAGAAATGAAAGTCCTGACAAAATGGAGTGACAACATAGCTGATGGTAAACATAGTAAACAGGGTTGTATAGAATCCATGTACAGAAAGATTCGTAAAGAAATTCTAGACATACACGGAAGGGAAAGAGCAGAGAGAGAAGCCGAGAAAGCAGAGGATGAAGTTTCAGAAGACGATGATATAGAAATCGAGAACCCAGATAGAATAGCGTACGTAGGTAGGGCGAGACCCTTCGATAGACCTATACGCCCAGAATGTAAGAAACGTTTTCTTTCTCCCATACCAGAACAATGCTCTCTTGAGCATCTATTCCAAGCCACTGACAAAGCATTGAAACTAAGCATGGGCGGAAAATCCGTTTCGCTCGCGGATTTTGTGGATTTTCGGTAAATTCGCAATCCGCGAGATTCGCGAATCTCCCACAAAATCCGCAAATCCGCGAGCAGCGGATTTTGCTCGCACTGTTCACGTGAGTTCGCGGCTTCCCAGTACAACTTCGCGCCCCGCGAATAAGCGCTAAATTGCAGAAATACGATTTTAGCAAAACTGAAACTACTTACCAGGTTCAAAAGTTCAGGCTCATCATTAGTAGCCATTTCCTGTAGTGCTTCCTGAGGGGCCCCTCCAGAGTTCAGTTGCCAGTTGCAACTATTATGTGACCCTGCTCTGAACCTCAGAATAGTTACACATATGCCACAAAGGTCCTGAATTACAGCTAAGGGAGACAAGCAGGAGCCAGGCTGGAAGTTCAAATCCATTAATCAGCCCCTAATTCATTATTGTCAGTTGGGGCAGGGCAGGTGTTGTAACTAATTTTGCAACAATGAAAGCACTTAGCAAGTGCAAAAGATCACTAATCAGGAAGCACTAAGGAAGCAGGTGCCAGCTAAAAAAATATTCTGTGACACATTAATCAGCCCCAAATTAATTCAGGTCACTTGAGGCAGGGAAGGTGTGCTTGTGTTGCCACAATAATGTACACTGACTGGACAACCAGAGGGTGCTGTGATGAAACAGAGGGTGGCATGGGTGGGCCAGAGGGTGGCATGAGTAGTCAGAGAGTGGCAGTGGTGACAGAGAGTGGCAGTGATGAAGAAGAGTGTCCCAAACAGGCTGGACACGTAGAAACAACAAGTTCGCGAAACTTGCGACCCGACAGGTAAGTTCGCGTTTTGCGAAATTGTACAAAACCCTCGCGAACTGGCAGAAACCCGCGCGAACACACAAAAAAAAAATCCGCAAAATTCGCAAGAATTCGCGGATTTTGCGGATTGCGAGTTCGCAAATCCGCAAAATTCGCGAACGCGAGATTCGCAAAATTCGCCCATGCTTAATTGAAACCGAGAATAGGTTATAGCGAACTTAGTACCATGCATGAACAGGAACTAGCCCGGTCAGCAGTACAATGGGCTGGCAATACTAGTGTATATAAAGATGATATAGTAGTACAAACATTTTTGAGTCTTCCTCCGGAAGAACAGCGATTAGCTGGTATGTACATGATTCAACATCTCATCACATTATACGAAATTCAGCATTCTGATCCAGGTCCCCTGTATAATATATTAGACGAGTTACTCCTAGGTAGATGGAGAGGTCTAGGTACCGATTTAATTAATGTCATTCTAGAACAACGACACAAATTTAGAACTTTCCTGACTCCACATTTCGTTCCTGTTCCACATCAAGAAAGGAAAACATTTTACATAGACAGACAGAATCCCTTACAAGAGGTTCATCCCGTTAGAGATAATGGAGGTACACTTCATCGAGTATTCGTATACACACCCTTGACGAAAATGGAATTATTGGAAATGAAAAAATTAGTGCCCTGTCACGATAAAGATCCAGCAGGGTTCCACCGTGAATTGAAAGACATGCTCCGTATGGGAGAGTATACATATGCTGATATACTTAAAATGTTAAAAGTCCTGTTGCCTGCTGGTATTTACGAAAAACTTAAAGAAAAAGAATGGGAAGTGGGAGAGAAAAAGATTAGTTGGACAGAATTAGAAGACGAGGAAAACACACGAACCCCTGGTACTGGCCTCGGGACTAAAGCTAAAGAATGACCAGAATTATTAGTACAGGTCTTGCTGAGGCTACTGACAACTAAAAAGGAAGATTGGGATGCTATTTCTGCCTGCAAACAGAAACAAGATGAAGACACTAGTGATTTTTATTCTAGATTCGAAAAATGTTTCATTATAAATAGCGGCCTAAAAACAAGTAGTGAATCGTATCCACATCTATTGTGACCAAATTAGTAGAGAATTCTATTCCACAAGTTAAAAATAGAGTACTAAAAGTTGAGAGTACCTGGCAAGCTAATACCCCTTCCCAAATGTTACAAATGTTACAATACCACCAGAACCGAATTAGAGAGGAGCAAGAACACGAAAAGAGACGTATGAAAGACACGAAAATGAAAGTATTAGTTGCCCAAACTGTTCCGGCAGCTGATGGTCAGAAAAAAGGCGCCCCGCCTGTAAAAGGGACGTGCAATTATTGTAAACAGCCAGGTCACTATATAAATGAATGTACAGTCCTGAAACACAATATAGCTACAGGCAAAACGAAAGAAAGACCGCGTCCTCCTAGACAAGAACACGTTCCACAGAACACGCAACCTCCTCAGAACGCCCAACAGACAGTAGCTGTTCCCCAGCCCATAGCTGCCACTCAACATATTACACAACAAATGTACCAGTATGCTCAGTCAGATTACCCGGATTATCAACAGTATTCATGAAACAGCCTAGAGAGGGAGGTTGGCTTGCCCCTTATCGAGGTTCCTGTAGATCAAGAGGATCCCTATGTACATAGTCAGGTATTAGGGAAAGACAGAAAGTTTTTGATTGGCACAGGGGCGAGCAGAACTACCATCAGTCATGACGAGGTTCCAGGGGCACCCCTCTCAGGCTCACGAAATATTTCCCTGGGATTTTCAGGAAAGCCTATTGTTAACGAAGTGTCAAAGCCAGTTTCCCTAGAAGTTGGTCCATTGTCTCGTACAACAGACTTGTTACTTACGAAATCATGTCCAGAAAACTTGCTTGGTATAAAAACGTTGAAAGAACTAGGAGCAGTAATCTGTTGTTCTCCGGAAGGAGTGAGATTGTTTTTACGTGATTTTAAAGGACATTATGTGTTGAGAGATTTTGATCCAAGATTGCAGAATGTACCACAGCATTTATGGGCACAAGGTCCGACTGATGTAGGTTGTATGCACATTACACCATATCGTGTTACTCTCAAACAAGGACTTGTACTGCCCCGAATCCGACAATACAAGCTACCACCTGAGGCTGTAGCAGCCTTACTGAAAATCATTGACGAACTCATTGCACAAGGAGTGGTTGTAGAAACTGACTCCAATGTATGTAACTCTCCTATCATCCCGATTCTTAAACGAACTGACCCGAATGCACCACCGGTCTACAGACTGATGATCGACCTTCGAGAATTAAACAAATGCATAATACTCCAGTACCCAGTGGTCCCAGACATTTCTTCCTTATTGACTGCCATTGATTCCGAAGCTGCGTTCTTCACTGTAATTGATCTCAAGAACGCCTTCTTTAGTGTCCCCATTCATCCGGAAAGCCAGTATCTTTTCGGATTCTGTTTAAATGGCCGGAGCTTCAAATTTGCACGTGCTCCTCAAGGGTTCACGGAAAGTCCCAGTATTTATAGTCAAGCTCTGAAACGACAACTAGACAGTATTCACATGCCTACTGACACTGCCCTGCTCCAGTATGTTGATGATCTATTGATTACAGCACGGACAGAACGTGACTGCGAACGTGCATCACTGACAGTTTTATTCATTCTGGCCGAGAAGGGGCATAAAGTGTCCCCTTCGAAGCTGCAATTCTGTGCCCAGCAAGTGGTATACCTTGGGCACTTGCTGTCCAAGAGGGGTAGGCAGCTGACACCTGACCGCATTCAGTTAATTGCACATCTTCCACAGCCCAAGACACAAAAGGAAGTACGGGCCTTCATTGGCCTCACTTCTTACTGCAGACAATGGATTCATCAGTATGCATATCTAGCCAAACCACTCATACAGTTGACAACACAGGAGGCAGAGACTTCGACTGTCCTCCCTTGGACTCAGGAACATACACTTGCTTTTGACAAGTTGAAGAAAGCCCTATGTCAAGCACCTGTTTTAGCGACACCATGTTACAGCAAGCCTTTTACACTTTTTGTCACTGAACGCGATGGCACAGCATTATCTGTTCTCACGCAAGATCAAGCAAGAAAACACAAGCCTTGTGCCTATTTTTCCAGTACATTGGATCCAGTAGCCCAGGCATTGCCTGCATGCTAAAATCAGTTGCAGCAACAGCTCTAGCTATCAGACAAAGCGATTCCATAGTGTTAGGACATCCCCTGACAGTACAAGTTCCACACTCCGTGGAAGTTCTCTTAAACAGGACACAGACGCAACACCTGACCATAGCACGACTGACAGGATATGAACTGACACTGTTCCAGCCACACATAGAGATCAGACGTTGCAACATTTTAAACCCTGCCACATTGTTACCCTCGAGCACAACTGACCCTACACCACATGACTGTGTGGAAGTCATTAACACAATGACGAAACCCAGACAAGACTTGACAGACATTGCATTGCCCGACCCAGACCTGACACTTTATGTGGATGGTTCATGTATGAGAACAAGCACAGGAGAGTTAGTGGCCGCATATGCAGTGACCACTGAAACTGAAGTCATAGAAGCACATCGTATTGACACATTGTCTGCTCAAGCAGCAGAGCTCATCGCTCTGACCCAAGCCTGCATACGAGCCAAGAACCTGAAAGTAAACATATACACAGACTCACAGTACGCATTCGGAGTCGTTCACGACTTCGGTGTTCTCTGGCAAGAGAGAGGTTTTTTGACTTCTCATGGAGCCAAGATACAACATGGTCCCCTCATTCAAGCTCTGTTAGATGCAATACACTTGCCTACAGCCATTGCCATCATGAAGTGCAAAGCACATACGAAAGTTACTGATACTATTTCCCAGGGTAACGACCTGGCAGACCGAACAGCCAAGCTTACAGCCCAGACTCATACAGCCATTCCAGCTGACATGACTAAGTCTGAAGTAACTCCACTGACGACTTGCATGACAGTCAGGGATCCCACACAAGATGTACTCGACATACAGACACATGCCACTCCGGATGAAATCAAGAAATGGACTGAACAAGGAGGGGTCCAGACAGATCAGGGATGGATGACAAAGGGAAAAGCCACATGGTTTCTCCCCGACTCTATGGTTCAAGTTATCATTAATACAGCACATAGTCCAGCACACTTAGGAGAAAAAGCTATGTTAGACAGCATACAGAACATTTGGTCCAACAAACATTTACGTGCAGCAGCAAAACAGAAAGTACGTACCTGTATGATCTGTTGTCAGTTCAATCCAGGCAAAGGCATTCCCGTGGAACAAGGTGGATTTCATCCTCCTGACCACCCTTTTGAAGTCCTCCAGATGGATTATATCCAGATGGACCGATGTCGAGGATTCAAGTATGTCCTCGTAGTCGTATGTGCCCTATCCAGATGGACAGAAGCGTACCCAGTCCCAGATTACACTGCCGTGACCACTGCCAAACAGTTGGTTCGTGAATTTTTCCCGCGATACGGCTTGCCCAGTGTCGTGTACTCAGATAATGGACAGCCATTCTCTTCTGAACTCATGAAACAGGTATCTCTCCTGTTAGGGTACCAGTGGAAGTTCCATTGCGTACGACATCCAGAGGCAGCTGGCCTCGTAGAGCGTCACAATCAGACTCTAAAAACACGACTAGCAAAAATTTGTGCAGAAAAAGGCGTAGATTGGATGGTAGCCTTGCCAGTTGCCCTCTTTTACATGCGTATGGTAGCTCATTCCAGAACCGGACTATCTCCTTATGAGGTTGTATTCGGTAGACCCCCGAATATCTGGGGTACACCTATGCATAAGAGAATAACAGACGTTGACAGTAATATGCTGACAGATTACCTGGCTTCCTTGATGTCTGCACTACTCTCTTGTCGTTCACAGGTTGTCGCCGCTTTTCCAGACAACACCCAGGTGAAGGACCACTCCCTCGTCCCTGGTGATGTTGTGGTTGTACGGAATTTCGACAGGTCAAGTCCCCTGGAGCCGCGGTGGAAGTCACCAAAACTTGTTCTGTTAACGACGAGGACCGCAGTGAAGGTGGAAGGACATAAGGGCTGGATACATGCCCAACACGTCAAACGCTTCCACGGACTTAACTCAGATTCCAAAGACTGTTTCCCGAAGGTTTCTGAGAACATTTCTGATAACGACTCTAAACTCCCTCTGTTAGAGAAAACTCCGCAGCAGGGGTATAAAGCCAAACTCCGGTCTAGTAAGTCAGGCAGCGTTTAATTGTTTAAGTCCCTCTCGGGTGAAGTGGTTAGACAGGTTCCTGACATGTATGAGATAGACCCAAATAGTCAGAGAGATAGGCGAATCGAAAAGAGAGAAAAATATTGCAAAAACCTGCACAGCAGATGTATCATCACATTGATTATTATGTTTTTTCTGAGTATATCGATTATATGTATGAGCTTGATGCTACATGTTTTCTTTCCTCCTCTTGGTTCTCATGTACATTCCTCTTTCAATGACACTGTAGAGCACACTTTCAGTGAACTGCCACCCCACGAATTATCCTATCGACTTGCACTGCGCAACAACACTTTTATCCGTATGTTACACCATTCTCATCAGACCAGCAATGTCACGAATTGCTGGATATGTGGCCGACTCCCACCTTACCAGAAAATGAAGGGAGCTCTGCCCCTCTTTCCTTACCCGTTTTCACACAATGGTTCGTGCGGGGCATGGTTTACTTTAATGTCCTCATTAGACAGTAAGTCCAAAGTTTCCCAGGGCAATTGGATATGGGGGAATCTGAATACAGTTATGAATAAAGCATGTTTCCCAGACAAGGACGGTCTTCCCCAAAGGACAGGGACCGATCTAGAAAATGAAGTGTATGATTTAGGTAATTTTTCCCTCAACCTCATGATTCTGAACGTTCAGTCCGAGACTAATTCGGACTTGCCGTTTATAACAGTTCTACCAGTGAAAGGTGAATTATGCGTTAGAAAGAATGGTTCAGTACATCTAGGACACAGTGATTGTAATACTGTGGTCGAATTCAGTGATAAAGGAAAGTCTACTTTCAAAGCTTCCCGCCATTCTTATTTTATTTGTGGTCAGACAGCTTATGTACGTCTGCCCTTAGATTGGGGTGGAACATGTTATATTGCGTTCCTACTGCCACCTGTTTTTCTAGCCCCATCCAATTATCATCGAGACACCCATCTTGTACATGTAAGACATAAAAGGGAGATCGAGTCCCCAATTGTCGATCAGACTGAGACAACGTGGGAACAATATACAGATTTCAATAAAGGATTCTTTTTCTTTTTAGGTCCTGTCCAAAACAGTAAACTGATACGCAAATTAACCAGAACTTTGGAAGCAGTAGTGAATGAGACTACTTCTGCTTTAGGTAACCTGACCGAAGAACAGTCTGCTATGAGACTTGTTGTTCTTCAAAACCGCCTTGTTCTTGACGTCATCTTGGCCGATAGGGGCGGAGCTTGTAGAGTGATCGGCTCCAGTTGTTGTGTGTTTATTCCTAATAACGCACCGTCAGTGTATGCAGCAATAACAAGGCTTCATGAAAATAGCTCACCAGATACACCAGAATCCTGGCACCTGGACTTGGTCCGGTTGGCTCTGGAGTGTGATATCAGCCTGGGGATGGAAAGTACTGTCATTCCTAGGAATAATACTGCTCATTTTATTCAGTTGTTGTCTCTGTCTGCAATGTGGGCCAGCGATTTGCGGCTTGTGCGCCACTGCTTGTATTCCCCGTCCACGTTCACGCTCCCGTTCCCGAATGAAAAAAGATGAGCAAATGATGTTATACGAACAAATAGATGGTCTCATGAAAATAGATATATCATAAAGGGCTCAGTAGGGGCCAAGGAGGGAATGAGGAAATAGAAATTTTTAGGTAGTCAGTGTGACCCCCACTCGCACCCTATCCATGCACCCGTGCCCCATGTTTGTCATGTAAATCTCTTCCCGTGTCTGCCATGATAATGCCTCTGCATTTCCGTCTAATGTTAGCATGTCAGTTAGTGAGCCCTCCATGTATAAAGTATTGATTCCACATTAAGGCCTACGTTTCCAATGCATTTACATGGTGCACTTTTAAATATCGCAAAACACACGTTTCTCCACGTTTTTCTGGCTCAGTCGAGCCAGGCCCTGAATTGAGGCTCCGAGTCTCTTCTGTCTCAGAAAGCTGCAGTTTAGGTATGCATCCCTGACCTCTACCTTACTTCCTGCCCAGCCGAGCGGTGCCCGGCCTGGCCTGCCTGCCAAGACGGTATTTTGCCTACAGTATCTGTTCAGCCTCCGCAAAAACACATTCCAGTCTAGTGAAATAGGTAAACATATTTCCGGCTGCAGAGCAAAGGGCCCGGCCTTCCTGTCTCCTTGCAAGTAATTTATTGCACCCGTTACCATGGTAGGCCCATGGCCCCCTTACATTACATGAAGAACATATGCACGCACTAGCATTCAGTATTGAACGGCCTCTGCCCGAGAGACCTTTTACTTCAGACAATACATCCTCCAAACACAAGATACCAGATATGCTATAGGTGCAGGTCGTTCTGACATCCCAGACACCAGACTCCTCTACTAGTGCTAAAGTCAAGCCCCCCAGCTCTCCCCAGTTACACGTCAATACCACGTCATGCTGAGTTGCGCGCGCATATGTGGTAAAGGTTTCTGCTGACCCTGCAAACTGATCTCTAAGCATACACCCACTTGTGACACTTCTGTGACTCATCTGGTACACGCCTTCGTGTACGCCTCTTTACACGCCCTCTGTTATGCGCATGTGTTCTTATCTCTCTCTTTTCACTTGTTACGCCTACTGTATTCATTGCAATTGTACAGTTTTACTATATATAACGTGTGATGTTAATAAAACGTTGAATATCCCTTCCTGAACCTTAGTGGTGATGGAACCCGATGTCCAGTGACTCGAGCCACTTAATTAAAGCCCGTATGACTCAGATACCACGGACTCTGCCTCTCATTTATTATTGAGCTATCTTTATTGTCATTTAATGTATAGAAAAATAGTCCCGGTAATTTTATTTACCACAGGAGGCCTTTAAAACAGTTGTGATGGGACAGGCAACACCCCATATTGATGGGGTGCGCAAAGAAAAGACCAAAGAGCTAGTCAGGCTGTAGGGAGAGATTCTTCATCTAGAGGAGGTGTTACATTCCCATGTATAGCTTTGTTTCTTTGAGAAATATGTGTAGTGGTCACATGCCATTGCATGAGACATGTTGTTCTTTAATTGTGTTCCACATTCCACATGTGGATGGAATTGTTATGCTTTGCAGTTGGAGGACAGTTTATGCTGACTCTGCTGTAACAAGATGTATGTTGTGCTGCTAATAAAGGAGCATCATTTTTTACCTTAAATGAGTGATTATTCAACAATTTCGGCGAGGAGGAAATAACCACTGTGTAGCACGAGATGTAGTGGTGTTGGACCCAATTTTTTTACTTCGTTTGTATTGATTTTCACTGTTATGTAAAATTTCTTATTTTAATGAATGAATGAATGAATGGTTATTTATAATGCGCGGACTTAGCCCAAGGGCATCAAGGCGCAGACTAAAACATAAAATATGACTAGACAGTTACAGATACAGAAAAACAGACAGCAGCTAAGATTCAGTCATGGGCCTGGGAGAAGAGCCACGTCTTCAAGAGCTTCCGAAAAAGGATCAGAGAAGGTTGGTTGGAAAGCTCGGGGGGAGGGTATTCCACAATTTAGGAGCCAGAGTGAAAAAGGCTCTTCCTCCCCATTTCGCTTTTTTGAATCTGGGGACCGCCAGAAGATTTCTTGAAGATGATCGAAGGGTTCTCTTGGGGGAGTAAGGGCTGACTAGAGCCTTTATGCCTTCGGAGCCAGAGCCGAACACGGCTCTGTGCGCCAGACATATAATTTTGAAGGAGATCCTGTGATGAATGGGCAGCCAGTGGAGGTCCTTTCTGGCCTGGGTAGCAGACGATAGCTTTGGAAGGTTTAGGACTATCCTGGCAGCAGAATTTTGGATCATCTGAAGCCGATGGAGGGCTTTCTTATTAATGCCTCCGTACAATGCGTTGCAGTAATCGAGCCTGGAAGATACCAGGGCAACGGTTGCCTGCTCTTGCGTGTCAGGGGACAGATAAGGGGCGATCTTTTTAAGTGTGCGGATGGTATTACAGCAGGTGGATACAGTTCTGTTTACCTGGAGTTCAAAGGAGAGGGCCGAGTCAAAGAGAACACCGAGATTCCTGGCCGAGTAGGTGGGTACTTTGATTGTACCTGCGTCAGAGAGAGAATTGAGTAGTGCCATGATTGCACCTGCGGCTGTGTCTGAGCTTTTTAAAAAAAAAATGTTATGCTTGGTTACGTAGTAGTTGATACGCTAGTAGTTGATTTGCCAACTGAACACATTTTCTGCTTTGGATAAAGAATTTCAAGTGTCTATTTCTTCGCTATCCTTTTGGATGATTTTTTGATGGAAGCGGATGTTTTTGGGCAAAAGTCGGAAGTACTTGTGTTGCGCGATATGCGCGATATTTAAAAATAAATACCTGCAGTGCCCTGAGCAACGTTCTATTCGGTGCTTTGCCCAGCAGCATTCTTCTCAGAGCCTGGCCTGCGCAGTGACGTGTAGGCGTTAGTGTTGTCATCACGTTCCCTACGTCACACGCACGGCTGCCATTTTGGATTTGAAAGTATTTCAGTTTCCATAGTTACGGAACGAGTACGTTTTCGGCGATATTGAAGATCTACGTATTTTGTTTCTGGACTATTTTTTTTATATACAAGATGCAAGAAGTAAGTTCCACTTATATTTACAAGTTTTTGCCAATTTTAGAAGCGTTCAATTTACGGTGGAATTATATGATATTAACAAATACAAGTGTTCTATGTGGCATAAATGACTAGTTCCAAGTAATTTAAATACATTATACAATTTGCTCTTCATATTGAAACAAGACACTTTGTTTTCTCAACTTTATAGAATCTTCTTAGCTTCTCATTTTAATTCAGAAGTTACTAGGTTGTTCCAGGAGGCTTTATCATTATTGAAATACCAATGTACTTTATTGTGTTCATCAGTCAACGAGGCTCAACTACTCCTTCCGTGTTTCATTGTCATTGTGTAGTAAAACAAAAATTTAAAAATGCAATTTGATCCTCCTGCTAAGTTTCTGCATTTAAGGGTTTATTCACCTATGCCATGGACAAGTTGGAAGGAAGAATTTATGACTTATATGAAGGCCATCGATGGTGAAAGGATGGACTCTGAAAGAAAAAAAAAGTATTCTTTTACATTGCCTAGGTTCTGAAGGTAAAGTCATTTTCAGATCCTTACCTCAAATAATTTCTCAAAATGAAGGAGGGTATTCCATGAATGGGTATACAGAGGCATTAGCGAGACTTGAAAAGAGATTTAAGCCAAATGTAAGCATTGCCCTCAACCGTTTAAAATTCTATACTAGGAAACAAAAGGAGGATGAATCATTTGATGACTTTCTAACATCATTAAGATCATTAAGTTTACATTGCAACTTTGGCATGATGACGTACGAGATGATACGAGATCAGATCATTGTACACGTCAAATGTAAGAAAATACAGGACAAGCTTTGGGTCATGGGTGATCCAAATTTAAGTGAGACTATTGCCATAGCCAAAACTCAGGAACAGTCGGATTTATGCATGAACACTATTAGAAGCAACACAGAAAAGAAAATTGCTGAAGAAGAAATTTGTGTTGTCAAACATAAACAAGATGCCAAACATGAGTCTGCTCAATCTATAGCGAGATACAATTCCTATGGACCTAAACTATTCATTACACAAAAATCTAATGATACCTTTAATTTACAGGAGATGTGTTACAGATGTGTGAATAGGTCTCATTACTCTTCATTTTCAGGTTGTCCAGCATTGAAAAGAGAATGTAATTTCTGCAAAAGGATTGGCCATTTTAGCAACATGTGTAGAGACAGACGCCTTCAGTACGCCCTCAGTCTCGCAATAAGGGTTCTGTTTCCTTATTATCGGAAGAAAATGTAAATACTATTAAGGATGTTGAATGTAATGGTGATAAGAGTTTTGTGGTATCTATTGTAGACAATCAAACTATGTTACATTTCAAGTCACCAACTTGTTTATTCAGAGTGTGTGAATGTGAGTTATCTCTTATGGTGGATTCCGGTTCGCCATGGACCATTATATCGCAGGAATATTTCAGTAATACTTTAGCTAAGTGTAATATGTTAAATAATATGAAGGAGTCTGATATTGTTGCTAAAAGTTTTTGTGGCATGAGAATTGACATCATTGTTTTTTTTTCAGGTAGTAATTCACTTTAAAAACAGAAAAGATAATATCAAACTGTACATATCTATCAAAGGAGTTAATGTGTTAGGATGGTTTGATCAATGGAAATTAGGGATCCAGTTAAATCCTCGTGCTAAATATCCTGTATCACTTTGTGATGAAAGTTTAATGGGTACAGTTTCAGAAATTGATTCACCCATGTGCAAAAACCTCATTGATATTGAGAAAGGACATAATCTTGTCAAATGTTTTGGTACAAAAACTTAGAGGTAACCCAATGAACATTAGAGAGGAACTTAAAGGTATGTTGTAATGTAATGTAATGTAATGTATGTATACTTGTAAAGCGCACTGTTACCTCGTTACGTGGCGTCCTGTCGCTGTATACCGCTGGGGAACCGTCCTGGCTTTCCCTGTAAGAGGGCACCCCCAAGGTGAAGCCAGGCATCCCCGGCGCTGCAAGGGCCGTTGTGGAGATTAAGCAAGCTATGTTGAAGGCGTTACTTGATGAGGGCATCATTGAGCCGATAGAATCATCGGAATGGGTGTCTCCCATAGTTTTGGTAAGAAAACCGGACCAAAATTGAGGCTATGTGTAGATTTGAGAGCTTTGAATGCCAACATTGTCATCGATTGTCACCCATTGCCAAACATCAATGAGTTAGTTTCACTGTTAGATGGGGCAAAGATTTTTTCAAAATTAGATCTCAGATCAGCATTAAGCATGGGCGAATTTTGCGAATCTCGCGTTCGCGAATTTTGCGGATTTGCAAACTCGCAATCCGTGAAATCCGCGAATTCTCGCGAATTTGCGGATTTTTTTTGTGTGTTCGCGCGGGTTTCTGCCAGTTCGCGAGGGTTTTGTACAATTTCGCAAACGCAAACTTACCTGTCGGGTCGCAAGTTTTGCGAACTTGTTGTTTCTACGTGTCCAGCCTGTTTGGGACACTCTTCTTCATCACTGCCACTCTCTGTCACCACTGCCACTCTCTGACTACTCATGCCACCCTCTGGCCCACCCATGCCACCCTCTGTTTCATCACCGCTCCCTCTGGTTGTCCAGTGTACATTATTTTCGGCAAAGCAAAGCACACCTTCCCTGCCTCAAGTGACCTGAATTAATTTGGGGCTGATTAATGTGTCACAGAATATTTTTTTAGCTGGCACCTGCTTCCTTAGTGCTTCCTGATTAGTGATCTTTTGCACTTGCTAAGTGCTTTCATTGTTGCAAAATTAGTTACAACACCTGCCCTGCCCCAACTGACAATAATGAATTAGGGGCTGATTAATGTGTCACTGGATTTGAACTCCCAGCCTGGCCCCTGCTTGTCTGCCTTAGCTGTAATTCAGGACCTTTCTGTAACTATTCGGAGGGTCAGGGCAGGGTCACATAATAGTTGCAAGTAGGCAACTGAACTCTGGAGGGGCCCCTCAGGAAGCACTACAGGAAATGGCTACTAATGATGAGCTTGAACTTTTGAACCTGGTAAGTAGTTTCAGTTTTGCTAAGATCGTATTTCTGCAATTTAGCGCTTATTCGCGGGGCGCGAGGTTGAACTGGGAAGCCGCGAACTCACGCGAACAGTGCGAGCAAGCCATAAAATCCGCTGCTCGCGGATTTGCGGATTTTGCGGGAAATTCGCGAATCTCGCGGATTGCGAATTTACCGAAAATCCGCAAAATCCGCGAGCGAAACGGATTTTCCGCCCATGCTTAATCAGCATACCATCAAATTGAATTGACAGAAGCATCTAGGAGACTCACAGCATTTATAACGCCTCAGGGTTTATTTCAGTACATACGCAAGCAGTTTGGCTTAGCGTCAGCGGCGTCGGTGTTTCAAAGAACAATGTTTCATATTTTCAGAGATCATGTATGGTAAATGCTTTCAGGGGTATATTTTGGTGTTTTCAAAGGATTCCTTTGAACATGAGATACATTTACAGGAAGTGTGCAAGCGATTAGAAAGTAGTGGTTTAACTTTAAAGGCACACAAATGTAAACTTTTCCAAGAATCAGTAGAATATTTGGGTCACACACTGTCAAGTGATGGTGTGATTCCCAAAAAAAAGAACGTAGAAGCTATTATTAAAGCTCCACTCCGACAAATAAAGATCAGCTCCTTTCTTTTGCTGGGATGTGCGAATACTACAGCAAATTTGTGATACATTTTGCCACCAAAATGGAACCTTTAAGGAAATTATTAATATTATTATTTTTTTTTTTGGTCCTCATTTATCAAAATGGTTTCAAGTGCAGGCACCGATGGAAACACGGCACGCTGTCGCAGTATAAAAACTGGCAGGGATTATCTAACATGGGGTGCAAACTTCCCTCAGCAGTGACGCGTTCCTCCCGAGGCCATCACCAAAGAAACCTAACGAGAAAAAAAATATATATATATAAAGCAGGATGACCATTACTGCCATTAATCACCGGAATTCGAACCGGAGAAAGGCATTGCTGGAAGATTAAACGACAGCTGCTTAATCATCGGACCCGGGGGGAAAAAAAAAACCCGGCCTGCTCAGTGAACCCAATTCAACAAGTACTAGAAGGCTCTTTTATCTTGACATCTGCAAGACTGAGGCATACCAATCATTAAGGGAAGGTGGTACGGGGTCTTTCCTTTTTTTGCCTATTTCCCTTCTGGCGAGTAAGATGGAATAGAACAGCAAACTTTTGGCCGGGCTCCGGGCTCCATCCAAGACCCCAAAGATTACCAGGGAGAGGTCTACTACCACTTGAAAGCTCAACAAAGCGGTAAGTGTGTTACTTATGGGGGGCGGAGCTTGCCAGCGGCGAAGATGGCCGTGTAATCCCGTAGCTCCTTCCCGCATCAACACTATACTCACAATATCCTGCATCGGAGAGGCGAGTTACGGCGCCCATACAGCCCCTGATGGTGGTGAGGCATCGGGG
This sequence comes from Lissotriton vulgaris, assembly GCF_964263255.1. Lineage (NCBI taxonomy): Eukaryota > Metazoa > Chordata > Amphibia > Caudata > Salamandridae > Lissotriton > Lissotriton vulgaris. Next base: position 343,963,146 of record NC_141689.1, on the reverse strand, counting down.
AACCCAGCGACCCAACTCGACTGGGATTTGGGATTGTACATCGGGAGTTCCCTGAGGCAGCGCGGCAACAGCTTGCTAGGCCCTAAAGGGGGGCCCCCAGTAATAGCGCTGCCCACGCTACGTCACTGTGCGTGCAGCGGAAACCTAGCCGACGACCCGGGACGCGGCCCACGAAGAGCTTCAAGACCCCAGTAGTGGCGGACTCCCCAGGTGCTCGGCCCCTTCATCAGAGAAGGTGTTGGGAACGACGCGGCTGCCCCCGCCCCCTCGCTGGGGCGAAGATTGAACAGACTTTCCGGCCACGAGTTTGGTGAGGCACAACCAACAGCCCTGAACAGCGCGAGACAATCACAGAATTTGGCGGCGCTGGGAAGGTGGGGGGCCCCGGCGGATCAGCCTGGGAGGCCGTGGGCCTCTGGCTGCCACTGGGGAACAGACTGACTGCAGGAGCCGGGCCGCTTTTGAACTGCACGCTGGGCCTCAGTGGTCGGCAGATTTGAAGGCCCTACAGGACCCCTCTATGACAGTGCAGCCTGGACGACGCACCCGCTGGACCTAAGCGGCCTTTCACCCAGAGCGGTATCAACCAAGAACACGAACTCGGTGCTAGCTTGGGAGTGAGGCCGGCAGAGAACGTGCGGTGGAACAACTAGGGCAAGCGGAACTTCTGAGACCTGCTACGCAGTGCTTGAGGTGACCCCCCCCCTCCATCCCATTGGGGGCCCCAGATGAAAGAGAGACCACCGGCAGGGAGGGTGAGTGGGCTTGGCTGGGGGCTGCGGCTGCCCCCTGTCCCCCCTCCCTGCTTTCACCACCATCTGACAAACTGTGACCCACGTCGCCGGAGCGGTAGGGGGGACATGGATAATTCCAGCCAACTCTCTTTGATCGATACCCCGGGGGGGCTGTGGGAGACCAGCCCAGCAGTGAACTGGCTATCCTGGGCAAGATATATTACATCGTAAGGCTGACAAGTGATGACCTCGACTAGCCCAGAGGTTTGAGCCAGGCCCGAGCAAGGGTGAGAACCGTTTAAAGGACTGCCGTTACTGCGCATCGCGTTTCTGGCGGATCCGGCCACTAGTGATTGGTAGGAGCTTGTCCCATCAGTTGAGCTGCGACTTTTGGAGTACAACACTTCACACTGCACGAAGGGCAAAGGTGATAGGACGCAGAGCAAGCTCACCTTTGAGCACAGGCGCTCTAAGTCTCAGGGTGCCACAGGCACAGACAAAAATGCCGAGCAGGATGACGAAGAGATGGCTGAGGGTGCAGACATTAAGAACATGCTTCTGGCAATGGAGAAAGGCCTCCAAAATAGCATGACATCGCTGGGATCTAAGTTGGACGCCCTCACCTATAGAATGGACAGAAGGGCGGAGCGCATAGATAAACACGCAGAACGCCTTGATATGTCTGAGAGGAGGCTGACGGAGGCGGAGGAGGCGCAGACGGAGTTGGACACAAACCATAAAAGGTTGGACAAGCTAATGCAGACCTTGCAGGATAAAACTGAAGATTTGGAAGCTCGCTCCCGTCGCTGCAACCTCCGAATAACGGGTCTTCCGGAGACGACACAGACAGGCAATATGGAGCTTTTTATTGAAAAACTATTGACCACCCTCCTTGGGGCCGAAACTTTTTCTCCGATGTTTGTAGTGGAGCGTGCCATCGATCGTTAGGCCCGCGTCCACATCCGGGGGACCCTCCGCGCCCTATTATTGCCAAGCTGCTTAGTTATAGAGACAGAGACGCAGCCCTGAGACAAGCTAGGGAAAGGAAATCACTGCAATATGAGGGCTCGGAGATCTCGCTCTATCCGGACTTCACCGCCAAAGTGCAGGAGGCCGGCAAGCACTTTGCCCCGCTCAAACGACAATTAAGAGATCTTGGCCTGGACTACGCCATGCTGTATCCGGCAAAGCTACGCGTTAACCGGCAAGGACACTCACATCTGTTCACTGACCCTAGAGCACTGCAGCAAGCCTTAAAGAACTGGTCGAAGGAACAACGCAGGGAGGCGAATCTACCGACGGAGGGTGCGGAAGGGAGTGGTCAACTGGAGGAACAAGAGTGACTGCCGACTTCCTGATGGCTGCACATGATGGTAAGTTTAACTGAAAGACTCTTGGCATAGGGGTGGGATCACTGATGCCTGGTTAGGTGCAGAGAGGGGTTGACTATCCTAAATGTATTGAACTGGGGCCCGACTCGATGCCTGCACAGTGCTTCCCATCGGCTGGATCTGTATTATGCTGCAGGAGTCTACTCGAAGACTAGGGGGAGTGTGTCTACACAGGGTTCAGTAGACGTGGGCACAGCGATGCATGCAGATTTTTATCTCAGTTTGCAGGATTTGTAAATCTGATTGTGAAATGAAGTAACCTCTCTGATGCTTACTATGGACTGCTGCAGGTGGTGGCGGGGGGGTCCCCAGTGTAGTGCGCGCTCGCACACCTGGTTGGCGGTCAGGCAACCTCGGCCCCCGCGTGCACTTCACCTGCTTTGTCTCTACGGAGACTGTCATGTTTGAGACGGGGGAAGGGGGAGAGAGAGGTGGTAGTGTACTCTGCAAGGTCCAGTTGAGGGGGGGGGGGTCTGCTGTGGGTGGTGGGGACATGTTTGCTGTTTTGAGTTATCTATGGGGAGGGGGGTGGGTCTGTGCAAAGTTTTCACACACTGGTCATGCTAGGCTCATCTGGTCACCAGAATTTAACACACTATTGCATCTGTAACTACGCTGAGTACACCTAAACTGGGAGATCCTGACTCTTCTGTCACGGTTCGGGCACTCACGTGAAATGTGAGAGGACTAAACGATTTCCGTAAGTTAAGGAAAGTGATTAGCTATCTACAACGTCTTCAGGTGGATATAGCTCTCCTTCAGGAGACGCATTTGCCACTCACTAGCAGAATGCTGAACAGTAAGTGCCTGGAGGGGAACATCATAGCTGCAGGCTTCACAACCCATGCCACAGGGGGGCTAACCTGGGTGAATCCCAAATCAAAACTTACTCTAACCCCTTTACGGGTAGATGCGGAGGGCCGGTTTGTGATAGCACATTGCAAAGGCCTAGGCATGGACTTTGTTGTTGTTAATGTCTACAGTCCAAACTATGATTCCCCGGATTTTTACCAATCCCTAGCGGATATCGTTAGTACTTACAACACAGCACAAATTCTGTGGGGAGGAGACTTCAACTTAGTACTCAATCCAGCGCTGGATAGATCAGCTGGTCCACAACGTAGGCCATCGGCAGCGGCACAGCTGCTTAACACACTGCTCATTAGCTTGGGCCTGGAAGACGTATGGAGGAACAGAAACACGTCAAAGGGAGGATACACAAACTCTTCGGCCTATCATGATGTCCACACCAGGATCGATTATTGGCTGGCCACCTCCATCATGATGGGCCGTGTTAGAGAATGCAAGATACTGCCGCGCACTTTATCGGATCACTCACCGCTCTTATAAGTCCTTGTCGCCCCAACAAAGGCAATTCCCCCCTTCACATGGCGTTTTCCCCCGTTCTCGCTCCTTGACCCATTATTTAGGGGTGAGCTAGGGGAGGCAATCGATGTCTTTTTCTAAACCAATGTGGGGTCGGTCGAAAGTTTTCAAACAGTATGGGAGGCCTTTAAGGTCTATATGTGAGGAGTCGCCATGTCCAAACACTCTAGTGTTCTTAAATCCATTAGGCAGAGGCTGTCCGATTTAGAGAGACGCCTATCGAAACTGGAGGAGCGACAATTGAGGTGCCCAGACACTACAGTAGCGAAAGAGATAAAATCCCTACTTACTGAATACCATGAAGAAGCAGATAGGGAGATCAAGCACATGGGTAAATACGCAACTGAGCGCTCCTACGGTGAGGGAGAGAGGCCTAGCTTGGTTCTAGCTAGAATGCTGAAGGGCAGGAGAGAAAAGCCGCAAGTAACCGAGTTAAAAACTACTAGTGACCAGACCATCATGGACGAATTGGAAATAGCAAACATGTTCAGGAGCTTTTATTCTGACCTTTACTCCTCGAAGAGTGGTTATCTCACTGATGAGATCTTGGAATACTTGGAGCATATTGACTTGCCTGAACGCGGAAGGTGGTTGCATGTTGAGCAACGTGGACGGACTTCAAAGTGAATTGGGCTGCCCGTTTAAGGAGTGAGTTCCCCTGCCTCGACCCCTGTATTAGGATACGTGTGCACTGATTTTTTTCAGCGCCCCGGACCTACTAGTGGGCACGGTGCTGTGGCCCGCAAAGGATTCCGGTTCATTGGCCCAGTGGAGTTATTCCCCCTGGGGGACCTTTAGATGTACCTGCGCTAGGTTGTTTTCCCCGAAGTACCCTTGTCCTGATGAAGCCATAAAGATTCTACTGGCAGAAACGCGACCGCGACTGCGTCAACATCATTGTGATTTGGAGTCCCCTCATAGTTTATTTGCTGTGTATTTAAATCCAGGTGCCTCAGACAATATAGTGTTGGGAGAGAACTTGCATCTCAGGCACAGCGAGGATCTCCTTTATAGACATATATCACCTAAAAAATCAGGAGTGTATATATATATTTTTTTTTAAAGGTCTTGTTTGAGATCTTTCTTTGGGTACACCTTGTATATGTATTGTATATATTGTATTTGTGATTTGTATATATTTGATTGCATTGTATATAGTTGACTTTGCCCTTTATATATATTTGATGTGCGCCATTCTTTTCTTGTACATGTTTATATGTCCTCAGAAATTTGTGATTGACTTTCTACATATTAAGTTGTATAGAACAGGATAATTCATTTTTTCATGTTCTTAATTAAATGTCGAATTAATCCATCTATGCTATTTCTTTCTACTTTTTCATCTTCCTGATGCTCCTTGTCCAGGTATGGGAGGGTAATGTGGGCAGAACCCCTGTTATAATTCCAGTGATTTCTAACACTCGCAGGGAATTTTCAATGCTCCCCATAGGTAAGGAGGAAATAATAGAGGCCCTAGCGTCCATGCGAACAGGTAGCGCTCCGGGAGTAGATGGCTTACAGTAGAATTCTATAAAGCCTTGAAGGAGCAACTTATCCCCCATCCGTCTGCACTATTTGATGACATCTGTGTGGAGGGTAGTGTGCCACAGTCCATGCGGGAAGCATTATTAGTTACGATACTAAAGCCTGGAAAGGCACACGACGAGTGCAGTTCCTATAGGCCGCTATCCTTGATAAATGTTGACACTAAGCTGTACGCTAAGGTACTAGCGACACGTCTGGCACTCCTGGCCCCCAGTCGGGTGGCGCCGGAGCAGGCGGGCTTTATCCCTAGTAGGAACTTAACCTACAATATTCGCACAGTGTTGGGTACGATGCAGCATGTCAAACAGGATACGAAAGCCATCGCTGTCTGACAGGAGTGGCTGGATGAACAACTGATAGGAGTGGCTGGATGAACAACTGACAGAGGGCGCAGTTGAGCAGAGCAGAGCCAGTGCCAGAGAGTGAGAGGGAGCCAGAGAGACAGTGGAGATGGCGGAGCGGAGCTGAGTTTCGGCGGAGCTGTGTTTCGGCGGGGTTTCGGCGTTTCGGAGGTGATCCCTCTCCGCCTCCCTACCTCCTCTCGCCTCCCCTCCCAAAAAAGCTAAAGAGCAGCGTGAGCACAGAGAGCCACTGTGGGAGCTGCTACACCCGCAGGAGGTGAGAGCTGTCGCAGTGGGCGCCGCGGCAGTGTTCAGTGATTCTGAGTTCCGGAGGTGATCCCCTTTCACCTCCCTACCTCCCTACCTCCTCTCCTCTTGTCTCCCCCGAAGAGCTGCAGCGAGCGGCGTGAGCACGGAGAGCCGCTGGACCTGCTAGACCAGCAGGGGGTGAGAGCTGCTGTGAGAGCTGCTGAAGTGAGAGCCGCAGCGGATGCTGCAGTAACGGCCCGGCAGTGACCAGTGGCTAGAAGGCCGTCGCTCTCCTGCCTGCATTGCCCCCACCTCAGTCCCCGCCTCAGTCTACCCCGCCTCACGGAGTGGGTACGGAGGGGGGTAGCAGGTTGCAGCTAAGCGGCTGGGCCCGCGCGGTCACCCCCCCATGCTTAAAAGCGCAAGAAGTGAAGAAGTGAACGGAGCAGGAGAGACCAGAGACCGTCCCGGAACGATCGTGCAGGGGTCTGTCAACCTTCAACCTGCACCCAGCTCGGCAGGTGAGACAATTGCCATTGCCATAGCCACAACCACCCCAATCATCCCGCAGCCTGTCATTATTGCCACAACTGTAGTTTAACAGTGTTTCAACCGATGAACATTTAAACAGACTGGATACAGATTGGATACATTTAAACTCTGCTCAAAAGACTGCTTAAACCCCAACGGGAAAAAAGGGCCCCACGACGCAATCGCTAACCGGCAACATCAGTGGCACCCGAGTCTCCCCCAGAGCTGACCTCAGGCCCTCATGGTCAGTGCTTTGCCCATACACGCTGAACAGGCCAGGTTAAAACACTACGTAAGCAGCCGCCGCCGTCAGTAGCCAAGCCTCGGCTGCCAAGCAGTAGCAGCAGTAATCACTCCTAGCTCCTACCTCCTACCTCCACGACCACACGCTGCCTCAGCTGTTCTCCCATCCTGGCAAGGCAAGGCCATACCACTGCCAAGGCAAAGCCCCGGAGTAACGCTGTTCAACAGCGGTAAGGTAAATACCAGGAGAACACTTGGTCATGGGGGCCAAAAAGAAGGGCCGCCAGGCGACGTCTCCGGAGAAAAAGCCCCACGACTCAATCACCAACCAGTAAGACAATTCGGATGACAAGGAGTAAATCACTAACTGTCAGCCCAAAAGAAAGGCCACAAGAGGCAGACCAAAGAGTAACGATCACAAACTTTTTCAAGAAAAAGGGATCGCCAAAATAGCAACCACGGCTCCAGCCAGACTATTACCTCCGGCACCCCAGACCCGGTGCAAGACAGCAGAACACACATTCACAGTGGACGACTGTCCAACTCAAATTTCACTCTTGAAGTTGCAACGCCCTTCCGTGAGGAACCGAGGGCCGTCCAGGAACAGGCCAGTGCACAGGCCAGCATAGCCCATGGTCATCCACACCCAAAGCTAACAGCAGGACAACAATGGTTCAGTTCTCCCCCCAGTCCACAGATGAGACGCAGGACATCACAAGTGACAAGACCACAGTTACAGTCCCCACTGAAAGCGGGCCCCACCACAACTACAATAGTGCAAATTCACCAGTCAAAAGCCTTCAGCCCATCACCTCAGAATCCGGGCTCAAGCATCTCCCAGTACGATCATGAGCATGAGTTTAAGAATCTTAATTTAACGTTCCTCCAACCGGATTCCCCTGTTTCAGTCCTGCCAGCCGTTGGGGAGCTTACAGGCTCCTTTCTTTATAACCTCGAACAAAAGATCGAAAGAACCCTCGATCTAACCCCTATTCCATCGTGGCCCCTAGAATCACTTTGGGCCCACAAAACGAAAGCTGAGAATCCTGCCCGCAATAGCAGTACAGACACAACTACAGACAACCCATCTCAGTCGGAGACAAACAGTGCCACTAACAAAGCTCTCCTGTGGCAATCCACTAAGATGGAACTACAGATAGACCTCCTACAGGCAATAGCTGGGCAATTAGCAGATATAAGCTTCAAGGTGGAGGCCCTGGCTAATAGGATCCCCCAGTACGAGCTTTCCAACCGGGGGGCCTGCTCTTGCCGCTGCTCAGACCTCATCGAGAAGTGGGCTTCTCTGCCGGAGGTACTAGCTGAAATATTGGAAATAGCGAAAGGGAGATCTGCGGTACCAACGTCAAACAACAAAGAAGAGCGGGCAAAGCACAACAGTCACACCCCGAAGGTGACACAGACACTCTGGGCCCCAATGGGGAAGAATGACACAGCCAACAATGTCAAAAGCGTATAGCACACGACCATCAAGTCAGTCAGCAGCTCACCAGAACCCATAACTGCCCAAAGCCCAAACTACAGGGGCAGTGATGACATCGGAACAGCTAGGCCGGAAGACTCGTCAGGTATAACAGACAAGCAGAATCCCCCACTGTCAGGGAGAGCAAAAAAGAATCTAAAAAAGCAAAAGAAAAAATTAAAGCTAAAAGTGAGACAACCACAGCGACTGAAGCTCAAGCATCCACCTTCGAAGGAGGGGGCAAAAGCAAAAGCAACTCAGCTGTATCCAATATTCACAGATAAAAACTGGGGCAAAAGGATTCCCCTGGTCTCCCCACCAAAGGGAGAGCAACACAAACAAACCACACCATCAAGCTCCCCTAGCTCAAAAGGTGAAAAGCCACCAGTCATGCAAACTACCCCAATAGTAAATCAGCCAATGGCTGACACACGCCTACTAGTGCCAAGATGGCCCTTACAGCCAACTCCGTCGATATCAGTGCCACAAGCAGCCAATCTGCATCAACCTCAAACAAGCCCCCAGCTCTCAACTAGAATCAACGGCGACCAAACCAAGAGACCACAAGGAGGCTCGCCCTCAATCCTCCTAGGCAGTTACAGGTCAGTGCCCACTCCAGTAGAAGCAGCGACAAAAAAGGGAGCTGGGGAGCAATATTTGAGCGCACTTGCAGCCGTTTATGAGGTGGTTCTTACTCCAAGATTTTCCAGCGCAGGACGCCATGATATCCTGAACCAGAGCCACCTCCTACGTCTCTTCAAACATCTGGGCACCCTGGACAAGACACAATCAGGGGACATAGAATGGGTGAAATTTGTGAGTTTGAAAGGGGACACACACGGAGACTCCACCGTGGTGGGATTGAAGACTAAAGAAACACAGCAAGACATCGAGCAAAACTCCATCCTACTCGCGGAGTGGGGCATCGAAGTTCAGATATTATCGGCCCCAAAATATCCACTCGTCCTGGTCCCAGATAGCGGGAGAAAGGCCACCAGATCTGTCCTAAAAGGGACAACCAGCTTGTGTCCCCCAAATAGAAGCCAGACGGGCCAAAGGGCACCCACAGGAATCAGAATCCTATGTGAAAATAATCAACGAGTCATACACAACATCTCTCCCTCCCCTGAGCAAAAGGGTCTCGGAAGCAGGAGGACACAGCACTCCTAGCCGCTACAAAAGTCTTCCCCCCAGCGGGGACGTCAGGCTCGGTACTACTGCGAAGACACAATTAACTTTCTCCTGGAATATATCAGGGATTAGTAAAATCTGCAACAATGAAAACCTGAAGCAGTTCCTGGAATGTGGAGACCTAATCTGTCTCCAAGAAACCTGGGCCCTGACCCCCACCCCTCTGGCCGAATATTACGAATTCCAAGTACCAGCAACGAAAAGGAACATCTTCGGTCGTCCAGCAGGCGGGCTATCAATTTTCATAAAACACGAGTGTGCCCACGTTGCTACCACCATCAACGTGAATTTACTCGGTCTACAAGCGCTACAGATAAGGGGTCCGAGTCTCACCAAACATCCAATCCATCTGCTAGTATTAAACTGCTACATTAACCCTGCACAGACCCTAATGAAAGACCAGCTGGAGGCACTGGCATCAAATCTGGAGGACTTGTTAAATAAATACAAAACACACCAGGTCATTTTAGCAGGGGACTTCAACCTAAAAGATCTAGACAATTTGGAAACCCTTCCACAAGGATCAGGAAGGGCGGCTCCACTGCGCGACCTTTACCTCAGCTACAAACTGACATCAACTCATGCACAGAAAACATCTTGTTCGAGTGCTTGGCAGCCACAGCCCACTTTTCGGAACGTGTCCAGAATCGACTACATCTTGATAAGTGGAGTACTGGCGGATAGAATGACTGACTTTGAAGTTGTGAACCGGCAGGATAGCGACCACAGGCCATTAAGAGCTTCATTCCAGCTGGTCATACCGGCCTCCACCCTTTATCAACCCATTGGGGAGTCAAGTGGGGAGGAGACGCACACCGTCCTGCGGAGAATCAAGTAGACAGACAAGACAGAGGAGAAACTTCAATCATGGCTGGGTCAGATACAGCAAGGGAGACAGCTTGCATTTGATTCCCCCACAACAGGATGGGAGCAAATCAGTGTGGATATACAAAACAAACTTGGTAATTCGAAACCACAAAACTCAATGATAAAAGTGCCTCCCAAGAATCGGAACACCTGCCCTCAGGACGTACGGGAACTTAAACGACTCCTGCGCAAGGCTCGCGCAGCAAAGAAAAGAGGGGGCTGCCAAACAGTAGGGCCATCAATATCGGAACTGAGGGCCTCCCTAAGGAAGAAGCTATGGGAACTTAAAAAAACAGGCATGGAAAGCAAATGGCTAAAAGTTTTCTCCTTCCTCAAACAAAAGAACCTTGCATGACTCTGGAGATTCATTAATCAGCTGAGCAACCGAGGGCCAATGAGAGAAAATGGGGTAGCCGAAAAAGATTGGATCCAACATGTGAAACAGCTATACGAAACAGTCCCCAGTAATGAACTCTCGTCAACGGACAAGGCGGAGCTAACTGAGGACTTCCACCAGTCCTCCTTTCAGCCAGAAGCAGCCATCTCAAGCCCAGGCAACAACCCAAGGGGTAGTAGCTCCCCGGCCGACGTTGATTTTACCACACCAACCTGGACAAACATCAGACAGGTCATCAACACCATCAAGCGAACGAGGAATGACGGTGCGCCGGGGCCAATAGGGATACCAGCGTCGGTCTTTAAACAGGCATCAGAGTTCTGGGCGACACTCTTAACTCCGCTCTTCAACCACACCTACCTGACCGCTACAATCCCCGACTCTTGGAGGGGCTCTATACTGTTTCCAATCTTTAAAAAAGGTGACCCCACAGAGCCTTCAAACTACAAACTAATCGCCCTGCTCGACTTGGAGGCCAAGGCATATGCACACCTACTACTCAGTGACCTAGAAAAATGGGCAGAAGAGGAAAATATAATACCTACGTATCAGACTGGTTTCAGGTCTAAGGCATCCACAATGGACAACGTCCTGGCGTTAGTACATCTTTCAGCCAAGGCAACCTTGAAGAACCACCCCCCACTATTCTGCTGCTTTGTGGACTACAGTACAGCATTTGACAAAGAGGACAGAAAACCCCTTTGGTGTAAATTAGAAAAGTGGGGGATACCACCGAAACCTTTGAAGGCAATTATGTCACTATATGAGGCCACCTCGGTGCGGGTTAAAAGAAGCACTCGTACTATCACTCGCAAAACAGCCACAGCAAACGGGCTGAAGCAAGGGTGTGTGCTGGCCCCATCCTATTTAATCTATATACCGCAGATTTGGGTGAGGCCCTAAAAGGTGCCAGTCTAGTAGCCCCCAGACTAGGAAGACTGAGACTACCAGTTTTACAGTATGCTGATGATACAGCCATAATGGACCACACGAAGAAAGGCCTACAAAGAGCTTTAATGGCCCTAAACAGCTTCAACATCGCCAATAGCCTGACAGTCAACAAAGGGAAAACTAAGGTCATCATCTTCGGATCCTACCATCAGAAACGGCAAGCACAGTGGCAGTTGGGAAATGCTTAAATACACTCTGTGTCCTCTTACAACTACCTGGGGGTCTGGTTCTCGGAACGGGCCAAAGCAAATGTCCACCTCAATCAGCTGGCTTCGAAAGCCAATAAGGTAACACATTTGCTAAGACAACTAAGCCAGAACTTTATCAGCCCCTCTGCAAGTCCAATACTGATAGCTTTAGGAGCAAAGCTTCTTCCTGCAATCTTCTATGGACATTTGGCTTTCCCTGGGAAGCTGGGCGCCCTTCTCAACTCTGCCCAAGCCAAGGCTTACAAGTTGGTGTTACAAATACCAAGGTCTGCAAGAAGAACCAGGCTGAGACTGGAGCTTGGCCTAGCAAGGCCAGATGTGATCGGCCAGGGAGAGCTTATCAAGTTGTACCTAAGGGTATTAAAGGCCCCGGCTAACTCCTTAAAACAGAACTTGAGATCCATTTTTGAAGACCGAGTATCGACATGGCACACTAGGCTGGGAAATGCAACGAAAGCTCTTAAATTAGTGGAAGAAAATCTCGCGCGGCAGGATATCCCACTGAATGTTTGGAAGAGAGCCATTAACAAACAAGTGTATGAAATCTCCTTTGAACGTGATTACAAATCCCTTCGCCGAAGCTCCAATTTGGAACCCCTAAACAATTCATTCACTGCGGGCAAAGCACAACCATATCTAAGCGAGGCTATCACAACACAGGCCCGAAGCAAAATTCTATCTATGAGGCTAATCACGCTCGGGATAGTAGATTTCAACCCCGCTTGGGCCCAAAGAGGGGACTCCATATCCTGCAGGCTATGTACGTACAAAAGGGAATCCTGGCTGCACCTTCTGTGCTGCTGTCCTCATTTCAAGAATGAATGCCGGTGACTGCTGCGCCCGATCTGCCTCAATCGGAGCATAACAACATGCTCGAAAGCATCAGCCCTGTGTTTGTTAACTACCACCACTATGACACTAGCGAGATCGGCAAAATTTGTTCACCAAATTAGACTAGCACTAAAAACCCATAACGAGAGCATTTCATCATTCAGGAAGTTCACCCCGGATCAGAGTTGAAGTGAACTTGTCACGTAGTATCATTGACAGTGCCACTTGTACGCCCCCCTATGAAAGAAAGCAAAGACTTATTCCTACGCATACAAGGCTGGGAAAGGCCAATCAAATGGGACTAAGACTGGGGGAGCTGTACCCTTCTTCCTTATTTTGTTTTTTTATACCATTCTTTTAACAGCACAGGCGTACACCTTTTTTAAGCAAGCAAAGAAGTTTTAGAATTACTGTTCTCTGTACTTTCTATTTTTACTGGAAAGATTTAAATTAATTGTACAGTTAATAAAAAACCTTGAAACCATTGCTGTCTTCCTCGACATGGAGAAGGCTTTCAATTTGGTTGAATGGCTCTTTCTGTGGCAGGTGCTGCAGAGGATGGGACTGTGGGCGAGCCGTTTCTCCAAATGATAGGGGCTCTTTACAACAATCCCTCGGCCAGGGCGCGACTCAGTAACCTCGTTACAGAACCCTTTGCTATTGGCAGAGGGACACGACAGGGCTGCATGCTCTCCCCGCTGCTGAATGCCCTGGCGGCGGAGCCACTGGTTTGCGCCCTGAGGGAGTACCACGGCAGCGAAGGTATCCGCTTCCCCACATGTAACATAGTCGTCTCTATATATGCAGACGACACATTGCTGTATGTCCACGACCCCAAAAATAACCTCTCGCCGATGGTCAGGGAGGTGGTCTACTTCGGCGCTCTCTCTGGCTTAAAAGTAAATTGGACTAAATCGTTGGCCTTCCCCCTGATGCCGGTCACTCAGAAATTTGATATGGAGTACCCGCTATAATGGACTGAGGACCCTATTAGATATTTAGACGTGCGTCTACACACAGACCCAGAGCTTCTCCTTAGGGAAAACTACGGAGTGGCGATTAGTAAACTGGAGGATGATGTGGCTACCTGGAGTAAGGTCCCCCTCTCACTTATGGGGCGTATTGCCATAATGAAAATGGTCGTCTTGCCTAGGCTCCTGTTCCTCTTCAGTGCAATTCCAATTGTGCTGTCCAAGCTTTTTTTGCAATGACTAACCCAACTGATGTTCAATCTTGCCTGGGCGGGTAAGCAGCCCAGAGTCAAATGGACGACCCTCACACTGCCGTACAGTATGGGTGGCCTTGGAGCCCCTAATCAAGAACTCTACTATCGAGTGGCGCAGGCGTCGCACTTGCACACTTGGGTACATGGTGAACAACGCATCCCACACGTACTCATGGAAAGACTGTTTGTGGAGTCACATGCCCTCCCGGTCACGGTGTTCCAGCCAATGGGCCGCAGGACTGGTATTCTAGATTCAATAACAGCTACTAATCAGGCGTGGCACACTCTGCTGCTGAAACAGGGGAATGTACTGCTATATTAGCCACTAATGCCAGTGGACCGGACAGTGTGGCTGCCCCCTATCCGGGAAAAAGGAGTTCCAAGCTTTGCAGCAACTCGGCATACACTTGGCAGGTGACCTCTTCAAAGACGGCACGGTTAAAACCTGGGAGAAAATGGTAGGCGATAGAAGGGATCTCACACTACTACTCCGATTCCAGTACCACAGAGTGTGTAGTGCCTTCCTAGACTTGCTAGGACCGGACCTGGCGGAACCGCCGGAAGTTCCGGAGCTAACCTATGTAATAAAAATGGAATCTCCCCGTAAATTATTGACCAATTTGTACAGGCTTGCAATGTCCAACGAGGAGCACCAACTAATGAAGGCTAGAGTGGATTGGCAGAGAGACTTAGCGATTACAATAGATGACGCAATGTGGCACTATTGTTGTGTTAATACTAGGAAGATTTTCTTAAACGGGAAGCACAGATTAATACATTTCAAATTTCTCCAAAGGGTGCATTATACTCCTGAGAGGCTACATAGATACGGTCTGCGTACATCCGCAACATGTGAGAGATTTCATGCGCCAATTGCTGACTTTCTTCTCTTAGCGTGGAGCTGTCCTGGGGTACAGGCATACAGGGACAAGATTTTCTCTGAAATGAGCAAGATTCTTGAGATCGAGCCGACCCCTGATCCTGAATTGGCACTCATAGGACATTCTAGGGGTCTACCGGTGGCAACCCGCTGACTAGCAGACATGGGGATGCTAATAGCGCGAAAAGTGGTAGCGTTCTGCTGGATGAGAGGGCCACTGCCCACTGTTACCCGTTGGGCACAAGATATGATTTATTGTTGCACCCAAACCGAAAATTATAGTGAACTTTTACCACCTAGAAGTCGCCCAAAAAATTTCTGGGGATTGTATCAATCATACTTAAGTGGCGCCACTCAGGGGGGAGACTCAGACTCGGAAAGTGGAGCCGAAGGAATCCAGGTGGCTCCCACTGATGGCGCAGCAGAGTAGACACTGACGTGGGGGGACTACGCTCCTGTATCGGGTGCCTTCATGTGCTGGGAAGGATATGGGAGTGTGGTTGATGGATGGGGCGTGCAGAGGTTTCGAATTCCCCACATCATTTACCTTGGGGCCTTGTCGTGCCCTAGAGGGGAGACTGGCTACGGAGGGGTGAAACGAGTGGTGTGCGCGACTTCCTTCTGCAGAAGGAGAACTGATGATTTGGTGTGTACAGACTTCTGAAGCATACTTGATTTGTGTGCAGCCGACACATGGCATTGTGTGTGTGAAACGGGGGAGGGGTATTTGTTAATATCAAAGATAGTTCTCCTTACTTGCTAGATACTGCATCCATAAACGGCTTACCTTGACTTTATAACGCGGCCGGCCCAACTGGGTTGTAGGCGGCATGCTGTGTTTAAATAAATGCTGCTTCACCTTGCTACATGTACATGCACGTATACTCTGACTGCGATAGCTGCCGGCCTGCGGACGCAGGTTGTAGGCATGTAGCTGTGTACTCTTTATTTTGTCACCAATAAAGGTTTTACAAAAACAAAAAACAAAAAAAGATAGTTCTCGTATAGTTCGGAAACTAATTGTTTCAGAGTTGAGAAGTCTCGACAGCGCGGTCCACAGTGTAAACAAGACGACTCGAAGCTTGATTCTATATTTGAAATATTGTGTTCACTGCTCATACAATGTGGATGTCGTCTGAATCACATGCATCTGTGTACAATATGCAACCGGACCCCAGGGTTGTCGGCTGATGGGCTGTGTAACTACTGAAGGGATCAGCTAATTCACTACTACCCGCCGCCAGCCCCAGGGTTGTAGGCGCAAGAATGGGTCCAACTAGCAATCTGCATATATTTAAACCTCAAGAGATTTGGACCCACTTTATTCTTTAAACACTCCCATAGGAGCAAGCACCCTTCCGTAAACAGATCACCCCAAACCTCCAACCCGGCTTCCCTTAAGGGAATAACTAAGCTGTCTCCTAACCACCCAGGACTCTCCGGAAGATCCCAAAGAGGTGACCTACTAGAAAAATACCCCAACTTTATTGAAGTCCTTACTTTAGCCTAAGTTTTTGCCATCCCCTGCAAGACCTTCAGTTTGACCTTCTTGAAGAACTTGAGGTCTCCAAATTTAAACAGAAAGCCTGACTGAGCTACTCCTTCCCCTTTAAGCAACGCTGAATACATGCTCCCAATGCCGGAATCTGTAGGCATCTTTAACAGCATTCGGGCATGGGAAAGTTGGAATGCCCATGCATAAATTTGCACATCCGGAGCTGCTAAACCAACTTTCTCCCTGCGCCGCCTAAGTTTCTTCCATGCAATTCTAGGGATTTGTTTATCCCAGATAAAAGAAGTGATATCCCCCTGTAATTTTACTAATAAAGAAGGATCAAAATAAAGAGGAATGGTATTAAATAAAAAAGAAACTTTAGGTGAAATAGTCATTTTGACCAGATTGACTCTCCCTAATAAAGATAAAGTAAGTTCTGCCCATGATCGCATAAGTTTGCGA
This sequence comes from Lissotriton vulgaris, assembly GCF_964263255.1. Taxonomy (NCBI): domain Eukaryota; kingdom Metazoa; phylum Chordata; class Amphibia; order Caudata; family Salamandridae; genus Lissotriton; species Lissotriton vulgaris. The sequence goes on along the minus strand of NC_141689.1, from coordinate 343,946,738 downwards.
CAATCCTTTGCAACAGCAGCAAAATTAGATATGGCAATTAGATTAATGTTTTTAACAATATTGAGGTCTAGGTAGCGCAAACTAGTACCGGACTGTATACCAGTATCACAATCATCGTCATTCCATACCATCATCTCAGTTTTTGAGGTGTTAATCTCATACCCTGAGATTTCGCCAAAATTCAGAGCTACTTGGTTACTGCGGGAAATGCAGTGCGTATCGCTGATAAAAAGATTAGAACATTGTCCGCGTACAGGGCCACTTTCCTCTCCTATCCCCTATAGATAAAGGGTTTGATATTTATATCCTCCCTCAACCATTGGGCGAAGGGTTCTAGATATAAATTGAATAGGAAAGGGGAGAGTGGGCAGCCCTGCTGTGTTCCCCTTGCGATGGTAAAGGGGTCCGATAATTCTCCATTGACCAGGACACAAGCTGTAGGGCTCTGGTACAGAAGGGTAACAGCCCGGCGAAAACCCTCACCGATGTTAAACTTGGCCAAGGCCCCCGACAGGTACAACCAATTTACCCTCTCGAAGGCCTTGGTGGCGTCAAGCATGAGAACCGCCAGGGGAAGGGCATCAGTTGTTGCCATATCGATAGCCCCTATCAGATCATAAGTCAGCTCATATAGCTGACGGCCCTTAACAAACCCCCTCTGATCACAATGTAAAATATCAGGTGCCACTAAAGCCAGCCTCTTTGCAAGAACCGTAGCAAAGATTTTATAATCTACGTTTAGTATTGAAATTGGCCTATAAGACCCACAACACGAGGTTGGCTTGCCTGGTTTCAAGATCAGGGAGATTCATGCACTATCCCAAGATGCAGGGGGTCGAAGACCTTCCTGTAAGATTTGGTTAAACAAGCTAGTAAGAAGGGATACAATTTCTTGTTCCAGGGAACTGTAAATTTCTGCTGGGAGCCCATCGGGTCCTGCAGCCTTCCCCTTCTTGCCGCTTTGAATAGCTACCCTAATCTCTTCTTCCGTAAAAGTGGAGTCAAGGAATGCTCGCTGTTCCCCAGAGAGTGCCGGGAGAGAGATCCCTCTCAATCAGCTCTCGATGAGCTCTGGATCGATCTTTTTATCCTCCTGATAGATGGTCTGAAAAAATTCTCTAAAGACTCTTCTAATATCATCGTCTGAGGAATACGTAACATTGCTGACGATAATAGACTCAATATTATTACGGACCTGGTCTGTTTTGGATTTCCAGGCCAATAACTTCCCCGCACCTTCCCCATACTGAAAATTAGCTATTTTACTAGCCTCCCATTTCTGCAAGATTCTCTGATTTAAGACTGAGCCCAAATGTCCGTTCAGAGAAAGTAATTTATTGTATAACGGCGTTAAAACAGTGTCGGAGGAGGCAGCATTCAGATCTATATCAGCTTGAATTTTAGCTATATCGATTTCAATGTAAGCAACCTCCTCTTTATACTGTTTCCTTCGATATGACACCTTGTTGGTAATAAAACCCCTCCAAAAGTCCTTAAAGGAGTCCCAAACAACTCCAGCTGCCGCCGATCCAATATTAATATTCATGAAGTTTTGAGCTTCAGTTTTAAGAAACAAAATATCATCTGACTGTGAGAGTAAAGAGCGGTCAAATGACCAAATTCTAGGGGACGCTTTAGGGAACCCCACAAGTTCCAAAAACACTGCTGAGTGGTCGGATAGGTAAGAGGGTAGGTAACAGATACTCTTAACGGAATCCACAATTTTTTGACTAATGAACACAAAGTCTATCCTCAACTGATGATGGTACTTATAATTGCGAAAAGAAATACCCTGTTGCTGTTCTGACCTAACTCTCCAGATGTCTATATATCCATATTGCTTCAAACAGTTAAGCAAGAAGGCCCTGGTCTTGGAGAGGGCTAGAGGTCGACTACTAGGAGTTTTATCCAGAAGAGGATCCAAAACTATGTTGAAGTCCCCAGCCAAGATGATTGGTTCTGGGAAGGACAATAGATGCGAGAAAATTGATTCTAAAACCGAAGGATCATCTTGGGTTGGGCCCATAATAGCGCACAATCGTTATTTTCCCCCCAGCAATAATTACCGTGGTTATGACCCATCTGCCACCTGGGTCAACCAACTGAGAGAATAACCTTGCTTTTAATGGTCTCTTAAAAATAACAGCCACGCCTCTATTATTCATAGCTTGCAATGTGGATACTGAAAAGTCAATCCACCTATTCTTTTTAACTAAAGATAGCATTTCAGTCTGGGTCAGATCAGATGAGTCTCCTGGAGTATAATGACCTGCGCATCCGAATCACGTAAGTATTGCATAATTTTATCTGCTCTTGGTGTGGTACGGAGGCCATTAACATTCCAGGAGATACATTTTAAACTACTCATACCAACTAGCCCATCCTCCAACCTTCCACTCAATTAAAAAAGAATTGATAATAACCTGCGATAGCTGTGGAAATAATTTGTTGGACATTATTTCCTTAGTGCCAAAGCTAACAAAACTCAATTGGAAAATGAGGACATTTTTAAGGTGGAAAATGAGAAAAATTTTAAGAGGAAAATGAGGAAATATTTAAGTTTAAGGAAAATATTAAATCAGGGGGAAGAGTATATATGGACTGATTTACAACAAAAGGCTTTTGAGGTAATTAAAGATGATATTATACATTCACCTACACTTAAATCTTTTCGAATCAACAAGGAATGCATAATTACAGTTGATGCAAGTTTATATGGCGTAGGCAGTGTACTTTCACAGAAAGAAGGAAGTGACGAATGGAATGTAGCATTTGCATCTAGGACCCTCAATGAGCGTGAAAGGAAGTATACAGTGATAGAAAGAGAACTGCTTGCTTGTGTTTGGGCAATTGAACATTTTAGATTATACATGTGGGGTTCAAAATTTACACTCAGGACAGATCACAAACCCTTAGTTAATATTTTGTTCGTGGGTGGTGGATGGAATTCTACGCATAGGATTGCCAGACTTACTTCAAGATTACAGGAATATAAGTTTGTCACTGTTTATGTTCCTGGTAAAAAAAATGTTACCGCTGATTGTTTGTCACGTCTTCCCTGCAGTTAGAATGAAGTTAGTGTGATAAATGAAGGTGATTTTGTGTTGACTAGTGGCAGGGTATGCTCAGACATGAGTCCCTTGCTCACTTTGCCAGTGAATTCAAGCAAGCCGGGCTGAAGACAGCTGGAATGCCAGAAACCGGTCCTCGGAAGCTTGTTTCCGGTCCAAGGAAGGCATGGCTTGGCAGTTCGGGCTGGACTGTTCCCATGAGGCACAGGGTCAGACTGATTTGCATATAGCCATGTCTGAACTGGGGTGGCAGAGTGGGCTAAAGAACGGTGATGATTAAACCCAGATCTTTTGACTGGGTGTGAGTGTTTGATTGATTCTGATGCTCCGTCCATCACCACCCCCTTTTGTACTGCTTTTGGCCGCCATAAGTGTGGCAGGGTATGCTCAGACGTGAGTCCCTTGCGCACTTTGCCACTGGATTCAAGCAAGCCGGGCTGAAGACGGCTGGAATGCCAGAAACCGGTCCTCGGAAGCTTGTTTCCGGTCCTGGGAAGGCATGGCTTGGCAGTTCGGGCTGGACTGTTCCCATGAGGCACAGGGTCAGACTGATTTGCATATAGCCATGACTGAACTGGGGTGGCAGAGTGGGCTAAAGAACGGTGATGGATTAAACGCAGATCTTTTGACTGGGTGTGAGTGTTTGATTGATTCAGGTGCTCCGTCCATCACCACCCCCTTTTGTACCGTATTGTGTTGACTATCCAGGATGTTTTACAAGGGAAATTTCAGGGTATTTCTGAATCGCTGTGGATGTAATGTGTACAGAAAGATTCCAAGTGGGAAGAACTTGCGAGTTATGTTAAAAATGGATGGCCAAGCAAAGATTAGATCAGGTCAGAATTGTTACCATTTTACAATGTAGTAGAGGAATTGGAGTTGGAAACTGGTTTTATCTTTAAGTCACGAAAATGTATTCCCCCGGAGGGTATGCAAGAGGTCATACTTCAAATTGCACATAAAACTCATCCTGGCATATCTTCTATGAAACGGTTGGTTAGATCTTTTTTTGGTGTCCTGGAATTGACAGATGTATTGATAGAACAGTCAGAGAGTGCCAGGAATGTGTAACAAGTGAGAGAATGTTGAAGGTATTTACACCACCGCTCAAAGTTGTCAAGTGGCCATCTGAACCTTGGGAGAAAATCGCATTTGATATTTCTGGGCCTTTTCACATGTTACCAGAGTCTTCACGTTATGCATTGGTTATTGTAGATTATCATTCCAAGTGGCCGAAAGTAAAGTTGGTTCCCAAAGCTACCACTGAAGCAGTTACTGGTTTCTTCAAAGAGATTTTCACTAGAGAAGGTTATCCATCGATAATGGTCACCGATAATGGAGTGCAATTACCGTCTGTAGAAATTGTTGCTTTTCTTAAAGAGTGTAATATTGCCCACAGGTTAACTTCTTTATATGAACCACATGAGAATGGTCAGGTGGAGACATTCAATCGTGTGCTGAAGAATTTCGTTGTAGAATCTATCAGAGGTGGAACAAATTGGGTAAGTGCGTTAAGAGAACATTTATGGATTTATCGTATTACGCCTCATTCCACTACGGAGGTGAGTCCTTTTAAACTTTTTAAAGGTCGCAACCGGCATCCAATGTTTTACCATGTTGGTTAAAGAAGAAATGTAACAATGCATTGTTGGGTGATAAAGAGAAGGTTGTTGATATTGCTAAACGTGTGAAAAACATGCAATTAAAAACAAAAAAGTGGTATGATAAAACATGGAATGCAAAAACACAATATTTTCAAGTGGGAGAATGGGTTAGGATTCTAAAACCAGGTTTATTAGCCAAAGGTTCTGACAAATGTAATGATCCCATTGAAATTAAAAAAGTGTTTACAAACAGTGTCATGACTCAAATGGTAGAATTTGGAATGTTAGAAGATTGGCCATATGTTCCAGGTTTCATAATGATTCTGTTGCTTACAGAGTCAAGGATGCAAAACGTACCATCAGTTTACCTAAATGATATGCTGATTATGTTTAGAGTGTTTTTTGTACTAAGTTTTACATTGCATTTTATACATATTTTTTTATTGTTGTTTTTTAGTTCTGTTTTGTAAAAAGGGAGATGTGTTACATTCCCATGAATAGTCCCCAAAATCTGGAACTCCATCCCCCCGCACATCAGAACCATACCGTCCTTTGTGGAATTCAAAAGTCAACTCAAATCCTTGTTCCTTATCCGTTCCCTTGGTTGTGGAAAACTCGGATCAGAAAGCAACCCCTGAACTATGCGACTACACTGAATCCTGTAACCAAAGAAGTTCTGCAGTACAAATATGCTCCGTTCACTCTGACACTCGTTGATTGCTAATACCTTTCATATGTCATGTTCCTGTTGATTATATGCCATTCTCTTATTGTAAAGCGCTCTGTTACCGTCAGGTCTTGATAGCGCTATATAAAACCTCCTAAAAAAATAAAAAAACATGCCATTGCATGCGACATGTTATTCTTTAATTGTGTTCTACATTCCACATGCTGGTGGAATTGTTATGCTTTGCAGTTGGAGGACAGTTTATGCTGGACTCTGCTGTAACAAGATGTATGTCGTGCTGCTAATAAAGGAGCATCATTTTTTACCTTAAATTAGTGATTATTCAACAGGAGGATACACGGAAAAACAGGGGAGAAGGAAAGACTCCGCAAACTAAAACTCAAGAGAGAGAACCACTGACATGGCAAAAACCCTAAGTAGGGATAAAGCAGGTAGATTGTACAAGTTAGGGGATAAAGCTGGGAAACTACTGGCCTGGCTGGATAAAACAGAGCTTGCAAACCGACTCATCACTGAACTAATTGCAGATTCGGGAAAGTGTTAGTAGAACCGCAGGAATAGCAAATTAATTTGCCAATATTTATTGCACTGTATACCAATCCCACACCTCCCTTCAAGAAGAAGACTCTAAAGCTCTGCTTTCAGACATGGCACTCCCAACTCTATCAACAGAAGATATAAATCTGTTGGACAGTGACATAACTAGCAATGAGATTGCACAAGATGTTAAATGTTAATACCAACAACGGTTACACTTCAAATTGATCGACAATATTCTCTGAACAAATATCAATTTTGTGATTTCTTCTATCCTAGACTAATCACTTTATACTTACTATAGTATGGCATGTTGTGCTACAATTGTGTCCTGGTGAGCTAACACAATATTTAAAAATGTAATGTTAATATATATAGCACATCCCCAACTGGATAAAATCCAATGTATTGCCCGTCTAGAGTAAAATTCAATTGTATATATAAATTCATTGGTAGTGGTAAAAACATGATCTTTTGTGTGATGCTTACAATCATTATTCTCCAAGATTTCCAAACTATAGATATATGTGCACATATATTTGTATGTGTCTCCACAAAAAACAATTTAAAACATCTTGATGCTAGAACACAGCAATTACAAAAACAAAGCAAAATTCATCAATGCAAATTTCACTAGCCAGTTCAGGATTTTAGAGAGGAAACACTAAAAAGCGTGTTATTTTCACCTGTACATAAAGTCCTGCTTCACTATTAGGTCCTGTGGATATCTTGCTGTTCAAATGTAATATATACCTTGATTCAAGTCTCCTTATCTGCTGCTCTCTAAGGTCACATTTTAATTGGAAGCCAAAGGGTCAATCACAAAATAGCTCAAATCAATCAATCAATCAATCAATCAGAAGATTTTTATGTCACCCCTACTGTTTGCCCTGTCAATGGAACCTTTTCTATCTGCCCTTCAGTCTCAGGCTCGAATAATCCCATTTAGATCTGGACCGCATATTCTGAAAATTACCGCTTATGCGGACGATATAGCTATATATTCTACTAATGTCATAGAGGCGCTGGCGGGTATAACTGCTGAGGCTGATAGATTCAGCATTGTTTCAGGATACAAGCTTAAAACACAAACAGTGGCCAATTACAGACTACCAGCCTCGGTTCCTGGAATCTGTAAAGCCGACAACTACTTACAATAAATTATGATGCTTTAGTTAAATCATCAGCTTTGTTACTTAAAAAATGGCACAAACTCCCTTTAAACATTATAAGTAGAATTAACCTGATACAAATGAAAGTACTACCAAAGTTTCTCTATCTTTTTCGATCTATACCACTGGGTCTAAATAATTCTTTTTTTAAGAAGCTTGATGGAATGTTCAGCAGCTTCATTTGGGGTTATAGGAAGGCACGCAGATCTTTGACGTTACTTAAAGGTTCTTACGGGAGGTCTTAATTTTCCAGACTTTAAATTATACTTTTGGGCTACTTTTATTGGTCATTTGCGCTCTTTGCTCAATCCAGAAATGCAACTTTTCTATCATACTATTATGTTAAAACTAGACGCCAGAATGTTTTTGCTAAAATTGAACGACCCTAACTATTTTAAAAGGGTTAAATTTAAGACTGCTAGGGATACTGCGAAAATATGGTTTAATATCCTGTCCTTCTGTAAAACCTCTTTTTTTCACCCTAAATTAGCGCTCTGGGGAAACCCGGGTCTTCCCGGGATTTTTAATGATGGTCAAGCAAAATTATGGTCTGTTTTTGGAATTGTTACATTAGGGGATCTCTACGGTGCTCAGGGCTTCTTAGATTTTGTTGCACTTAAAAATGTATACAATCTGACTGAGGAAATGAGGTTTAAGTATATTCAAATTTATGACTTCCTGATATGTAAGTTGAAAATCTTTGAGGTCGTAGATTCGCACATATGGAACTATTTACACTCATCTAAAACAAAATCTCTGATCAGTGAAGGGTATAGCAGTTTCGTTTCATATAAGATTGATGACTGCTCCAAATTGGCTGAGAAATGGAGCTCGAAGTTGAGACTCCCGATTAATTCCAATCAGATCGCTCATTCTCTTTCAAATCTAAATAACTTGGTGCAGTCATCAAGTCTTAGGTTGCAACAATTTAAAACAACGTGTATGTTATACTATACTCCTGAAGTGATCCTTAAATGGTCGGCAAATACTTTGTTTAGTGATCGCACGAAATGCCCTAAATGTGATCTGGTAGGTGCTACTACAGAGCATATGTTGTTTTCTTCCTCCATGCTAAATGAGTTTTGGCTTGCTTTTGATCAAGTTTTGAAACTGAAATTGGCTAGACCACCCTTTCTCTCATCTCCTTCAATCTTATTAGATATACATGATGTTTATCGTCCTCAACAGGCCTTAATTACTATCTTACTATCCTGTGTGAAACTAACCATTGCTCGTGCTTGGATCTCCCCTCAGCCCCCACATATAATGGAATGGTGGGCTCTGGTGAACGAATTTTATAACATGGAGGCGGCTTTGGCTAGGCATAGAGGGGCTCGATCTCTATGTAAATTTGAAAAAATTTGGGGTAACTTTATTTAGAATGTCAAAGTATTGTTAATTTATCTTAGGTTGATAAGTCAATATGTTAATTTGGCAACTTTTGTAATATTCTTCTCGGATTTTCTCTAATGAATGCAACAAGATTTTGAAATAAGTGTTAACATACTTATTCTGCTACATTATGTTTAAGATGACTCTTCCCTCTTATGATATGATGTGTTTCATTTTTGCTTATTTTTTATCCACTTCTCTTGCTGTTAATAAAACATATTTAAAAAAAAAAGATTTTTATGCAGATATTGAATAATCCATAAAATATATATGACATACAGTTCACATTAAAGTTATCATACAATCATTATAAAACCTTGCTTTTTAAGTATGTCAAGTTATATGTAAACAACATAAAATAGAATACCTTACTACTTTGCTGAACATATGAAAAACAGTATATATGACATTTTAAGCATGGGCGAATTTTGCGAATTTGCGATCCGCAAATTTGCGGATTTGCGAATTTGCGATCCGCAAAATTCGCGAATTTGTGCGAATTTGCAGATTTTTGTTTTTTTGCGTGTTCGCGGGGTTTTTTGCGTGTTCGCGGGGTTTTTTGCGTGTTCGCGGGGATTTTGCGTCTTCGCGAGCCACTTGCATAGCGAAGTTACCCATGCAGTCGTTTATGGGAGAGGGAGAGAGAGATAGATAGATAGATAGATAGATAGATAGATAGATAGATAGATAAATAGATAGATAGATAGATAGATAGATAGATAGATAGATAGATAGATAGATAGATAGATAGATAGATAGATACATAGATAGAAAGAGAGAGAAAGAGAGGGAAAGAGAGAGGGAGAGATAGAACGAGAGAAAGAAAGAGAGGCCGGATCTCTGAAGGGCCAGATTCCTTAGTTGCCCCTACAGAACATACAGCTTTTTATTTTTAGCAAAATGCATATGAAAATTGTGCTATAAAGGTCTCTTTTAGTTTAAACCCTCCTGACAACTCACAATGGGTGTATTTGCCATCCTCTCCCTTCTTCCTGTTTTTTATATCTGTAAGTGCTTCCTGATGAGGTTTAATTCCTTGTCTCGTTGCCTACTTGTAACTATTCTCTGAACCTGCTTCAAGGGTCAGAGCAGGGTCAGAGAATAGTTGCAAGTAGGAGGCGCCAGGAAGCAATTAGCAGCAGGTGTCCAAGTTGAAGTTAATTTGTTTGTAACACTTTTGTAAAAGGTTACAAAGAAATTAAGTTCAACTTTTGCACCTGCTGATGTAACCCTTGCTTGGCTGAAAATTCGTCCACGCTGATTCGCGGATTTTACCGCGATTTCGCGAGATTCGCGGATCACGAAATCGCGGAAAATCCGCAAATTCGCTCGCGAAACGGATTTTACGCCCACCCTTACATTCTATTAAAAACATTAAAAATATATCACTTATGATCAAATAATGGCATAATTTCATATCTTAAATCAGCTTAGGCAATTGATGATTCTTCTAAGACTAATACATACTTTATAAAACATTTGTTTAAGAATGTACATTCAGCCAGGTCAAAACAGAGTCGTCAAGGTAGAACATAATTTCCATATATTATCTCATCTAGACTTGTTAAAATGTTCCTTCTTACTACTACCTGCTCAATGTAAGTAGAAACAGTATGACAAAGTAATATATTCTCCAAAATACATAAAAACCTAAATGCATCTTGATAAAAAAAAAGAGTCTCTGGGTTAGGAACCAGGGGTGTTACAGACTTGTCCTATTACATTTGTATAACTCACAACATAAAATGAGATGGGTGGTTGATGCGGAGGTTCAGCCATCACAAGGGCATTTTGGTGGAGTTTTTGTACATTCATCTCTCTTGGGGCATGCTATCAATTGGTGCAAATTACCTAACCGCATTCATATGAGATAAAATCTCTGCTGGTTATTTGTTGCTATAGTTAGATACCTGGGTAATTCCAGATTTCATGACATAATACATATCTAGGTACAGAGGGTGTATGACTTTCTCTTGTCTCTCTTGCACTCCTCCTATAGTGGCTAAACATTATTTGTATCTCCTTCTTACTGAATTGCAAGATACTGACTGGATTTCCTACAGATCTACCCTTAAATGATTCAATTACCAACCTATTTATGTATGCTAACCATGGAATCTTATATTAGTCTTCCAGGTTTAGACAGTCAAAAATAACTTCTATTGAAAATCTTGAACCTGCCTTTCCCCAAATATTATGCCAGCAAATAATAGAATTCAGGTCAATCAACTCTTCGATGTATGGCATATTCAACTCATTGTGGATAATAAAGGATGAAACAGTGTGGGGTACTGACCAAACCCAACATAAAAACGAATTTTCCTCTGATTTTCCAGGGCTGCTATGTGGGGTATGGCTTTCAGCCATACCCCACATAGCAGCCCGGTATATATATGAGGCTATCCATTTACTCCTGTAAAATGTTGACAGTTCTCGAATAGCTTATTGCCAATTTTACTAGAAAATCTAAATAAGGCTTCAATAGTACTGTATATTTTAATTTTTGTGTTTTTAATGTCAGGACCCCATGTACCTGAATGTGTGAAGAGTATAAAGAGAAAAGAAAAGGTCTGCACTTCAGCCAGTCAATGATACTTCACATAGTGCTTCTCCTTCTAGGGTTACCCCTTCCACAAACTATGGTAAAGGTTTAGTGCAGGTTTAGCTTCAGATCTTTTTGCTCCATGTATGCAGCGAATCATTCGATCAGGAGCTGCAAGCCATTTGCAGTTCTCGAAATCAGGACAGCATCGTCGGCATGAAGAAGCACGGGTGTAGGGCGAGAACCCACCCTAGGAACACCTTCTTCTAATTCTTAGCGCAAATCAGAATCATTGTGATTATGCACTTCTTCAAAATGATGTGCTACGGGAAGGCTGTGATCTCTGTTTTTTATATTCCTAATATGTTGTAAAATCCTTAAATGCACCTTCAGGATTGTGCTTGCAACATACATTTTCGAACAAGTACATTTCAGCACTAACATCACAAAATCACTTTGCAGTGAAATGCCCCACGTATCTTGTAATATGTGTTCGTCAATGGTGACATGACTTCCTTGGTGTTTACCCCAACCCACCTGGAGACAGGCAACCCCAGCAGGCAGCGAACCACACACTCATGGCCTTTGCTTGTGCATGGCATGAGGTGAGTCGCAGTGCCTATGTTGCAGCCGCATTGCACCCCTCCCAAACCCTCAAAAGGCACTAGGGACCCCATCCCACAAGGCTGTATTTTTCTTAAAGGGAGGGGAGACACCTGGTCCTTCTCCCCAAGCCTCAATAGGCCATAGGGACCCCATCACCCAGTGCCCTTTTTAAAAAAAATAAGAGTGGGACCATGTGGCCCCTTCCACCAGTCTCATTAGGCCCCGGGGACCCCATCCCGCAGGGCTGTATTTATTTTATAGGGGAGGGTGCTGTGTCACCGCCCTGCCCTTTTGTATTTTACTCCCTGCCTTATTAGGCCTTGGTGACCCCATCTGCCAGGGCTGTATTTTTTTTTAAGAGAAGGGGGACATGTTGCCCCCCCCCCCAAGCCATCCCACACCCCAGGGACCATATCCCCTGGGGCCTTCTATGTATGTTTTATAAATAGGAGAGGGGGCATGCTCCAGTCTCGTTAGACCTTGGAAATCCCATCCCCAAGGAACATTTTTTTTAATAGGGGTTGGGCCATGTGGTCCCTCTTCCCAAGTCTTTTCAGGCCCCAGGCACCCCATCTCATGGAGTCATATATTTATTTTTTTAAAGGGGGAGAGATGGCCACGTGGTCCCCCTCCTCTACCCTTATTAGGCCCTGGGGAACCCATCCCACAGGCTGTATTTAAATTAAAGGGGAGGAGGACTGTGTGACCCCCCTCCCCGAGCCTCATTAGGCCCTGGGGACTCCATCCCTCAGGATCTCGTTTATATTAAAAAGGAGAGGGGCCATGTGGCCTCCCTCTCCCAAGCCGTCTCAGTCGCCTATCAACCCCCATCCCCCAACGCCATAATTCTTTTTTTTTTACAGGAGATGGTTCACATGGCCCCCCTCGTTCAGACTCATTAGGCCGTATGGACTCAATGCTGCTGGGCCGTATATATTTTAAAGGGGAGGGAGACTGTGTGGCCTCCCTCCCTGAGCATTATTTGGCCCTGGGATCCCATCCCCAGGGACTTATGTATTTAAAAGGGAAGGAGGCTGCGTGGCCCCACTCCCCAGGTGTATTTTGGCCCTGGGAGACCCCATCCAACAGGGCCTCCAGTTTAAATTGGAGGCACCCACCATGCACATGTTGGGGGCTACCTGGGGGAGTACCAGAGCCCCTGTGGCCCCAGCCAGCTCCATGCAGGCTGTGGGAGCAGGTATTGCTCCCACGCATAGGGAACAGCCATTTATGCCGGCTACAGGGGATGCCCTCCCTCTCTTTCAATTGAGGTATGGCCATGGGGATGGAGTCCCCAGAGCCTTTTTAAGGCTTGGGGAGGAGGCCACATGGCCCCCTTTCCCATGATAATTAAATTGGATTCCAGGGGATGGGTCCCTGGGGCCAAATACGGTGTGGTATGGGGTCCATGTGTCCCCCTCACATACATAATTTAATTGGACTCGAGGGATATGGTCCTGGGGCTGAATACAGCTTTGGGAGGGGACTGCGCATCCCCTCCCCTTTAATATACCCAGCCCTGGGTATGGGGTCTATGGGGCCCTAAATGGACTGGGGAGGGTCACCCTACTGACACCCCCATATATATTTATTTAAAATGGTAGCAGTCATTTTGAGGGGGATTTTGAGACTGCACACCCATGCAATATCAACAAAAAACTGCCAATTTGTTTTTTATTTTGGCCCTGGGGGTGCTCTGGGACCCACCCCCATGAAGCCTAGTGGGGAGGGGTATCCCTACCCTGCCCCCAAACTTCTTTTTTCAACTTCAGGGCAGGGGACTAAGTCCCGAGTCGTTTAATGGCTGCCATCAACATTTTGCTCATGTTGCTGACAGCCAATCAAAATGATCGCTTCTGCAGGAGTCAGACTCCCAAGGACACGACCTGGCCCAATGCCAATCAGAACGTTCTACTGCTGCTCCCACAAGACTCTTGCGGACCCGTCTGTCGAGATATACCATTATTTTTAAACCTTAATTTGTTAAAAACTACTGCATGGATTTACATCAATTTCCAAAAAGGGCTATCTATGGACCAATATCTAGCTTCCAGTCAAATTTTGTGTAATTCCGTTCAGCAGTTTCTGTGGGAATGGTTCTTAGAGAAGTCTATCAAAAATGCATGGGGATTTCACGGTTTGGGACCCCCTTTTTTTCACCACAATTGGCAAATCACCGCAAAACTTTCCATGCACAAACTAGTCAAAAAGTAGCACTTTGTTTTAAAGCTTTTGATAGAATCCCTGATATAAGTTTAATTACCCAGTGGCAACCGCCTATCTATCTATATATGCTTCCGACTCCTGCTGCAACTTAAACACAGCTACCGACACCGCTGGGGATCAGTTCTTAATTATGTATTTCATTCACGTCTTCAAGTATGCCATAATGCGTTTCGGCTATACCTAGATAAAGATAGATGTAGCTATAGACAGACCCTCCAGGATTTCGCGATTTCGCAATTTGCAAAAAACTCGTGAAATCGACAGTTTTGTAAAAATGCAGCGATTTTTACAAAACTGCCCGCGAAATTTGGACGGTTGGTGAGCTCATAGGAGGCCCCTTTTAGGTCTGTGTTGTTACTACAGCTCTGCTCTAGTGGCTGAGAAGTACATGCTTCGGTATCAGATGTGTCTTGCTTGCTAATGTTTCAGGAGCTGGGGGGGGGGCGGTCTCTTTTTAACAGAACTCACCCAACCTGCTGGAATTTCGGCCCCCACGTGTCTATTCCTGTATGTCGCCCTCGTGGGGAACAGGGGGCGGCTTCACTCCTAGGTGACTCTCTGGTAGAGAAAAGAGAGATTTCGGACAGCCAGAGCATCCTGTGGGGGAGCAGACGAAGGAAGGGTGGCTGATGTGACAGACACCTGACAATACCCAGGGACCCATGGCAACTGCGGGCATTTATATGAAGAAAAAACTGCGGCGGAGGGATAGATGTGCAGCGTGGAGGAGGGGAGGGGAGGGCTGAAAAGTAAGAGTTGAAGGAGATGCGAATGAGACCTGAGAACAAGGATTGAAGGGGGAAGGAAGGGAGAAGGAGAAAGAATGAGGGGACCCCGGGGAGGGCAGGAGGTTGCAGAGGTGAGGGGAAGGGAGATTTGAGGAGGGGAAAAGGTGAAGAGACAAGAAGGGGCGAAAAGGGTAAGATGTGAAGGAAAAGTGAAGGAGCTAGAAAGAGGAAGGTTGGAAAGAAATGGAAGGTGTGAGTTGGTGAGGGTGGGAAGGAAGATAGAGATGGCAAAAGAGAGACGGGATAGAAAAATTAGGTGTGCGAAAGGAGGCCAAGGCTAAAGAGGGGAGAGAAGAGAGAGGCCTTGAAGGGGGCAGAACGAGGTTGAGATGGGAAAAGAGGAGCAGAAGAGATATGAGAAGAAGGGAGAAAGAGTACAAGATGTAGAGAGCGGTGGGACAGGAGAATAGAGATGCGAGGAGAATGAGTAAAAGGTTCCCCTAGCTGAAATAGAGAGGGGAGGGAGAGCCTGAGAGCTGAAGTGGGGGAGGAGGGCAAAGAGGATGGAAGGGAAGAGGGGAGAGGTGGGGAGATGGAATATAAACGAGAGACAAAGATAGAAGAGATGGGAAGACAAAGGAGAAGTGCGGGAAGTGAATGCGCAAGTGAAGTGGGAAGGAATAAGTGAAAGATAGGGAGGGAGGGAGGGAGCGAAAGTTGTAGAGGGAATGGGAGCCCGAAGGTAAAGAGGAGAGGAGAAGAGAACTAAGAGGACTAGAGAAAGAGTGAACGGTGTATAGATGGATGAAAGTGAGAGGAAGTGGAGGGATGCCTGGGAGGAGGAATAAAAAGGGGTAGAGGGAAAGCTAGAGGGCGAGACGTGGGGAGAAGAAGAGCAGTAACCCAAGGTTCAATGCTCTTAATTCATGAGAAACACAGACTCTGTTAGACTAAAATTGCCCTAAGAGGCCTGACAGGCTGGCAGAGTCTTTATTTTAATTATTTATCTACTTGATACTTTGCGGCAATTCTGATTTTGGGGGGCAATAACATGTTAATTGTATTCCTTAATGCACAAAAATGTGCCAGTCCTGTACATACCATGCCTTTTCCTCTGGCTAAATTCCCGCAGGGTTGCTTTGCTGAAATCGAACAAAGGGTAATATTGAGTGTGATAGGCATCACAACACTTACAATCTCGGTCTCCGGGCAAACAGGTGTTTGAAGGGGGATTGCAATTTAATGGGCGTGTTATAATCCGGGCGTATACTTTTGCGTATTCACTATCCAAGATACATAAAGAAACTTATGCCTACAAGCAATGTTACTTAAATGTAAATACTAATCAGGGCCTAAGTGGAATACTACGCTAAAACAGTTTTCATTGTTTTAATGCTGAAAATGAATGATTCGGAGTAAAATAAAGTACCGCATAAATGCGCTAAATTTCCATATTTGTGCCGCTAAATTTGCTAATCCATGCCGCTATATCCTGGGGGGTCTGTATAAATAGATATAGCTATAGATAAATATAGGGAAGTTTTTCTATCTTGAGTGTGAAATTTTTCTAGACAAATTGGACAAAATGTGCAATGTGTGTGTGCCATCAATCACTCATGGTATCGTGAAGTTGCAGACTACTGTGTATGTACACTGAGGGTGCACGAGTGCAGGACTGCACAGTGGGCTCGTTGGGGGATTGTATAGCCATTCCATTTGCTGGTGCATCCCTTATTCTAAAAGGGTCTGGCTTTTCTAACCTCTAGTCAGAATAGGCGTAAACCAGGCAGAGGTGAAGGGGCAAAGCTGACAAAGATCATGTCCTGCTTGCTTTACAAGAAGTATGTAACTCTGTAATCAGGTGCTGTTTTAGCGCTGATAGTCCAATTTAATTTCGACCTAGAGTAGAAATGAATTGTTCACCTACATACGATTATGAGTTATGCATTCTGCGACGCTCTTCCATCACAAATGTAGGTTGACAAGCTATGCCTGCTGCCATTTGGACCTGAATCCCAGAATATTAAATCCAAAATACTGTGGGGTCCAAATATTGTGAAATCAACATCAAGAATTAAAATAAATACTGTGAAAGTAAGTATAGCATTGTTATCCTGAACTCCTCATCTTACTACTTGCATATATGGATACATATTGCCACATGGCATGTATTTGAATTTTACACTTACTTATCTGTATTTAGTTTCACGATATTCTGGCTGACAATATTTCGGCCTCGATATGTTGGTCCATCTATATTTTGTTTTATGGTGGAATATGTCCTTTAGCTCAGGCACGTTCTCAGTATCTACATATGAGAGCTGTGCAGGATCTGGAAATGCCTGCCTTGCCTTCCCACAGCACACATCCTACGTTTGAGAATCTGGGCCCTGTGAGTGGTTTCCTCCTGCACCCAGATCTGCGATGCATATGTTTGTTTCGCTGCTCATATTTATGGCCAGGGCTGTGGGGCCGGGCTCTCGAGCCTTTGCAGTTTTATAGCTGTGAAATGCACCGAGGATCCCCACTGTGTTCTAAAAGAAAATGTTCAACTCACTTCTGAAAAACCATTCATCTCCTGTCCATGAAAAATGAAAGATACATTCCACGCCTTGTACAAACCGCTGGCAGTGTGTACACGAATTCTCTTGGTGTTTTCAGAATCCCAAAACCTCAAAACCACAAGGAGAAAATTCCTTCAGTGCTGTCAGCTTGTTGAAAGTATGACAACCACATGATGATAGGAACTCTTGTGAATGTTTGACCCATAAAAAGTAACACTTTCGGAATCTCACCAGAGGTCTTGATTTAGAAGAGGCTGATTGCCCTCATAAAGGGTTCCTCTCTGGTGTGTTGTCTGCACTCTGAGGCCAGGCCGGCTTCCTCCACCGCATCCTCTGATTACAGTAGCCAAGTCAGCAAGCACTGGCCACACGCATGGCACGGCTCATCCTATCCTGATCCCTAGCTGCGCGCGCGGCTCCCCCAGCAGTGTCTGCTGGCTCTCTTACAACCTTCCCAGTGAGACATAATCAGCTGTCTGGCGTGGGCTCATACCCCTGTGTTTGTGGGGGACGCTTTGTCCTCTTTTCGCATACAATTTTCATGTGGAACGTGCAGGGCTGTGCAGAATATGTTTAAAAAATATGTTGTTGCCCATGTCCTGTCATTCATTCATTACGCACCATAGACACACGCAAAATTACCGTTCCCTTCGTCCTCCCTTAATCACACAAAATAAAGAAAGGGGAATTCAAACCGATCCTTTATCTCATTGGGAGCGGCTCAATTTTCTATACTGGAAAATCCTTTCATTTTTAAATAATGTCCACCCACACTAAACAGTTTCACGCTTCATCATAGGGCCTGCATCAACACTCTGACGCAGACCAATGTACAGAATGGAGCAGAAAAATAACATATTCTTTTATTTAATCAAATGTTGAGGTAATCCATCTGTCCCCAAAAAGATCTAAAACTACCTAGGGGATAGTCCACTGCATTTTATTTTGGATTTCTCCTGGCAGGATTAACAAATTGTATGGGCGGAGTATTATTGGATCATTAGTATGTGGTTGCACCAGAATATGCATCCACAACTGGAGTCATAGTGATACACCAATATCTTGCACTCTAACCTTATACTACAAGGCAAGATGCTGAGAGGAAAGCACAAGTATGCAAAAAGGGACAGGAAATGTTGTGCCTATTGGCTTGGGAGTCCTAACAGGGTGCTTGTAGGTTAGGCGACGCAAACCTTGATGCAGGTTAAACCCTCCCCTACGTAACATATACTGAAATTCAAGTGCAGGCTTTTTTTTTAAACTAGACTCCGGTCAGCGGGAGGCAGCTGCATCTATGTACATAGTTGCTCACAAAGCAATATGGGTATACCCCTTCCCCGGGTACTGCGTTCTTAATGGTAACCTCTCTCGGGGTACCCTTCCTGTTGCGACGCTCTGTAATTAACAAAATGCTGCGGTCATAATGCACTGTCATATTTCAGCACCTTCATTATGCCTAAGCCCTGTTATGATATGGGCAGACCATTGGACACATATGCAATATAATATGGGAATCATCAATAATGTCACCAAAGGCCTTGGCAAACTACTGTAGAAATCATTCTGTATTAGCGTTTTGTGATGGTGTAAAAGAATACAAAGCAGCAAAAAACTGACAGAAGCCTATCTTTTCGCACCAACATACAACTGGTCTATGTCACAGAGAAAAAGTGCAACATTTATGAACCGGCAGGGTGCTTCTGGGCCTGAGCATTGGTCCTTGCCCACAGTCAGGACAACTCTTGCTGCAGGGATGTGTCCTAGGTGGAGGACCACAAGTTCCATCGCACTTACTCAAAACATCCTTCTCTGGTTTGGACTAGCTACCAGCCAGGACTAGCATGGAATCTCCGTTTGCACTCGCATGCACTACAAAATCTATTCACTGGACATAGATCCCTATAAAAAGTTAAGAGTGAGATGTACAAAGACATTTCAGTGTTGCAAAGTCTTCCATTGATGAAATAGCAGGGTTTTCTATAGCTAAATAGCTTTTTAAATGTAATAAACCCATTTTACAATTCGGTAACAAGTTACCGAATATCAAAATGAGTTTAGAAAGGCATAACGAATCACAATTTGGAAGGGTGCGTATAGGCCGTCTCGTCCGAATTACGATTTACAATTGGTAAGTATCAATGGTCAACGACCACAGTTTCAGTAGCTAACCGTTAATAGGTTACTGGCTCCTCAAAGAAGGTGGTAACCCATTCACAATGGGTAAGAGATTTCCTTTGGACCCCTACCCATTTGTAAATGTAAAAGAAAATGTTTGTCTTGAGTGGGCAATGGTCAAGTCAAATGCCTGGTAGTCTGCAGACCCTATCCTTATGCCATTCCTATGATGCAGCCCAAGATTGGCGACCCTCTTCATGGTGTTTTTGGAACATCTAGAATTCCATAAACAGGTCCCAGAGCAGGCCAGACTATCTCCAATATCTTCTCGCCTAACCAGCCATACTGAGTGGTTTCAAAAATAAAGAAGGAGCTCTTGTAGGGCAGAATAGCAGTCCCATTCAGCACTCCCTCATTGTCATTTTCATCCAAGATAATCCCTCACATGGTCCTGAGCCCATTTACAAAGGGTCATTGATGTCTCCTGGCAAAAAGTCAATAGCTTGATGTAGGAACTCTTGAGTACTACAGGAAAGGGTTATGTTCACCTCACTGACTCAGGATGGACGAGTTTATTCTTAATCTACAAGGTACCACAACAAAGTATATCCGCAAAGGATTCGAAAAAGTAAAGTGGTAGGATGAAAACCTTCTTGACAGGAAAAGAAACCAGCAAGACTTAGAATAACTTCAAAGGTGATCCATCATGGCTAAGAGACCAGCTGCATACTCCAGTGGAAGATGTTTCAATTTGGCCAAGAGAGAGTGCAATGCTCCAATCAAACAACCTGGAGCCTCTAAAGGCAAACGCATCTACAACTGGATTACAGTGAGCCATGAAAATGGGAGGATCTAGGAGAGAATGTTCACCCAAATGGACATGTAAGGTTAAGGACTTTTGGCAGCCACGTAAAAGAATTGATGGAGTATCATAATAATAATAATAATAATAATAATAGGCATTTATTAAGTGCACAGCTACCCCAACTGGGTGTCCCGGCGCTATAGTGGGCCGAAAATGAGGCAGCAGGCAGAGCAGCAACTAATCAAGCCGGCTAAATAGTCAGGTCTTAAGGGCTTTGCAAAACTCACATTCAGACTGAATCAAAAATAACGGGAGAGGTAGCTTATTCCAACATTGGACGGTTCCTACCTCAAAAGCTTTACCTCCTGATCTTGCTTTTGAGAACCGAGGGGGGATGAGCAGGCGCTTGTCATTGGACCGCAGAGTTCTCGATTGACAATAGGGACGGAGCCTCCTCCGAAGGTAAACCGGCCCACAGCCTTTTCCTGCCCTGAAGGTGAGTGTCAGCGCCTTAAACTCTATTCGCTTAGCCATGGGTAGCCATTGGTGTGGTTGTAGATACTGGGAGATATGTTGTTGAAGTGAGACTCCGCATACCAAGCGGGCAGCCGCGTTTTGTACCATCTGCAGTCTGCTGAGCAAGCCTAATGAGAGACCCATGTATAAACCATTCACGTAGTCTAAATGGGAAGTTATCAATGCATGAACCACAGTTTTACGGGTTGCATTGGGCAGATAGTTAATACATTTCTTGATCATTCTAATCTTGCCGAAACAAGGGGCAGCCACCGATTGAACCTGTGTGGCAAGGGACAGCTGTTTGTCCCATCTAACTCCCAGATTCCTGACTGAGTCCTTGGGTGCCGGAGCAATGCCCAGTTCCTCCGGCCCCCACCGATTAGAAGAGAGGGGACAAGGTTGGTTAAAAAATAGGATCTCGGTCTTATCTGCATTAAGTTTCAAGAAATTGCAGTCCATCCATGCAGCAATATTCTTGGGACAATTTTTCAGTGGATCAAAAATAGCGGCAGACACAGCATTAAAGGTGAATAGAAGCCGAGAATCATCAGCATATGAAATTACTTTGACCTCAGACGTGTCAATCAATTCAGCCAGCGGGGTAAAGTAAATATTAAAAAGCAGCGGACTCAAAGCAGAGCACTGCAGCACACCCCACTTAAGTGGTTTGACTGGGGAGATGAATGGATGTATCCGGACCAGCTGTGTGCGGTCAGATAGAAAGGACGATATCCAGTTCAGCCCCCTCACACCAATGGTCTTAAGGCGATTCAGAAGAATGGGATGGGCGACGGTGTCAAATGCTGCAGACAAGTCTAACAGCACCAACACCGCCTTTGAACCTCCGTCGACCGCCCAGCGTATAGAGTCTGCCATTTCAATAAGGGCAGATTCCGTACTATAGCAGGGACGGAAGCCGGATTGAGAGTTGTGAAGGAGGCTCTTATTCTGACCAAAGGTTATCAGTTGCTGATAGACCAATTTCTCTAAAATCTTAGCAGGAGCAGGTAAAAGAGAGATAGGTCTATAATTGCAAGGAGAATCAAGATCTGCGTTGGCTTTTTTTTAAATGGGCAAAAGGAACGCGTGTTTCCACGCATCCGGATAACAACCCAATCTGAGGGAAAGGTTCCAGATGGCGTTTAAATGGAGATTGATACATTTATCAAGGATATTGTATTGCTTGGCGGGCCAGGGGTCACTAGGGGAACCAGATTTACACTTCTGCAATTCAAGAAGAGAGGCTTCCTCCGAGATTATGGCAAATTCTGAGAGCACAGAGCTGGGAACCGGCATTACAAAGTGGTCCTCAGAAGTCGGAGTGGTTTAATGAGTCTCCGGAAAGAAATCAGAAAGAGATGCAATTTTGTCCTCAAAAAACTCGGAGAGTTTATTACAAAGGGTCTGTGAAGGACAAAGGGTCTGTGAGGGGGGGTGTGGGTGAGTGCCAAAGGGTCAGTGAAGGACTTAGCATTTTTAAAAATCTCCCTAGACATGTTTTTAGCATTCTCAATCCTATCGGCTAGAAAATCTCTTTTATTATCAATCAAAAGTTTGCGGTATTCTTTAAGAGCTAAGCGATAGCTTACCTTACTTGATGCAGAATAGGTCAATCTCCAACTTTTTTATTCTGAGTTTCTCTGAATACCAAGGTGCCGAAGGGGAAGATCTGGGAGACTTTACTGCTCTCAATGGAGCTACTAGATCAGGCGCACCACCTATCCAACTATTCAAGTTGGAAATGCCAGCCTCCAGATAGTTAGGGCGATTAGGTAAGGAGTCCTTCAGATGATGTGTAAGAGACTCTACCGTGACTTTCTTCCATTTCCTATTGAACTCTTTAGGGGTGGAGGTAGCTTTCGCTGAGTTGAACAGCTGAAATCGAAAAGGGATCAGGAAATGATCTGACCATATCACTGGGAGTGGGGCAAGGACTGAAATATCGGATAGATTTGTACAAATTAAGTCCAGGGTATGGCCTGCCTTGTGAGTAGGATAGGTAACGTATTGTACTAAGTTACAGCTGGCTAGCGTTGCGATAAGTTTAGCACTGTGCTGGCAGGGAATAGTATCTGCATGGAGATTCAAATCACCTAACATAGTAAAATTCGAGTAGCGTATGCTAGTTTAGGAAATGTAGTCTGCAAGGGTGGAAATTAGGCTGAGACTAGAATTAGGAGGTCTATAGAGCAGAAGACTAGAGCAGGAGAAGACGCCGATAGCTTAATACAGAAGGACAGACCCTCTATGGAGTCCACCTGGGCAAAGTTAGAAACAGCGATCTCCCAACGCGTGTTGTAGATGATAGCCACTCCCCCTCCTGCTTTACCCTTCTGCCTATTTGCACAAACTATACCATAATTTTCCAGAATAGCTAATGTCAAAGCAGGATTGGTGTTGTCCCGGAGCCAGGTTTCCGCTAAAAATAGGAGATCCCAATTATGTTCAGCGATTTACTGAAAAATATCAAGGGCGTGTTTGGGCAATGATCTTCAATTTATCAGCCCAGATTTTCGATTAACTGTCATGGGTGATAGAGGAGGTTTTAAAATACAATTAGAGGTAGATCTGGTGGGGCTAATCGCATTGAGAGAAAACTTGCAACGCGGGCAAGAGTACTTAAACATGGGCTCTCCCGATATCACAAAGGAGGGGTGCGGACAGGGTGGAGGCCTGAGAGAGGTCAAGTCTGGAGAGCTACATGTAAAACTTGGGGAAGTAATATAAAGGGAAGCATCTCTGACCCTGGCCGCCGTCCGGCCGCGGACGGGTGTAGACGGGCTTGCCTTTGGCGTGCCTTCGGCATCCCCGTGGCGCGTCGGTGCCATGCATTGCTAAAATAGACTACTGCTGGCGGAGCGCTAGAGCGTCACACTGCCGCAATGGCTGTTCTGAAAGGGCTCACCGGAAGTGAGGAAAATCCCAGTAATATCAATTAGGAATAGAAAGGCTCCCTCCACTCAAACAGCATGGGGTAGCTGCAGTGGACCGGGGAGTGCAGGATGTCAAATAGGCAGAGAATCACACGTACAGCACAGGTGAGCGATATTAAAAACGAAATGACAACAATGAAAATGCTTTTTAAAACAACTTGAAAATAGAATTCCAGCAAGGCGCTAGCAGTATCAAAGGTCTATGTGGTAGAAAGAAAGAAAGGAGGATGCTATTTGGTGGTAGATTATATATAAGAACGCCGGTTGGCGGCAGTCAACAATAGCAAGGTATGCTTTATGTAGCACTGGGTGACGCCTTAGTATTAAAACCACGAGATGGTTAGATTCACCAATGCAAAAAAAAATGTCTTGTAGGTTGTCCTGCCTGGCCACGTTTAGAAATATTTGGTTTGAAATCCTTTTCGCCTTAATGCCCTGCTCTACTTACAACCAAGTCTGGTATGTAGCAATTTTCTTTCTCAGCCCATTGCCTTAAAAGAAGTTTGGTTTTGAGAGTGATGAGTAAAATATTTAATTTGCATCTTACAGATACAAAGAATAAAACAGCCCTGATGAGAGATCAGCGACACTGTGCCTGATCTCGAAACGCGTCGGCACTTTCATAGGGTGGAATAAAATGTCATCTCTACGATACTAGGACCGGCTGGTCCAGTATTGATTTGTTTAAGAGCCATTCATTTGCTTATAATTCCCCCTTGATTGGTTTTTCCTATTTTTCTCATTTTTTGATTGTAATGTTTGTTCTAATGTTGTTTGTGATGTATTCTTAGTTTTTTGTAATGTTTGATGCAAGAAATTTTCTTTTTGTACTGTGTAAAGAATCTGTTTTTCATGTATGTACAAAGTATATATAGCTGTGTAAATATTTATTATATTGTTTTCTGTCATATAGCTTGTCATAACTTGAAAAAGATAATAAACATTGACACTAAGTAGGATGTCGAGGGGGATCACAATAAATTGATCTTTTCCCTCCTAATAAGCTTATAGAGATGTTGTGGTTCAGGCAATTTGTGTTATATATTCGGCACCCCCGCGGCGCGTCGGTGCCATGCATTGCTAAAATAGACTACTGCTGGCGGAGCGCTAGAGCGTCACACTGCCGCAATGGCCGTTCTGAAAGGGCTCACCGTAAGTGAGGAAAATCCCGGTAATATCAATTAAGAATAGAAAGGCTCCCTCCACTCAAACAGCACGGGTTAGCTGCGGAGGACCGGGGAGTGCAGTATGTCAAATAGGCAGGGAATCACAAGTACAGCACAGGTGAGCAATATTAAAAATGAAATGACAACAGTGCAAATGCTTTTTAAAACAACTTGAAAATAGAATTGCAGCAAGGCGCTAGCAGTATCAAAGGCCTATTTGGTAGAAAGAAAGAAAGGATGCTACTGGAAGTGCATTGTAACCCTGAATTCCTCAGTGACTCAAGATTACAGGAAGCAGAGGCCCACTTGGCTTTGGTTTGGACTGTTTATGGAATACATGAACTAAATCTCACCTACAGGAATGGTCCATCCACTTCAGGGAATGAGTGAAGTCTACTGAAACTGATTGTCCACCTGGTGTACCTAACAAGTGTATGCTAATGCAAGCAAATAGGCAGAAATTAAAGGTGGTTATTATAGTAGTCAGTATTAAACATTTAGGGCTCCATTAGGATGACGGGCGGACTTTGCCCGCCCGTCATCCCATCGTAAATCGGGACCGCCCGCCTAAAGGACGGGGGTCCCGACATTGGCATTAGGATGCGCCCGCCACAGGGGCGGGCGCATTCCTCAAATTAACATTGTGGCGGGCGGTGCTCACTGCACCGCCCGCCACAATGTTAATAACAAATGCACGCATTTGCATAATCGAAGCGGCAGGCACCGCGCGGTGCCTGCCTCTGCGATTATGCAAATGCAGGGGGGTACCACAGGTACCCACCGTATGCCACCCCCCTTTGGCCGTCACTCTGGGGGCCCACAGGGGCCCCCCAGAGTGAACACCGCATGCCTTTCTGTGGCGGCATTGCAGCCACGGACAGGCATTGAAAAATGCCTATTCTAATATGGCTGGCGGTGTCTTATAGACACCGCTACCATGTTATCCCTTTTCCGCCCCGGCCGCAAGGCAGCAGGGCGGAAAACAGGCGGGCGGTGTTTCCCATCGCTGCGGTCCCCTCCGCCATCGTAATATGGCAGGGGGGAATGCAGGGAAGGATGTCGGGCGGATTGCCTCCGCCAGGGTGGCGGTGGCCACCGCTACCCTGGCGGAGGAAATCCCCCCGACATCCTAATGGGCCCCTTAGGGTCCAATTACAACTTTTGGTGCAGCTGGAGCAGGCGGTACACCACCATCATTCTCCAACTGCACTAAAGCCATAGTTGGGCTGCCTGCCAGATCAGGAGTTTCCTCCGGTCTGGTGGGCAATTTTTTGCCATTTCCATAGCGGTGCCTCAGAAAATGGAAACCGCAATGGGAACGCCAAAAACAGTTCCTGTTTGGCATGGACTGTAAAGTCCATGCCTTGCATGCTCCCTTGCAGTCACCTACATTGCATGAGGCATCAGGGGGCACTGTAGGGCCCACTTTGTTTCCTCTCTGAAACGGTTTCCATGGCTGTGGAACAACCGTCAAAAAACGTGGTGGTGAGGAAACACGTAATATGCTTGGCGGTACTGCAGCAGCCCTGCCAAGCATATTGCGGCCTTAAGATCGCTGTGCCACTGCTAGGGAACAAAGGTTCCCTGGTGGCAGCGGGGGTCCCAGGGTGGTCCAATCGCCCAACTCGTAATGGGTCGGCTGAACCACCGCAGTGCCACCACGAGTCTGTTGGTCCTCTTGTCATATTTGCATTTGCCACCATTCTCCTTTGATACACAATTTGACCAAGTAAAATAAGCAGAACTCTATTGACTGGACAAAAACATTGTTGCCGGACATCTCGGAATGTTAAATACCATGGCTTTGTTACATAACCAACATAATAATAATAGGCTTTCCTGTTTTCAGTTTCTATTTTTGGTAATGGGTTTTTACAGTGTTTTCAATACCTTAAAAAACAGTGGTTATCAGTGGTTACACATTTTCGTGCCATTAAAAACAATAGAAACAGTGTTTTTCCAGTGGTTATGGAATGTTTTGTTTTTAATTATTGCTTGCTTTCTGTACTGATAGTGCATGTGTATAGACAGCGTGTATACAGGGTATATGAGATACAAATACATTTTTACGAATCAAACTTATTATAGTACACTAAACGATACTTCTTTAGTGAGTCTGTGGCCATGGGCACTCGCTCTTTCCTTCCTATGTAAACGTTTATCTGTGAAAAGGCCCTCTCAACATTGGCACTTGAGCCGGGCAATGCCAAAACAGCCAGTACACAATTTGCTAACTCTGTCCAATGACATAGCTTTCCATGTCAGTACAGGTGCACCTGAAGATTTTAATTCTCTAGGACATGTTCTGCAACATATGCGTTGAATTGGGCGCATATGCCCCCAGTTATTGAAGCAGTCAAAAATGATGCAGTATTTTTCAAAGTCTCGAGAAAATTCATAAGTAATCTAGAACTTGTGCAGAGTACCTCAGTAAGGCTTCATTAACTTTAGATGCCATGGTTGGGGAATATAGCACTTATTGTGGTCTATATTTCCATCCTCTTTTATATTGCAACTCCTTAGGACCCTTGTTCCTTTTAATAAGCATACGACCCATGGTCCGAAGGCCCCTTTCGGGTTTCCTTGTTCTCTAAAAATGATTTGAGCGCAAACGTTGGTTTGCAAGGCCTCACATCCCATCCAAACTTTTTGGTTTGGGTTCCCTAGTACCTAGTACTTCTCTACCCCACTGCTCTTATACTTACCCTATACGGAGAAATCTCCCTCCCTTCTCTTCAGCAAGATAACTATGTCAAATCTGGCTCCATTATACACAGACCATTATCTCAAACACTTATGTTCAGGCCCCTCACTGCTTTCAGACAATGCAGACATCTCCAACCAGATCAATACCTCAATACCAGAACAACTAGAAAAACTGAGGAAGAAGCAAGTTCGTTTACAGTTAATGGTATTAATGTTAATTGATTACCTTAAAGCTGAGTTGATTCCCCTGGGCCTCCAAGTTCGGAATATACCGGGTATCTTCACAGATAACCCAAAATACATATCAGGGTTCAGTTACATAGGGACCACCTGTTCCCGCCACTGGTTGGCACTAGGCATTGACACAGCGTCTGAAACATTGAAATCACTAGAGGTAGAAATTGCCGACATCCTAAAACAAAGTGAGGATTCTGATACTACTACTGAAAGCAAAAAACTCATATTACAGGTAGATAAGACCGTTGCAGAGTTTTTCAGAATTGAGCAAAATAAGAAATCAAATAAAGATAAAAAGGATATAAAATCTTATAACATTGAAACAACTTATCCTTATTTACAAAAGGACTTTTAAAAGAATAAGTCATATACCAATCCCCAACAAAATAGACCTTGGGGGAGATATAACAGGAGACAGAATCTGGTGGGTTTCTCCGACACCTCCGCCGAATCATCTGACAACTCAGACGCCGGCGAAGGGTCCAGTACATCAAGGCGAGGGGGAGCACACCAGAATTCGAACACTTTTTTACCGAGAGGCCAGCAAGAACCGCCACAACGAGGGTGTGTCAAGAAAGCTCAGAGATGGGTCAACCCCCCAGGGGAACGGAGGACCAGGAACAACTATTACCAATGGTAACACAGAGTCCCTCCGTAACTGACACCATTCCCATCTTCAATCTTACTACTCACTTGCTGGCGCAAGATGAACTCGCCCTCCTTAAGAAGGGCCTCACTTTTGTTCCGACGGTGGCACCAAACTTCATGGAGTTACACACCGAACTCCTAAGGTTCTTCAGGCGCGTTCGCCTGAAGACATTTTTTCAAATCCACCCATTCCCCGAAGTCAATGCACAGACTCCCTTTCGCCCTCCTTAAACCTTTTTACCATCTGCGAGTTTAATACCACCAGAAGTAATCACATTCAAGAAACTGGTTCTTAAAGACCTCACGAGCATGAAACAACAAAAAAGGTTTATACCATATAACATTACACTTAAGGAAAAACAGGCCATCTGCTCCTTGAAAACTAATGACTCAATAGTGATTAAAAGCGCAGACAAGGGGGGTGGAATTGTTATACAGGAGCTTGACTCTTACACGTCTGCAATCCAGAGACAACTAGATAATACAGACCACTATCTTAGGCTCGCATCTAACCCTACCAAGGTACTTCAGGAACTGATACGTAAGGTAACAACAGAAGCAGTATCAGAAGGTTTCCTGACAAAAAAATAATTAAACTATCTAAATGTGAAAAGTCCCAGGACCCCGGTAATATATACTTTACCAAAGATTCACAAGAATCTACGCACCCCTCCAGGCCGCCCAATTGTATCGGCATGCGGTTCAATTTTGGAAGCCTTAGGGTCATTTGTTGATTTCTTTATAAAATAATTTGTCCCTCCAACAGCTTGCTTTGTACGTGACTCCATGTCCATGATCAATCTGATCGAGCACCACCCCTTCAATCCCCTAACCGGCACCCTGTGCACCATGGACGTGGAGTCTCTGTATACTAATATCCCGCAAACTGCGGCTCTGCTTGTTATACAGAGGACTTTAGATAGTCGCCCACGACCACATGCCATTCCCTCATCTTTTATTTGCAAATTACTGGAACTCTGCCTTACCAGAAATTTCTTCACGTTTCTAGGCCTCTTCTATCAGCAAATAAAGGGGACCTCTATGGGCGCGATTTTCGCCCCAAACCTGGCCATATTATTCATGGACGAAATAGAAAGGCAGGTAATTCTGCTACCCTCTAATCCCTTCTTCTCCGGTATCATCATGTGGCGCAGATACATTGATGACATCTTCATGATATGGAGATTAGACACCAATGTACTGCACCACTTTTTACACTGAATGAATAACAACTGTTTGGGACTCCAATTCACCTCCACATCTGATAACACTTCCATAAATTTCTTGGATTTGACAATCTTTCATCAGGAAGGCGAACTACTTACAAGGCTATTTAGAAAACCCACTGAGAGGAACACTTTGTTAGAATACTCGAGTAATCACCCCAGGGCATTGAGGGACTCTTTACCATTTTCCCAATTCCTACGAATCAGGAGAAACTGTTCCCATAGGGAGGACTACTTTACAGAAAGTACCATCCTGGCCAACAAACTTAAAGACAGGGGATACCCAAAGACAATTGTAAAAAACGCCCTGAAAAGGGCCTGGTACCGCCCACGTGAGACACTCCTTGTCCCAAATCTAAAGAAAAACATCGACAGAATAGCATGCGTTACAACTTTCTCTCCCATCTCCAACAATCTGAGAAAAATGATTCTAAAACATTGGCCGATGATTAATGCAGGCATTCTAGAAATCGAGCGCCCCCTTTTTGCATTCAAAAAAAGTAAGAATCTAAAGGACCATCTGGTTCGCGCAGCGCTCCCCAGTCCTAACCACTCTTCTACTCTTGAGACAGCATGGGCTCTGTCCCCCATAGTTGGACATGTCAAATGTGGTGGATGCACAGTATGTAATTTGACAATTGAAGGTAAAACGTTTGTGTTCAACAATGTCACCTTTAAATGTAATACCCTCACAAATTGTAACACAAGCAATGTAATTTATCTCATCCAATGTCCATGCAACAAAAACTATGTTGGCCAAACCTCACAAAAAATTAAGACCCGTGTTTGCCAGCATAGGAGCCGCATCAGGTGCCGGACACCAAATGCCTCACTGGTCGAACACTTCCTGGAGGCAAATCATGATGAGGACGACATTCGGTGGACTGTACTAAAGGCATTGAAACTTCCCCAAAGAGGGGTAGCATGTCCAGTCTCCTTAACAAAGAAGAATTGAAGTGCATAATACTGATGGACTCTATTCGAAATGGACTGAACCGGACAGAGGATTGGACTTCGCTAATCTAAATGTCTATGGACGCGCTGCCAGCAGCCATGCTTATCCATTGATGAAGTGACTCATGACAAGTAACATAAGACTTGTACATATTCTCTCTGAAAACCACACAAGCCTTGAGATGTGAAGAAAACAGAAATTGATATAGAACCCATTACCTTTGAATGTCTTACTACTACCAAGCCATAAATCATTGTTGTTTTAATTGTTTTATAATCCTATGTGTATGAATGTAGAGCACTAAAGGCCCTCACTCCTCACGGTTATGAGCACATAACTGCACTTTAAGCCACCACAGAACTCATGATAACCACTGACCGACGGTAAATCACTTTTGGCCTAAATATCGTTGCCCAATCTATCAAGGCCACCAATCTATCAAGGCCACTGCAACACAACCTGGTTGCACAGCCCCTGCTCAGCCAATTCCACCACTCCATCATGGCCGCCAAACACAAGGAAGCTGTACCTAGTCCTCCCTCAGTTTTGGCACTTCACCGGCCTAAAAATGACCAACCAACGAGGCACACTTGCACAGCGGATTTGTGCTGCCATCGCAGAGGGAGAAGACCATCGTGTTTCTTCCTCCCACCCACCGCCGCTTCCATTGAGAAGTTAGGTAAGCGTGTTTCCAAATACGCCCCGACTCACAAGCCCCAACTATGAAGGGGCTTCTCTAAATGTCATTTTTACCATTTAGCATCGAGCTTGCGGACCAAAAATCCAAGGAGCCAATCCACTCCGCTAACTAACAAGGGAGAAGACCCTCGTGTCCTTGTCTCCCACCCACCGCAGCTTCCATTATGAAGCAAGGTAAGCGCCCATCCTCACTTGCCAGTCACGCCAGTCTAGACCGTGAAGTGCCCGTTCCTAATGGTAAAAACATTTTCTTACCATACAGCACCCCGCTCCCGGACTTTAACAGAAAAGGAGTAAATACAATCCCCCCGACAAAGGAACAATCATGCCCTCACGACCCTGATCCAGGACCCGTGAAGGTAATTATCCCCGGCTCTAGCAATAACATTAATTGCATGATCAGAGCTACCCCCTTACTTATGATCATCCGTTCTCAGTTTTCAGACGGCCCGGCAACTGCCCATAGGCAGTCCCACGCCAAACCAAGCCTCCCAAGGACTTGGCAGGTCAGTGCTCCTCTCACCAAGGTTCACCACCACCCCACCTCACCCACGTCGACTGCAATCCTCCCAAACTTCACCTGGCATGCAGGATCATAATTAGGCGATTCATTTTTGAAATTCACTGTTTTACCACCGTCACGAGCACCCCGAGTCAGATAAGTTATGTCTTCGCCTAAACTCAAATCAGAGACATCACCGCCCACCTTATTATGCACTAGCGAACAAAACCAAGAAAAGAATGACCACTTAATCACCAAGTCACCGCGCCGTTTTTTCACTGTGCTACATGAAAATGCACGCATGTATAAAAAACCACGATATGACATCACGACTCACCGTTATCTCAGATAAAATCACTATGAGATGTAGTTAAGAGTGGCCTGTATTTTATACATGGACCTTGCTGAATGCTTTTTAACTCTATGATCTCAGGCGGATGCCTTATGTTGTTTCTCCATTCTTCCCCTTTTCACTTTCACAGGCGTTCGTATTGTAAACAGGCAGTGATTTCAAACAGTCCTGATGATGATCCCGATTCATTAGGAGCAATAGGGATCGAAACCTTGATGCTCTAAAAACAGTGTGACATGTAACTTATTGTACATATTAATGTGTATACACTGTTGGTTGAGATTTGCGGAATTGTTCATTTAATTCGCAAGCCACTTTTTGGCTCCAAAGAAATTCCTACTTGCCTGTTAAACCTTTATTCTTTCTACTTACCCTTTCTCTTAATCTATGGTTTTTCTATGTTCTTGGGATAGGTACAGGATTGTGCCCTATCTAAATGTTCTTATTTGACCCTCTTCAGGTCAATTAATCTTTTTTTATCTCTTAAAATAAAATACTCCTCGCCCGGCTGGGTTTAGAGCTAAAAATATAGCACTTATTGTGGTCTATATTTCCATCCTCTTTTATATTGCAACTCCTTAGGACCCTTTTTCCTTTTAATATGGTTGGGGAAGGGGCATTTCTATGCATCATCGCAAGCCATTTCCCATAGACTATAAAATAACATTTCCTGATTTGCTCCTCCACATTTCTTCGCATACCAAGATGCAGTGCCAATGTCACTAAAAGTGTCCCTCTACTCTCAAGGAGATGTTTCAGATCTACACCATTTACGCTGAACACTTTTTAGACAAGGGTGTTTTCAGACTCTAGTCATTTGATTATATCTACTACATCAGTCATGAGTGTAATTCTGTGAAAACCTAAACATGCAGTAGACTTTAAATTTTTCACATCCCTATCAATATGTGACCAAAGATCATCACATTTCTTGCCTTTGGCATCATTACTAAGCAAACATTCTGTATACTGTTGCCACATGGATAATATATCATTCACAGCCTCTAGGACTGAGAACCACAGGCTAAATGACAGTTAGGATGACTCTTCCTTTGATGCCACACTAAGTTCCTGGGCATACCAACAGTGCACCTGTTTGGGCTACAAAGTCAATGGCATTCTTCATTAACTCGTAAGATTGTAAAGATGCTTTCATCATACCATCTAGCAAGTGACAAGGATCTCTTACAGGGAAGCACTTCAGCTAAGGTATCGATTTTGACAGGTCATCATACAACTTTTTCATGTACGTACCTGAATTACTGCAAATGCAAACAATATCACTTCAATCTTTATTGAACTTGGTAGGAACTTTTTTGCAGCAGCATTCTAAGTGACTCTGTGTTTCATGTTTACCAAATGTCTGGTGTCATGTTTTCACCACTATATCAGATGCTTGGTGACAACACCCTTTTCACATGTACCTGTCAATATCCCTTGCATTGAATGTTTACAGCCTAGGGTGTTTGGCAATTTATCTACAATCAATAATGACTCATTAGAAAAGGGGGCTGATGTTTAAAAGGATTTCTCCCATTCTCTGCCTGTGGGTAAAAGTGAAGGTATATATTGGGAAAGATTCTTATGAAGCCAGCCATTTTACATATCAGTGAAATCAAATGTAGCCAAAATATTAAATATGATTTTGATATTTCTCTATAGTTTATAGAATAACTAAATAAGGCCTAAAACATGCTTCTAAACACTGCATCCTTAGACCAAAGACCACAAAACTGAAAAAACTGATGGAAGAAGAAACAATATTTTAGTGACATTCCTAAACAACAAAACTCAAGCAGGATAATGTTAGCCCTGTCGTTCTCGCTGCTGCCTTGTACAACAAAGTTACATTGTATAGGCACCTTCAGGAAGAAATAAAAATGAATCTTTCATTCATCTTTTCCTTTCTTTGAGTGGCACTTAATTTGCGGTTGTGAAGGTGTTTTTTCAGTGTTTATGTGTTTACACTGATGACGGCTATTTTCCTTTCAACCTAAAACCAGACAGCCTAATTATAATGTATTATTGCGATTCTAAATTAGGTCATCACAGGCCCTAATACATGCAAGAAGTATCCAGGAGTCAAAAGTACACTCTAATCACAGACAACAGTTGGCATGACGAAAAGAAAGATTGTGAACTCAATATAATTAAATTGAACTAAGACAACACATGATGCTATACAGACACATGCACGTGCAGCACATACTCAAGGTGAGAATTTTCCCATCAGTTGTCGAACTGTTCCACCACTTTCACATCATTTGGGTTCCCCTTACCCAGGAGTTTTGTGTGCATACAGTCGCACAAGTTGGAAAAGAGGACTGTGAGAGTAAGGAGACCCTACGCTCTATCTAATAAGTGGTGTCAGTATGATGTTACAACTGAAAAAAAGCAGTGCAGGTGAAAATGAATTAGTGATGTGAGTAAAATTAGGTGAGACTGAGTAGAAGTAGAAGCTTTAATGTTTTCTCTCAGCTCCCTAAACCTAAAAAGTGAGATAGCAAATTTGACAAAAGATGCGCTCAGCAAATGGTCAACATGTTTCTGCATACGTGGAACAGTACCTATGCATTTGTCAGGACCTTGGTGTTGCTACTGCTGTTAAATATAGTGAAAAAAAGGAATCATATCACCTGTTCGTCAGGTACAGATCCTCCGCCACAATCTAAAAATAGTCATACCAACGAGAAAGTGAAAAGAATCAAAATGATTTAGAAAAATACACTCATCAGTAGTGTTATTTCTGTGATCATGTCGTTGCATTTGATTAGCATGATATCACTCACCCAATTTCTGTGGGGATAGCGCCTCACCTCACCTGGCTTCAGCTCAGGTAATTGAGGAGCACCGCTCTGTTATGAAAAAGACACACAATTGTAAAAACAATCCACCGTTTTTCCCTTAGGATAATCAATTGCACATCAATGATTGAAATAATATGACACCTACTGTGACAGGAAGTGTCGAATTACACATGAGTTTTGCCTCTAAGGCAGTTGTAATATTCAATCTCTAATCTAATATAAACTCCGTAGTCAAGACAATGTTTTCGTAATAGCAGAATGCTGCGATGCCTGTGCTCACTCTCATCAAATGCGCGTCGTGTGTCTGACAAGTTTTGTTAATACAAAATGCTACAATGCCTCTGCCCAAAGCCGGCTAAATTGTAGGTTATTCCAACACCGGGCCGCGCACATCCCGAGCACATAAACAGATGTTAACTATCTTTTCGGCAGTTAGTGACGCCTTCACGATCAGACAGGCCCTAGCCAAATACTGTATAAATGCTATATAAATCGTTATGTCCTACACAAACAAATGTTGAACGGAATGGTGAATGAATCATTATTTACCTCCATTCAAGATATCTGTGTTAAATCCATCTATCTTTTGCCCACCAGGCTACCCCAGTGTAGACCCAGCAATACGCAAATCAGTCTTGACCCTGCTCCCCATGGGAACAGTCCAGACCAAACTGCCAGGCCAGGTCCTCCCTCGACCGGAAACTAGCATCCAGGGACCGGTTTCAGGGCATTTCCCCTCCTCAGCCAGGCTGGCTTGAATCCATTGGCACAGTGAGCAAGGGGTATTCATTCAAGAAATGTAGCTGGCGGACAACTTCCTAAGTTTATTAGCTTGAGGCTTTTTTAACCCTGTAGTTCAATCTTTGGGTGCTCCTTGGGAAAACACTGGAGGAAATCAATGAACAAATTGCTAAACATTCCCAGGACATCAATGAAAGAAAAATCAGAAAATTCTGTCGGGACACTCTCGATTATATAAACTGGGAGAGGTATACACATGGGTAGAGGTTTATGCCCAAAGAAGGAGAAACCTCCCTTACACGCAAAAAAAGGATACCTCCTCATCAGGAAGTGACACGACGAACAGACCCCAGATGGGTAGATCATATCCTATACAAAAGGAACAGGGACCAGCACCCAACGAGCAACAACCATTAACAACAGCTGTAGCAACCACGACCTCTTCTTTTTTAGATCAAGGCCATCAAGAAAAGGAGACCCAGGAAGGGAAAAAGACAAAGAACACCCCAACACGAGAAGTACCACAATGCCCAAAAGGGACAAGAAGAAAACAACACAGAGGGACAACTAGTCATAAACATCTCGGACTGCACTCTGACTAAATATGAAGTTAAATTACTACAAAAAGGTATATCTTTTGTACCGACAACACAAACCAACTAACTGGAGCTCGAAAAGCTACGATTAGGACATTTCTTCAGAAATGTTTTACAGGATCAAGGTTCGCAAGAAGCAGACCAACCATCAGCACATACAAAGCCCCTATCAGTCAAAAAACTCTTGATCTATTTGAGAATCTAATAAAACAGGATCTATCCAAACTCAATTACAACAGAAAAACAACAAAAAACATTACACAGAAAGACCTTGATGCACAGGATAGCTAACAATGAAACCATCAAATGCATAAAAGCAGACAAAGGGGGAGGATTGGTAATAATGAACGCCTCAATGTATGAAATCAAAGCAATGGATTCACATATCGGACACAACTTAAATGAAACTTAACGAAAACCCAACCATACAGTTTGCAGATATACTAAAGAAAATAGTCCAGAAATCCTGCGATGCTGGTGTGATTAAAGAAAAGACCAAGAATTTTCTACTCAAAGATAACCCAAGGAGTCCAATACTATGGTCCCAAAGGTGCACAAAAACCTGAAAGATCCACCGCTAAGACCAATAGTATCAACACGTGGAAGCCTCCATGAGCCAATAGGCCAATTTCTGGACAAGTATTTGCAACCAAGTGTGAAAAAAATTAGGTCATACGTAAAGGACACAACAGATTTTCTATTGAAACTACAGGCGATAGAGATCAACCATGACGAGAAAATTATATTGTGCACAGCAGACATTAAATCCCTCTATACTTCAAGTCCGCATCTCCAAGGCATTGAAGCCGTGAAGCAAGCCCTAATGAGAACTGATTTGGATTTACAAATGCAAGTTTTTTTGATGGAGCTCATGTACTTTACCCTATATCAGAGCTATTTTATATATTAGGATTGGTGGGCACTTCCATGGGCAATTGCGCAGTGCCGGTAAATGCAAACCTGTTCATGCAACAATACGAGGAAGACGCATACTATCAAAATCAGAATGGCAAAACAATATCAAATTATTTGTGAGATATATTGATGATGTATTCATCTTATAGAAGAACACAAAGAGCAATCTGGAACAAGCGCTGCGGACAATGAATGACATACATGAACATATACAGTTCACCTGGGAAATGTCAGAGGAAAGGATAACATTTTTAGACGTGGAAGTCATGTTAACCCAGAAGGGTTTAGAAACTGATACATTGCGAAAATCAACTGAGAAGCACAACATGTTACATTTTACCAGCTTTCATCAAATATCACTCAAAGAACATCTACCAGCTTTCCCAAATGTTAAGAGTCAAAAGGACTACGTCAGACTCGATTAAATCTAGTCACAGAATTGATGAAATGGGCAAAAGATTTAGCGAGAGAGGATACCTGGATTCCATCATAGAAAAATCCAGACAAGTAACACATTCAACCAGCAGAACGGATCTGTTAAAAAATCCACCAAACGAGAAAACACCAGAATGGTTATGGTTTCAAAGTTTTCCAATGTGAGCACCAACTTCAAGAAAATCATTAATCGCCATTGGCCGATCTTAGGAATGAAACCTGACTTTAAATCACAGTTCTCACAACCGCCATTATTTGCATATACCAGGAGCAAAAACATGGGGGAAATGATCAAACAAAAACAAATGAATACTCCAAGGGCGAAAGGAACTAAACCATGCATGAATTGCAATAACTGCAATAATATAATAAAGGGTACCAATCTAGCCCACCCCATGAAGGGATGCAACAGCAAATTAACAGCAAATTAAGAGTATCAGCAACCTGTGACACAGCTAATGTAGTCTACCTACTGAAATGTCCATGTGGCAAAGTCTACGTAGGAAAAACCTAAAGAAATATTAAAACACGTATAAATTAACATAAATCAAACATCAGAACAAGGAATATGAAATCAGTAATTGCAGCACATTTTCTGGAAGAACACCATAACATATCACAACTCAAATTCCTGATTTTGGAAACAGTACTAAAAATAGAAGGAAGAGACAATAACAAACATTTATTGCATAGAGAAAACTTACTTTTTTCCTTTTACTGTTCACTATCTTTCACTATCTTGATCTTTATTTCAATTTCATTGAATTTAATGATTGTAGTGCATTCTGAAACATATAAAACACTGCATACACTTTATGACATACTGAGACAGTGGTCAACATGAAAGATCAGCTTCGTGAATTATACACAATGCTTTAAGCCCCACAGTAATTGACAAGCTCACACTAAATCACTTGGACACCATTAAACATATAATATTTTCAGCATAATTTCTTAATTTAACATGTCTTGAAGGCTTCAAAATAGATGGCCGACTACATTCGCCGTCTTTTTACACTATCTTTTGAATCGCGAATCCTTGCGATCACGTGTTCAGCTCTTTAACCAATCGTGCGAAAGACACTGGAAATACGGAAGTGCCTGTGTTCCGTGGCACTCAAAATGGTGAAATTGGGATTAACTGCAGGGAACTTCGGAAATTATACAGTAAGTCTTTGAGCGGTCTGAAGACAATGAACAAACGGCGAGCAAACAAACAGTCATGTGACCATATGCGCTAACGCTTTATCTCAGTTTTTTTACAAGTGGAACAAGTCTATACAGCATTCGGAACGCCGTCAGTGTCCTAAGTCTGAAATTTGATCACACGCGGTACTAAAGGCGGGTAGACGCGGGTCACAATAACCAAAGCACTCGTGCATGCTCTCACCTTCAGACACAAATGTTATGGAATGCACTCAAACTATAATACAAGAATAATACATAATTTTAACACATATACTAACACTTAAAACACTATAAAATGAATATATATATTTAACAACTATATTATGACTGTCGATATTACTAACTTCGATATTATGGAAATTGATATTTCTTACCTGAATTTCAATATGCTGCACCACTATATTTTTGCAATTCGATATTCTGTATATTCTATATTAAAAACTGGATATTCTGTCCAGTCAATATTTTTTTCCGATATTATGACTGTTCACCAGTCAAGAGATCTGGCTTAAATCCATCGCTCTTTTGCTCACTATGCCACCCCAGTTTAGACCCAGACATATGCAAATCAGTCTTGACCCTACTCCCCATTGGAATAGTCCAGCCGGAACTGCCAAGCTAGGTCCTCCCTGGACCAGAAACAAGCATCCTGGGACTGGTTTTGGGTTACCCCTCATCAGCCAGGCTAGCTTGAATACAGTAGCACAGTGTGCAAGGGACACTACTGGAGTCAGGCTAGCCTGGCTGATGAGGGGTTATACCCCGAAACTGATTTTAGATTGCTAGTTTCTGGTCCAGGAAAGACCTGGCCTGGCAGTTCTGGCTGAACTGTTCCCATGGGGAGCAGGGTCAAGACTGATTTGCATATGGCTGAGTTTAAACTTGAATGGCATGGGAAACAAAATAAATGATAGATTTAGGCCCAGATTTCTGTATTGTAACGGCATTGGGAGCAAAATATACAGTGGATAAGCCCAGATCTCTGTACTGTAAGGCATGTTTGACATTGTTCAGCATTCTGTCCATCAATTGTTCTTTTTGCATATAAATATTTATGCACATGCATTTTGTATGAATGTAAATAAGTACTTGTCACCAAACAAAATCTTTAAAAAAATGTAAAAGAGACCCCCCTAATATATGGGAGTGGGCATTGGAGGAGAGTGTAAAACCCCCTGCAGCTCCTGTCACTGCTGCCTGATTTGCGTCCTCCTTGGGTCTCCCCATCTACCCCTCCTCTACTTTAGCGATTGAAGGAGAGATTTGCCCTGATCAATCTCTGCTGGATTTAGACTTAAGTGCAGCACCTGGCAAACTGTAGTCTACAGTTGGTGTAGGGTTGCAGATACTACAAGGCTACCCCTCAGACCTTTTGCACCAGCTGTACGCAAGAGGGGGGCACAAGTACAAATGGAGTTCACCACAGTCCAACTCCCAAAGACCCCAATGCAGCCTAGGCAGCAAGACATTTCATGGGAGCCACGGAAACATTGCAAACCCATATCACAGCCTCACAGGGTCACTGTTCAGCTCTAGGGGCCCAGTGCATGCAAGGGTGCCCACTGAGAAATGCATGCTTTATTATAACAATGAAATATTGGGAGCTTCTTTGAAAGCAACGAAGTGCTCTGGGTTTTTAATGGCTGGTATGAGCCCGGAGCTCCAACAAACCAATGTTGTGATTCACAGCTGTTGCTGTGAACAAAGGCCTCACAGTGCCCAACGGGATTTAAATTCCCTCGGGCTCCGTGAGGCCTTTGTTTTATTAGTCAGAACATTCTGTCCTCTAGTGGTGGAATGTTCTATTAGCCTTATAGCCCTCCCTAGCTGGGCTATACCAGCAATAAAGTCCCACTCCCTTGTTAAAGGCACTTGCCTTCGGATCGGACCTTTAACGCTGGAGCGGGCCTTTAATGTCTGATATTGGCCACTACGGCGGGCTATAAGGCTAGCAGCCATCAGACAGCATCTTCAAAGACATTATAACACCCTATTAGATCTCACTGGAGTCAGATGGATAGGATAACCGGACAGGGGCTGTAGCAATAAGGTGTTAGTGTTTGATCACTAGCCCTCAGAGCCTGGCAAGAGAGACAGTAGGAGAAATAGATTTCTGCTACAAAATATTGGAGTCACTGGCAATGTTCCCTCTAATATTTTTCTTTTGTTTGTGGGAATGCACCTGTTCATTGGTGTGTACACAGCAGCATGTTGAGGTAAGCTGAGGAAGCAAGGTATCATTTCTAAGTGATTATTACAAGGAACAGTCGTCGAAGAACTTTTATTTGATAAATTCTAATTTTTTAAGCACATTTTTTCAACCATATTGGCTAAAAGACACGCATTTTGGTAGTGTACCCTCATCACTCCAGGTCATTATGGACACTCACTCCCATCCTGACCTTTCCAACTACAAATCATTGATGTTATGCATGATAGTCTAATTAGTTCAGTGGAAGCAAAACAAGACTGTAACACCAAAAAACATTCCTATCACACAGAAGTACACAACTGGAACAGTGTCCGTAATTATCTGGAGGGAGGTGGTCACTATAATTTTTAATAGTTGCTCTAAATGGAAACTCATGATCTCATACAAAACTCTTCATGATTTACTCAGAAAACTCAGAAACACCATAGAACATATTTGTAGGCCACCCTAAGTAACTGCACATAAGTTCATAGCCTGTGCTTATGTGACGTTAAAAGCATCAGCCATAATACTTTCTGTAGCAGGAGATAAAACAGCCAAGATATTAACTTTACCAGATATGTGCATCTGAATGCATGCAATTCGCTTTTTTCAATCTGAATTCTGTTAGCTGCCTTATGTAAAGTGGCTGCGGAGCATGCTACCATTTATTTTGTTGACTCATTCATTACTTTACAAGAAAATGCCTGCCTTAGCTTGTACCAAAGAATACCTGTCATGTATATACTGCACCTAAAGATGGAAAACATGTAAGGTATCCTGTACCTCACAGGTATCACTAAAATATTCCTGACCCAGCAGTTGCTAATAGATTACCTCGCTATTTTTTTTTTTTTTAAATATATTTTTATTGCAGGAATCAGTAAATTTTTACAAAGCGACCAGCATCATAAGTTCAATCAAAATTAGTAGAATACATCCCTCCGTTCCCTAGTAGGACGAACCATTACACAGCCATTTAGCCCACAACCTAAGGGTCGGGCGGCGATACCCAGTGGGGACTCAACAGGAAGTCGGAGCTGGTCCGGATGATCCATTATCCGTCATCTGCTTTTCTAAACCATCCTACAAAAAAGCCAAAAGAAACCCCCCCCCTCAAAACGCTATGAACCAAACCAAATACCCCCCCAACCCCGC
Source organism: Lissotriton vulgaris (assembly GCF_964263255.1). NCBI lineage: Eukaryota > Metazoa > Chordata > Amphibia > Caudata > Salamandridae > Lissotriton > Lissotriton vulgaris. The sequence goes on along the minus strand of NC_141689.1, from coordinate 343,904,714 downwards.
CACCAGTGCACGGTAACGGCCGTAATAGGATCTGTGAGACGTCGTCAGAGAGGTCTGGCGCGTAGGATTAGCTAGCCACGCCAGCAATGCGCTCGATCTATCCCCCTCTGCAAGGGACCTAACAGTATAGGCCTTATAGTCGAAACAGCGCAGCCGTTCGACCTCTGCCGCTACCGCCTCCTTCGCCGCTGCCGTGCGTTCCTGGAGTTCCGGGCGTCCGGGGCGGCGGAGTTCCAACTCACGGAGTTTCCGATCTGCCATTTCTAAATCATCAAGGATGATTCGCCTCATACCCACCTTCTTGGAAATGCAGAAGCCCCTGACCACCACCTTAAAAGCGTCCCATTCTAGCGCCCTCGAACCCGCAGTGCCCCCGTTGGACGAGAAGTATTCCGAGATCTTGTCTTCTAGGTCTGCTTTGAATACAATGTCCTCTAAGAGTTCGGGACGCAACTTCCAGGTGGGCACCGCAGGCACTCCCGGAAACCAGCGAAGGTCCAGCAGGAGAGGATTATGATCTGAGATGGTCCTGGTCAAATATTCAGATCGGACCGCCGCTGAAACCAAGTCTGTCGAGCCCAGAAACCCGTCCAAACGGACGTGTAACTCGTGCAAGCCTGAGAAGTAGGAATAGTCCCTAGTGTCGGGGTGCTGCGCCCTCCAGATATCCGTCAGACCCCAGTGCGTCTGCCAGTCCCTCCTACCTTTAGCCACACGGCGAACCGGAGAGTCAGGGAGGGGGAGATGTGAGCGGTCATTCTCCACATCTACTACTGAATTGAAATCCCCGCCGAGCAGGAGGGGCCCGGAAAAGAAGTGGGCTAATGAGCCCGATAACCTGGAAAGGAAGGCAAGCTGGTCCACATTGGGTGCATAAACACAGCAAACGTTTAGGTCCCTCCCCCCCCCAGAGTGCCCGAAATGGCCACATATCGACCCTCCGGATCCACCACTGAATTCGTAACCTGAAAAGGAACCCCAGCTCTGATCCAAATTAGCGCCCCCCTGGCATACGCGGAGTACGAAGTGTAAAAGACCTGCCCCCTCCACCTACGCTGTAGCGCCGCCCCTTCCGCCTTGTTAAGGTGGGTTTCCTGCAGCAGCGCCATTTGCACCCCTCTACGCACTAAATAAGCGTGGACTTTGTGACGTCTAGACATAGTGTGAAGCCCCCGTACATTCCAAGTAATGCATTTCACATTAGCAACATCAGCCATTGTCCCATATTGTTCGTGCAAAGTCTCTCCATCCGGGCCCCAACAAAAAAGGAGCAACAATCAACCCAGCACTGGTGGCGGCCATTTTCCCAAAACAAAACACAACAACCCGGGTTCGACCCAAACCCTTGCCCACCCTCCCCAGAACAGGACCCAAATAGTACCATCTAGACCCCATCCAAACCATACCCCCAGCAAACCCTCAGTCCCCGACTAATCCTGCAGTCGCCACCACAGGGAGGCCTTAAGGGCCAGGTGCGGGCTGGGCGTTGGCAATGGGCCCTCGATGCCCGGGCTACCGAGACTAAAGTGAGCCCAATAGATTACCTCGCTATTACCTACTGTGCCACAAGTCTCTGCTCTTGTTTAACTGTCTACTTCCAATGTTTCCCAGAAACATTTTCTTTCCCTTTCTCTCTGACTTTCTTAGCACAGGAACCAAGATTGTAGTGAGAGTGTTCACATGTTTTGTCTTTCCAACACACCGGGGTTGCTTCTTAGCACGCTAGTGACATTGTACTCAGCTTTTGGTGAAAGTTTGCCATCTTTTCCTTGGCAGTTGTTCAAGCTGCTCACTTTGTCTAATATGGTGGTATGCTGCCACTGTAGATGGGGAGGTTGAAACACCACCGTCCTAGACAAGTTATCAATGCACCTTGGTGGACTTAGTAGCTCAGCCGGAGATGTCTCAAATGATATTGTGTCAGCCGTGTCCCAATCCCTAAATTAGGTATGTCAATAGGGGAGTAGAGGAAGGATCTGACAGTTTTTTGGCAGATCCTTTGTTACCATCATCTTTCAAATTAAATCACTTTTCGTCTTTCTCTAGAGCTTTCACTGCCAGAACAACAGGGAGTGATGCCTGGTGTTTACCTGAACGCCAATCGCCCACAACAGATGTAAATGTTTGACTCAGTCTTAACCACTAGGAAATCATTGGGGAAGCATTCTACACACTAGAATATCTCTACTATTATATAATGAGACCAATCAGATGCATAGGTTTTCACCCTACTTCAATAACAGTGGTCGCCAGTAGGTATATATAGTTAGGACCTAGTTACCATAGGAAATTCCGAACATTCTATTGGGAATAACTTTGGCGCCGATTGAGGGATCTGCGATTGAGGGATCTGCGCACCGTACGCGTAGGGTACGCGTACCGTGCGCGTACCCCGCGATTTAAAAAATAAATAAATATTTTTTGCACTTGGTGGTCCTTCTGGGACCACCTGAGAAGGGCTATGGGGTCAGGGGGTCTCAACCCTGCCCCCTTTTCGTGTTTTCCACTCTTGTTTTGTGCTCTCTTGTGCCTCATTTCTCCTGAGAAACAAGATGGCTGCTCAGGTGGTCTCAGAAGGATAATAACATATATAAACGTTATCCGCTAATATATATATTTGAACCTTGTTAGAAATGTCATCAGACTTGCTATTCAGAATGAGTTCCCTTTTGAATATTCCATTTCTAGATAATTGTCCCAGTATTCAATCCATTGATGGAAACTATATAGGAGCAATTTCAATGGTTTTTTAAATGCTAATTCCTAACTATATAAGGCCTGAAACCTATGGTTTTTTAAGTGAATTTACAAGGTTTTTAAATGCTAATTCCTAACTATATAAGGCTTGAAATCTATGGTTTTTTCAGTGAATTTGCAAGGTTTTTTAAATGCTAATTCCTAACTAGGAAGGCGTAAAACCTCTATTTTTTTTCAATAAATTTCAAAGGTTTTGTAAATGCTAATTCTGTGTCTGTATAGGTGTATGAGTGCATATGACAGTGTTGTATTGATGAGTGACTGTATGTATGAGTGATTCCATGGGTGAATGAGTGAATGTGTGTGTAGACCTAGGAATCAGTGAGTGCATATGTAGTAACTAGTATTGATGTGTCAATGGTTTCAAGAATGGTAGTCTGTATTTAACACTGGGTGTATCAAAGGTTATATTAGAGTGTGAGGAGGTGCATAGTATTATCGCATGAATGATATCATCAGTGATGTGATCAGTGATGTCATTTGAGATGTCATCAGTGATGTCATCAGTGATGTCACTGACCATGTAATGAATGATGTAATATGTGACATCATCAGCAATGGATTGCGGGTGCGCAAAATATAGTTAGTACAACTAACTATATAGGAGCAATTTCAAAGGCTTTTAAAATGCTAATTCCTAACTATATAAGGCCTGACACCTATGGTTTTTTAAGTGAATATATATATATTTGAACCTTGGTAGAAATGTCATCAGACTTGCTATTCAGAATGAGTTCCCTTTTGAATATTCCATTTCTAGATAATTGTCCCAGTATTCAATCCATTGATGGAAACTCTCCTTTTCTGTAAAAATTGAATAATGTTGGTAACAAAAAACAGTCCGAGGATTCTTATATCACAAAGACACTGGAAATATTGTAAATGCTATGCGCACTGAGATGTGGGTTAGAAGCATGGACATAACCTAAACCAGGTAAACACCAAGCAGCAGAATGGGACTTTCTAGGTGTAGATATGGTTTAGGTAATGTAACCTGGAACCAGATTAGATCCTCAAATGATCTTGTCACCCATACACTTAGACAATGAATTGATCACATTACTTATAACCCGGGATATGTTCCTAAAACTGAAGGTGTAAAGTTATTAGGAGGTTTAAAATTAGCAGTGATTAACACCAGAAATCTGATGATTGTATAAGGCTAGGGAAATATGCAGGACACCAAGATGCACATTTCTTAGCTTAACTTTCAAAACTGACCATTCACACATTTTTATTTAAATGTACATATTTTAAACAATCTCTTGGTGTAATGTTGTGGGCAATTATATTATACTATTATTTTACTTTGTGAATTTTTGAAACACCTGTTTGTGGCTCAGAAATATTATATCGACTCTTAGGCTGACTATTCTGAATTTAAAGGCATGCACAAAGACATGGGGTTCTTTTGTCGAAGGCTACATGCCAAACCGTGGCAGAAGCAGGGGCTGTTATCTTGACCACCACACCCTTTCTTTTTGCTAGTCAATAATATGGCAATACCACTTACCTCTCTATGGGAAACAAAAGCAGATTCTGATAGAAAATCTATGAGTAAGTGGTCATGGGAGGGCCACGCCTCCTCCTTTGTCCTATCAGGCAACCAAAAGATAGCACCCCTTGATGCCACTGGAACCAATTTTGCGAAAGCAGAAAGTGTAAGGGAAAGTTGCAAGCCCACGCTCATTTATAATGATAGCTGGTCACATGATATCCCTGCTACTTTTCTTTACCAGTCAACCAGAAAACAGCACCCCTTTACACCACTGGAAACACTTTTACATAGCAAAAAAGTGCTAGCAATGCCAAACTCTAATTACAAAGGGTTTTAGCATTCGCAACCCCTCTGATTTGATAAAGCTGAAAGTTTTCGAATGATAAAACCCCTTTTCAAATGTTCTACGCCCATTTAACAGTAGGGAAAACGTTGGATAGCGTAGAGGTAAAAATTACTATTCTCACTCCAGAGAGTGCAACAGTAGGGAAAGCGTTTGATAGCGTAGGGGTAAAAATTAATATTCCAACTCCAGAGAGTGCAACAGTAGGGAAAGCGTTGGATAGCATAGTGGTAAAAATTACTATTCCAACTCCAGAGAGTGCAACAGTAGGGAAAGCGTTGAATAGCGTAGGGGTAAAAATTACTATTCCCACTCCAGAGAGTGCAACAGTAGAGAAAACATTGGATAACGTAGGGATAAAAATTACTATTCCCACTCCAGAGAGTGCAAAAGTAAGGAAAGCGTTGGATAGCGTAGGGGTAAAAATTACTATTCCCACTCCAGAGAGTGCAACAGTAGGGAAAGCGGTGGATCGCATAGGGGTGAAAATCACTATTCCCACTCCAGAGAGTGCAACAGTAGGGAAAGGGTTGGATAGCGTAGGGGTAAAAATTACTATTCCCACTCCAGAGTGCAACAGTAAGGAAAGCGTTGGATAGCGTAGGGGTAGAAATTACTATTCCCACTCCAGAGAGTGCAACAGTAGGGAAAGCGTTGGATAGAGTAGGGGTAAACATTACTATTCCCACTCCAGAGAGTGCAACAGTAGGGAAAGCGTTGGATAGCGTAGGGGTAAAAATTACTATTCCCACGCCAGAGAGTGCAACAGTGGGGAAAGCGTTGGATAGCGTAGGGGTAAAAATTACTATTCCCACTCCAGAGAGTGCAACAGTAGGGAAAGCGTTGGATAGCAAAGGGGTAAACATTACTATTCCCACTCCAGAGAGTGCAACAGTAGGGAAAGCATTGGATAGTGTAGAAGTTAAATATAACATACTTAGAAATAATTGTTGCAAATAAAATGATAAAAAAATAATTTAAATACCCATTAAAATTAATAAAGCATAATTACAATTGAATAATTAATTAACAATAAAATAACAATAAATACCAATAAATATTAATTAATGAATATAAATTACCAAATAATTAACAATTACAAATATCAATTACCAATTTAAAAAAATTAATTGCCAATTAAAAAAATGAATTACCAATTAAAAATGTAATTGTCAATTACAAACCTTAATTACCAATTAAAAAAATTAATTGTCAAATAGAAAATGTAATTACCAATTACAAATATTAATTACCAATTAAAAAACAAAATAATTACCAATTAAAATATTTATTTACCAATTAATAATTAAATAGAAAAAAAATGTATCAATACCAATAAAAAATAGAAAATGACTTAATTGCAATTAAATTACTTCCCAACCAATTCCCCTATAAACCCACAACCTGCTACAGAACTTAAACGCAAAAATGTATTAAAATTAATTTACAATTACTAAAAATAATAATGAATTTACTATCAATAAAATACTTCCCACCCTATTCCCCTATAAACCCACAACCCGCTCCAGTACTAAAACATAAAATTAAATTTAAAATAAAATTTTTAATATATAAAAAAATAGTACACATAATTTAAAATAAATAAAATACTTAACAAAAAACAAATATTGATATTAGTAACATAGAAATTAGTGACATAGATATATTTGATATCGATATTACTGACTTCGATATTACTTACATCGATATAAAAAACATTGATATTACTTACCTTAGGGTCGATATTCTGTCCAACGATATTCTTGACCTTGATATTCTTCTCCTTCGATATTTTGGACTCGATATTACTGTAGGTCGATAATAGGGAATCGATATTTTTACTGTGCACTTAATATTTTACCAGCACCTCAAAAGAGGTGGTAATCTATTCACAAACAGGAAGGGGTCCCCAAGAGACCTTATCCCCTTTAATCTTGCTGAAAAAAACATTTTAGGTGTAGGCAATGGTCCATGGGACTGAAGCTTACTTTTTATAAAACAGATTGCTTTATTTAAAAGTAATCACAGACAAGGTGTTTTGCTGACCCTAGCAAGTCACCATTCCTGTGGCGCAGCAAATCGTAGTGAACCCAATTTGCGCCTACCTCATTAATATCCATGAGGTAGGTCAAATTGCGACCTAGTAAGGCTCAGTATTTTGTGAACTAAATATCTTGCTATTAAATGTGAGTAGGGAGTATTCAAATATTTGGGTATGTATAGCTCTAAGTACCCCATGGTGTGTTGGAAAAGAAACATTGCGCCCATGTTCCATAAGATAAAGGGATACATGTCAAGCTGGAACACCATCCCATTAAATTTGTTGGGATGAATCACCCTATTCAAAATCAGGGGCGGCTCCTCTGCTAGGGCGGAGGAGCGTCGGCCCACTGCTGGAACCAGCCGACGCACCTAAAATAAAATGATGATAAAGCAGTTAATAAAACTGCTTTATTATCATTATATTTTACTCCGGAGCTGCCGCCGAGTCTTTAGGGTGGGGCTTCTGGCAGTGGGAGGAGTTGTGGTCTCAGGGCACTACAGACAGTGCCCAAGGAGGTTTGGCCGGACATCCACGACCGGCCAAACCTACATGCGTACTTGGATATCTCCAAGCTATTTTTTTGAGATGTCCAAAGGGCTCAGAAGCACAAACTCCCAGTCCCTGCTGGAGCATATTACCTGCCCGCTAACCCAATCCATACCCTTCTCTCATGCTGGGTAAAATCAACATAAGAGGAGTGTCTGGATTTGTTCAGGGCACTCTGGGAGCTTGTGTGAGAACAGTCATGTCCGCGGCTGGAGCTGAAGCGGTGGCTAGGCGGCAGACGTCATGATTCATGTTTTTTTTTTTTTTTATTCCCCCCCACACCCCACTGTTTCACTCAGCTAGTGGCTGACACTGTTCAAAATGGTGGCCCTGCCACAAATGCTGTATGTTCAATAGAACTACCCACATAGGATCGCACCAAGGGGTTTAGAAAATATGCAAGCTTTTGTGAACAGCAACTTATGGGAAGGGATCCCTCTAGCTCTCTCACACTGGAAATGCATACGGTCTACATTGTTGGAGGGTCAGCGGCTGTTGACTGACGGCTATATTACTGGGTCATCCAATTGCTTCAGATTAAGAAATGAATGTTGGGGTAATGGTAGTACCCTCCATGAGAACAGATATGGTATCTTTTGATGGGTCAGCTCCATGGTCCTGGTCATACAATGAAAAAAACCCTGTTGTGCTCCAGCTATAATGACAATTCCAATAGAAAGCTGGAAAGGGGCAGTGCAATTGATGAGGTGGAACAAACTGCTCACTATAGAAATGGCAGTCCGAAACCATGCCGATTCAGGGCTTTAAGACCTGGGATGTACTGAGATTTTTAAAGCTGGGAATATCTGGTTAAGGGATCATATGATGTTCTATGACCAACTGACCATGGAATGCCACCTGAACAGATCCTAGTTCTTCCTTTATCTGCAATTGAGACATGTGTTGGACACCTATAAAGCCCCCTGAAGGTCAGACTTACCATGGCAGCTAATGGGGAAAAGGATATGTACTGTTTGAACAAAACACTAATGATTAATGTCCCAGACCCAATGACAAAATTAAAGAAGAGGTGGGAATCAGATCTAGGAAAAATAGATGAGGTCTGGATCGAGGCCAAGATGGCAGCTAGAGAACGTTTTATAACAGATTGACTTAAGCTGGTCCACTTGAAACATTTCCACAGGGTATATTACACCCCTGACAGACTATGGTGGATGGGTAGAGAAAATGTACTGGAGTACCTGGAATGCAGGCAGACCATGGGCACCTTGTTGCATGTGGTGCGTGGATGATCAGTTGTCCAAAGATACTGGGCCGCGATCTTTGAAAAGCTGGAGGCAGTTTGACCACAACCCAAAGCGGGGTTGTTTCCAGGATGGCAATGGAACCGAGATCAGAAGCTGCTGATTGTGATTGGTTCCATGCAAGCAAAGCAGGATATAGTGATCCATTGGAGATGGAAGGAGGCTCCTCCCATTTCAAATTGGTTTAGAGGGATGCATTATTGTTCTATTGCTGTGGAGAGAGTGTGTAAATGAAGGGGATTCCCACAAAAACACAAAGATATAGGGGCAATTGCAGGGCTACTTTTAATACACTGAGACCTGGACATAAAAGTCGGGACCCTATTTGATGGCACGATGACAGGTGGTACAGGCAGAGTAATGGCTAGAGTATTGTATGCCCTGCGTTGCAAGCGGTTCCATATTCCTGTAACGCTTGGACTTTGGAGCATGAAGCATTTAGTGAAAGTTGTGGAGGAAATGGTTTCATAATACCATGGGTGAAAATGTTGAAAATCTCAATAGAAAAGTAGGGGCACATTAGCAAGGGCAATATTGTCGCTTTAGCTGCACTTTTTGCCACTAAAGCGGCAATATTTTTATCACCCTATCAGCAAGCTGTCGCTAACAGCAGTTAGCGACAACTTTCAGGCGATAGCAACTGGTTTGGGGGCCACTTTGCATGTCAGTGATATTTATCGCTAATGACATGCAAAGTGGGCGTACCCAAACTGTTAGCGACTGAAAGCAGCCGCTAACACAGCTATCGCCTATTAGCAAGGCAGGCGAAGCGATAAAAAAAATCGCGCTAAGAACGTTTATCTCTATAATCTAACGCTTGGTAAAAACATAAATTACCTGTTTCTTTAATGGGAGGTGGATTGTCAAGTTAAGTCCCCATTGGAGTTAATCCGTGAATATCACTGGATTTCCTGCGAATATCAATGCATTTTGCCGCTATCGCTGGATATATTAGCACAATGAAGATAAACGTTGCTAGCGATAGGCAGCAATAACAATAAACGCACTTAGTGTGTTTTGCGACAAATATTGCAAATCCTTGCTAATATGCCCTGTAATGTTTAAAAAAAGAAAGAGGACGGTCTTCTGTTGAAGCAAGGCATCCCATGGTCATTGACTGGGTAGAGCCTGCAGGATGGTGGCCACCCTTCTATTGTTTTCTTTTGACGTATAGTTACAACTTTTGAGATATTAAATAAATCTATCCTATGTTATTTTTGTGTTGTTCTATTATTTCTACTGGCTGGTCCTGGAGAGCTCCTTGGCAGCTAAGACACTTTCTCATAATTTTCTTGACTGTGGTTTAGCTGTGTTTAACCATTTGATAAGCAATCGCGTTTATCTTAATTGCCCTTTCCCTTGGCGGAGCACAGGATAATCTATTCATACACATGTACTCCAGTGAAGCACAGTAGCGAGGATATCCCCCCTGTACTGACATCAACTGATTTCTGTAAGCATTTAATACATATAAAATATTATATGAGTATATTTTGTTGTCGTCATCAGTAACTTACATGCCGTTATCTTTGTTGCTATATACAGAGTGTTTTTATAGAAATGTTTGGCTTGCTCTTTTAATAATAAACACCGAATATTAATGTCTGATTCAAACCTTAGTACGTCTCTGTAAAGGTACAGTTCTTAATGATATTACTTATTAATAGTATAAACAGGTTGACATTTTTTTCCTTAATTTCACACATACACAATTATTATTAGCACTTTAGAATGCCAATATGTCTACCTTCCTTGTCTCAGCATACCCCATGAAATGTTTATCTTGGAAATGGGGAGCCCTATTAACCCAATTTAAAAAATAAACTCTTTTTTTCTAGGATTTCTACTATTTTCCCGTTTTTATAATGATGTGTACTTGTGTTTTGCATATGCTTACAGCGGTATTATATGCAACACGTTGTACTGTATGACACCTACACTGGGTTTCACCAGGGATATGCTACAGACAGCTTGAGGAATGGGGAGGTAACAATGTTGCTGGATGGACCAGATCATCTCAGCAGTTCACCAGCCACGCTTATCAGCCATCAGCCTTCCTTTGTGCAGCACATCTTGCTCTAAGTGGCAGAAGGGTCTGCAGTGGCACGCAGGGATGCTGGAATGGAGTTACCCGACAATGACAAAGCCACAGTGTTATCTAACAAGTTGTGAGGCGGCAGACAAGATAGTGTGACTTGGCAACACATTTAAGGGCTGATTCCGATCCTGGAAAAAAATCATCCGTACGATTTTCATCCGGAGCCATCGCTGTACGATTCGTACCCGTTCGTCCAAGTCGCGTAGTACGATCCGTATTCCATCAATCTGTCCGAATCGTCGCGATCCGTACGTATTGCAAGGCTGAAACAGTGAACCCTATGACTCGTACACATGCCGTACGACCCGACGAGTACGATCCGGACCTGGGTATGAGGAGGCGATTCATAAAATAAATAATTACTTAATTGCAATTAAATTACTTCCCAACCAATTCCCCTATAAACCCACAACCTGCTACAGAACTTAAACGCAAACATTTATTAAAATTAATTTACAATTACTAAAAATAATAATGAATTTACTATCAATAAAAAACTTCCCACCCTATTCCCCTATAAACCCACAACTCGCTCCAGTACTAAAACATAAAATTAAATTTAAAATAACATTTTTAATATACAAAAAAATAGTACACATAATTTAAAACAAATAAAATACTTAACAAAAAACAAATATCGATATTAGTAACATAGAAATTAGTGACATAGATATATTTGATATCGATATTACTGACTTCGATATTACTTACATCGATATGAAAACATTGATATTACTTACCTTAGGGTCGATATTCTGTCCAACGATATTCTTGACCTTGATATTCTTCACCTTCGATATTTTGGACTCGATATTACTGTAGGTCGATAATAGGGAATCGATATTTTGACTGTGCACTTAATATTTTACCAGCACCTCAAAAGAGGTGGTAATCTATTCACAAACAGGAAGGGGTCCCCAAGAGACCTTATCCCCTTTAACCTTGCTGAAAAAAACATTTTAGGTGTAGGCAATGGTCCATGGGACTGAAGCTTACTTTTTATAAAAACAGATTGCTTTATTTAAAAGTAATCACAGACAAGGTGTTTTGCTGACCCTAGCATGTCACCATTCCTGTGGCGCAGCACATCGTAGTGAACCCAATTTGCGCCTACCTCATTAATATCCATGAGGTAGGTCAAATTGCAACCTAGTAAGGCTCAGTATTTTGTGAACTAAATATCTTGCTATTAAATGTGAGTAGGGAGTATTCAAATATTTGGGTATGTATAGCTCTAAGTACCCCATGGTGTGTTGGAAAAGAAACATTGTGCCCATGTTCCATAAGATAAAGGGATACATGTCAAGCAGAACACCATCCCATTAAATTTTTGGGATGAATCACCCTATTCAAAATCAGGGGCGGCTCCTCCGCTAGGGCGGAGGAGCGTCGCCCCACTCCTGGAACCAGCCGACGCACCTAAAATAAAATGATGATAAAGCAGTTAATAAAACTGCTTTATTATCATTATATTTTACTCCGGAGCTGCCGCCGAGTCTTTAGGGTGGGGCTTCTGGCAGTGGGAGGAGTTGTGGTCTCAGGGCACTACAGACAGTGCCCAAGGAGGTTTGGCCGGACATCCACGACCGGCCAAACCTACATGCGTACTTGGATATCTCCAAGCTATTTTTTTGAGATATCCAAAGGGCTCAGAAGCACAAGCTCCCAGTCCCTGCTGGAGCATATTACCTGCCCGCTAACCCAATCCATACCCTTCTCTCATGCTGGGTAAAACCAACATAAGAGGAGTGTCTGGATTTGATCAGGGCACTCTGGGAGCTTGTGTGAGAACAGTCATGTCCGCGGCTGGAGCTGAAGCGGTGGCTAGGCGGCAGACGTCATGATTCATAGGGGCAATGGCAGGGCTACTTTTAATACACTGAGACCTGGACATAAAAGTCGGGACCCTATTTGATGGCACGATGACAGGTGGTACAGGCAGAGTAATGGCTAGAGTATTGTATGCCCTGCGTTGCAAGCGGTTCCATATTCCTGTAACGCTTGGACTTTGGAGCATGAAGCATTTAGTGAAAGTTGTGAAGGAAATGGTTTCATAATACCATGGGTGAAAATGTTGAAAATCTCAATAGAAAAGTAGGGGCACATTAGCAAGGGCAATATTGTCGCTTTAGCTGCACTTTTTGCCACTAAAGCGGCAATATTTTTATCACCCTATCAGTAAGCTGTCGCTAACAGCAGTTAGCGACAACTTTCAGGTGATAGCAACTGGTTTGGGGGCCACTTTGCATGTCAGTGATATTTATCGCTAATGACATGCAAAGTGGGCGTACCCAAACTGTTAGCGACTGAAAGCAGCCGCTAACACAGCTATCGCCTATTAGCAAGGCAGGCGAAGTGGAAAAAAAATCGCGCTAAGAACGTTTATCTCTATAATCTAACGCTTGGTAAAAACATAACTTACCTGTTTCTTCAATGGGAGGTGGATTGTCAAGTTAAGTCCCCATTGGAGTTAATCCGTGAATATCACTGGATTTCCTGCGAATATCAATGTATTTTGCCGCTATCGCTGGATATATTAGCACAATGGAGATAAACGTTGCTAGTGATATGCAGCAATAACAATAAACGCGCTTAGCGTGTTTTGCGACAAATATTGCAAATCCTTGCTAATATGCCCTGTAATGTTTAAAAAAAGAAAGAGGACGGTCTTCTGTTGAAGCAAGGCTTCCCATGGTCATTGACTGGGTAGAGCCTGCAGGATGGTGGCCACCCTTCTATTGTTTTCTTTTGACGTATAGTTACAACTTTTGAGATATTAAATAAATCTATCCTATGTTATTTTTGTGTTGTTCTATTATTTCTACTGGCTGGTCCTGGAGAGCTCCTTGGCAGCTAAGACACTTTCTCATAATTTTCTTGACTGTGGTTTAGCTGTGTTTAACCATTTGATAAGCAATCGCGTTTATCTTAATTGCCCTTTCCCTTGGCGGAGCACAGGATAATCTATTCATACACATGTACTCCAGTGAAGCACAGTAGCGAGGATATCCCCCCTGTACTGACATCAACTGATTTCTGTAAGCATTTAATACATATAAAATATTATATGAGTATATTTTGTTGTCGTCATCAGTAACTTACATGCCGTTATCTTTGTTGCTATATACAGAGTGTTTTTATAGAAATGTTTCGCTTGCTCTTTTAATAATAAACACCGAATATTAATGTCTGATTTCAAACTTTAGTACGTCTCTTTAAAGGTACAGTTCTTAATGATATTACTTATTAATAGTATAAACAGGTTGACATTTTTTTCCTTAATTTCACACATACACAATTATTATTAGCACTTTAGAATGCCAATATGTCTACCTTCCTTGTCTCAGCATACCCCATGAAATGTTTATCTTGGAAATGGGGAGCCCTATTAACCCAATTTAAAGAATAAACTCTTTTTTTCTAGGATTTCTACTATTTTCCCGATTTTATAATGATGTGTACTTGTGTTTTGCATATTCTTACAATGGTATTATATGCAACACGTTGTACTGTATGACACCTACACTGGGTTTCACCAGGGCTATGCTACAGCCATCTTGAGGAATGGGGAGGTAACAATCTTGCTGGATGGACCAGATCATCTCAGCAGTTCACCAGCCACGCTTATCAGCCATCAGCCTTCCTTTGTGCAGCACATCTTGCTCTAAGTGGCAGAAGGGTCTGCAGTGGCACGCAGGGATGCTGGAATGGAGTTACCCGACAATGACAAAGCCACAGTGTTATCTAACAAGTTGTGAGGCGGCAGACAAGATGGTGTGACTTGGCAACACATTTAGGGGCCGATTCCGATCCTGGAAAAAAATCATCCGTACGATTTTCATCCGGAGCCATCGCTGTACGATTCGTACCCGTTCGTCCGAGTCGCGTAGTATGATCCGTATTCCATCAATCTGTCCGAATCGTCGCGATCCGTACATACTGCCAGGCTGAAACAGTGAACCCTACGACTCGTACACATGCCGTACGACCTGATGAGTACGATCCGGACCGGGGTATGAGGAGGCGATTCATACGGTCCACCTCAGGTAAGGGCGATTCGTATGGAAAAGCACACAATCACTTACACACCGTACGGTGCGTACACCCCATGATCGCCGGGGTACGGTACGTACGCACCGTACACCCAGCAAACATGGGTTACGGTGCGTGCACCCCAAGATCGCAGGGGTACGCACCGTACCCCTGTGATCATGGGGTATACGCACCGTACCCGGGGGGGGTTCCGTACCTGTTTCGGGGCGAACTCTGCATTTACGGCTGTTTTCAGCTCCCGTAGAAAAAGGATCGTACAGTGCGTACCCGACACAAATCGTACTTGCCGGGTCGGAAAAAGCAGCAGCGAACCGTACAAATGTCGCGTACAGCGGGTTCCGAGGGAGATTCATACGGGGATTTGATTCATACGGTCTCTGTACAATTTGTACGGAGTCCAGCTCCTGGTACGAATCGTACTTCATCGTACGTACAGGGGGTGTTGCAGGGTACGATTCGTACGGGAAAAACGCTCCAAACGGCTATACGGAGCGGTATTTCCCGAATCAGAATCTACCCCTTAATGTAAGGTAAAATGACTGCAAAGGTGTGAAAATTGAGGATGGAAAAGAGAGGGTGGGCTGCTTCTAATTTTGGAATTGTAAGTGAAAAAGAATAGCAGTAAAAGAAAATCAATGCAGGCCTCATATTTAAAGGCTCCACAAGCAGTCAACCTATCTCTCTACTGTTCATGCTTTTCCTTGTTGAGTTGCAAGATATTAACGACTATATCATCAGTCTCGAGGGCAGGAGTAAACGGCAAGAGTTAAATCCGACTCAACACCGACATTGATCCCAGGAAGGGTCTGCAGCAGAAGTACCTCAGTCATAGAATTAGGAGGAGGTTGAGCTCACTTGTTTGAGGTGATGCAGCATCTGAGAGACAGATACTGTTCTTTTTTCTAACCCCTCTTTGCTCCTCATAAAGTATACCACTTCAGTGGGTGAGGGTCACTGCTATTTTAGGAAATAGTCCCAGTGACTCTGCACCCTCTCTCTATTTAAGAGGAGCCAGTGAAAGGAAGCCTTTTGTCACAGTGTCTGTTCGAAATAATTAAGCTAAAATTCTCCATTCTCCATTCCTAGACCTCCCAAAGCAAAAATATGCCCTACAGTCTCCAGGCAAGGCTGTCTCTGGGAATTTGCATACCAGTCTATCAGAGCAGTGGGTCATTCGGGTAGAATACGCTGGCAGGGTGGTAAACTTCCACAGGTAGATTACTCTGATAAACCTTTCTAAGCTATTGTGTGTCTTGTTTGAAGAGAAACAGGAGTTTTTGTCAATCAAAGAATTCCATCAAATTACTTTTCTGGTCAGAAGGCAGGTCAGGAGAATTCTGCTAAACCATGGATTTCATTTATTTGTTTTTATTTACATACGTTGATGACCAGACCCTGAGAGTATTGCAGTTGTGTACAGATATTGCCATTGAAAACCTGGTGTTACAGGAACAATAAATCGATTGATGAGGACCGCAGGGTAGAAAGCACACAGTGTTTCATAATATGAATAAGAAGCTACACTTCAGTGGCCCACGTGTGTTTAAGTTGCAGCCTACAAACCATACCAACACACTCGGGTCGATTCCAATTCGGGAAAAAGCGCTCCGATTAGCTGTACAGAGCGTTTTTCCCGTACAAATCGTACACTTACAATGTCCCCGTACGTACGAGCAAGTACGATTCCAACCCAAAGCGCCACGCCGTACGACTCATACCAAACACCGTACAACTTCTAAGTACATACGGATTTTCGCTGGGTGACGCTGTACGCTACGTCCGTACGTAAAGAGGTAGCCATTTCCGGACCAGGAAGTACGATCCTTGTTGACAACACTCCGTACAACCCTTTTGCTACGAGAGCTGTAAACAGCCATAAAACCAGAGTCCGGCCCGAACTGCACCCCGGTACGCGACATACACGACATGAACCCCCTCGAGCGTGTCATCCCAGCCCTGTACGCCTACGACCTTGTATATAGAAACCGACGATGGCGCAGACGGTGAGTGCAACGTACCGCAACAACGGAAGTATACCTGTACGGTCCGCCACACGCTAGCGCATATCACCATTGCTACACTGATACGTGCCGCACATACGCCATTAACGTCTGGGTACGGTGCGCCACACGCTAGCGCATATCACCATTGCAATAGTGATACGTGCCGCACATACGCCATTAATGTGTAGAGGGGGTATGGTGCGCCACAGGCTAGCGCATATCACTATTGCTATAGTGATTCGTGCTGCACACACGTCTGAAATGTTGGGGTACGGTGCGCCACACGCTAGCGCTTATCACTATTGCAATAGTGATACGTGCCGCACACATGTCTGAAATGTCGGGTACGGTGCGTCACATCTGAGTGGTGGGTGGCAAAGACCCCCAGCAGTGCCCAGCAATGGCCAACAGTATAGGGGGTGGCTGCACAGGACTCCCAGCAGTGCCCAACAGTATAGG
Source organism: Lissotriton vulgaris (assembly GCF_964263255.1). NCBI lineage: Eukaryota > Metazoa > Chordata > Amphibia > Caudata > Salamandridae > Lissotriton > Lissotriton vulgaris. The sequence continues at coordinate 343,887,648 of NC_141689.1, read as the reverse complement.
AGGTGGGTGCAGAGGACTCCCAGCAGTGCCCAACAGTATAGGGGGTGGGTGCACAGGACTCCCAGCAGTGCCCAGCAGTGCCCAGCAGTGCCCAACTGTACAGGGGGTGGGTGCAGAGGACTCCCAGCAGTGCCCAGACATAGGAGTGGTGGGTGCACAGGACTCCCAGCAGTGCCCAGCAGTGCCCAGCAGTATAGGGGTCGGTGCGCAGGACTCCCAGCAGTGCCCAACAGTATAGGGGGTGGGTGCACAGGACTCCCAGCAGTGCCCAACAGCATAGGGGGTGGGTGAAGAGGACTCCCAGCAATGCCCAACAGTATAGGGGGTGAGTGCAGAGGACTCCCAGCAGTGCCCAACAGTATAGGGGGTGGGTGCAGAGGACTCCCAGCAGTGCCCAGCAGTGCCCAACAGTATAGGGGGTGGGTGCACAGGACTTCCATCAGTGCCCAGCAGTGCCCAGCAGTGCCCAACAGTACAGGGGGTGGGTGCAGAGGACTCCCAGTAGTGCCCAGACATAGGAGGGGTGGGTGCACAGGACTCCCAGCAGTGCCCAGCAGTATAGGGAGTGGGTGCACAGGACTCCCAGCAGTGCCCAACAGTATAGGGGGTGGGTGCACAGGACTCCCAGCAGTGCCCAGCAGTGCCCAACAGTACAGGGGGTGGGTACAGAGGACTCCCAGCAGTGCCCAACAGTATAGGGGTGGGTGCAGAGGACTCCCAGCAGTGCCCAGCAGTGGGCAACAGTATAGGGGGTGGGTGCACAGGACTCCCAGCAGTGCCCAGACATAAGAGGGGTGGGTGCACAGGACTCCCAGCTGTGCCCAGCAGTATAGGAGATGGGTGCACAGGACTCCCAGCAGTGCCCAACAGTATAGGGGGTGGGTGCACAGGACTCCCAGCAGTGCCCAGACATAGGAGGGGTGGGTGCACAGGACTACCAGCAGTGCCCAGACATAGGAGGGGTGGGTGCACAGGACTCCCAGCTGTGCCCAGCAGTGCCTAGCAGTATAGGAGATGGGTGCACAGGACTCCCAGCAGTGCCCAACAGTATAGGGGGTGGGTGCACAGGACTCCCAGCAGTGCCCAGACATAGGAGGGGTGGGTGCACAGGACTACCAGCAGTGCCCAGACATAGGAGGGGTGGGTGCACAGGACTCCCAGCAGTGCCCAACAGTATAGGGGTTGGGTGCACAGGACTCCCAGCAGTGCCCAGACAAAGGAGGGGTGGGTGCACAGGACTCCTAGCAGTGCCCAGACATAGGAGGGGTGGGTGCACAGGACTCCGAGAAGTGCCGAGACATAGGAGGGGTGGGTGCACAGGACTCCCAGCAGTGCCCAACAGTATAGGGGTGGGTGCACAGTACTCCCAGCAGTGCCCAGAAGTGCCCAGCAGTGCCCAGCAGTGCCCAACAGTATAGGGGGTGGGTGCACAGGACTTCCAGCACTGCTCAGTCATAGGGGTGTGCATGTCCAACATCATTCATCAAGTACCTGCCTGTATGTGTACATCCCTAACTGGGAACACTCATGATAGTTACATATCAACACAATACACAGGAGTGACCTACTCCAGGGAGAATGGTATCCTGTCACACACTGGGTGACATACCACATGTGGGTGTATTGTCAGATCCCACATGTATATCCACCCGTCTAGCTCGCTGGCACACACCCCTCTATTATGACTCAATAGTGTGTAGTCATGTAACAGACCACCAAACAAATGAAGTACAAATGGACTAATAAAGTGTCATGTACATCCCGGACGTGATGTGAATATACAGGTGGTGCAACATGTACTCCCTCATGGAAGTAACAGGGTAGAAATCCCCTAGATACAAAGAAATAATATGTATTTTGTGTGTCCAAAGGTTAAAAATGTACAATCTGAATCATAACGTCAAGGCTGATAACATTGTCATGCATAGTCTGATAAAGTATGATGGTCTCCTGAAGGCATTACTACATACTACAAACCCAAGCACAGTGAGTAGCATGGATAGCACTGACCAATTATCTGAATTCATTTGTGAGCAGGCATGGCCATTGCCGAAGGGAAGGTACAAACCTATAGGGAATCAACAGAAACGTCATCACAACAATTGTGTAACTGTCCATAGTGAACATCACATGTGTCACTGAGGAAGGGACACTCTTTGGGGCAATGTCTGCATGCAAACTGCACACACACCAATCTAGATAGTTTGCTGCAACATTGGGATAGCACAAACATACCACCTCATTACCATCAGGAAATAGACATATGTTACAATACCCAAATATGAACATTACACCAACTCGTAGGCACTGGCAGTCAAAGCAATTTTCTGAAATGTAAAAGTTCAGAATGAAAAATGAAAAGCTTTATTCAGCGCCACAATCAAAAATACCAAAATAATGAGTCCAGGCTCACAGAAGGCCAATGGCCAGTCCAAATAAATGTCCTCAACAGTGGTGGCGTTGTGGATGTTGTCACACCCAAACTTGCCTGCACATGGAGATCAGATGTCTGTGGACACATGGGGGACATCATCGGGGTTATTATCCGGCACCGCAGGGACAGGAGAGGGAATGGTAGGTGTAGTGGGTGCAGGTGGGGTGGATTCCTCCACAGTATCCGGTGCAACGCAAAAGGATGACAAATATTCAGCCCTGCACACTGCTGCCAGTTCAGACAAACTACCACCTGAACCTGGGGACACATCGGGGGTGGAGGTAGAGAGCTGTGAGTCAGGTGTCGTGTGTCTGTGGATGTGTGTGTGACGTCTGTCCCCTCTCCCTGTGGGTGTGCCTACATCCACTTGAGATTGGATGCGTGGAGATTTGCGTTTCGACTGCTGTGTGGGTGTACTGGGTGTGTCTGTTGTGGTGTCTGACCTGTGGCGTCTGCGTGTAAGTTGGACAGGTGTGGGAGAGGGTGATGTGGATGGGTCTGAAGGAGTGGGGGGGGGCTGACGCTGCAGGATGAACAGTGCTGCCGTCAGTGAAGACTCTATGGCTGCCAAACTCCGACTTTGGCCAGACATGGCTGATGACATGCCCTCCATGTATGACAACAACTGTGTCATGATGTGTGTTTGGCCATGGAGGACAGTCAGCATTGATGTCTGACCAACTTGGATCCGCCGGAGCAGGTCCACAGACTCAGCACTGAGGGCAGCAGGGGAGACAGGGGCAGGGGCTGCGGTGCCGGGGACAAAGGAGACACGGGGGGAACACGGACCCTAGGGACCCTAACCACTGGGAGAGTGGAGATGGTTCCGGAGGAGGAGGGGACAGTTTTAGTTGTTGTAGATGGCATAGCTGCATATTCCCCCTCCTCCTGGGAGTCGGAATCCGAGCTGTCCGCATGGTATGAGGTGTCGTGCTCATGAGGTCCGGCCGCCTGACTCCCCTCACCCTCTGTGCCACTGCCTCCCCCCGACTCCTCAAAGCTGGTGGCACTATTGCTGGGCCCCTCTGTCCTGTCCGTGCCTGTGTCTCCTCTAGATTGTGGTGATGATGCTGTTGGCAAGGAGAAAATGAAAAATATATCAGTCACCTGTACACATAAGACATATCAGCATCAAATCATTTGGGGACATTTCTAATCATGGCATGCATCATGAGTCACATGCCACATATATTAGTCTAGTAATGCGCAATTGTAATAGACACAACGCTCATTGTATACAAAGATACAAGTAACAGACAAGGCCACAACTTGTATGAGAGTCACAATGATGAGCCACTGCCTGTCAACAGGATAGGTGTTGATCAATCACCGTTCAGTTGACCACTCTGCCACCCAAATCCAGACATGGTCATGTTCAAATCTGTTTGACCCTGTGCCATATGGGAGCAGTCCTGCCCGAACTGCCATGTGATGCCATCCCTGGACCTGAAACAAGTTTTCCATCACCTCTCACTGGCATCACAGCTGTCTACAGCCAGTCCTGTGTGAAACACAGATGTGTATACAAACACAAGCATGGCTGAAGACGGCTGTAATGCCAGAAAATGGTTCCAGGAACCTTGTTCCCAGTTGAGGGAAGACATGGCTTGACAATTATGGCTGGACTGTTCCCATGAGGCACATGGACAGACAGATTTGCACATGACCATGTTTGAACTTGGGGGGCAGAGTGGGCAACAGACAGGTGATGGATAACACCCTGACCTGTTGACTGGGTTTGAGTATATGATTGGTACAGAGGCTCCCCCCATCACCACACACTCCTCACAGGGGCAACTATCACAACACCATACAGTTGCTAGCACCGAAAACACACTCGCTGTCAATTGAAGTGGCACACATGTCCAAAATCCAGAAAAAGAGAAAGCTAATGTGCCTACAATTGTGAATGTGAAAAACATTGATGCATTCTTGACACACCTGCAACCACAAGGGAAATGTAAATACTGTAGTGTGCACACCAAGAAAAAACTGTGTTTCACCACCAATCCATACTTGTAGCAATAAACGATATGGAACAATCATCTCTGGAAGCCAATAACATTGCCTGTAAATCCAACAATGACTGCATTGTCCTGCAGCACAGGCTAAGTGCATAGTGACAGTTCACATCAGAAATAACATGCACAGCACACCACTGACAAGCCAAACAGGCAGGCACATCACACCTCCCATGCACAACACCCCAATCACTCTGTCAATGTGAGTGATACAGTTCAAGTACTGAAAAGTCATAATTTGGGTATCAATAACTGGGCAGCTATATCAAGTAAGCCAAAGTCATATTGAATGGCTGCCCATCAATATTAGTTCCAAACAACCTGCAACATTTCTTGTGAATATGCACACACGCACTGCCCAGTGTGAGTATGCACAAGCCAAATGTTGTATACATGGACAGTGTGCACATGTAGCTATCACATGAGAAGTACAAAGTATACCAGGGACAAAGGCCACTGAGGCAGACCCGTGCTGAACTCCATGTTGAGACTCATGATCAGTGGCAAAATATCATGAAGGGCAAACACAGTGCACAGGTCGTGCAACAGGTAAGGTACCAACACGTGTCACAGACCTCCCTCCAACATGATGTAAATGTAAATGTAAATGTATTTGAGCTTATATAGCGCACAGCTACCCACAAAGGGTTTCCCGGCGCTTGCTTAGGGAACCCGTCCTGGTATTCCCCTATGAGATAACCCCGGCAGGGTATCCACAAGGTGAAAGCCAGGCATCCCGCCGCGAGGGTCCGTTGTGGAGATTAAGCAAGCTATTGCCCAGAGTCGCAGAGTGTGAACCCGTGAGTTGAGAAGGCACCGGAGCGAGAATTATGGAGTCTGTGGAATTTTTGAGCCCAAGACCCGCCGAGGCGGGGAATTGGACCCTGGTCCAGGGCCGATCTCAGCTTCCGGGTCTGCCGCCTCTAACCCCTGAGCCACACTTCTCTTCTGATGATGTGATAAGCAATATGCATACTAATACATTGCACCCTATGAGGACATGCGCAAAAAAGAAAGACCCAAAGCAGGGGTCAAATGTGGAGGAGGTGAAGGGATGTAAAAGAGCATCTGCTGAATATGGGGCATTGAAATGACAACAATGCATAAAGTGCCTGTCTGACCACACCACCCCAACTGTGGGAGTGCTACCAGGCTTCGGAGCACTTCGGAGGTAGCATGTGACACACATGACAACAAACAGACATGTACCTACCCCTTCCTTGCTGCTGTCCCTCCTGCAACTGCCTATTGAGGTCTGGGAAAACCACTTCCAGGACCCGGAGCATGTGGGGGGGTGAGGTGATGGGTGCCGCCATGCCGGCATGGAGCTTCAGCTGGACCCGGGCGATACGGCGGGTCCAGCACCGGATGTCCTGCCACCTCCTCCTGATGTTACGTATCCTCCGGCGAGGGCCCCCCTCACTCCTGACAGCCCTGGCTATGTCCAGCCAGATCTCCCCCTTCTCATAGGCAGATACCTGTCAGGAAGATAAAGTGAAACAACGTCAGTGCACCTGCTCCATGTCCCAAAGACACACACTTGCACCACATTGACGATGACAACCGGGCATAGGATGCTGACCGTACTTGCATCATTGTCCATGTGAATGTGGCTTGTGAGCAAACACCAATGCACTACATGCCTTTGAAAGGCTACAGATGCCATAAGGGCTGCAAACCACTCACTGAGCATGGCACACACTGAACAAGATATGCTACTTCAGGGTGTTGGACAGCACCTGACATGCTGTCACATATCCCACTACACCTAAGAACCCTCAGCAGACCACACATGCACACCCTGGAACAGATCATTTTCTTGTCATTGTCAACAGTGTATACAACATCACTTTGCACATGTCACAATTTAGGAAGATGTGACACAGGCCTCATGTTAACTGTCCAAGTCATGCACACGGCACTGCATACTTGTCACATCAGATGGGTACAGCTGTGGCACACATCATGCATCAGTGTTGCTAAACATCACATACACAATTAGCCAGGTGACAAAGAACATACACACTCTTCAATGTCCATGACTTCAGAGCATGCATTTGTCCAACATCCACACAGGTCATGAATAACAATCATCAACCGTGAGTACATTCATCTGTCACTCTGGGGGGAACACTGTTACACCTTGGTAAATCATGCCACAAAAACATGCAAGGTGTAGCACAGCAGAAAGTGTGATTCACATTGCATTGAATGACACAGTTAGCACAATGCGGGTGAGCAGTAAACACCATTTCACCACATCATTCTGTAGCGAGAATTCCGTTCTCGTACAGAACTGTGCATAGAGACCTGGAACCTCGGTGAAGTAGGATGGCCCAACACTCACCTCAGTACCCAAAATCTCCTTACCGAGCTAGCTACAGTGTCTCATTGGTCATAACAAACTCCCAATGCTTAGACAAACCAGAACATGAACTTAGATTACCTCAGGAATCGTGGAACACATGAACACTCTTTCGCTATATAATCATTTCAAACCAGAACGTGGAGTAAATGAGGACACGTGTATATTTGAAATATTTATTTACTAACGCAGGGTTCTCAAACGCAGTATCTTATATAATACAAGCAAACATATTATAAGCAACAAAGTTATCAGCATAGTTACGAGTCCATAAAAGGTGAATGGTGACAGCATACTAAGATGCTGAAATGAATAGGAATTAACAACACCTAATTCTCACCCTCCCTATTTAGCATAGTATTTTATATCTATGAAGGTCTCATTTGGGTTTTAGCAGGGCGGGCCCATACCTCAAAATCTCAGTGGCAGAGGATCACATCATCTTCCACCAGCTCTCTGCATGCGAAGCACCATCAAGTGTGTTATGTGTGTGTTCAGCACAACAATATAAAGCCTGCCTAGAGCAAGATTTTGGCAGCAGCATGTGTGTTATGTCTATGGAGGTGCGAAGATCAGACCTCACAACAACACTGTGTCGAGTTATCCTTGGAGCCTTCAGCATTCACTGTGCAGACAGTGTACCGAGCAAAACTGATATCAGAGCAATAACATATTATTTCTCAAGTAAATCACGAAGCTCTTCTGGGTTGAAAGCTAAAACAACAATTATGTGTTGTGTGCAAAATGAAGTAAAAAGGAAAAATGGTGTGTAAACATTTAATAAGCTCATGCTAACTTAACACAGTATATAGAAAATAATTAGCTATATGACACCCCCCCCCCACCCATGATCCGAGCACGGTTAAAAATCAAGGTAAGGTAAGACCAGAACAGGGGCATAACATGAAAGCAGAGTTCAATAATAATGAGCTAAGCTAATTTTCAAAAGCAGATATGATGGCCTACAGTGGCCAAATGAAATGGTCTAAACTTTTCAATACAAGGCCCCTTTAGTTTTAGTCAATAGGCCTGGGGAGTATAAAAAGAATTCTTTGTAAGAAAAAGGCACCTTCCAAAAATACAAACAGGTACGTGCCTAAATTATAAAAGTCTCCAAGGCATCTCAGGATAGTACTGAATATGCAAAATATGCAGAACAGCCTCCAAAATGAAATCACTGTCATCATCCGAAAACAGTTCAGCCATCCAATTAAGTAGTGGGAAAGAACATACGTGCTCCTCCAGCACTGGATACTCTAGCATCATCAGAGGACAACTCGGTGGGTTCTCAAGAAAGCTTTGTGCCAAGAACTCATGCGCCAACTCGTGAGCAACTACGGGACTCATCAGATGATTAAAATCGACGTCAGGAGACACCGTCAAGCAGAGACACAAATCAAGGGCCCATTCGAAATCGCAGCTCAGGCAATGAAACACAGGCAGGACACATGTAAAATAGGAAAATGGAAACGATAATCCAAATGCCGTGCTTAAAGTCGCAAGCGGCAGGGTGCCATAGTAATCAAGCATACGGTTTCGAAACAGCGGTAGGAGGGGCTCTGCGGCTTCTAACGCAGGACGGGCATCCATGTTTAATAAATCAAAATATCACCAAAACGCCTGCAGCCAATGCCAGTAAAACAGGGAAGCCACCAAACAGACTTGAAAATATAGAATGAAAGAAGGCAGGGCTGACTCCAAATATTTTCTCAAATGAAGTCACAAGACCACTGCTAACTAATTTAAAAAAGTGAGCAAGGCCAGAAGTGGAGGAGGCATTAAAGATTTGATGAACCAGCTCGCTAAAATGTAACAGATCAGTATTTAAAAGCG